>NC_090270.1:189970381-190614472 GCF_040414725.1 Anabrus simplex
AAATTCACCTGGGGGCGGGGGGCGGGGAGTGTGAAAGGAAGTGAAAAAAGTGAATTATTTTTATGGGGATACTTATATCTCAAAACTGAAGGTAATAGACGTGAACACTGGTGTTTGGAATCTCCTTTAAACATAAAGAAACACGCCTTCTTTTAATTTTTTGGGGGGAAGGGTAAATAAACTTAACGGCGGTGGGGTATAAAAGGAGGTGAGACCAATTGATTTTACTGTTCATAATGTACTTATAAGGAGCCTCCGTTGCTCAGGCGGCAGCGCGCCGGCCTCTCACATATGGGTTCCATAGTTCAAATCCCGGTCACTCCATGTGACATTCGTGCTGGACAAAACGGAGGCGGGACAGGTTTTTCTCCGGATGCTCCGGTTTTCCCCGTCATCATTCATTCTAGCAACACTGTCCAATATTTCATTTCATTTGTCATTCATCGATCATTGCCCCAGAGGAGTGCTTCGGCAGCCGGCACAATTCCTATTGTCGCCGCTAGATGGGGCTTTGTTCATTCCATTCCTGACCCTATCGAATGACTGGAAGCAGGCTGTAGATTTTCGATGTACTTATTCTGATCATAAACCGATCATTTTTAATCTTTCCTGGGTTCGTTTTCAACAGCCATCTTTTCCTTCGGAGAACGTTCTTAGATTACAGTAGATTCTCCTGGCATATAAATGAAAATGTAAACACATTTGAAATAAACGATTGGAATGAGATTGACCGTCAAATTGTTCACCTCTATAATAAGGTCAATAATGCACGGAAGTATGTCATTCGTATCGCCAGAAATCCCGCACACTTGCCTACGCGCGACAATGGTGCTGGTCACATTGTCAACAATGACAATGGCAGCAGATGTAATTTACCGCCAAGTAGCGGTATTGCATCTTGCTGTGGGGTCCAGATCTAACAATAATAATAATAATAATAATAATAATAATAATAATAATAATAATAATAATAATGTTCTGGACCGTCGTCAAATGTGCGGACCGCGCTGGAAACAGGTCCTGGACGGGTAATGACTAAGAATGCAGTCCGGCCGCGGGTTCAGTACCGCCAAGGCACCCAAGACGACACCACGCCGGATCTCCTGAAGGATTTGAGCCATATTAAAAATGCTTATAGGAAAAGATGGCAAAGATTTAGGGACCCAACTGACCGGGTGGAATATCTGGACCTAGCCCGGTAAATACGAAATCTATTGCTGGAAAGAAAGATTGAAAAATGGGAGGAAACTTGCCGTAATCTATTAGAAAACGAGTCAGATCGCGAATTTTGGCGGATTCTCGCAGAAAACGAGTCAGATCGCGAATTTCGGCGGATTATATATCTAAAACAATAAGCATTCAATTATAAATTTCAGTATAATACCATAGCTAAGCACGGGTATCTTGCTAGTAACTTAATAAAGAGCAGCACCTGCCATCGGCCATGGGTAAAGTAGCTTCTTGCATTCTCATTGGTCAACGTGAACAGAATGTGACGTCATTGCCATCAATGCTGATAAATACATTGCGTTACAAACCCCGGCTGAATAAAAGCACAAACAAAAAATACCATGTAAAATAAACATGCGGCGTGAAACCGTCCAGACCAGCATTGGTCTTGTCCAGATCCTATCCTAACCGTCCGCACGGCAACAACCAGTCTAGACCAATGGTCTTGTCCAGGTCTTATCCTAACCGTCCGCACGGCAAGAACCAATCTAGACCAATCATGTAACAATAATCACCACCACCAGCTATCGAAGCACCACTCACTCATCAGTTCCTAAGTAGAGAAGTTGTCAGCACTGAGCACTGCTTGACAACATCCTTCCCAAGCACTTCGAGCATAGATATTTGTATGCTCGAAGCCCAAGCGTGTAAACAAACGACAGTCGTTCCGCGCGCTGCTGAATGTAGCGAGTACTGGGCTGCGGAAGGTAAAGTTATAATCCTAATAGAGGTCTTCTAGTTAAACAAAATCGAACATCTAGGGGATAGTGGGTTCAAACCCCACTGTCGGCAGCCCTAAAGACGGATCCTTTTGGTCTCCCATTTTCACACCAGATAAGGCCGCGGTCACTTCCTTCCCAGTCTTAAACCTATCCTATCCCATCGTCGTTGTAAGACTTGTCCGTGTCGGTGCAACGTAAAACAAATAGTATTAAGATAGTCAAACAAAATGTTCATTTTCATCGCAAAGGAAAAAATAAATATTTATAGAAATACTGCACGAAGCAAAGTCATCTCCGAAGTCCTTTGGATGGGTGTAAGGCAAAGGTTTCCACCATTCGTAACCTCGGCACTTGACAAGGCAAAGGTTTCCACCATTCGTAACCTCGGCACTTGATGGGGTAGAGTGGTTAACTCTACGCCCGGCCGCCTTTGCCCCCAGGAATTAACCTGGTACTCATTTATGGTGTAGGCTGAGTGAACCTCAGGACCGTATGCACCTCCGGAAGTGGAAATATCGTTTCTTAAATTTTTCGACTTCCTGACGGGGAATCGAACCCACGTCCTTCAGGGTGCACCGAGCACGCCTTTACCGCCTCGGCCAAGCAGCCCCTAGAAATACTGCAACAAGAGATTAATGTGTTGAATGGTATTTATTTAGTGTTTTTAGGGCTTTCCACATCGTATGAAATGCAGTTCTTAATCTCTATATCTTCCTTCCGCCGCCTCCTTTTGCGCATTCCTCTCGAAAAATTTTAACAGAGCGGCTATTTTCGGACCAATAAGATATTAACGAAGAAATTTTGCCAGACGTGTAAGAGTGAACGAAAGTGATGTGACATTTCGCAGAAAACTTTGCTCCGTTCCGTCACAGGTGAAAGATTGCTCTTTTAGTAATACGTTATCTATGTTTGCTTTCCCATCTCTGTGGTCTAAAACACGGACTCAATATTGACACTGATATCACTGACATGTATATCGTATCTGCAGGAATGACGTATGATCTATTTGATCCGATCTCATTTTCTTATTATTATTTTTTTACAATTGCTTTATGTCGCACCGACACAGATAGGTCTTTTGGCGACGATGGGGTAGGAAAGGGCTAGGAGTGGGATGGAAGCGACCGTGGCCTTCATTTGCCTGGTGTGAAAATGGAAAAGCACGGAAAGCCATCTTCAGGGCTGCCGACAGTGGGGTTCGAACCCACTATCTCCCGAATGCTAGTTCACAGCTGCGCGCCCCTAACCGCACAGCGATCCGATCTTGTGAAGCGATTGTATGTAATAGCACCATTAAAATTCAGAGTTGATAGATTGAGGTTGTAACTGGTCACTTTTGGCAACCACTTTCCTAATATTTTTATGAAGAAGCTACTAGAAGAATTCCTAATCACATGATAAATTACTTCAATAAGTTTGAATTATAGTCGCTTCGCCATTGAATGCTTATCAGAGAATGTGTTTGCACCCTCTGCTAGACCAGTAGAGGCTCATCTAGACAATTATATCTAGATAATATCCGACCTAACAGAAAAGAGTACATTTTAACTTCGAGCAGAGATGCCCGTCTGTTAGGTCATCAGCCCAGAGGCTGGTTGGATCCTCAAATAGCACCACCAAAGGCTATGCAGTTATAGGGCAAACAGCAAAAACCAATGGCAGAGCCCAAATGAGGCGTACTAGGCAAGATGAGGAGCGAGGTAGTTTGCCATTGCTTTCGTCAGTGGGCCAGAATGTGCCACTGCAGCACGACTGACCCTATGAGCAACACCTTTCATAACACTCAGATACAATGGTTGTGCTCCAAATGTCATTACTCAGCACCACCCATACCCCAGCAGCTTCCATATTGTCACAGCCATGGATGAGACTGGGACTTCAGTGGAAGCTACACTTTGCTCTGGCCTATGCCAAGAGACGGATACAGAAGTACTGCTTCCATCAAGAAAAGGCATGATATGTATACTCAGATATGCCTTTCTTCGATTTTATATTTATCTTTCTTACTGGCTTTATCCCGAGAGCCTCCGTGGCTTAGGCAGCAGCGCGCCGGCCTCTCACCACTGGGATCCGTGGTTCAAATTCCGGTCACTCCACGTGAGATTCGTGCTGGACAAAGCGGAGGTTTTTCTCCGGGTACTCCGGTTTTCCCCGTCATATTTCATTCCAGCGACACACTCCAATATCATTTCATCTCTCATCTGTCATTCATTAATCATTGCCCCAGAGGAGTGCGACAGGCTGTGGCAGCCTGCACAATTCCAATCCTCACCACTAGATAGGGGCTTCATTCATTCCGTTCCTGATCCGATCGAATGAGTGGAAACAGGCTGTGGATTTTCATTTTTCACTGGCTTTATCCCAATGATTGGCATCGGCATGTGTTAATTATGATCAGATACCCTTCCTGATTCCAACCTTAGGTGGAGGAATGTGTATTCACTATTATATTTCTGTGGTGGCAGGTAGTGTATTGTGTGTATATGAAGAGAATATTGTAAAGATGAATATGACACTCAGTCCCTGAGCAAGAGGAATTAACCATACGCAGTTAAAATTTCCGTCCCGGTCGGGAGTCGAATGAGGCCCTCTGAACCGATAGCCTCTATGCTGACAATTCAGTCAAGGAACCTGACTTTGTTTTTTATTATTATATCATTATATTATTATCCCCCCCCCCCCCAAGGTGCTACAGTCCTGATGGAGCTATCGGACCTCCCTTAGTCAACTCTTGTTCCTTTCCGACCTCGACGGATCTCTTCTATTTTTCTTATTATTATTGTTAACAGAAGATGGTTGTCTAGTTGTGCTTCTTAACTTCGAAGTAGTAGTCATTTTTGTTGTAGTGGCATAGATATTTTACCGGTGTTGCAGATTCTTAGTATAAACTGTGTCAAAATCGTTGACATGTTATACATACATAAAACAATACACTCTTTTATTCAAAAAAGTACAAGGAATAAAATGATGATGATACTAAAGCATTATTTATCATCCAAAAAATGAAAGACCAAAAATATATTTAATTTGTTTATATTATTTATTTTTGCAAAAGTTTTGCTATTCGGTATATGTATGTATGTTTAGTCCGTCAACGATTCCGCTGGTGGAATCCTCAACAGCTCTGCCATCAGCTGTCATAGATGGCCTAGGCATCACTGAAAAGGCGTACTAGGGAAATGAGGAGTGAGGTAGTTTCCCGTTGCTTTCCTCACATACGGTATATAATATATTTATATTTAGGTAAATTTAAAAAATGAGGTATACAAAAGGAGCACTAGTTCATAGCAAATAGTTGCGTGCTGGAATACGGTTTATAATACTGTTCTGAGGTGAAAAGATTATACAGCAATTTATAAAACAGTTGTACGCTACAACTTGTACATTACATTCAGAGTTACTTGGGTGGGATTTTGTTCTTACTCCACGACTGTCAGGCCTCCAGAAGTGCATTAGTTTATGTTAACACCCCTGGTGAAGTCCACCATTACATCAAGGACACCAGTATGTAGACTTATTTTCTTCCAAGCACACTACACATAGAGACGATAGTTATTCTGTGGAAATTTTTGAAGGGAATAAGAGGAGCCTCCTGCATGACCTTTTGGCCCCACAAGTGGAACTGGGAACGGTTCATTTAGCAATCTTCTACTTATACTGATCATCAAGTCTTGACTTATTATCGTTCTTCGTGTAAGGGACATAAGTATATGCATCAAAATATCTACAACATTCAATAATATTTACTTCTATTACCTTCTGGTCGGTCTGGAACAGATGGCAATGGTAAATGCACTTATCTTTATTATCTACATCTCCCATGAAGATATTGTACTTGTGAATCAGTAGTGGTTTCAACGCTTCATTTCCCTTTCGGCTCCTTACGACATTGTCCTCAGCGTGACATTCAGTTGTGAGACAATAAGCTGGTTTTCGTATTTTCTTCTCAAACCAAGAAATGTTTCAATATTGCTGACATGAGTGCATATCAACACTTCAGGTTGATGACGGAAGGAAATGTAGCTTAGCTGCCTCAGTAAGACATTCGCGTAGCCGGCTTCTGAGTAAGTGGGTTTATGATGCTACTTTGACAACGTTTTACATTTCATTAGTATACAACATGCTACTATACAAACTATTTCTTGATAATGACCAAACATTTCTCTTTCGATTGACTCGTAATTAGCACATTTCGATAAATAATAATTCGATTTTCATAATAAAACAAAGAGCATGGCAAAACGCCTGATATCAGGTGTTGCCACTGGGCAAACGGATAAAAAGCCTAATATCAGGAGTTTGCCAGTTGGAGGGTTAAAACAATAGTCACCACCACCACTCTTAAATTAGGTCACCACTGAATAACTCGTACGATTGGAGCACTTGGCTCCTGTTCCAACTTTCATACTCGTATTGCAATAGAGCCCTATATTACAATATATAGAGCAGTATATTACAATATACTCTTTCCTACATAATAGCTTAAAAATGCGACAATGTATAGAAAGCCGTCTTCATTATTAACGTACAATAGAAATGAAGCATTTACGGCAGTTAATTTATCAGAAACTTCAGTAAACATTCGTTAAATAACATCTCAGAAGAATGAACAGAACGATGAGTAAGCGAAATTTTTATTTTAAAAAGAATGGTGACGCAGATAATAGTATCGGCCTTGGGAATCACTAAACAAACTTGAGTTAGCGAGTTTGCTGCTCTGGAAGGAATAGCGATACGGTCTGCAGAACAAATCCTAACACGGACACACGATAGAGAAACCCGGAAATAGTAGTAACGTTTCCTTTTGTTCTACGTGCAATAAAAAGCTTACTCGCTGTTACAGTTTCACATTACAATGCAGACATTAACGTATCTCTGTGTGAAAGTATTCTCTCCAAGGAGAATGGCGTATGGAACCGTATTCAATGCTAGCTTAAAACATGCTTTTTATTGGTAAAATATATATTTTAACTGTGTTCTACAATTAATTGTAATACAGTATATACCGGTACTCTCATAAAAACTAGTCACGCCAGATTCCTTTCAAACTGGGGGGGGGGGGCAGGGAAGAAATAGGTAATTACAGCATTAACATGTAAACATCATTTTGCAATTCACACCATTCCATCAGAAGACTTTAATCGTCTTCATATGAGAGGCGAGTTAATAATAATAATAATAATAATAATAATAATAATAATAATAATGAAATTAAGTCTCTATTTGTTGAGCACGTCTCTGAGGTGTAGTAGTATGATCAGCTGCCCCTCCCCCGCCGGAGTCCCGAGTTCGATTCCCGGCTCTGCCACGAAATTTTAAAAGTGGTACGAGGGCTGCAACGGGGTCCACTCAGCCTCGGGAGGTCAAATAAGTAGAGGCGGGTTCTATTCCCACCTCAGCCATCCTCGAAGTGGTTTTCCGTTGTTTCCCACTTCTCCTCCCGGCAAATGACAGGGTTGGTACCTAACTTAAGACCACGACCGCTTCCTTCCCTCTTCCTTATCTATCCCTTCCGATCTTCCCCCCACCCCCACCCCATCCCATAAGGCCCCTGTTCAGCACAACAGGTGACGCCGTCTGGGCGAGGTACTGGTCCTCCAAAGACCCATAGTGTCACGCTCCAGGACACTGCACTTGAGGCGGTAGAGGTGGGATCCTTCGCTGAGTCCGAGGGAAAAACCAACCCTGGAGGGTAAATGGATTATGAAAGAAAGAAGTATTGGTTGAAGGAAGAATATCAGAGAAATAAATGCCAATATACACATAGACGGCACCAAAATGAATCACTTGTTCAGGTAAAGATGTATCTGAAAAGTATAATCAGGGAAGACACCAGATACATGATTGAAATCGAAAGAAGGATAGCCCTGGCAAAGCCGTAATTTATGGTAGCCTAAAATGTATGTTGTAAACAGTGAGCACGTAAACAGAGTTAGGAAATCAAAATAATCTGTATCATTTGCATGGAAGTAAAAGCTAGACATGAGGGAAATAGGGGAAGAGCCACATTCAAGCAGAAAAACTGTGCAAAATAACAAATTAACTGAAAAAATGTCGAAAAGTATTACGAGAAGTAAAGGAAAACAGAAGAAATGCATTCATTCATTCATTCATTCATTCATTCATTTGTGCTCCAAAGGCTAAGCCTTGCCGCTGCAGCCACAAAGTTCTGCCTTGAGCTCTAAATAAGAGCCACAGCCCATTCTGGTGACCAAGATTTTCAATAGGCATCTCTAGGCCGTCCTCTTGCCCTCTTGCCAACAACTTTTCCTTCGAAGGAGTTGCGAAGTAACTCGTCATGTCTAAAGAATGTGACCCACAACTTTTTCTTTCCTTCTTTCAATCACTTTAATGCGTCTTCCCCCCCCAAGAGAAGCTGGGTGTTACTTCTTTTCCGTGTCTAATTTGTACGGGTCGTCATTCTTCTCCATTGCCACATCTCCGTTGCTTCTGGCCAGGACAATTCCTACTCAGGCGATGAGTAGCCGTACTTCCAGGGACTCAAAGCCGAATGTCGAGCGACGAGAACAATGCGACAAACTAGATCAACGACTCCAAGCGTAAAAATCCCTTTTGTATAATGATGGACCATCAACGGAGGAAATGCCGCTGGAATCCGTAACTGCACGCGTCTGACCAACAGTGGCCGGCTTGTGGGAAGCGTCTGTTCTCCACACCAGGAGCAACTGTCCAATTATAACATGCGGAAGGTAAGGAGAAACCACTGCATGCATCTTTACCACAAAAAAAAAAAAAAAAAAAAATCAATCGTGGATAGAAGTCTTACAGTTATTGAATATGGTGCTCAGAAGCAAAAAAAAAAAAAGTGCAAAAAACGTTTTTTTGAACATATCATCATTAGGGCCCGGATTTTTAGGTTTTAACCTATTCTTTTCCTCGCTATTTAATTCACAAATTTCGATATATTTGTTCGTTTCACACTTCCTGGAGCAGAATATGTGAATTTCATTGCACCTGAAAAAACCTAAATGAGGGGTTGACACCTAAAATAACCTAAATAACTGTTTTACCTTCTTCAAATAAAGAATATTATTTTCCCTGCGTTGTAAAGTTATTTCCACCGGAATTACAAGCAGTAGGATGGAGATACACATATACAGTTGTTCAAAGAGAAACTACCAACATCTCTTCCACCTGGGCCGATACTTACCCGCTGGGGAACTTGGCTGTCTGCTGCTATTTACTATGCTGAGCACATAGAAGGAATTAAAAATGTCGTCAATGACTTGGATGAAACAGAAGCTTCGTGCATCGCAAAGGCCAACAAATCGCTCGAGTGCCCTCACTTCCCTAGCATATATTAAGACACATTTTTGTTTCATACCAGAAGCTACTCTCCAGTTGGAAGGTGCAACGTTGCCACTCAAAAATTCCCTGGATGTCATTGGCAATGTTTCCAGAAGAGAAATACCTGGGCCATTGGGAGTGGCATTTTCTTCGAAGCTGCAGAAGATTCTTCAACGCAATCCTGGTTTTGAAGATATGAAAGTCATCACTTCAGTATTACAGGGAGAGAAGTGTTCAGGAAAATTACCCCTAAACCTAATGCATTAGCTTCTATGTACTACGCTCCAATGACGTTATGTTCCGTTGAAAGAACTTTTTCGTCATATAAGAATGTGTTACGTGACAACAGGAAATCATTTACGCCCGATAATTTGTGTATGTACGTTGTTATTTACTGCAATGCCAAAAAATAACTTACAAAGGAAACAGTACAGTGTATTCTCTGTGTATTTTTATGAATATGACAATGTAAACTTTTGTGAAATAAGTACATAAATAAATTTTACAGAACTACGAAAACCCAAAAATATTGCTGCCTGGAGGAAAAACCTGAAATAAGCTATTTTAATAATACAAAAAACCTATAGTGAAGGTTCATGCCAACTAAAAATCCGGGCCCTAATCATCACACACCACGTCTACGCCACACATTTTCGAACGAAAGTTGTTAGAGAAGAAAGGGGGAGATCAGCTTAAGAAAACGCACCTAGAGAACATAATAAGCAGAACGGGAATAAAAGTTACAGGAATATGAAATGAACAGCAGAAGATAGGGAAGAGTGGTTGCAACGACAAGGTGTATCCTTCAGAACAAGAACGAATGAAATTAATAATAAATAAATAAATAAATAAATAAATAAATAAATAAATAAATAAATAAATAAATAATAACAATGTTATTGATTTTTCGTCTTATTAACTCATTTCTACTTTTACGGCTTTTGAGACGCTTAGGTTCCGGAGCAGTACTTTTATGTGCCAATAAATCTACCGAACATGATGTCGTATATGAGCACTTTTCAAATGCCACAAGATTGAGCCAGGATCCAACCCGTCAACATTCAGCCCGGTCCCTCAAATCTTATAATTTGCGTACTGTTCATTCCATTCTTTCTTCTTATTTTATGCCAATCACCTTCAGAATCTCAAACAGGAGGTCAACGAATACCATTTATTTTTATTTTTACGATTCGTCTTACGTCGTACCGACACAAATAGGTCTTATGGCGATGATAGGACAGGCAAGGGCCTAGGAGTGGGAAGGAATCGGCCTTGGCCTTAATTTAAGGTACAACTCCAGCATTTCTCTGGTGTGAAAATGAGAAACCATGGAAAACTGATGATGATGATGATGATGATGATGCTTGTTGTTTAAAGGGGCCTAACATCGAGGTCATCGGCCCCTAATGGTACGAAATGAAAGAACAAAAATTTCAAATTCATCCACTGACCAAAATTAAAAAAATTAAAAATGTCATGAAGAATGAATGGATGGACATGAACCCCACAAAAAACCAAAAACAAAAAACAAACAAACAAAATACAGTGGAACAAACTCAAACAAAGATCATAAATTATGGATTACTGACCAAGGGACCACTCAGAAAGCACAATGATGCCTGATGTCTAAAGGGGTGCAAAATCCATGTCTAAGGCCCCACAGAATGGTACATGTCGCGGGTAAAGTAGAACCATGGTATTTGTCATGTTGGGGTACTAATCAAAAGTAGCGAAACTCACGGTGTTCCAAGCAAGATGGTACTACTCACAAGTATTGTACTTCGTACAGGTAACGCAGACCTATGGTGTTTCTCACACAATGGCGCCACTCATAGCCAACGCAAACCAATGAATTTCCTCACCTAGGTGTACTAGGCACGGGTGCCGGTCCCACGAGCCCCGTGGTGTTCCTCACATAGTGGATACTAATCAAAAGCAACGCAGACCCACGGTGTCGCTCATATAGTGGTACAACTCACAGGCTACGCCCAGACCCGCGGTGTTGCCCACATGGGTACAACGCACGGGTGCTGGAAACCCACAGGGGAACCACTCTCTACTGCTACTAACCACAAACCTATTGTGTACCAAATATAGTGGCACTACTCGTAAGTAAAGGCGACCCATGGTGTTCCCCGCGTGATGGTACTAATCAATAGTAGTTTCATGGTTCTAATACCAGCACCCCTTGGTCGCCCCTTGTAGTCGCCTCTTACGACAAAACCACAGAAAACTATCTTCAGGGCTGCCGACAATGGGATTCGAACCCACTATCTCCTGGATGCAAGCTCAGAGCTGCGCACCCCTATCCGAACACCCAACTCGCCCGGTAATACTAAATATACGGGCTTGCTCTTCTTTATACGGTATCCTAGAAAAGATGTCGAGTCAGTACCGCCAACCAGCTTATAATCTTTAGTCTACAAGTTATTTGGTATCGCTACACGCTTTCCTTCATGTTTTCGGAAACCAAACTGATGTTCTCCCAGTTCGGTTTCCAGTCGCCATTCCATCATTCTGGTTTTTCCTACTGGACTGTATAGAGGAGGGGTTTGTTATCATTTATGTTTGGAATGGGGGTCGAGGATCAGAACTGCAGATCTAGCACAGCTATCATTATTTTCATAAGAACTTTGTTCTCACTGACGAAACTTAACAGATTAACATATTACAGGACGTTTCACGGGCTATGAGGTAAGGCTGTATTAAAATAATTTTGCATCTAGAAAGCAAATGGGTAATACTTACCAGGGACACGCTGATACTACGTAGGCCTACACCGCCGATCGAAAGGTAAGAAAGAACTACACTGATCTGGTTTGTGTCAGACAGGTGTGGTATACAAAAAGACGAAAACAACACACAAACAGAAAGAAGAGCCGTTAATTCCGGGCGATGTGAGAAAGAAGGACAGGGTTATCCATAAGAGCGAGATGATAAGCCATTATGTGCTGTGTCATAAGTTAAGCTTAAAGGCCGCAAAATTATGCAATATTTACCACTCGAAGACCTACCTCAAAAAGACAAGATAAAGGACTGCCAACAGTAAATTTCAGATAAATTGTCGGATTGACGACGATAAGGACGTGCAACATACCGTCATGACGTGGCTTCAGGGATTGAATGTAGATTTCTTACAAGCCGGCATCGACGTCTTGATGTGCAGTTGGACATGGATGGTGACAATGTAGAATAGTAATGCGTATCAGTACCCTATTACTGCGTGTCCTTATATCTGCCTGTAAAATAAAGTTTCTCCGTGCGAGCTCTTGTTTACTTATTTATTGAAGTTACCGCGTATGTACATATACACATCAAAAATGTTTTGCATTATCTCGGACCAAAGAGTTTCTAACTCTTCATAGAAAAAAAATATACAGAGGTATAGTTCTTGCAATTTCCTCGTTAACGACAGGCACGCTTCTGAAGCCTAGCTGGCCGACTGTGTTCACATTCCTTGTTCACGGAGTGCCAAGATTTCCCCAACTCGAGTCATAGCGTTGTCAACTCTCCACCGAACACGTAGGTTGGAGGACAGTTGGAATAACAGCTGTTGAAGCTAAAATAATAATAATAATAATAATAATAATAATAATAATAATAATAATAATAATAATAATAATATGGCTTATGACCAGCTTGAAAGCGGCAATAGAAGAAATAAACATCTCCAGGGGTGGGACTTGAACAAGGACCTCCCTGCTGATAGACTCGACCCCCAGCAAGGACGCTACGGTAGTATTGGTGAAACCCACAGTGTGTTAGTGTTTGATGTTTATTTCTCGGCACGGCTCTCGAGCCCGATCAAGCCACGTGCAGATTTAGCAAAACCGCCTCGTACAGCCTATTTAAATTCGCCCGCGAAGCGATCTGATTGGCTAATTTCAGCAGCTGATAAAGTGACAACGGCGCGAGATATCAACGTATTTTTTTTTTTTCATATTACCTATCAGTATGACCAACGTTGTAACGCTCATATACTCTGTTCACGTTGTTTCCGACCACTCTGTATAGCCACTGAAAGAGAGTAGCTAGACTGAACAGAACTGCGTGCAGCTGTGAAACACCGGAGACCTGAGAAATAAGCCGGCTCTAGGACTGGCGCTCTTTCAAAGTACTCCACGTGGACTGCCACTGACAAAGCAAGCATGCTATTGATCAAAAGCTATCTGCTATTGGTCACAACAGAGACGTCTGGAGACAGTCATAAGTCTAGTTACTGTCGGCGGGTGGTACTGCTTAACATTTGAGTCGCCGGTCGTTAAAGAGAGGAAATCGAGAGAAATATATCATGTCAGCGCTAATGCATTATTAATCAAGTAATCCTTATTAAAATAGGTCTACATTGTTTGTTTCCTTCAGAAATGATAGAAAATGTGTAATTTGCATGCATGCCTTAGGTGATATTGTCGTTCTGGTGCAAGCGCAGCAGTGGTTTAACATGGCATGGGGAGAAACTGACAGGCGGCAAGGAGGGCATTGGAAAAACGCCGCCGCAATGAGCTACGTCATACAACAGGAGGAAAAATGATTATTATTACGTTTACAAGAAAATCTTATTAGTCCTCTGGCCATAAATTCTAAACTGCACCCGTACCAAACCAAGGCGAGTCGCTAGTACATAAATAAATAAATAAATAAATAAATAAATAAATAAATAAATAAATAAATAAATAAATAAATAAATAAATAAATAAATAAATAAATAAATGCATACATCAATAAATAGATGAATTAACACCTAGTTAACAACAAATTTCCGGTATTGCACTTAGTGACTCTGAACTGAGACAAGATAATCTTTGCAGCAACCGCAACTGCATGTGTAATACTATTTCCCCATCTAAATTATTGCAATCCCTTATTTCTCTGCTATAAATAAATCTTTGCCTCAATTTGTCCGCTTGATTTCCAACTTTATCTTCATATCCTTCCTTCATACGGTTATGAGGGCATTAACGTCTTATTTTGCCTACTTTTAAAAACTACACTCAGGCTTATTCGTCTATTTTTTTTTTTTTTTGCTAGGGGCTTTACGTCGCACCGACACAGATAGGTCTTATGGCGACGATGGGATAGGAAAGACCTAGGAGTTGGAAGGAAGCGGCCGTGGCCTTAATTAAGGTACAGCCCCAGCATTTGCCTGCTGTGAAAATGGGAAATCACGGAAAACCATCTTCAGGGCTGCCGATAGTGGGATTCGAACCTACTATCTCCCGGACGCAAGCTCACAGCCGCGCGCCTCTACGCGCACGGCCAACTCGCCCGGTATATTAGTCTATTAATGTCATTCCACGCCATCTCTCCGCTGAAAACTCAGAACATACCGCTTAGTCCAGCTGATCGTTTCCTTATTCCCAAGTCTTCCCAGCACGAAATTTACAACATTACCCACAACAAATCGCACTGCTTTCATTTGGAACTTCCAGTTCTCGGATCAAGTGGTCTTCTTGGGTGGCCTCATATACTGGAACAATACTCTAATTGTGATCTTATAGTGACGTATACGCCCTCTCCTTTACACCCTAACTACGTCGCCCTAAATAATCATATAACCATATGAAGAGATATATAACATTTATTTACAACCCCGTTAATGTGATTACTTTTTTTCAATTTCCTTTACATCACACCAAGACAGATGATGATGGCATAGGAAAGGGCTAGGAGTTGGAAGGAAGCGGCCTTGGCCTTAAGGTACAGTCCCAGCATTTGCCTGGTGTGAAAATAGGAACCCACGGAAAATCATCTTTAGGGCTGTCGACAGTGTGGTTCGAACCCACTATCTCCCGAATGCAAGCTCACAGCTGCGCGACCCTAACAGCATGGCCAACTCGCTCGGTAATACTGCATTACCCCAACGAACACATTTCCCTATATTAACACCTAGGTAGGCCTACTTACAGTGATTTCCATGAGGTAATTTCACTCCATCAACAGAGTAATTAAATCTGAGAGGACTCTTCCTCTCGGTGAAACTTACAACCTGACTTGTTACTCCATTTACCATCATACCAGTGTCCGCTGTCCATCTCACAACACTGTCGATGTCTTTTTGCAATCGTTCACAATCGTATAAATTATCTATTGCTCTACACAATATAACACCATCCGCAAAAAGCCTTATCTGTAATTATATTTTTTTCATATCATTTACATGTGTAAGGAAACATAAAGGACCGGGCGAGTTGGCCGTGCGGTTAGGGGCGCGCAGCTGTAAGTTTGCATTCGGGAGATAGTGGGTTCGAACCTCACTGTCGGCAGCTTTGAATATGATTTCCCGCAGTTTCCCATTTCACACCAGATAAATGCTGGGGCTGTACCTTAATTAAAGCCATGGCCGCTTCCTTTCCACTCTTAGCCCTCTGATATCCCATCGCCGCCATAAAACCTATCAGACACTGCCTCGCCTACTCTAATATGCGTCCTATTTTCTAGAAATGTAGCCACCCATTCAATCACACTTTTGTGTAGTCCAATAGCCCACATTTTCATCCATAGTGTTTCATGAGCTAATCTATCAAAAGCCCTCCACGGGTCACTGGCGATACACTCCATTTGACCTTCTGAATCCAGAATATATCTGCTATATCTTGCTGGATACCTACAAGCTGAGCTTCAATGGAGTAATCTTTCCTAAACCCAAACCGTATTCTACCAAACCAGTTAGTGAAAATCCACAGCCTGTTTCCAGTCATTTGACAGGGTCAGGAATGGAATGAGAAGCCCCCTTCTAGCAGCGAGGATAGGAATTGTGCCGGCTGCCGGAGCTGTCGCACTCCTCTGGGGCAATGATTAATGAATGACAGATGAAATGATATTGCTGGAATTAAATATGACAGGGAAAACCGGAGTACCCGGAGAAAAACCTGTCCCGTCTCCGCTTTGTCCAGGACAAATCTCACATGGAGTGACCGGGATTTGAACCACGGAACCCAGCGGCGAGAGGCCAGCGCGCTGCCGCCTAAGCCATGGAGGTTTCTCAAACCAGTTAGTAATTTGGCAAATTTATCTAACACAATCGGAAAGTATGTTTTCCCAAAGCTTTCATGCAACACATATCAAACTGAAATGTCGTATGGCTTTTAGTGCCGGGATATCCCAGGACGGGTTCGGCTCGCCAGATGCAGGTCTTTCTATTTGACTCCCGTAGGCGACCTGCGCGTCGTGATGAGGATGAAATGATGATGAAGGCAACACATACACCCAGCTCCCGTGCCGTAGGAATGAACCAATTAAGGTTAAAATTCCCGACCCGGCCGGGGATCGAACCCTCTGAACCGAAGGCCAGTACGCTGACCGTTCAGCCAACGAGTCGGACACATATCAAACTAACTAGCATGTATTGTTTACAACCTGCTTTACGTCACACCGACACAGATAGGTCTTATGACGTCGATGGGATAGTAAAAGGCTAGGAGTGTAAAGGAAGCGACCATGGTTTTAATTAAGGTACACGGTACAGCCGCAGTATTTGCCTGGTGTGAAAATGGAAAAACAGGGAAACCATCTTCAGGGCTGCAGACAGTAGGGTTCGAACCCAATACAGTATTTCCCGAATGTACACTGGTAGCTACGTGACCTAAACCACACAGTCACTTGCTCCGTGACTGGCCTCTAATTATTGGCTTTATGTTTATCACCCCTTCCTTTATATATAGGGAGCTAGAAACCGCCACCGATTTGGTATAGCTCCTTCATGCAAACAGTAATCAAGCAAGTACTTCAGATATGGTGCTATATCCCAATCCATTGCCTGTAGTATATCCCCAGAAATTTTATCAATTCCGGCTGCTTTTCTAGTTTTCAAATTTTGTGTCTGATTGTAAATATCTTTGTTATCATAGGTAAATTTCAATACCTGGTTAGTAATAGTTATCTCCTCTACCTGGACATTATCCCTGTAACTAACAATCTTTACAAACTACTGACAATACGTCTGCCTTATGCAAATTCTCACATATGCATTCCCCTTGTTCATTAATGATACCTGGAATGTCGTTCTATGAATCTGTTTTTGCCTTAAAGTACCTATGCATACCTTTCTATTTTTTACTAAAGTTCATATGTTTGCAAGTTATGCTTGCCATCATCATATCCTTACCAGATGTCTTCGCTAAATTCAACTCCTTGGTAAGTTCCTTCAATTTCTCTTTACTTCCACAACCAAACTCCATTTCTTTCAAATGTGGAACTCCTTCTCAATCTCTTTATTTCTCTGTTATAATATAGTGGTAGGACGAGAGTGGGATTTTAACCAGTTAATTTTCTCACAAGAGCCTCCGTGGCTCACGCGGCAGTGTGCCGGCCTCTCACCGCTGGGTTCCGTGGTTCAAATTTCGAGATTTCCATGTGAGATTTGTGCTGGACAAAGCGGAGGTGTGACAGGTTTTTCTCCGGGTACTTCGGTTTTCCCTGTTATCTTTCATTCCAGCAACACTTCCAATATCATTTCATTAATCATTCGTTAATCACTGCGCCAGAGGAGTGCGACAGGCTTCGGCAGCCGGCACAATTCCCATCCTCGCCGCTAGAAGGAGGCTTCATTCATTCCATTCCTAACTCGGCCCAATAACTGGAAACAGGCTGTGGATTTTCATTTTCACTTTTCTCACAGTGATGTTCTGTCTATCGTAGCAGGTTTGCATTCTTCGATATTTTGCACGTGAATTTTCGTTTCTGAAAGTAAACGAAGTGCTGAATTATCTGTCATTTTTTTCCTCCATGGGATCTTTATGGTAGCTAGAAGTACAAGCTCACGTCTTGCGTAGATAGCAGCGAGCTTGGTTCCTGAGAAAGACGGACTTGATAATATGGTTTAAGCTCCAGATGCCCAATGCTGCTTGTGTATAATTCTCGCGATTTCCTCGTACAGGATCAGCGACTAAAACATTAAGCTGGACCAACCGCAGGCTCAACTGTAGACCAACAGCAAATGCCGCTTGACCAATAGCATGCTTACCTCGTAAATGACAAACCCTACGTGGACCCCAATGTGGACTTCAAAGGCGTGCCGGACGTTAACGACGAACTATTCCCAGATAAAAATTTACCCCGCACATCTTATAATTTTACAGTGTTTGTATTCTCTATTAGCGACGTTAAGTACATATATACAGACACTAGATGCTAACACGTTCCTTACTGTGACACAACTATTCCAACTTCTTACTTAATTTGTTACGTGAATTATCGGTGTATACTTTCTATTTACCTGGTGATTTTGATGTTCTCTCTTGAACTCAAAAAGGTTTCTCTACTGCATGGTTTAGCCGAATTTCTATTTATGTTAGATATGTGGAAGTATTAATTATTTCCGATTTTACAAATTTGATTTGATCCTTTATTAATCAAAGTTTAATTGGAGTTTAAGAAACGGTTGATATCATCGTCATAGCAGGGGGATCTACCATTTTACGTTGAACCTGAAGCAGAGGATCGTTACTTTGTTTTTATCTCACAAGTATTGTACTGGGCAGAATTAGAATCGAGACCGACTTTATGAGAATCCAGTATTGCTATCACGCAGGTATCACGTCGCAATGATGAATATGATGATAATAATAATAATAATAATAATAATAATAATAATAATAATAATAATAATAATAATAATAATAATAATAATAATAACAGGGAACTGCTTGTGTAACGTTATGTTCGTGATTCAAATTAAACGCTTTATCTACGATATTCCAACAAATCTAGTATCAAGTGGTGTAAATGAAACGGCGTATGGCTTTTAGTGGCGAGAGTGTCCGAGGACAAGTTCGGCTCGCCAGATGCAGGTCTTTTGATTTGACGGCCGTAGGCGACCTGCGCGTCGTGATGAGGATGAAATGATTATGAAGACAACACATACACCCAGCCCCCGTGCCAGCGAAATTAACCAATGATGGTTAAAATTCCCGACACTGCTGGGAATCGAACTCGGAACCTCTGTAACCAAAGGCCAGCACGCTAACCATTTAGCCATGGAGCCGGATATCAAGTGCTGTCATCAACATATACCGGCACTGTTTCAGAATCTGACTCTTGCATTAATCTAAGGATTATACTTAAATGTGAGGAATTCTGTGCTCACCTATACGTTATTCATAGTCACACAATCAGGAACTGCACATAGAGAACACTGAAACTGAAATCCTGCTATTGGAATAACGAACAATTGATTATGAATTGCCAACTTCCTGTACCTGTATTTCAGAAACAATAAATTGGCTAATTGTTACAGCATGAGTTGCAAGAAATGTCACACAATGGAGAACATAAAATTAAAGTTTCGATAACACATAATATTTCGCATAACAGCAATAAAATTTCGACATAAAACAAGGAATGTTCCATAGCCATCAAAGTAGAAAAATGTCATGCTTACTGAATTCACGAACACAGCTCAACCTTTACACTGATTTTGGTGCAACTAGATTTTGATGTAATTAGTGTCATTAGAAATACTTTCAAAATGATCAACAATGGCACCTACATTGTCTCTTAATCATCAACGGTTATTTGAGTGAGAATATTTGTTTTCTAATGTTACTCAGTACTAAACGTGCTGGCCATGATCTTTAAGATGTTAAATCTACATGGTCTGACAGCCCGGTTAGCCAGTTCGATCCCCGTTGATCGCAAACATTTCATCATCAGAATTTTGGCAGGCAGAGTTGGAGAGGTGGTGGTTTATAATAATTGATAAGCACTGGATTGCGTGCCAAAAGTCTGGATTCAAATCCAAACTTCTCCGCAGTGTTCAGAGGTCACATGACGCTGCTCATCACAACTGATCTGCGTTTAGGACAGTCGCCCACGTGACAGATTCCCTATCTGCTGTTTATCTAGTCTTTTCTTAAATAACTGAAAAGAAATTTACTAAACATCTCCCTTGGTAAATTATTCCAATCCCTAATTCCCCTTCCTATAAACGAATATTTGCAAAAATTTGTCCTCTTGAATTTCAACTTTATCTTCATATTGTGATCTTTCCTACTTTTAAAGACACCACTCAAACTTATTCGTCTAATAATGTCATTCCACGCCATCTCTCCAATGACAGCTCGGAACGAACCACTTAGTCGAGCAGTTCGTCTCCTTTCTCCCAAGTGTTCTCAGTTCAAACTTTGCAACATTTTCGTAACGCTACTCTTTTGTCGGAAATCACCCAGAACAAATCGAGCTCATTTTCTTTGGATTTTTTCCAGTTCTCGAATCAAATAATCCTGGTGAAGGTCCCATACCCTGGAACCATACTCTAGTTAGGCTCTACTTTACATCCTTACTACAACCCCTAAATAACCTCATAACCATGTGCAGAGATCTGTAACCTTTATTTACAATATTTCCTTATATTAACACCCGGTACTTACAGTGATCCCCACAAGGAACGTCCAGCCTATCAGTGCAGTAATTTAAACAGAGGGGACTTTTTCCACTAATGAAACTCACAACCTGACTTTCAACCCCGTTCATCATCATACCATTGTCTGCTGTACATCTTACAACATTGTCGATGTCTTTTTGCAGTCGCTTACAATCTTGTAACTTATTTATTACACCTGCCTTTGCTGGCAGGACCTAGTGTTTACAGTGCACTATGTCTAGAGCAATTTTGTTACTTTCATAGATCTGTCTCTGTCTTATCCTTGGCTTTGACAATATGAAAGTGACTGAGGTATGAGCGATGCTAGTAATGCCATTCCTTGTGCAGCCAGTCCCTGCTATGAATGGTGTGAAAATGTTGCTCATAGGGTCGGTTGGTGTATGCATTTCAGTGGGCTTGGCATACTGATATGTAATGGCAACCTCTGGCTCAGTGAGGAAAGCAACGGGAAAATACCTCACTCCGCATTTCCCTAGTACGCCTCTTCAGTGATGCCTAGGCCATCTATGACAGCTGATGGCAGAGCTGTTGGAGGATCCAACCAGCCTTAGGGCTGAAGACTAAACATACATACATTTATTACACTATACAGTATATCATCTGCAAAAATCCTTATCTCTGATTCCAGTTCTTTATATCATTTATATATATAAGAAAACAGAAATGCCAAGGCATTGAGGATCAGGTAATGCTTCACCTACTCTACCTCTCTGAGTTCTAATTTCTAGAAATACAGCCTCCCATTCAGTCACTCTTTTGTCAAGTCCAATTGCACTCATTTTTTCCAGTATCATCCCATAACCTACCTTTTCAAACGCCTTATATAGGTCAATCACGATACAGTCCATTTGACCTCCTGAATCCAAGATATCTGCTATATCTTGCTGCAATTCTATAAGTTGAGCTTCAGTGGAATAACCTTTCCTAAACTCGATGTGCCTTCTATCGATCCAGTTATTAATTTCGCAAACATGCCTGATACGATCAAACAGAATGATTTTTTTTTTACAACTGGCTTTACGTCGCACCGACACAGATAGGTCTTATGGCAACGATGATATAGGAAAGGGTTAGAAGTGGAAAGGAAGCAGCCGTAGCCTTAATTAAGGTACAGTCCCAGCATTTGCCTGGAGTGAAAATGGGGAACCACGGAAAACCACCTTCAGGACTGCCGACAGTGGGGGTTCGAACCCACTATTTCCGGAATACTGGATACTGGCCGCACTTATGCGACAGAATGTTTTCCTAAGGCTTACATGCAACACATGTCAAACTGACAGGCCTATGATTTTAGTCTTTATCACCCTTTTCTTTACACACAGGAGCTACTATAGCAACTCCCCAATCATTTGGTAAAGCTCTTTCTTGCAAACAGTAATCAAGCAAATACTTCAGATATGGTACTATATCCCAACCCATTGTCTTTGGTATATTCCCAGAAATCTTATAAATTCCAGCTGCTTTTCTAGTTTTCAACTTTGTATCTTATTGCAAATATGTTTGTTATCGTAGGTAGCCAAGGCCGCTTCCTTCCCACTCCTAGTACTTTCCTATCCCATCATCGCCATAAGACCTATCTGTATCGGTGCGACGTAGGCCTAAAACAAATTGTAAAACGATAATAATAACTTGGTGGGGTTTAACCCTTCAAAATCTCAGTCAGCAGCTTGGTTTCGAAACACCTGCCTATGTCATATACCTTGATTTTAATCTGCATACTTCATACATGTAGGTAATTGGTTTGGAGGGCCTAGTTGGAATAAGGGCTATATTAAAAGGTGATCTAAATAGAAATTACAACAACAACAACAACAACAACGAAAACAACAAACACAAATCCTGAATACCTATAGTCTAGTTCCCTCAGTGAACCAGACATAAAAAGTCCGCGTCATGATCTCAAGATCATGGACTCGATCTCAGCCGAGAGCGCAGAATCTTCATTCTATTACTATGTTGTATCACAGACTGATCCTGACCCCGAATACATTTTCTCTTATCTTCGAACATCCTATAAACGACACCCTTATCTAGTTTGGGTTAAATCATCGCGATTTATACAGCTCTTAGAGGGACTTGCCCTACCAAGATGACTGCTGCCCAACCATATGATCCAGAGATATTGTACTGCCACATGGTTGGCACGATGAGATCCTCAACCGTAAGACATAGCTTGATTTTCTTATTTTTGCCTGATCCCTCTGATGCCTATTTATTTATTTATTTATTTATTTATTTATTTATTTATTTATTTATTTATTTATTTATTTATTTATTTATTTATTTATTTATTTATTTATTTATTTATAAAACAGAATCTCAGTTGTACTCACGAGGCTGAGTGAACCCCCGTTCCAGTCAGAAACTGAACGCGGGACCTCCGGGTGAGCCGCAGCCAGGTGTCCCCAGTGCTTTTTAGATTATTATCATATATTTTACTGAGGATGACCCTATGTTGGGTTGAAACATTGAAAGCTCATCTTAACTAGGAGGATAATTAAATACAATTTGACAATTTGTAGAAAGTTCAACCCTCAATACGGATCAAACATGAGATTTAGAGTCTGTAAAAGCAAATGTACAGTCGGACAGAACAACATGCCTCCTAGCCTAAATTCGGTCGTATAAAAGAAGTTATTCATGAAATAAATACAAAAATGAACACCTTAAATTATTTAAAATACACTGGGTATATCTGAGAATCAGAGCTTCCGTGGCTCAGGCGGCAGCGCGCCGGCCTCTCACCGCTGAGTTCCGTGGTTCAAATCCCGGTCACTCCATGTGAGATTTGTGCTGGACAAAGCGGAGGCGGGACAGGCTTTTCTCCGGGTAATCCGGTTTTTCCTGTCATCATTCATTCCAGCAACACTCTCCAATATCATTCATTTCATCTACCATTCATTAATCATTGCCCCAGAGGAGTGCGACAGGCTTCGGCAGCCGGCACGATTCCAAACCTCGCCGCTAGATTGGGGCTTCATTCCATTCCTGACCCAGTCGAATGACTGAAAACAAGCTGTGGATTTTCATATCTGAGAATCACTTAGATTATACACACTTGCTTGAAAGAGAGGTGTAACTCCACCTCTTTAAATCTCATCAGTAGTCTCCGGTATTGAATAGGTACCCTATTTTACAATGGCAAAAGAACAGACTCTTAAAATGGCAGTAAATGTAAGCAAACATGCGCATGATAGTTAAATTAAAAGCCAGGAAACAGTTTAGATGAAGTCATGTTGTTATGAAGTCAGCACGCTCGTCGTTTTGTTAACACTGTACGAAAGTTTAGATTAAAGCAAAAACGCCAGTGGCGCAGTTTGTGATCGTGTAATCACATTATGTCAGGAAGGACCTGCAAGAGTTAATCAGTGACGCTGTTGGGGCAATGCTACCATGCAGAATTATGATTTCTTGGCGGACATGCTGACCAGAAAAACTGATTGATCCTTATAAATAATGAAAACGAAAAAAGTGTAGAATAGCCTATGCATGTTCAGTAGTAAACATGCGTGCTAACATTTCCTTCCCGATGGAAACTAGGGTTTCTGGGCAATTTTTGTTCTTTCATCCTGGGATCGAACTTCATTGACAGCTTCTGGAAGGTCGATAGGCCAAAGCGGAAAGGAGACAAACATTCCCCTAGATCTCTGGTTTATTCGTCCGGCTCCATGGCTAAATGGTTAGCGTGCTGGCATTTGGTCACAGGAGTCCCGAGTTCGATTCCCGACAGGGTCGGGAATTTTAACCATCATTGGTTAATTTCCCTGGCACGGGGGCTGGGTGTATGTGTTGTCTTCATCATCATTTCATCCTCATCACGACACGCAGGTCTCCTACGGGTGTCGAATCAAAAGACCTGCAACTGGCGAGCCGAACCCGTCCTGGAATATCCCGGCACTAAAAGCCATACGCCATTTCATTTTTTTCTGGTTTATTCGTTTCTCGTGTGGCATACCTAGCCAGTCAGCTACTGCAAACCCCGACTAAGACACAGGTGTGTGCATTTCATCTTCGAAATCGAGAAGCTACTAGACAGCTGTGCGTGGAGTGGGAGGGTAAGCAACTGAAGCATTGTTTTACACCAAGGTACCTGGGTGTCACCTTAGACCGGAATTTAACATACAAGAACACTGTGTTAACTCTGGACAGAAAGTCTCAGCCCGAAATAACATCCTCCGTAAACTTGGCTCAAGCAAATGGGGAACCCATCCAACTTTGATAAGAACCTCAGCTCTTGCTCTGAGTTTCTCTGCAGCTGAGTATGCATGTCCCGTCTGGTTCAGCTCAGCCCATACGAAGCGGGTGGAAGCAGCCCTTAATGAAACATGTAGAATAGTAACTGGGTGTCTGAAACCTACTCCCACTGATAAACTCTACTGCTTGGCTGGTATTTCTCCTCCAGACATTCGGCGAGAAGTGTTTGCAAGGCAAGAGAGATCGAAGGTGAATCTCACAAACACCCACCCACTATCTAGACACCGACCTCCACCCAGAAGACTGAAGTGCAGGAAAAGTTTCCTCGTCTCCAAGTCTCTGGATAAACCAACAAGAACAGCACGTTGTGATATGTGGCGAGCAAAAATGGAGCATCTTTCTGATTGGATGGTGCCTTCTGAATCTCCACCCTGTGGTCATAATTTGGAATGGACAACATGGAAGGCACTGAATCGTTTGAGGAGTGGAGTAGGTTATCCAAGCATAACCTAAAAAAAATGGGGTTATTTGAAAGATCAGAGTTCTGCGATTGTGGGGAGCAACAAACTACCCATCACCTATATGACTGTCAGTCCTGCCCTATTCGTTGTACACTTCAAGACTTGTTTCAAGCCAATGAAGATTGAATTTCTGTTGCCCATTTCTGGGCAGACATTGTGTGAAACATGTTTTGTGACATGAAATGTACTTTGTTTTGTTTGTATATAATACCTTATTTATATTTTAAGTTTTTTCAACACACTGACACGAAATAAATAAACAACTTTGCGTTGATTGGGGATTTATTTATTTATTTATTTATTTATTTATTTATTTATTTATGGTCACTTACAGCGACACCATTATCCCTTTTACAGACATATGGAGGATAAGAGTCCTAAACTCACCAGGAATGACGTTACTGGGTAAAGAAAGAGAGGAAACTGTGGAAGACATGAAAATTTCTGCCATCGAAGACTGATTTGATGAACTGGAATGGCGTGGCCTTAGTTTCAGGTAGCAGTCAGGTTTATTCACTCTCGACTATCTAAAAATATTTTCGATGTTTCTACACTCCAAATCCATGGGAATGCCGAAATGTTATGAACGTAACGTATACTTCACCTCCGCTTCTTTCCCAAACTTATTTCAGTACAGGTGCCACAAGAACACAGGTTATTAGGCAGAGTTTACGTTAAGTAGACGATTGAAGTCCTCTCAGTTTTAATTACTGCGTTGATGGGGTGAAAGTTCCTTATGGGGGACTTACGTACCTAGGTGTTAATATAAGGAAAGATCTTCATTGGGGATGGGATTGTAAATAAAGGGTACAGATCTCTGCACATGGTTATGGGGGGTGTTAGGGGTTGAAGTAAGGATGTAAAGGAAAGGACATATAAGTCTCTGGCAAGACCTCATCTAGAGTATAGTTCCAGTGCATGGGACCCTCACCAGGATTACTTGATTCAAGAACTGGAAAAAATCCCAAGGAAAGCAGTTCGATTTGTTCTGGGTGATTTCCAACAAAAGAGTAGCGTTACAAAAATGGTGCAAAGTTTGAGCTGGGAAGATTTGGGACAAAAGAGACGAGCTGCTCGACTAAGTGGTATGTTCCGAGCTGTCAGTGGAGACATGGCTTGGAATGACATTAGTAGATAAGTAAGTTTGAGTGGTAGCTTTAAAAGTAGGAAAGACCACATGAAGATAAAATTGGAATTCAAGAGGACAAATTGGGGTAAATATTCGTTCATAGGAAGGGGAGTTAGGGATTGGAATAATTTACCAAGGGAGATGTTCAATAAATATCCAATTTCTTTGAAATCATTTAAGAAAAGGCTATGAAAACAACAGATAAGGAATCTGCCACCTGGGCGACTGTCCTAAACTCAGATCAGTATTGATTGATTGATATGCTCTTGATAGAAGATGATGTCCCGGAGCCCAGTTCGGAAAATAAAAGGTTTTGGCTTATGGAATTTGGACTGGAAAGATAAAAGTAATTTGCAGAATGTCGACTGCCTAACACAGCTTGTAACCTGTAATCGACACATGCCTCCAATCGGACAGAAAAGTAAAGGCACGTGTTGTAAGGAGGTTGCATGTGTTATATTTATTTTATTTTCTTCGAATTAAAACAAAGAAACAATAAACCCGTGCCATATAAAGCTCATTACGAATCTTGACCTATCCAGATGACTGCTGCCCAAACGGATGACCTGCAGATATTGTAGTGCCACGAGATGACATCCTCAGCTGTATTACTTACCTTTCACCACTAGGTTTTCTTTGTATTATTATATTTCTGGGCATACGCCAATTCTACTGTCGTTCTGCTGTGTTGGTAGTACAGTAGTTGGAAGGAGAATATAACATCAAAAACAAGGTAATAGTTCAGCATGGGTGTTGATATTGTAACCACAGTCACGAGGCCTTTAGTTTTTACATGCAATCCCCAAGGATGTTGAAAGTCGCACCTGCACTAGTTGGAATTCGAACTACGTTCCCTTTGGCGAGAAGCCGGTGCGATGCCACTCACCTATCACAGTTCTGAAGATAAAATACTTAAAAGAATACTGAAATATGTGCATTGTTGTCTAAGCCACCTTCATTCTATTTAAAGAAGGTGGCATTGTACGGAACCATAAAGTAATAAACTTTATTAGTGCAGGTAAATAATGATATTTTGTTCCTAGATTAATTTGCTTTAAAAAAAAGTGATCCTTGAACCTTACCGTGTAGTTCAACGGATGGGTTTTATATTCACCTGCAGTCATGGTGATTTTCTGTTTTCATTTTGAAGTCATCTCCTGCTGAGGCCAATATCCAGAAAAAAATAAAGGTTCGATGAGAAGAGGTATACCGGCCTTCCACATTAAGGCTGAAATCAGTGGTCCTCTGAATCAATATTTCAATCGTATTGGACGGCCTAGGAATTAATTTGTCTTGCCTTTATATATAGACGACTCATTAGTATTTGAACACCAGTAGAAATATATAACCCGGTCGTGAGGCTCATTCAATCTCCCCTGCACCCTACAAGTATGTCTACCTGCCACGCAACTTTCAGCTATCATCTCACAATATGAACTGTACGTATCTATACGTGGCTGCTGTGGTTGGATACCCCATACAATATCATACAACTTTCTACGAATAACCAAAGGTAAATGAGACACTGTGTCATGCTGGTGAAATTTAGAAAATAGTTTTCCTATACAAATAATTATCTCGTATTTTTATTAATCACCACCACCACTAACACCACCACCTAGATGCACTTCAAGTGTCAAGAAGTTGACTTCGAGGAGTAGTTGAAGGCGGATTCTTACAGAGTACGTCACAGATGAAGGCATCATAAAAGTGAAGATTCTGATGGGAGAATATGAAAACAGAGATGCAGGCATCACAAATGTGTTGCCGTCATCATATCAATCATAGCATGCCTTAGAAGTTCTAAATATGTATTCTCGTGGTCAACAGTCAATAAGTGAGTGTGTTTACATAACTTAAAATGGTTGAAAGTTTTGTTGTTGAAGCTCGAATCAAAGAAAAGAAAAGAGACAGTGAAAGACCTTGACCTTTTCAATCCATAACAAAACCCCATCTCTCACTTCGATATGCTATTGAGGATTTTGCTGGTAAAAAGTGAGATGATTGTGACCAAACTATAAATAGACTTAACTCATAATTTGCCAACATTTTTTCTTAGGAAAGTGGTGAAATATCAGAAAAAGTTATTACTCAAAGTAAATTCATTAGGCCTACTAAAAAGAAGTTAATTGTTGAGAATGTTTACACAATTTATTACAATGTTTATATTTCGGTACAATGAAGTCCCGACCTATAAATGTGATAATGGTAAATAGCAGTCTTTGGACTTCTATTGTTTGATTCACTTTTTCGCTTCATTTTCTTTACTGACAATGCCTATGACCTGGAAAGATCAATAATACAAAATTACTGTCTCATAAAATGAGAAACCAGGATGGCAAGGTTATTCCATTTCGTGTGTAAAATGTACGAGACAGGAGAAGTCCTATCCGACTTTTGGCAGAATGTTGTTATACCTATTCCCAAGAAAGCCGGTGCTGACAGGTGTGAAAACTACCGCACCATAAGTTTAGTATCTCATGCCTGCGAAATTTTAACACGTATTATTTAGAGAAGAATGGAAAAACAAGATGAAGCTGAGTTGGGAGAAAATCAATTTGGCTTCAGAAGAAATGTAGGAACACGTGAAGCAATCCTGACTTTACGTCTGATCTTAGAGGATCGAATCAAGGACAGGCCAGTCAGTGTGACATGCATTGTATGTAAGCTTTGGGAAAGCATTCTTTTTGATTATGTTAGACATGTTTGCAAAATTAATAACTGGCTTGACAGAAGGCAATTTGGGTTTAGGAAAGGTTATTCCACTGAAGCCCAACTTGTAGGATTCCAGCAAGATATAGCAGATATCCTGGATTCAGGAGGTCAATTGGACTGTATCGCGATTGACTTGTCTGAGGTATTTGATAGGGTAGATCATGGGAGACTACAGGCAAAAATGAGTGCAATTGGACTTGACAAAAGAGTGACTGAATGGGTTGCTCTGTTTCTAGAAAATAGAACTCAGAGAATTAGAGTAGGTGAAGCTTTATCTGTCCCTGTAAAAATTAAGGGGGGAATTCCTCAAGGCAGTATTATTGGACCTTTATGTTTTCTTATATATATCAATGATATGAGTAAAGAAGTTGAATCAGAGATAAGGCTTTTCGCAGATGATGTTATTCTGTACAGAGTAATAAATAAGTTACAAGATTGTGAGCAACTGCAAAATGACCTCGATAATGTTGTGAGATGGACAGTAGGCAATGGTATGATGATAAACGGGGATAAAAGTCAGGTTGTGAGTTTCACAAAAAGTCCTCTCAGTTTTAATTATTGCGTTGATGGGGTGAAAGTTCCCTTTGGGGATCATTGTAAATACCTAGGTATTAATATAAGGAAAGATCTTCATTGGGGTAATCACATAAAGGGAATTGTAAATAAAGGGTACAGATCTTTGCACATGGTTATGAGAGAATTTAGAGGTTGTAGTAAGGATGTAAAGGAGAGAGCATATTTGTCTCTGGTGAGACCCCAACTAAAGTATGGTTCCAGTGTATGGGACCCTTACCAGGATTACTTGGTTCAGGAACTGAAAAAAATCCAAAGAAAAGCAGCTCGATTTGTTCTGGGCGATTTTCTACAAAAGAGTAGCGTTACAAAAATGTTGCAAAGTTTGGGCTGGGAAGACCTGGGAGAAAGGAGACGAGCTGCTCGACTAAGTGGTATGTTCCGTGCTGTCAGTGGAGAGATGGTGTGGGAGGACATCAGTAGACGAATAAGTTTGGATGGTGTCTTTAAAAGTAGGAAAGATCACAATATGAAGATAAAGTTGGAATTCAAGGACAAATTGGGGCAAATATTCGTTTATGGGAAGGGGAGTTAGGGATTGGAATAACTTACCAAGGGAGATATTCAATAAATTTCCAATTTCTTTGCAATCATTTAAGAAAAGGCTAGGGAAACAACAGATAGGGAATATGCCACCTGGGCGACTGCCCTAAATGCAGATCAGTAGTGATTGATTGACAAGCCCACGTACCTGGCATTCGTAGATGTAGAAAAGGCATTCGATAATGTTGATTGGATCAAGCCATTTAAGATTATGAAGATGATTGGGATCAGATACCGAGAACGAAGAATTATCTACAATTTGTGTAAAAATCAGTCTGCAGTGATAAGAATCGAGGTCTTTGAAAAAGAAGCAGTAATCCAGAAAGGAGTGAGGCAAGGCTGCAGTTTGTCCCCCCCCCCCTTCTTTTCAATGTTTACACAGAACAGACAGTAAAGGAAATCAAAGAGGAATTTGGAAAGGGAATCACAATCCAAGGAGAGGAAATCAAAACCTTGAGATTTGCCGATGATATTGTTATTTTATCTGAGACTGCAGAAGATCTGCTGCAGAAACTGCTGAATGGTATGGACGAAGTCTTGGGTAAGGAGTACAAGATGAAAATAAATAAGTCCAAAACAAAAGTAATGGAGTGCAGTCGAACGAAGGCAGGTGATGCAGGAAATATTAGATTAGGAAATGAAGTCTTAAAGGAAGTAGATGAATATTGTTAATTGGGTAGTAAAATAACTAACGATGGCAGACGTAAGGAGGACATAAAATGCAGAATAGCACACGCAAGTAAAAGCTTTCTTTAAAAAAAAAATTGCTCACTTCTAACATAGATATAAGAATTAGAATGATGTTTTTGAAGACTTTCTTGTGGAGCGTGGCATTGTATGGAAGTGAAACATGGACGATAACTAGCTCAGAGAGAAAGAGAATAGAAGCTTTTGAAATGTGGTGTTACAGAAGAATGCTGAAGGTGAGATCGATAGATCGAATCACGAATGAAGAGATACTGAATCGAATTGGTAAGAGGAGATCGATTTGGCTAAATTTGACGAGAAGAGATAGAATGATAGGACACATCTTAAGACACCCAGGACTTGCTCAGTTGGTTTTTGAAGGACATGTAGGTGGTAGGAACGGTAGGGGTAGACCAAGATATGAATATGACAAGCGGATTAGAACAGATGTAGGATGCAATAGTTACGTAGAAATGAAAAGGTTAGCACGGGATAGGGTGGCATGGAGAGCTGCATCAAACCAGTCTATGGACTGATGACTCAAACAACAACAAAAAAATGAGATGACCGTATAATTTCAGAAAACTTGCAAATTTTACTTTGAATGGTACGTCCAAAGCACATCGAACAAAGTGTCACACCATACATTTCGCAGAATGTCAAAGGTTTCAAAGAAAATTTCTTTCATCTGGCATCTTCTCCGTGTGCCTCTTGCGTAAATATAGTGGTCTTTTCCATCAAAACGTACGGCTTCTGTACTTGACTTCCGAGACATTATGCTTCGACGACCGATTGCTTGCCTAGTTGAAGATTTTACGTAAGATATAGCAATACACCTTCCAAATTCCAGCATTGTTATTTGGCTTTGGTCGCGAACTTGTTTATGTAACAGCCAGGCATTAATAGTAACCATATCCAAAATTCTGAAAAAAAATGACCAGTCCACATCTTGCCCAGAATTTGACGGGATATTTTGATGCCAACCAGTCAGGTAAATCTACACCTTCCACTGAATGGCTTTAGTTCTGTTATCATTTTGGTTGTTGTGTCGGAACTTTTCTTTTCTGATCCTTGAGATACTGTTCATGCTAGCTGTATATGAAGGTTCAACTGAGTCATGATTGGTAGCCACAGTTATAATACTATTGTTTCAATCTACCGTACTCATACCAAATGTGTAGCGTATAGGTTTCCCCCTAACAAACTGTTTCAGACTATTGTGCCCAAAATACTTCACTATCATCTCAACCACGGTTTATTTTACTTCAAACCCACCGAACTGCATAAAACTATCATTTAATTCTTGAATAAGTTATCTCCCTTTGTTATTTGTCCGACTAATAAGTTAGGTATCATTAAAATGAATATAAGATTTCAGTAAATTGAAACGGTTCCTAGGCAGTGCACTGGCAACAATGGAAACTCCTAAATTCTCACTTATGCTCTAGTAATGTTCCACTCGTGATAAAATGTGATATCCGGATAAGATAAGCACACTAAAGAAAAGTTTGAATTACTCAACAAGAAACTTAAATGCTTGATTATTGATTGCGGTGAAAGAAGGCGTCTGTAACTTCGTGGATATGCTAATTAAGCAATGCGCACGCGAATTTAAAACAAATATTTGGTTCCAATTTTGTCACCAGGTAAAAATATGAAAGATGACACAGTAAGCAGTCACAACGAGCAATTTTCAGTAACTCTGACGTCAGGATGTTCTTCCGGTGCCACTGTGTAACCATCCTGGTTGTTGTTTGGAGACGCGCGTTGATTCGTTTTGTGAAGTGACTGCTCACTGACAATAAAATAAGATGGTTGAACTTGTCAAAGTGAAACGCAATGGTTACTGAGAAGAGAGACCGTGAACTGCTAGTGAAGTTGTTTTTACCACAATGACAGCAATAGCAACGCTCTATTGCGGGAATATCGCCGAAAGAAACAGCTGAGAAGAGGAAACTGGTGAATTATGTGTCGCACCAGGGAGAGGTCGACGACCCATCCCCATGGAATTTGTTGACTTTATATAGCTGACCGTGCAGCACATGCCTCAAAATCTGCAAGCAGTGCTCGAGCTGTGCCACGTGAATTGTCTCTCCTCTTGTTAACAGTTCACATTATTATTATTATTATTATTATTATTATTATTATTATTATTATTATTATTATTTGCAGCGTATTTTAAGCTAGCATCCCTAGAAGATTCATACACCAACTGAAACCCTTAGATATTCCACAACGCCATGGGTTTGTTCTTCACTTTTTGGTAAAAATGGAATTGGACAACATGTGGTTGTGTTGACTGACGTGCATCTACTCTGGACGGTGCAGTGAATGCATATGGGGTTTGAATCATCCACGTGTTATGCAGGAACAACCACTGCACTCGGCTCACGTAATTGTTTCGTGTGGTTTCACGGGCTCCTTCATTCTTGGTTCTTTTCTCATTGAGGAGATGACACCTCACGCCCCTATTAGGTGTACAGTGACATATGCATGTTACAGGGACCTGCATGTGCGACACGTGATTCCAGTTTTGCAAGAACGCAACTGTGACCACACCATTATTTTCAAGCAAAATGGGGTTACACCACATATCGCTCACCAGGCGAAAATTTGCTGCGAGAAACCTTCAATAACGACCGTGTTACCCCCGCTTTTTCAGATGAGAGCACATAATACAAGGTACATATAAAACAAGTAATGATTTAATAAACCAAAATTTACAAACCTGAACGAACAATATCCGCCGATGATACACCGGGAAAAACATCCTAAATTTCAACAGCACACACACGGTTACGGAAGGTTACCAACATGACAACTAGAGAAGGGATATATGGGAAGCAGGCCGGGAAAGCCTACAGAGGACGAGATCTTACGTGACGTTGTAGGGAAAGAAACGTGAGAGCATTACCCTTTAGTCTAATTTACTCAACACATTGAATTTTAACAAGATACACAAACATCAATTGAATGGATGAAAACCATAAGGGTATAAGTAGCATTTTGTTCATTCAGAGAAAAAGGCATTTAAACATCTTAACACTCATATAAAGCAAACTATTTGTAGTTATACCACCCATCACTAGAGCGCAGAATATTACTGCTATCACTTGCATCTCTTTGCTGGTGAAAAGATACATCCTCCCTGAGTTACATCCTGCACTTAACTCATTTTTTAAATGTCACTTATAACGTTATGGTTTACATCCATTCAATTAAAAGGATAACATCATCAATTAAGAAAAAGGTTAAATCGAAACACGAGGTTCCTATCGGTGATTCTTCAGAAAAGTAAATGTCTATACAATATTACAATTACATTTAAATAGGTGAGCATAACTTCGACGTTTAAATTTACAAGGAAAATTTAACAGGGAATATGACACAATTACAAACATCTTACAAGGCAAATCGAAGAATAATACAAGGAAAGAAAGCAACGAAAATTAAATTTAGCGCAGAGGCCTATAGAGGGCTGTCCTCTCCTAATACACATCAGTGAGGGACGCATAGCTCAACAGGTGTACGCTAAATTGACGCGGAATTACTGGAGGCAACTCTGAAGGAAAATTAAAATTTACGTTTACACAAAAGGTTAATAAAAGAAATTGCCTCCAAAACAAAGGATATAAACCAGGGTCCAAGGTAAACTCCGCACTAATGAATTTACATATTAATTTAACATTTGAGAAAAGAAAACATGCTTAACCCGGGATGACTGGAGCCGCTAAGCGGACCACCTTACAAGGTGCGTCCTATCGTTAAGACGTACGAAAACCAAAGACGCTGAACAGAGCCTTGCTCCTGCTAAGGAGCCAAAAGACCGGAAATTGGGAAATGCTCAAATAGCCAATCAGGGAAGCTACCTCTGTTTCGACCCGAAGTTTCACCAATACAATTTAGCGTTATTTTCACCAATAGAATTACAGCACCATATATGGTAATGCGGGAAATATATTCTAAGAGGTTTCGATTGCGAAACTCGGCGATTTCGTGATCGAAGCCACCACGTGGCAACTACAGGGTGATACAAAAAATGGGTTACAACAAATATATTACTGGAGATCTCCAATATCAACACTCATAATGATTATTAAATATCAATGGTTAAATATCAACAGTCTTTCCTGTAAGTCCTGAAAATTCTTTAAATCCACAAATTTTACAAAAAAATAAAACATACAGCAACAAAAAAAACAATATTTATTTGAATACTTCAAAAATGTCAATTCCTTAGTTTCTTTCAATGAGGGTTTCAGGACAAGTCAAGAATTAAATGATTTCACCGACTCTATCAACTCACCACCGGCGACAACCTCATCAACACTAGGCAATTTCCGCATTCATTGCCTTCAAGGTCCCCCGACCTAAATCCATGTGACTTCTGGCTGTGGGGATATTAGAAAGATTGTGTCTATCAGGGACAAATCAGGCCTCTATCCCTGATCTAAAGGCATGTCGATCTGATTTCACCAGACATGCTGCGAGCAATTATCGACCATGCCGTGTTACGAATGCAGCAAGTTGCTGAGTCGGGAGGCCATACTGAACACTTGTAGCCAGAATTTCTAACAAACCATCAAGTACCACCGTTATCATGGGTTTGATCTTTTCTGCATTTTTCCTGTATCCATACCGCGATCTGACTACTTGCAGCGGCATATTTTCCCCTGGTGGCGAACTTGGAGCTAATAATTTGTATTGTAGGAAGCACATTGCTTGATTAGATACGATGTTTCAGGCTCCAACCGATCATTGCTGTCCCTGCCGTACCACTCTGAACACTGTCAGTTTACTTTTAACCATCCGATATCTATTGGAGTTTTTCGTTCAAAACAACCCTTTAGTTCCGTTTTAGCAATCCCATCTTCATTTCCTTTCTGAGGAAAATCATAATTAGGTACAACACCCTTCTACCGTTGTACAAGCACATCGTGGAACCTTTTTTTCTTCTTAGAAGGTCTCTCGACGGGTTTTCTATCTATGCGTGAACTTCATCTGTTATTACATTCATATCATCATTATCACTAAAATATAGGTCACCGGGCAAGTTGACCGTGCAGTTAGGGGAGATAGTGGGTTCGAGCCCCACTGTCGGCAGCCCTGAAGATGGTTTTCCGTAGTTTCCCTCTTTCACACCAGGCAAATGTCGGGGCTGTACGTTAAGGCCACGGCCGCTTCCTTCCACTTCCTAGGCCTTTCCTATCCCATCGTCGCCAAAAGACCTGTCTGTGTCGGTGCGACGTAAAACAAATAGCAACAATAGGGGCTCGTAGCTGTGAGCTTGCATCCGAGAGATAGTGGGTTCGAATACCACTGTCGGCAGCCCTGAAGATGGTTTTCAGTGGTTTCCCATGTTCACACCAGGCAAATGCTGGGACTGTACCTTAATTAAGGCCGCTTCTGCCACTCCTAGGCCTTTTCTATCCCATCGTCGCCATAAGACCTATCTGTGTCGGCGTAGCGTAAAGCAAATTGTATTTCTTTTTTAAATTCTAGCTCAAGCTTCACCTCAGTCACTACTACGTCTTCTACTGTATCATCGTCGATATCTTTTTCATCCCTTGCATAATCAACTTTTTTCCGGTGGTAAACGTAGGCTATTATTTTTAACATAATCCACATTGCGATCTTCATATGGTTCTTCAAGAAAAACTACTGTCTCGTCAATTTTTAGGTGCTGTGTAGCCATAATTCTTCAATTTATTTACTTTTGCTAGTGGTTTAACGTCACACTAACACAACTAGGGTTTTCGGAGACCGACACAAGGATGCGAAAGGGCTAGGAATGGGAAAATAGCAACCGGGGCCTTAATTAAAGTACAGCCCCAGCATTTGCCTGGCGTGAAAATGGGAACCACAAAAAACCATCTTCAGGATTGCCGACGGTGGGATTCATACCCACCACCTTCCGAATGCAAGCTCACAGCTACGCGACCCTAATCGCACGTCCAACGCGCTCGGTGTAATTATTCAATACCAGTTATCTACTTCACACTTGATCATTTTACAACAACTATAGCACGACAAAACAATGAAATAATTCATTCAAATAAAGAGAAACAAGATAGTAACTGAATTATGTAATGTAACGATGCAGTCAACTTGGATAGCAATATTTTTATCACTGTCATTTTATAGTACAATCAAGTATCCCCTAAAATAGCTTGCCGGTGAAACAATATTTCCAAACAGTCGCATGCTGTGCAGTTACTGACATGCATTAGGATCTTTAGCATCTGTCAACAGATATTGCAATAACAAGAATACCACTCAGAGATTTTCAACAGTACCAAGGGTGTCAATAATGAAATAATCTAAATATTGTAAATATTCTTAAAGCCATAATTATGCCCTCCGTACCCACCTTTCTTTTTTCATTCAAACTAGACATTAATAAATATACTGAATCTGTACAAATCATGAATTTAAAACCTTTAGAGTGAAAGTGAAGAGAAATGGATAATGTATCAGTATTAATAATGTCAAGTCCTACAATTTGCTCATGAGTGGGGTTACGAGACGTACGATTTTTCTCGAGAACGGTGCGATATGTTTCTTCTTTGATCCACTTACGGTGTAGTACGAAAATTCATAACCTAAAGTTCCATATACTTTTTCAATTAACTACTTTCTTCAGCTTATCCTTGGTATTTCTCAGGTGACGCGACTTGTTCACTTAGCTTCAATTATGTTCCTTCGGCTCAATGGCAAAAAAATCATCTTCACATTCTCCAAGTAAAGTCAGTTCAAAAAAGTAGTGCGTTTGTTCCAACGTAGTGTCCGTGGTGTATTTATCTAGCAATTCCGTTTGGCTTCTACTCCTTGAATATCATCACAGGCTGCAGGTAATTATGCAAGTTGCATACTCCATTCGTAACTGCAGGTTTGGGAAAATCATCTCTTAACAAGGCATATTTGCTGTTTTACTCCCATTAGGATAATATTCTAATATGTTTGGGACAATGTCGGGAAGTATGGTATTTGATACACATAGCTAGGAAAATCACAGTACGCGAAATAGTCTTTTAGACATAAACGAACGAATGATGTGGATAGATTTGGCAGCTGCAGGAATGAAGACGAGAATCTTCTGAGTGTATTCATTGTATAAAAAAGCAGATGATAAAGTAGACAAGTTTTACGGAGCACCAAGTGATGCAGTAGTCAAGGTCAAGTGCAAGGAGAGTATTGTGTTAATAGGTTATTATTATTATTATTAAGCCTGTCCCGTGGTGTAGGGGTAGCGTGCCGGCCTCTTACCCGGAGGCCCCGGGTTCGATTCCCGGCCAGGTCAGGGATTTTTACCTGCATCTGAGGGCTGGTTCCAGGTCCACTCATCCTACGTGATTACAACTGAGGAGCTATTCTGACGGTGAGATAGCGGCCCCGGTCTAGAAAGCCAAGAATAACGGCCGAGAGGATCCATCGTGCTAACCAAACGACACCTCGTAATCTGTAGGCCTTCGGGCTGAGCAGCGGTCCCTTGGTAGGCCATGGCTCTTGGGGGCTGGTATGCCATGGGCTTTGGTTTTATTATTATTATTATTATCATATGTTGTTGTTTTCGTATTAGTCGTAGTAGAACTGAACAAATTCCAGGCATCTTGTGTAAGTTTCATGAATGCAGAATATTTCATAATTATATAGCACAGGCCATTCCAGCTCAGCGTTTGAGGGCCAGGAAACCCTGAGGCAGTCCATGTTTGCCCAGGGCTGACTTTCACAACTCTCGCGATGACGATTTAAACATTTCCTTACTAGTCAAAACTATGTTGATTGGTGCTGTGCGGGACAGAATTCATGCTTTTAGGATGAAACTTCCATTGTTCGATTATTTTTTGTTTTTACAATTTGCTTTACGTCGCACCGACACAGATAGGTCCTACGGCGACGATGGGACAGGAAAGGGCTAAGCGTGGGAAGGAAGCGGCTGTGGCCTTAAGTAAGGTACAGCCCCAGCATTTGCCTGATGTGAAAATGGAAAACAATGGAAAATCATCTCCAGGGCTGCCGACAGTGGGATTCGAACCCACTATCTCCCGAATACTGGATACTGGCCGCACTTAAGCGTAGTGTAAACCACGATGCTCCATCTGGGTCTACTACTGCTATCGAGATTACCCACTTTCATCGAGAGTCCGAGATACGAATTTAATGTGGAAAGGCAATGCAACGTGAAACTGCTACACTCACGGATTCTCTTCTCCGACGTGTCTTAAGCCTATGGCGGCATCCATATTTGTGGCCTTCCAGTAAATGGCTAAAGAGAATATTGTCTTGTAACATGTCTGACGTCGCAAGATAGTGGTTATCGGCTGACATAACTGAAGGCAAGCGTGCTATAAATATCATCAAAAAGTGAAAAAGAGCATGTCTGTTGCAGATTTAAAATGTCTCCATCAGACAAGTAACTGACAAATAAAGACCAATACAAGAAACCAGGAAACACGCAGAATATAAATCTCCAGTAGTGTAAACCACGATGCTCCATCTGGGTCTACTACTGTTGTGCAAGCAAAGCCATCTCCGTACAGGCCATGAAGGCCCGTGGAGGAGAGGGAGGCACCGGTTTCTAATATTCGCAAACTTGACAGTAACTGGGACAAAGTGGTTAGCCCCATGCCTGGCCGCATTTCCCCTGGTACTCATTCGCGCTGTAGGCCAAATGAGCCTCTGATCTGTATGCCAGTATAGAAGAGGAAATCTTGTCTCTAGATGTTTCATCTTTCTGGCGGGGAATCGAACCCACGTCCTTCCGAGTGAACTGAGCACGCCTTTAATAACGTCTCGGCTAGGCAACCCTTCGTACATATACTACCACCCTTCTTTCACCTTTCCTATCCAATAATAATAATAATAATAATAATAATAATAATAATAATAATAATAATAATAATAATAATAATTGTTCCGAGGTTTCTGTGGAACAGCAGAGGTGAAAGAAGGTGCTGGGATGAATAGGTCTCAACTTGCGAAATTAAAGTTAATTTAAAATTTAACAAAGGTTATATTTTCTTTTCAAGATCAAGAAATAACAAGTATGACAGGTACTCAGTAGCATATCAACAAATTAAGAATGTACAATTGCAATTTGTTAACGGATTTGGGCTTCGAGCCCCCAGACACGCAATCCTTGAGCAATGAGCCCAACTTTACATATGAACAAAGTTCAACAAAGGGGCAGAAAACCCCAATCATGCCAAGGAGCACTAGCTCCCAATTACCCAGTTAAGCCTGCTCGAGGCACACAGAAACCAAATTTAAGAAAGAGCAACCCGCTCTCAAAGTTCAAGCCAATTCAAAGGCCACACCAAACTCAACCTTCAAGCTGCCCTCCAGGCACACAAGAACAGGGGTAAAAATACCCAACCTACTGAGGCCTATTCAGTAAAGAAACAGGATAATTACATGGCCCCAAAATACCAACATGAGTGGAGGCGTAACTTGCACTCCTAATACACCTTTTTAAAACCTACTTGGCACTAGGCCGCATATGCAAGGGCTAATCCCATACTACGGAGGTGACACGATAGAAAAACTTTATTACATAACGAAGAGAAGGGAAACTGTTATGAAAACGTAGTCACCTCAAAACAATATGAGTGGGAGCTCGAGAGGGTTAGGCACTCTCTATCCCAATTTGTAGTTAAAGAGACGGAATTTATACCAATTGTCTTTTACATTTTAAAGGAAGGTTACATGATAAAAGTTTCGAACCTGCCCCGAGGGTTAAACTGCTGAGCTAGCGAGCAAAGAAGTTATTAAAAGGCCATTACCTGATGGATGAACTGCTGCCCGAAGAAAGAGGCACTTCCCGCCCCCTGCTACATAATCACACTAGGAGAGATGTTACTGAAGTGGCCAGGAGACCAGAAAATCAGCAGTTTATATACCCTCGTGGAAAATTCGAGACGTTTCATGAATGATTACAACCCGCCCACAAAATTTTATTGGATAATGGCAAAAACTAATACACCAGACGAAGAAGAAACACCTTATTGGTGGAAAATTAATTACAGAAATTCCTTATTGGTCAAATTCAAAACGGGCGGAAAGAGAAGGGTTATACTGCCAACCCAAACAATGACTGAAAGAAATTTAACAAAGAACAAACTTATGAATACCAAATTTCTTCAAAAGAAAAGTTCCTTCACTTCGCACTAGGGTGCACAATTGTAGTTCTTAAGCAGTGCCATCTAGAAGAGAATGTTCACACTTCTTACTAAAGAGCAAACAAATATAAATCGAAAAAGACACATGTTCAGAACTTTTCAAAATTTACAATAGCGACATCTTCTGAGAAACTTTAGAATTAACATGGTTGTTAAAGTTCAGGCTTCCTCCAATAGAGGAGTTTCAACTGGCGCAATGTTTGAATTAGCGGCGTGGAGGTGTACCGCCCGGTACAATAATAATAATAATAATAATAATAATAATAATAATAATAATAATAATAATAATAATAATACATTATTTTATATTTTATGGCCTATATTGGACCACTCTTGTCAACTATACAAAGGATTTTTTGCTTTTATATCAGCCCATATTTCTTTATTCTGAGAGATGCTGCCTTACTTTCAACTGAAAACACCCTGCCTGTTTTGTTCTTAATCTCATCTATTGTTATTTGGAGTTATTTTATATCATCCTTAATTTCCGTAATCCATTTAATCTGGCCTTGCTATTCCATAATTTTTAAATTATTCTTCTGCTAATTCTGGTGTCAGGTGTTCTGATAAAATGCCCAAAGAATGATATAGGTTTTTTCCTAATTGTGTTCAATACCGGTCCAATTTCCTTATAAACTGTTCTATTTGATGCTATTCTCGATTGGCCATTAACTTGATATTGTTTGTTTATGCATGTTCTAATTATTATTATTCATGTCTTAAGTATTTTGTCTGTTTCAGCGTCATTTGTACCGTAGTTTTAAAAATGGTTTCACTAGCATAAGCTATTATTGCCTTATGACTTAATTTTGCTGTTATGGATAAGCATTTTTTGTTGTATGTAGTCTTGGTAATATCATCAGCTTTGTTCAATTTATTTATTCTATTATGCCAAGCTGGTTTCTCATTAAGATTATAAGTTCTCCTAAATACCCAACAATTTTGAGTTCTTGTCCACCAATTGTTATTTTATTTACCAGTGGTAGATCAGCAAACATGATGTCCGTTTCCTCAAAGGATATTCTAAGACCTTTTTTTGTGCTATTTCTTGTAGAGATGTAATTTGGTGCCAAGTTTCCTGAATATTGGAGTACAATACAGCAAGGTCAACAGGAAATCCTTAACAGTTTTAACTTAAATTTTGTTTGGAACTTCTAATTTTTATGTTATTTGGGTTGACCTTGTACCATTTCCCCTTATATATATTCTAATGCACAATTAAAGAGTAAAGGCTTGCCTTAAACCTGTTTTAATCAAAAATGGTTCAGAAACTTCTCCTCTAAACTTTACTTTTGATTTGGTATTAACTGAGTTAAGTTCTATCAGTTTAATTATTTTGGAGTCCAAAATTTAAAAGAAATTAAATTGAGGTCTATGTATACAAACATATTAAAGTCAACAAATGTTATTACTATAGGCTTCTTTTGTTTTCTGTAGTATGCCATTATTAATTTTAAAGTGATAATCTGTTCAGCACAACTTCTCCAGGGCCTAAAGCCTCCCTGGTATAATAATAATAATAATAATAATAATAATAATAATAATAATAATAATAATAATGATGATGATGATGATAATAATAGTAATAATATCCCTTTGCTGGGGAGATGTAGTGATTACAGTGCACTATGTCTTCTGGTATGGGTTAGAATAATTTGTTACTTTCATTGGCCTGTCTCAGTCTTATCCTTGGCTTTGACAATAAGAAAGTGACCGAGGTATGAGCGATGCTAGTAATACCATTCCTTATGCAGCCAGTCCTTGTTATGAATGGTGTGAAAATATCACTCATAGAGCCGGTTGGGGTATGCATTTCACTGGACTTGGCAATCTGATATGTAACAACAACAACAACAACAACAACAACAACTTCTGGCCCGGTGAGGAAAGCAACGGGAAACTACCTCATTCCCCATGTCCCTAGTATGTTTCTTCAGTGATACCTAGGCTATCTATGACAGCTGTTGGCGGAGCTGTGGAGGATCAAACCAGCCCTCGGGCTGAATACCGAACTACATACAATAATAATAATAATTCGTAACCCGGTCTAGAAACCCAAGAATAACGACTGAGAGGATTCGTTGCGCTGACCACGCGTAGCTTGTAATCTACAGGCCTTCGGGCTGAAGAGCGGTCGCTTGGTAGGTCAAAACCCATCAGGGCTGTAGTGCCATGGAGTTTGGTTTTTTCGTAATGATAATTATGTCATTTGTTCTTTCAGTTGCTATAGATCATAAGAGATACCAGAGAACCAAGCGACTTGGCTATGCAGTTTGCGTCAAGTAGCTGAGAGCTTGCATTCGGGACAAATTAATTGTATGTATTTTTACGCGTCGCGCTATAATATGATGTACACGATTTCACCTGTCATTGGGATTGTCACCAATTAGCCTAGCGAACACAAGAACTGTGGATTCAGCACTAATTTTGGTCATTTTCTTTTTCAACCCTTCTGACCCCTATGCCGATGGAGAATGACTTGGGCTCAGACGGCATCCAGGGTGTCACAATTCATCTCAGCGACTCCGAAAAGTATAGATTCGACACTAATCGGTCCTTTTCGACTTTCGTTTTTCATGTCACTCCCTCCCAACCCCAAACTGTAAGGGTAACTCCAAATAGTAAGTCGTATGTCTACCAAGTTTGGTTGAGAGCTATGCTAGAACGTACACACATCCATAATCTCGGTCATTTTGAGCATTTTTTCACCATTTTTCACCTCTCATTCCCTCCCTCCATGCCGATGGAAACTTGAAAGGCATCCGGGGTGTCACTATTCATCTTAGCCAACCCAAAAAGAATGGATTATCGACACTAAGACTGGTCGTATTCGATGATTTCTTCATGTCACTTGCTCCCAACCCCCAACTATAGGTGTGCTAGGGGTGTCTTACCCCCACAGCATTTCTATTCAGATAGTATTATGTCATATGTGTACCAAGTCTCGTTTAAAGTGCAGGTTTGCCTATAGGCGCTGCCATTTTTATAGTTTAACTTCGCCGATATCTCTACGTAAAGACATTGCTCCTTAACTGTATGCAACTCGCTACGCGAACCTTTTCTTGATACCTGAGCTCCCTAGTGCTGAATCGGTAGACCTCGGTTATCTTCGAGATTCATATCGGCAACCTTTGAAACACAAACTATGAATCCGTTATGCATCGTCGTGAGACATCTGGCGTACTTTTTACGTACTAGTATTGTTGTTGTTTACATAGCAAAGCCAAACTATAGAATTAATGCTAGAAACAAGATTCGAATCGAGAAATGTTACATAATGTCTGTGTGACAAGGCGTTGGCTTAAGATAATAAAAGTTTAGAAAATTCATATCGATCTATCATATTATCGATTCAATTCAGATTTCATTTCCATTCTGTTGGTAGTATAACCGCAACCGGGAGAGCTCCCTCCTTACTCCTCACCCCGTGCAACCTAGTATCAAGAAAAGGTTCGCGTATAGTATATTGTGGGCTAGGGTGAATCTTCCCACCTATTACCGGAGTGGTCATTTTGTGATTTGATTTTAGGATTACTTAAAGTTGACTGAACTAAGAAAACTATCAATGCCTGATGATTCACCAGCAGGTATTTCCGGAGAGAAGAAAAAAAATAATGAAGCAAATCGGTCAAGTAGAACGGCCGGATGGACTGGACAAAGCTGTTTTCAGTAAACTTTTTAAATATGTACAAGATAATAATAGTAATAGTAATAATAATAATAATAGTAATAATAATAATAATAATAATAATAATAATAATAATCATAATAACAAACATAATAATAACATACATACATTATCATTATAGACTGTTATGCCTTTCAGCCTTCAGTCTGCAAGCCTCTGTGAATTTACTAAACGTCGCAACAATCCTCGATTTGCAACTAGTGTTGTGGCCTCATTTAGTTCTATACCTCTTATCTTTAAATCGTTAGAAACCGAGTCTAACCATCGTCGTCTTGGTCTACCTCTACTTCATTTACCCTCCATAGCAGAGTCCATTATTCTCCTAGGTAACCTATCCTTCTCCATTTGCCTCACATGACCCCACCACCGAAGCCGGTTTATGCGTACAGCTTCATCCATCGAGTTCATTCCTAAATTAGCCTTTATCTCCTCATTCCGAGCACCCTCCTGCCATTGTTCCCACCTGTTTGTCCCAGCAATCATTCTTGCTACTTTCATGTCTGTTACTTCTAACTTATGAATAAGGTATCCTGAGTCCATCCAGCTTTCGCTCCCGTAAAGCAAAGTTGGTCTGAAAACAGACCGATGTAAATATAGTTTCGCCTGGGAGCTGACTTCCTTCTTACAGAATACTGTTGATCGCAGCTGCGAGCTCACTGCATTAGCTTTACGACACCTTGATTCAATCTCACTTACTATATTACCATCCTGGGAGAACACACAACCTAAATACTTGAAATTATCGACCTGTTCTAGCTTTGTATCACCGATCTGACATTCAATTCTGTTGAATTTCTTACCTACTGACATCGATTTAGTCTTCGAGAGGCTAATTTTCATACCATACTCATTGCACCTATTTTCTAGTTCCAAGATATTAGACTGTAGGCTTTCGGCACAATCTGCCATTAGGACCAAATCGTCAGCATAGGCCAGACTGCTTACTACATTTCCACCTAACTGAATCCCTCCCTGCCATTTTATACCTTTCAGCAGATGATCCGTGTAAACTACGAACAGCAAAGGTGAAAGATTACAGCCTTGTCTAACTCCTGTAAGTACCCTGAACCAAGAACTCATTCTACCATAAATTCTCACTGAAGCCCAACTGTCAACATAAATGCCTTTGATTGATTTTAATAATCTGCCTTTCATTCCATAGTCCCCCAGTATGGCGAACATCTTTTCCCTCGGTACCCTGTCATATGCTTTCTCTAGATCTACAAAACATAAACACAACTGCCTATTCCTCTCGTAGCATTTTTCAATTACCTGGCGCATACTGAAAATCTGATCCTGACAGCCTCTCTGTGGTCTGAAACCACACTGATTTTCATCCAGCTTCCTCTCAACGACTGATCGCACCCTCCCTTCCAAGATGCCAGTGAATACTTTGCCTGGTATACTAATCAACGAGATACCTCGATCGTTGTTGCAATCCTTCCTGTTCCCTTGCTTATAGATAGGTGCAATTACTGCTTTTGCCCAATCTGAAGGTACCTTACCAACACCCCATGCTAATTTTACTACTCTATGAAGCCATTTCATCCCTGCCTTCCCACTATACTTCACCATTTCAGGTCTAATTTCATCTATTCCTGCTGCCTTATGACAATGGAGTTTATTTACCATCCTTTCCACTTCCTCAAGCATAATTTCACCAACGTCATTTTCCTCCTCCCCATGAGCTTGGCTGTTCACAACACCACCATGATGATTTTCTTTTACATTGAGATGTTCAAAATATTCCCTCCACCTCTCCAGTGATTCCCTGGGATCTATTATGAGTTCACCTGAATTACTCAAAACACTGTTCATTTCCTTTTTCCCTCCCTTCCTAAGATTCTTTATTACTGTCCAGAAAGGTTTCCCTGCTGCTTGACCTAGCCTTTCCAGGTTGTTACCAAAATCTTCCCAGGACTTCTTTTTGGATTCAACAACTATTTGTTTCGCTCTGTTTCTTTCATCTACGTACAACTCCCTGTCTGCCTCGGCCCTTGTTTGGAGCCATTTCTGATAAGCCTTCTTTTTACGTTTACAAGCTGCTCTCACTTCATCATTCCACCAAGATGTTCGCCTTTTCCCATCTTTACACACAGTTGTTCCTAGGCATTCTCTTGCTGTTTCTACTACAGCATCCCTGTATGCCATCCATTCACTTTCTATATCCTGAACCTGCTTACTGTCTACTGTTCGAAACTTCTCACTAATCATATCCATGTACTTCTGTCTAATGTTCTCGTCCTGGAGTTTTTCTACCCTTATTCGTTTGCAGACAATTTCACTTTCTCTACCCTAGGCCTAGAGATACTTAGTTCACTACAGATCAGACAGTGGTCTGTATCATCGAAAAATCCACGGAATCTTCCTCGTTATCTCCCCTTACCCGAATATCACTTACTCCTAGCACATCCAGATGCATCCTCTTTGCTGACTCAGCCAGTTCTACCTTCTTTCTTCCATAAGCCCCATTAATATTGATAGCTCCCCATCGAATTCCATTTCGTTCGCCAAGTTGTTTCCAAGGAGTCCCTCGCCTGTCAAATGGGAGTGGGACTCCGTTACTCCCATAGGTCCGAGGCTTGCTTAAAAAGTTCTGAGCTCGGTAGATTCATGAAGCAGGATGCTACCCTACTTACACATAGTCCAAGTGAGGATCTCTCCTCTAACGGGTTATGGACCACCGGTGAATTGTATAGTCCTAGCCGCCTGAGCACAAGGAGGGCCAGGACTCAGAATATGTCCAAGATGCCCATTCCCATTCCATAGCAACTGGTATCCCGACTCTCAGGACCACTTACTAGGCCACTCAGCCGTTGCACATGGTTCACGAATTAGGACGTGACTACAGTAACCCACAAACATGAACCATTAATAATAATAATAATAATAATAATAATAATAATAATGAAAATCCACAGCCTGTTTCCAGTCATTCGACCAGGTCAGGAATGGAATGAAGCCCCATCTAGCGGCGATGATAGGAATTGTGCCAGCTGCCGAAGCCTATGGCAATCCTCTGGAGCAATGATTAATAAATGACAGATGAAGTGAAATGATATTGGAAAGTGTTGCAGGAATGAATTATGACAGGGAAAACCGGAGTTCCCGGAGAAAAACCTGTCTCGCCTCCGCTTTGTCCAGCACAAATCTCACATGGAGTGACCAGGATTTGAAACAGGAACCCAGCGGTGAGAGGCCGACGCGCTGCCGCCTAAGCCACGGAGGCTCGAATAATAATAATAATAATAATAATAATAATAATAATAATAATAATAATAATAATAATAATAATCTATAATAATCTAACCGTATATTTATAATAATAATCGACAGTATGAACATCAATGACATAAACCGACGAGTTATTTTTGCACTAACGCGAATGCCAGGACAATTTCTATTTTAGGCCACGGCCGCAACCACCGTACCTTTCCGAAAGTCACACCACTGCCATAAGTCTCACTGGTCCGAGAGACGCCGTTACCGTCTAGAAGGCCCGCCGTACCCTGTCCGGGTACTCACCCAACCAGCGAGAGCTTAGAGAATATTGTACTAATTATTGTGCATCAAAATAGCCGGTCCCGCAGTGTAGGAGGCCTCAGGTTGGTAGGTAGAGCTCCATTCTCACAGACGCGAAGGTCGCCTATACGGCGTCAACTCGAAAGACCTGCACCAGGCCTCTTCGGAAGCCACATGCCATTATTTACTATTTACCACCACGTTACAACAGACAAAGTTAGGCCCTACTCTTCTTTAACATGTTCTTGTGTTAGCTGAAACATAGTCTTAAAGGATGATTGGTTCCTCTAGAAAAACTCGTGGAGTTTGGCTAAGTTCGGCAGATGTCGCACCTCCAACCTGCCTTTTGGAGGTTCTATCTTCCCAGGCGTTTGGACTGTGGACGCGCCAGTCTCGATACAGTTCCAAATTTATTCAGATGGGATGTGTCCTAAGGGACGATGAACACTTTCAACATTATCAAAGAAAAATGTTACATCTGTTTTGTTAAAACTGGTCGGCCTGCTTAATCCTGTAACTCTCGAGAGTTTTTATGGGGTACGTGCCATAAGTCCTCCTATTCATTCCTTTCAAGTGGGTTTTATGGGTTACGTCTCATAAATCCTCCTATTCATTCCTTTCAAGTTATTTATTGTTTATTATATAACTCAGGGTAATTCTTGTTGCTGACACGTGTAAACCTTTTTTTTTGTTTTGTCAAACCATAACTTAGTTTATTATTGCGACAGTTTTCATTTACTCCTACCACACAACCTTACCATACGTCCGTATTTTCGAAGTTTAATGTAGAGTCTGCTTACATTTTTACTATTTCTGCTAATGTACACCTTTTTTCATTTTTGGGAAATGAAATCTTTTAATTTTTGTTTTCATCTCGTATCATCAACAAGTTACGTATATTTTTACGTCGGTTATTGAATTACACCGTTTGTTATCCGCTTATAATCGATCTGTTTTGCTGGTAAAACCGAAAATATCGATTACATTCCTTACAATCAAGACCGACTAGAGACAGCTGCGATATTCGTGTAATAGTGAATTACTTAAAAGTGCGCAGTTCTTCTTTGCAGTGCCAGCCCATAACGCTTGTGGGGAGAGCTGGTTCTCCTTAATAACGGCACAGCGGACAAAGGAAAGAAACAGACTGACAGTTAATTCTGTAAAAGGTATTGCAATGGTAAATTTTAATTTTAGACATGTGAATTGAAAAAACTATGGTCAATGTTTGTGTTCACAAAGGGAACTGTTAAAAAAGATTCAGTCTAGTGAGAAATACCCATGAGACATGGGCTCTAAATTGTAGGCATAGTATGTGCCATGTGTAATGTTATTTATTTTGTTTGTTTCTAACGTACATATAGCTATTTGACAATATAAAATTGAACCAATGTTTTATTCGGGATTTGTCAGTCCTAAGAGCGTACTGATCAATCCCGTTGAGGGTGTCCTCATTTTGGGGTTTCGGAATATGGTAATCCTACCTACAAACAATTGTCTTCTGTCTCAGAAAAATGACGTACAGTACTTCTCTCCCGTCTAATCTTGGGTTATGTCCGGCTCCTTGGCTGAATGGTCAGTGCAGTGGCCTTCGGTTCAGAGGGCTCTGGGTTTGCTTCCTGGTCGGGTAGGGGACGTTAATCTTAAATGGTTAATTCCTTCTGCTCGGGGACTGGGTATTTGCACTGTTCCCAACATCCCTGCAACCCATACAAACACTATTCTCACCACAATAAAACGCACTTTCCCGTACACGGCAGATACCGCCCACTCTCGCCGGAGGGCTGCACCAGGCTAGCAATAGCCACTCGAAATTATTTCTGTCTTGGATTTCAACAGAAAGTTTCAGCTTGAAAGGATCTTGACAGAGCAGATAACTTCATACTGTGTACTTTACGAACTTCTCTATTAAAGATTTTGGTTTCTGGAGGAGCCATTGCTGCTTCAACGGCTTTCTTCACGAAATTTCGGATCCAGAACCCTTTGGACACCCGTCTTACTTCTTGGCGTAATCTAAAAGAAACAAAGCGAGAAACGATAGCATCGTGTAACATTAATAATTTTTAATGGCGTGTAGTCTTCGGAGAGGCTTGGTGCAGATCTTTCGATCTGACATTCATGGGCGACCTGCGCGTCTCTGAGTATGGGTCCTATCTAGGATGAAATCTCATGATGAAGAAGACACGAACAGCTAGAAGAAATGACCAATGAAGGTCAACATTTCTTAATAATCGCTCACTGTAATGTCTTGTAGATTCAATATTAGAAGTGTAAAACCAATAAAAACTACCTTGTCTGGAAGCATAGGATCATCTCTAAGGAAACTGGCACTCCAGGCTCAAGTTTGCGACGCTTTGGTAACTGTCTCATTCGTACTACAGATGTACTTTTGGTCTTATTTGGTCCCTTATTGGGTCTAGTTTCCTCCTACATACGTTTTATATTGGTTTTTACCGCCAAGAAACATTATCTTAACTGGGAGGCCATCTTGTGGTGGCGTCATGTGCAGTACGTCAGCTAAAATAATACTCGCACATAATCCATTCCCGTAAATTTAATACTTTCTGGGCTGTAATAACGTTTATTGTTACACGCAGGGCGTCACATCGATTTTTCGCCGGAGAATCCTGGGTGGGAGCGGTAGAATAACACCCACGGTATCCCCTGCCTGTCGTAAGAGACGACTAAAAGGGACCGCAGGGGATCTTAACGTGTGAGCATGGGATGGCGACCATGGGGCTCTTAGTTGACAACGTTTGTCCACACGGAAATGCTACCTCCAAACACATCACAACAGGCTCTTGCAATGGCATAACATACAATACACAGTGTTCTTGAGCAACCAGAAATGGGTTCTATAGCAAGAGGTGTCCGTTATCGGGGAGCTCAAGATGAACTGTTTCTGTTAGCACGATACAGTATCTAGTCTTCATCACTGTACGCAGGGTTCAAATTTCAGGGAGTACACACAAAGCAAAATCGCAATAGATTTTCTCCCAAAATGTCCAGTTTACCCACTCAGTGCCACTCCAATGATATTCCTTGATAATGCCTCATCGTTCCGGAGGTGTGCGGCATGCCTCGACAGCCGGCACATTAGTACTGTATATTTGGATGCTAGTTAGAGCTTCATTATCTACCCCAGCAATTACTGCAGTAAGGTTACGTACTTGACATCATCAACGATACAAGCAAGTAGTTTGGTCTTCAAATAAACATTCATAAATCTAAGTTCAAGGTTAATCGGCAAGCAGAAAATCTTTAACGCTGTTATAACTCTGAACAGAAACACCACTGAAAGGATGCTGACTAACACACGAATGGAATTCGGATATAGAAAACAAAACTAGAATAGTAATTGAAAGTAACTAAAGTTAAACATCTTGTGTAGAATACGCGCAACTTTTAGTGACACCTGGACACCCTAGTGCTGAATCGGTAGACCTCGGTTATCTTCGAAATTCGTATTGGCAACCTTTCAAACACAAACTATGAATCTCTTATGCATCGCCGTGAGACACAGGGCACACACTTTACGTACTAGTACTGTTGTTGTTTACACAGCAAAAACAAACTATAGATTCATGCTAGGAACAAGATTCGCATCCCAAAGTATTATACAGGGTTATTCACCTAACATGTTACACGCAAATAACCTCTAAACCATTAGCATTCTGTTTTCATATTCGTAAATGGTACGCAGGGTCTTGTAAAATAACGTGCTACTTAGTCTCAAGGGGTGATTAACAACCGAGATATTGATACTTACTCCATATTTTTAAATGGAACGGCACAAATTCATACCGCTGATTTAAAAGTTCATCTGCGTACAAGTTCAAATATGTAAGTATTTTCAAAATCGGACAATTACTTTTTGAGATATAAATAAATGTTCAGAGCTGATCGTAGTGAGATGGCACCAACACTATTATTTATGTTTTATTTTACACGCATTAATCTCCGCAGAGCTCCAGCGTGACTGTAGTAGCTGTTTTGCATGTCGCATCAGACAGCGTGAATTCGGGCCAGGACATATTGAGACGCAAGCTGCTTCCTGGCCTTGATTCCAGCCACAGAATGGGTACCAGGCATGTAAGCACCTCGTACACATGTGATGGGTTTGCAAAGTGTGTATGACAGGCGAACACATGACAGGACAGAAACGGTTGATGTGTTTAAAAGGAATAAAATAAGTACTTTGCCTTGAAAGGAACGTAACGAAAGCTATAATTGTCACTGGTTTTAGTGTATAGTTCATACTACTCTATGAGTTGAAAAATAAACATAACACAAAACACCGGAAGAGCTCCTTCTAGAAAAACAAATGTTCAGAGCTGATCGTAGTGAGATGGCAGCAACACTATTATTTAGGTTTTATTTTACACGCATTAATCTCCGCAGAGCTCCAGCGTGACTGTAGTAGCGTGCATTCGGGAGAGCGTAGGTTCGAGTCCTGCCTCACCCAACCTGACATTGATTTTCATGGTGTCCCATGTTCAACACCAGGCAAATACCGGATAGGTAGCTTTGTGATAGGCCACGGCCGACTTTCTTTCCAAATCCTTCCCATTCCCATCCGTCAGAAAAAAACGCTAAAACAATACAATACAACTTTAATCTCCCTTCCCCGTTGTGTGTTCGCCAGTCATCACATCACATTATGTTTACAGCACATGCCTGGTATCCGTTCTGTGGCTGAAATCAAGGCCAGGAAGCGCCTCAATATGTCCTTGTCCGACTTCACGCCGTCAGATGCGGCATGCAAAACCGCGCATGCTGTTCTTATTTATATCTCAAAAACTAATTGTCCGATTTTGAAAATACTTACATATTTCAACTTGTACGCAGATGAACTTTTAAATTAGCTGTATAAATTTGTCCGTTCCATTTAAAAATATGGAGTTAGTATCAATATCTCGGTTGTTAACACGCGAGAGGTCGCACCCGCTTTAGTACGCGAGCGGTCGCGCGAAGGCGAATTGCTCACGCTTAATAACTTATTCCAATGAGTTGCTATTTTTTTTGCAGTGAATGCTCTGTTAAAAATAAAAATATGTACCCTGTTTAACTGCCTTTCAACTAGTACTAACATAATTACTCAGTAACAATATTTTCTTAATGTACAAAATTAATTAAATGTTTTTGCAAAATCTCGTAAAATTACGTGAGTTTTTAAAGAACGCGAGAGGTTGCGCATGAGCAAATTGCCTCAACGTTTGCATTTGTAAATTTCAATGAATGATTTGGTCACAATTCAAGATAAAACTACAGCACCACACTTCACTGAAAGCCACTATAAACCTCATGAACTTTACTTAAGAAACTTTCTTGGAAATTCATTCATGTAAGAATACACTACGCGAGGGGTCGCTCGAAGGCAACTCGCGGCGGCAGATGTAGTAATGGGTCGCGTGATGCAAAGCTCCCGATGAATTCTGAGCAAGCGATGCAGTTCGTGCCTCATGATGCTATCTCGATGCCGTATAGTGACGTCAGGCGCATGAGTCTCGAGGCAGTGCTGGGAAACGTATCGAGAGCTCTCGATGCATTTCGAGCAAGTGATGCAGTCCATGACTCGTACCGGTAATCCTATCCCGAAGTTTGAATCGGGACATCATGCGCATGTTATCCCTCGACTATACTACGCCTGCTGATCAACTAATGACGTCTCCGTAAATCTTAATAAGTAGTTAGTGGGACATAAAGCAAATAACATCATTATAACAATTAATGACGATACGCCCACTTCTTTTTAATCTACTCGCAATCAACTTACTACCTGTACTTCCTGTAGTTTACTTATGCGCTGTCCGCTTCCACGGCGAAATGGTTAGCGTGCTGGCGTTTGGTCCAAGGGCTTCCGGGTTCAATTTTCGGCTAGGTAAAACATTTTATTCTTCATTGATTAGTTCCTACGGTTCGGGGACTAGGTATGTGAAATAAATAGTAATGAAGAGTGTGATATATATTTTTAACATTGTATTGAAACCATTTCTTTTACGACGCATCGAGTTGTGTAATAATTTGAACAAAAAGGAAAATATACCGGTAATGGCATAAAGATACTGGTGTATGTGTGCATGTATCTGAAAAGGGACTCGTTCTCGGGTTAAGTCTCATTCTGGACTATCGGTACTTTTATATAAGTATGGTAACACATTGATCGTTTCCATGCAAAGGATCATTCAAGACCAGCCACTATACTATCCGACCTGAAGGCACATACACAGGATGAAGCCGAACTCCGTCGACAAACTTTCGGAAACTGTTGAGGGAAACCTGTGTATATTGGTAGAAGGTACCCGTGGTCTCCGGTGGCTTGTTATAGAGTAGAACCGGTAATTAAATTATGATTTATTCTGTTTTATTACCGCAAAGATCCTCATTTCTGTGGAAATATCTTCACAACAGAGAAAAAGCCTGCAATATTCAATAACCAAAACGTACAACACAAAACCCAGAGTAGCAAAGCCTGTAATATGTAATAACCAAAACGTACAACACAAAACACAGTAACCCTCTGTAGAAACACGTATGTCCGCCTCTGTGGTGGAGTGGTTAGCGTGATTAACTGCCACCCCCGGAGGTCCGGGTTCGGTTTCTGGCTCTGCCACGAAATTGGAAAAGTGGTACGAGGGCTGGAACGGGGTCCACTCAGCCTCAAGAGGTCAACTGAGTAGAGGTGGGTTCGATTCCCACCTCACCCATCCTTGAAGTGGTTTTCCGTGGTTTACCACTTTTCCTCAAAGCAAATGTCGGGATGATACCTAACTTAAGGCCACGGCCGCTTCCTTCTCTCTTCCTTGCCTGTCTCATCCAATCTTCCAATCCCTCCACAAGGCCCCTGTTCAGCATAGCAGGTGAGGCCACCTGGGCGAGGTACTGGTCATCCTCCCCAGTTGTATCCCCGACCCAGAGTCTGAAGCTCCAGGACACTTTAGAAGAAGAAGAACAAGAACAAGAAACGCGTACACTTTTATCACAGTGTGTTCAATATTTTCTGTCAGTGTACTGTTTTAAAGGTCGTTGGCTTCCAGCACGTTAAAGAACTCCTTCGGGACAAAATTCCCACACCCCGGCGTCTGTCAAGAACTAGCATTTAGGACGGACGTAAAACAAATAACATTATTATGAGTACTATTTTCAGTGCAATACAGATACTGATCTGATGCCATGGCCACGAGGTAATCAAGTTTGTTTACATTATGACTGGTGTATATTGCATGTGTTCAAGTGGAAGAGATTTTATTATATATTGGTTATTTTGTATGTTCAGTAACGTTACAATTACTTCTATTAGCGATTTGCTTGTTTCTGCGCGAACAGGCGTGTGTTTGGTAGCCGAAACTCCGATTGCAAAACAAAAACATTTGAAGAGAAGATTCGAACCACCACAAAACGTAGCGGAGTATAATACCCAACGATGCTATTTAGCCAACTGAGCCATACTAACAGCTCGAGTTCAATGTTTGCTAATCGTTTCTGTTTCTACCATATTCGTCCTGGCTGAGGTCCAATTGGAGCGTGCCTCGAGATGCATCGAGATAATGACGTCAGGCTCGAGTATCTCAAACGAGAGTTATGCCCATCCCTACGTAGACCTCGAAGATGCATCGAGAGTGGTGAGGTCAGTCTCGAGTATCTCAAACGAGAGTTTTGCCCACCACTAGGCAGATGCGAGAGTGGAAGGAAACTTAAACTAGTCCGGAACGCAGCAGGAAAAACACTGACGATAATCAACGTCAGTCGGGAGAGAGGGAGAGGAGGGACGAAACGAGCGCCCTAAGCCCTACAGCGGCTAGCAACGAAATTATTAGCAAATATTTAAAAAGTGCGGCAAATTGCCGTGGGTGCGACCTCTCGCGTGTTAATCACCCCATGAGACTAAGTAGCACGATATTTTATACAAGACCCTGCGTACCATTTACGAATATGAAAACAGAATGCTGATATCTTTAATGGTTTAGAAGTTATTTGCGTGTAACATGTTAGGTGAATAACCCTGTATGTGTGTGTGGCACAGTTGTTGGCTGAAGATAATGTGAAGGTTTAGAAAATTCATATCGATCGACGATACTATCGATTCAATTCAGATTTCATTTCCATTCAGTTGGCAGTACTACCGGAACCGGGAGTGCTCCCTCCTTACTCCTCATCCCCGTAACACTGGCTATCAGTAAAAGTTGCGCGTACAATACCTACAACCGCGACCTCCGATTCGAAACTCGTTGGCGTGTCGTGAAGTGTCTGCTTTATGATGTCGAAGGCTTCGTTAATGAACCATCGGCACGCCTTAAACATTTGGATGTATCGCAGAATGTTCAAGATCCCACAGGCAGACCCAGATCCGTATTTAGGCATTGGCTTTATGGGTCCAGGAGCAGGGCAGCAAATTTATGGACTGGCAAAAATGAAAAGCTCTAATACTTTGAAAACGAGATTTTAGAACGCACACACTTTCGTAGTGTTCAAAAGCGAAAGCTCCCGACATGAACAATGAAATTTGCGTTCCGTTTATGTGAAAGCTGTGGGCAATAATATTATAAATACCCCCACAATGCTCAAACACAGCCCCCTTGGTTCTGCGTACGGGTATCAAGATGACTTCGGGCTGCAACTTATCCAAGCGGGCGGCGATCCAACGCCGCGTGGTGTTGAGTGAATCGAAAAGGCCGCTAATTTCTCGTAATACCAAGAGTTCCAGAGAAGTCCGTGAAAGTGAAAGCCATTTTTATTCATTTTGTGAGAGTTTTATTAGGTGTTTTTCGTGTTACGTACACAACATGGATGGTCGAAAACGATTACGGCAAGTGGCGCAAATTGCCGCAGATTAGCAGAAGAGGAGGAAAAGTGAATTGTGTTTCAGACACCAAAATTAGATTTCTTTTTCCACAGAATCCAAATTATAGCTCAAACAACTTCCTCTTAAGCAATGACGAAAATAAAAATGATGGTACCAGCACAGAAAACTTTGATGAGTTTTTGTCACGTTGGTCTGTTGTTGTAAGTGAAAATCGTGAAGACGGCCTAGTACCAACAGAAGATATTTTAAAACCAAACGGTTACCCTTATTTTTGGCTTATGAATAATGTTACTAGAGACCACTACCGTATGCTAAAAGTGGAGTGAAACAGAATCAGGACAATTTGTGTAATTCTATGCGGATGTATTCAGACAATTAGCGAGCTCTAACAAAAGTGCTGCTTGAAGGAAAGCTTTTAAATGGAGACATGAATTGTGAGTATCTCTGGTTTATTCCTGCAGCCAACGATCTGTTTTTATGCTCGTTGTAAACTTTTTGAGAGACATTCCAATTTGCAACAACTGGCTTCAATGAATGGAAACACGAAAATCAGCTGTCAAGAGAACAACAGAATTTCCACTCTCATCGTGATTACGTGTTAATGTTTAAAAGACGGGGTAGTGAATTGTGCGGAGGTGACAACCGTCTGCTTTCTCAACTATTCTTCCTCTTCTTCTTCTTCTTCTTCTTCTTCTTGTCTTCGGATAGGTCTATTATGGACCACGTTAAGCATCGTTCATTTCCGGTTCTTCTTCCTCCGATCAGCCCAGTAGAATTATTATTATTAGTATTATTATTATTATTATTATTATTATTATTATTATTATTATTATTATTATTATTATTATTATTATTTAATGGTAGTCTATTAATGTTTTGTATTTTACCTTGGAGGCATTCTACTGTGTTACTTCATTCATTATAAAAAACTAAATAGTAATTGTTAATGCTATTGTTTCTACGTCCCACCAACTACTTTTTTGATGGTTTTCGGAGGATAATAGTAATTGCAGTTTTGTCTTATGAATTTTATGAATGGGGAGGGCAAAATTATTTGGGTCCAGAAGCGTTAAAGTAGTTCAATTTGGCCCGGGGCAGACCACGTCACCAACGAGGAGGTACTCCATCGGGCCGGGAAATCATGTGAAGTTTTAATTCTCACAAAACATAGCGATGCAGCCTACTTCGATCACATCTTCAGATATGACAAATACAGCCTGATACACTGATCACAGAAGGGAAATGTAGACGTGGCCAGAGAAGATTATGCTGGACGTGAAACCGCCGAAATTGGTTTCGGCATCCACGATACGGGAAACACAAAACAAGAAAAATGACTGATAGTCACCAGCCTTCTGTAAGGAGACGCCACCAGAAGAAGAAGAAGATGATGATTTTATATGGCCTAAAAGTGCTTCCGTACATATTTGTAATAATTTGGTATCTTTTACGACATAAATTACTGAATAAGTTAATCGGTTCTTAAGTGATTAACATCAGTTATAAGCAATGGCGTATACTGAGGGCTACCAAGGCTATCGGTGAAGCCCAAACCTCAATTGAGAATGATGGAAATCTAAAGCACATTATAACGTAAGCATTTGACACATTGTTCCGTTTACAAAACATGAAAGCAGTGAGAAAAACGTCGCACGTATTTTTGAGAACAAGGCATCGGAGACTGATATTGCAGCCCAGACTCTCGTCCCTCTCCCCTCGACTCGCCCAACGCGGCTTGTCGCTGAACGCCCGATAGGAGCGGTGACCGGGGGGAATAGGTGTGCTAGGCTTCGGTCCGTCAGATCGCCACTGCTAACTATCAACCATGCGTTACTCATCGTATAATATATACTTCCTCACCTCATACTTCTGTTCTGACTTAATCATATAGATATCAGAGTGCTGATATTTCACTTCCGTTTACTTCTACACCCTTGTAGGAAGACGCTGCAAGGCTGCTGTTATAGGAGTAATATAGTTTCCTTTTTGTAAGTAGATCTGCTAAAATGGAATGCAATTTTTCAGGTTCTCTTTTGTTGGTTGGAATCGAACCCGTGATCGTGGGTCGCACACCACCACTGATCTCCCGAGTAAGCTAATAAACCAATGAACGATGGGTACGACCGCTGTAAAATTCAGGATTTGTATTTAATAATAATAATAATAATAATAATAATAATAATAATGGCGCATGTATAGGCTTAGTGGTGTCCCAATGAGGATAAAATGAATGGCGAAGACATCATAAACATCCAGTCCCCAAGCTAGGGGAATTAACAGTATGAGGGGGTTGATTCTGAAAATTGATCAGGGACCATCGGACCAAAGGCAAGCATTCTATTTAGCCACAAAACCGGACTTTAATTTGTTAACCCTTAGGCTACCATCTCCACTGATCAGGGGTTGAGCATTGGCAGTAGCAGAGGCCAGGGCAGTAGCTTGTGAAGCAACCTTCACAACACAACAGGCTTCTCCGTTGGTTGCAGCTCAAAACGCTGAAGGATTGACGTTCACTAAACCAACCATCGAAAAGGGGGTAAACTGAGTCTACTGGTAGCCCACATCTTGATCCCAGCATACGCCACTGGTTATAAGCCAGCATTCAGCACTACTGAATAAGTAGTCACAGTCACACCACTGTTCAGCGACACGAAGAGGGATTGGTTGCTTGCTGAAAATTCAAGGGAAACAAAAATCCAACATCTTGGCGTCTCCGAAAACCACACAAGTATTTCGCAGGGAGTAAAACCTTTATTATTATTATTATTATTATTTATTAATGTGACCTTAGCTACCAGATTGCAGACATTCCAAATTGGTGTCTATCTGCGGTCTGTGGGTCAATTTCGCTGTTGCGATTAGACTGCCATCTAGATGCCAAGTGGGTTCTTCGGCAGAGTACAGTAGTTTATGTTGTCAAGTGGAAACTGACAAGTGAGTGTACCATAATTCTTTATGTATATAACCATCGATATAACACGTCAAAATCTCTTTCCGACCTTTAAAAGTCAACGACCATTTTGGCAGGACCGAGCCCGCGGCATTGGGACCATGAGTCGGACATTCTACTTCTGATCCCAGAAGCGGCGACAATGTGGGAGCAGCAGCTGAAGGATATAGTATTCCCAAAGAAGAGGTACTCGTCCAGGCGGCCTAAACCTACTATGCTGAACAGGGGCCTTGTGGGGTGATGGGAAGATTGGAAGGGATAGATAAGGAAAAGGGAAGGAAGCGGCCGTAGCCTTAAGTTAATGCCATCCCGGCATTTGCCTGGAGGAGAAGTGGGAAACCACGGAAAACCATTTCGAGGATGGCTGAGGAGGGAATCGAACCCCCCTCTCCTTAGTTGATCTCCCGAGGCTGAGTAGACCCCATTCCAGCCCTCGCACCACTTCTCAAATTTTGTGGCAGACCAGGAATCGAACCCGGGCCTGCGGGAGTGGCAGCTAATCACACGAACCACTACACCACATATAGACTCAGTACCGGTAATACTTACGAGGTAGCCAGCCACCTGCAGAGTAACTATATAGATGTCTTAGTTCACCCAGAAAGGCTTGCGGGCTCTACTACTTTCCATTCTACTGAGGAATGAATGAATGAATGAATGAATGAATGAATGGTTACATAATACCAACCTTCCAAGGAAGGCACCGAATTCCACTTCTTAAAATTTCTTATTAATGCAATAGGTACTTAGCACTGTCATTACAAGGTCAAAGCACTGCTCAGCGAAGTGAAAATCATTACCGTTTACAATAACGAGCACACCGCGTGCGAAGTATCTAGGTATTCCTGCAGTCAGCTGTATCATGTTCGATCGTGCATCGCAAGCTCGTTGGCCCGTATGAATTTACTTGAAAGACAAGAAACAGAGATCTGTATGTGTAATATTGCTAGTGGAAGGTCGACCTGATATCCTATTCATGATCAAGGAGTTAGGTACTTCTTCGCACACCAGTTAACAAACTAGTGAATCAATGTATTGATTTTATAGCAATTCAATAATGAATACTAATTCGCAACACTGAGCTTAGTAATGGATTATTACTTAAAATACGGTATACTTACATTAATGTACGGTTTTCTGTCACAGACTGCGAATAACCAACGAAGTACAGCACCGTCAACGTCCTACCCCAACGCTGTACGAACAGCAACTGTCGGCAGTAAGTTGGCAGCATGGAAAGGAAAAATAAAAAAGAGTGGTGCCAGCGTAGTTATCCATCTTACCGGTAGAGTGTAGTAGAAGCATTGCACTATATCACATAACAGTCAACAGCCGGATTACCGGATTACATTAACAGACACGCATTCGAGGGATCACTTTCCAATTGTAACCACATACGGTATAGGCAAACTTAGCATACCTCTTCCTAAACTACCTTATTTGAGTAATGCTCGTTCTTTCCGGCATTTTAACCTGTACGTGTACAATACTTATCTCGCGGACCGTCTTCGTCAAATACCCACTAATCTGCTCACATACCAATCTCTGTATCAGATCTTACAAGATTACATTACCCTTCATCATCCTCTAAAATAGGCCTTTCCAACTGCAGCACTTAGCGCTGGGGCGCACCAGCGCTGCACTCAGCAGCACCGTTCCCCTCCTTCCCAAGCAGTGGTGGTGTGCGTAAGAGACAGTACATTCATTCTCATTCTCTCTCTGTGCGTGTCATTCTCAGTAGAATCTATTCGATAGAACAGACAGTGGAGCAGTTGGTTTCTCCTTCGTTAAAAATGTCGTTTAATCCTTCATGGGTGGATTCATATTTTGTTCTCAATACCGAAGGGAAAGCTCAGTGTTTAATTTGTCATGTCATTTTAAGCGTAAAGTCTTCAACCGTGCGACGACACTACCACAATAAACATGTTTCCACCTGTGATGACATTGTTGGCGCAGCAAGAACCGAACAAGTTGCTAAGTTAAACTCGGAATTGCTAAGTTCTTCAGAGATACGTAATAACTTACTCATTAGGAATTGTTTTACTTGCAGTTTAGGAGATTTGTTTTCGTTTTGGTTTTGTACTATTAAGAACAGTTTATAATTAGACTTAGATGTGCTGCTAAGAGAAAAAAAACGGGCGAGTTGGCGGCGCGGTTAGGGGCGCTCAGCTGTGATCTTGCATCCGGAAGATAGTGGGTTCGAATCCCATTGTCGGCAGCGCTGAAGATAGTTTTCCGTGGTTTCCCATTTTCAAACCCAGAAAATGCTGGGGCTGTTCCTTAATTAAGGCCAGGGCTGCTTTCTTCCCATTCCTACCCTTTTCCTATCCCATCATCGCCATAAGACCTATTGCAAAAAAGAACTCACAGTGGTAATTATTTTAAATATTTTATCTCCCTGTCCCACAGATATTTGAACCCAACACTTTAGAAGGCTCAGTTCAAGCACGTTATGGGCTATTGTTGATCTGAAACTTGCAAAAAAAAAAAAAAAAAAAAAAAAAAAAACATATGTTTTCTACTCTGAATTTAAATCAATGGAGAACTAGGACTTCTCTGTCTGATGCAGACTTAGAGGCTGTACTGCCAAATCGATTGTACCCATTATTGGTAAATTAGTTGCCGCAAAACGATGTCAGCAATCGACTTAAACGCTAAATGTACATTAAGGCAAACGCAAAGTATGTACAGAATAAATTGTGTGTTTGTGTGTTCACAGAACTGTCGTAAATACTATTGTTTTCATAAGCTGCGCGCTGACTTGACGACCTGTGGTTCTGCCTCTGCCACTTCCCCTCCTTCCCCTACCACCTCAACGGTGCTATAGCACGGCACCGGGGCTGCTGCCGGGGCCGTGGGAGCACCTCAGTTGGAATCGCTTGCTCTAAAAGAATCTCTTTCATCTACTCATAGACGCCCACAACAAATCAAATGGTGGGATGAAGAATGTCACCAATTAATTCAAACTCGTAAGTAAAGAAGGTATTAATAGACACTTATAATAATACCTTCAGAACTTGCGCGACGCCTCCAAACTGGAATGAATTTTTTCTGGTTCCAATTCTTAAAAATCGAAAGATACCTAACAATTACCGTGGCATTGTGTTAGGATCTTGCATACAGAAATGTTTAAAAAAAGTTTTACTCCAGTGCTTAACATGGGCATTGGAGTATTACCATCTAATACCTAGATGCCAATATGCTTTCTTTAAAAGAAGAAGCTCCCACAATGCCTTTAACATTTTTGTCATAGATGTGTTACTGGCTCGATATAGAAAACAAAGCACAATTGCTATATTTCTTGACATCAAACAAGCCTCTGTTCCCCTGCACATTCTATGGGCAAAACTCACATTCCTAAAACTTCCTGAAGGGTTTATAAATATTCTCCAATAATTACTTACACATCGAACGCTGTTTGTTAAAACAACGCAATACAGACTACCCCCTCAACAGACATGTCTTGGTTTACCTCAAGGGAATATCTTGAGTGGTATCCTTTTCGCACTATACATGAGTGACATTGAAAGGGTCATTTTACGTTCAGCGCATCTGCTTGCATATGCGGATGATTTCCTGCTTTATTACTCCCACAATAATTTACACGAATGTAGACAACATATACCGTAACATCCACTATACGGGGGTATTTATGTGGCTCGATGTCCATGGCCTTCAACTTTCCCTTTCCAAATATCGCGCGATGATTTTTATACATCAGCTCTCTTATGATCACTCTCCGATCTCCTTTGACACATATAAATAACAATTGATAATCGATATAAATACTTGGGGATGATATTAGACAATGAACTCACATGGAGGAAACATTTTACATCTATTCGCACGAAGAGCGATATTTACACTCAAGTACTTAAATCAGTTACTCGTCGACAATGGGAGCTGACCCATGTGTTGCCATATCTTTGTATAAATCAATTATATGAGCGTACGTAGATTATGGTTTGCATATATATGATATAGCATCGAGTACTAATCTGAAGCAGCTCAGTACATGCCAACATAAAGCTTTACGTATATGTCTAGGGGCTCTTAAAACTACACCCTCCAATGCACTTCTCATTGAATCTGGTGAATCTCCTTTGCATATCTGCCGACAAATGCTTGCCACACAATATCTGCTTAAAACATTTGCTCTTACTAGCCACCCGTTAATCCCTAAGTTACAACTTCTTTCTGAATACTTTACCATACAGAATCAGAGCACACGACGAATGCCTGGCTTATACTATGCTTATGACACATTAAAGTCATATAGAGATTCTTTATTACACAGTTTAACATTACCCCCTCCCCCCTACACCTTTTCTTACCCCGTCCTCTTTTACAAACGCCATTTGATAATTCCTGCTCCCAGTAGCTACACCGCAGTAATATGTGCTCAAGGACACTCACAGATGACTGCCAAAAAGCTGCGGCTTACCAAACCCCCTGATAACATTGATATATATATATGGATGGTTCTAAGACTGACACTGGCGCAGGAGCAGCTTATTTTATACTCCAACCTTAAATATAATGGAGCAATTTAGATTACCCACTGATCTTTCAATATTTACTGCCGAACTATTTGCTGTGTGACAGGCCCTCCTTTTTATTAAAAACCACACTTACAAACGAGCTACTTTATATACGGATGCTCTGAGTGTTTAATTCCAATCCTTAGCCTCATATACTTTATCTACAAATTGGTATCTATATAATGTTAGACATCTCATTTACATCATTGAAAAATCAGGAGTTTACTTAACACTAGTGTGGATGCCTGGACATACAGGGATTCTGGGCAATGAAAAAGCTGATTGTTTAGCAAAACAAGCTACTCGACTTGTCACTCCTACTTTTAATATTGCCATTCCTACTTCCGCTTATATTCCCAGGATCAAAGGTGTCGCTCATACTACTTGGCAAGCACATTGGCGACAGACTGCTCAAGTCAAGGGTAACTTTTATTATCATTTACAGCCGAACATCCCACAGAAACCTTGGTATATGTGAGGGTCATACTCCTGCAGACATATCACAAATATCATCTGTTTAAGGTTTAATCATGCTCTTATACCTCAATATAAATTTCGTTTTCATCTGACTCCAGTGCCGAACTGCTCATGTGGTAATAGTGATGAAGATGCGAACCACATAATTTTTCAATGTCCTTTAACTGTGCTTGCACGTCAGACGTTTCTATGCAGTCTTGTACGTATTAAACATCCCCTTCCAACCAGTGTTTCTTGTCTGTTATATAATCCTACTACTTCTATGATCAATGTGATCAATAAGTTTCTTGACGACGCAAACCTTACATTGTAATACAATGTGCTGTTCTTGTGATGGCTTTTTCTATCCTACTCCTGTTTCCATTGGTGTTATTGCCTCTATGTCTTGAGCGAACTGCAGTGCTCTACAAGTGTGAATTCATAAGTTAATCAGTGTTTCATAGATTGGATTTTGATGTCTTACAAGTATTATTACTACATTTGGGATTCTAGACTGGGCAAAATTTTCAGAGCCCAAAACCATCAACAAGAAGTAGAAGAAGAAGAACAGCCATAGGATGCATGTCAAGCAGGCAGTGCACACAGCAGAATACGTATTACATACTCTGCCGTTGCCTATGACTCATTCTCTTTGCTACGACTCTGCATAGACCTATTGAGCAAAATGTAATGTAATCATATTATCAAGAAGTAAGGCAAATAGGTAACGAAAAATAATTGGCTTCACCTTGAAATTTGCACGGAAGGTTGTAAAATTTGTGGCCGGCTAAACCTGGTGATTGGCAACAATGATTAATCCACTGTCTGTATTGCTATACAGGCATGTGTTCTGTTGAATGAACCATTCCTTTTGCCAACATTGATATCTCACTCCATATCCTATAAGTACATTTGTACGGTACTGAAGTGTTGAGAGAATACTGTGGCTGGCATTAAATCATATGATTACGTTGGAAGTATTGTGGTAATAAAAGATGAGCTATCGGTATTAGAAAAATCTATTACAATTTTTATGTTAAAATTTTACTTTCTGAGGTCCCTCAAATCAAAGTCCTGGGTGTGCCATTGCTGTTCTTTAAACACTGTGTTGATAACAAGAAACACCCATTGCTATTTCTCGATGGATTTAGGTTTCCATCCGACAGGCAGATAATGTAGCTTCCACCAAAGTCTGTCTCATTTATGGCTGTAACAGTGTGGAAACTGATGAGTACTGACATTCATAGCACGGCTGGATACTGTGAAAGATGTTATTCATACATCAATCATGCTGACATTTACAATTTGTGGCTCGGTGTGGAAAGCAATGGCAAATTATCTCATCCCACATTTTGTGTCTAGTATACCTATTTATGCCACTGTCATTTGTTTTCACAGATTACCTATTACTAAAACATTTCTGTGGTGCTTTTTGAGGATTCTAACAGCCTCTGGGCTCATGATGTAACAGGCAGACAGTGATGGGAAGAGAACAAGAAAAGAGTAATTGGGCTGAATTACAGTTAATTAGGATATCCTCAGGACTGCGCTTGATGGCACCAGGGTATGAGCATAATGAGGGGTTGTTGTGTTAGTGATTCATTTGTCATGGACATTGGCGATCGGATGGCACTCAGGAGGCCTGTCTGTGTGCAAGCTGTTTGGCTCTGCAGGCAGTAACTGTGCTGAGGTTAGAGGTGAACAGTGTTTGCGACATTCATTCTAGGCTACAACCATGCCCCACCGATGAGTAGGTGCTCCTATTGAGCAACTGCAGCCATTTGAACGGTGTCGTACTGTGGGCCTGCAGGAAGTTGGATGGACGTATCGATGGATTGCTGCACACGTTGGGCACAATGTATCAGTGGTGTGTCGCTGCTTTCAGCAGTGGTCTGTGGAACATTCCCACACCCATAGACCAGACTCCATACGTCTGCATAGTACAGATGCACATCAAGATTGACACATTGTGCAAGCAGCGGTGGCTGTTGAAACTTCATCCAGGAGCAAAATCCAGTCACATGTTGCACCTGCTGTGTAACCAAGGACCATTGGGAATTGTCTGCTTGCAGCAGGATTACAATCTCATGTGCCTCTGGCCAGGCTACCACTCACACCACATCGTGGTTACCATGACACTGCTAAGCACGGCAACTCTGGTGTCATGAATGAGTCGATTGGAGAGGGGAATGGCATTCCATTGTCTTCAGTACGAGAGTAGGTTCTGTCTGTATGCAAGGGATGGATGTATATGTGTATGATGTAGACCTGGTGAGTGGCCTATTCCAGAGTGCATTTGCCCACAACACTCAGGTGCCACACCAGGCTTCATGGTGTGGGGGGCCGTCAGTTACAACTCATGATCACAGCTGGTGTTTCTGCAGGGTATTGTAACCAGTGCCCGCTACATGGCACAGGTTGTTGTCCCCGTGCTCCTGTCATTTCTTCAACAGGAAGATGATGCTTTTTCATCAGGACAATGCACGTCCACATACAGCTGCTGGGACGCAACGTGCTGTACAACAACTGCCCTGGCCAGCAAGATCATCAGATCGCTTGCCAATTGAACATGTATAGGACGTGATGAAGCGTTCACCAAAGCCTGCAAGAACCACTGCCGAATTGCATCAAAAGGTGCAAGATGCTTGGAACAATCTATTGCAGGATACGCCTTTATGATCGTTTGCATGTGCGAATACACACCTGCATTGCCACCAGAGGGGGTACACTGTGTATTGATGCAACTCTTTAGGCACCCTTTACTGTGACGTGTGTTTCATTTGGTCTAAATTTATAAAAATATCCTGCAATGATGAACTACCCGTCGCATTGCTTGTGAATAAAATTAACTTGTCCTTGAGGATGTTGCAAGTTTTTCCTTTTTTTTTTTTTCTGGCAGTTATTTTACTCAGTTATGATTACAAATTATTCTTTTAACAAGTAATCAGCAAAATTACAATTATCGTACAATTACTTTTAATTAAGAAAATCACCAACTTCTGCCCCCCCCCCCCCCCCCCACCACACACACACACATAATACAAAGTTTGCAAGGAAAAGATATCATTTCATTTTGTGTGGCTATTTTTTTAGCATAGATACATTAAGTGACCATTATCACTAGGCGAAAATAAACATACCTTTGAAATAATAAAAAAAAATCCATCATTTTCTCCAATTAATGACTTTTAGCATTTCAAATAATTTTTCATTTACTGTGCAAATAAATTCATTTGTCCTTAACATTCTCATCACTAAGCCTCGACATCTTTGAGGGAAATTAAATCTTTGTATTTACTGAAAAGATGCCTTACAGGGGGCACTTGAAGGGTTACCTGTATTTAATTTTTAAGAATATCCTTGGTATAAGTACAGTATCTTTGGAAGTACTGCAGAGGTAAGAAAGTGCCTCATCCAGGACTGGTGAAGTTACTGGTTCTGCTGTAGCAGATCTGGAAATGGTATCTTCGTGATCATTTGTTTTTTCCCTGTTTCTTCTTCCCTGCAAAGTATATCAGTTACTAGAATATAATGATTACTAGAAAGTAATGATTACAATCTTATTTCAAGAAGTATGTTACAAGTAAAAATTACATTTTGTAAGAAGTAATGATTCTGAGTAAAAATTACTAAGAATATAATCATTACAAGTAATTCAGTTACTTTTACTCAGTTACTTGCCAACTCTCCAGACAGACATCACTAATGAGATAATAATGCTGTGTGTTTAATGTCCTATCTAAAAGTATTAGTCCTAAACACTGGCATAGCCAAGGGGGAGGCCCAGTGGGACCGGGCCCCCCTAAATATTTCCTGAAACTAGAGCGACGATCAGCCGTTGTTTTTCGTATGGTATGAACAACTTAAAAACTTACGCCAAAATGTTAAATTAATGTATCGACAAAGAATCTACTAGCAAGGCTCAATAGGTCTAATCATAATTCTTCATATTTGTACTGCTTGAATGAAAGGAAAACACTTAGGATTGTGATGCGCAAGAATATTTCCCTGTAGAGGCCTCAGTATTGGGAATGTAACCGTGTGTTGACAAATGTCAAGACATGAGGAAAAGGGCAAAAAAATGAAATGAAATGGCATATGGCTTTTAGTGCTGGAGGGTCCGAGGGCAAGTTTGGCTCGCTAGATGCAGGTCTTTTGATTTGACGCCCGTAGGCAACCTGCTAGTCGTAACGAGGATGAAATGATGGTGAAGATGAAACATATACCCAGCCCCCCTGCCAGCAAAATTAACCAATTAAGTTTAAAATTCCCGACCCTGCCAGGAATCGACTTCGGGACCCCTGTGACCAAAGGCCAGCACGCTAACCATTTAGCCATGGAGCTGGACAGGTAAGGGGCAATTACCAAGGGATTACTCTGTTGGGGGCCAGAACGTGACCACCGAGATAACTGGGGCCACGGCCAGAAACAGCTGCAAGCTTACAACATAGTGTCAGATTTTGCATATCGGTTCTAGGAAACAACAATGTCCTAGGGATCCTCGGGTTGTACTGTGGTTGAGAGATGTGCTGTGTTTAAGTTGCAGCGTTGCGAAGACTGTGACAGGATTTTGAGCTGTACGTCAGTTCCCCATTTTGTGCCATATAAGTAAATTCTTTGAAGAGGGCCATTTCGTCACTGAGAAGCCAAAACTATGTACATCCTCGGTAGTTATGAAAATGTTTTTTAAAAATTCTAACAGTAGTAAGACGATCGCAGATGCGTGCCTAAGTTCGATATGTAGGCCTATATATTTTGTCAAATGCCCGGCGACTGATTGGAACCTCAAATTGCACCATCAAAAGTGCGGGTAAATATTTTGTAATTGGCGGGCGTGATAACTCAGTTCCAATGGTTCTATCTTCTCATCAGGACGGCCCAGGCTTGAATCACAGTTGATGCATGAAACATTTTTAAAATGGGAAGTCACGTTGTATTGATATGGATTCTACTTAATACACTAGATCCCGTCCCTCACCTTTCTTTATACTTTTATGGTGGTGTCATTTGAGTATCCAACCATTCTTTGGGCTTACCTTGTACCTCAAATGGTGAGTGGATGCAGTGGCGCACCCACCTACAAAATAGTAGCCAGTAGCATGGATACAATTTTTCATTGGAAGGGGTTGTGAAAATATTTTTTATTTTTCATTTAGAATTTGCCTTGCGTCGCACCGTAGGTCTTATGGCAACGATGGGAAAGGAAAGCGCTAAGAGTGGGAAGGAAGAGGCCGAGGTTTTAATTAACGTACAGCCCCAGTATTTCCCTGGTGTGAAAATGGGAAACCACGGAAAACCATCTTTAGGGCTGCCGACAGTGGGATTTGAACCCACTATCTCCTGGATGCAAGCACACAGCTGTGCTCCCCTAACAGCACGGCCAACTCACCCGGTGGATAAGAAAAAAAGCCGGTCCTACCGAGTGCGGTGACGGATCTTCAGTAGATATTGATGGTTTTGATTGTTACCATGTACAATCATAGCTTCTGTACTCTTAATATAAACCGGCTGCATTATTGAAACTGTTCATAAAATTGATATCGTTCTTCGTTTGTGAGGAAGTAGAATTTTCATTTAATTTGTCTTCTTAAAAAAAGGAACCAGTTTGGTATTACGGGAGACTCAAGGCCAACTCTACTGCACCCACAAACAAGGTTGTGTCTTCCCCATCCCATGCCTTTCTTAACTCTGTCAGTGCCGGGAATCGAATGCAGGATGCCTTAAGTCAAATTCTAAAATAAGGAGACCTAAAAGTAACCAGCCAATCCCACAGTGTAGGGGTAGCGTGCCTGCCTCTTACCGGAGGCCCTAGGTTCGATTCCCAGGCAGGCCAGGGATTTTTACCTGGATCCGAGGGCTGGTTTGAGGTACACTCAGCCCACATGTTTATAATTGAGGAGCTATCTGACGGTGAGATGGTGACGCCGGTGTAGAAAGCCAAGAATAACGGAGGAGAGGATTCATTTAGTATTAAAAACTTCATTTTTTGTCCGTATTGACTCAAGATTTTACAATGCTTAGTAAAGCTAAAGGTTCCACCTATTCAATACGTTATCGTAATGGTCTATTTAGAACATCACATATTTATTTAACTTATCATAAAATACATCTTTGGTACCGGTTTCGGCAATCCACTATGCTCATTCGTCGTGCTCACCACACGACAACTTGTAATCTGCAGGCCTACGGGATGAACCGTGGTCGCTTGGTAGGCGATGGCCCTTCAGGGCTATTGGGCCATGGAGTTTGGTTTGGAAAAGTGAACAGAGAAGGAAGCGACACCCCTGCAAGCCTGTTTAGCTTCCAGCTAGTTCTTCTGTCCGGCCTCGTGCATTTAGGACAGTTGGAAAACGTATGCTGTAATAAATGCTCCTCATAAAACGTTTGTAAAAATACTAACGGCATCTATTTATAACAATAGTCACAAAAGCCTCCTTTTCATGTGGCTCAGTTGGTTGAGTCGCTGTCCTTCTGAGTCCGAGTTCTCAGGTTCAAATTCCGGCTTGGGTCGGTGGCCCTTAAAATGGTGTTGAAATGGCAACAGCTCCGTGTCATTGGTTATGGTGCGTTAATAAAAATTATACATATGAATATTAGCATCACAAAACTGTAAGTTTATACTACTATATTCTGTATCCCAGGCTTGCGAGGGAAACTGATTAACAATTTGCACTGACACAGATAGGTCTTATGGCGACGGTGGGATAAAGGCCTAGGAGTGGGAAGGAAGAGGTCGTAGCCTTAATTAAGGTACAGCCCCAGCATTTGCATGGTGAGAAAATGGGAAACCATATGGAGTCATTTTCAGGGCTGTCGACAGTGGGGTTCGAATCCACTATCTCCCGTATGCAAGCTCACAGCTGCGCGGCCCTAACCGCAAGGGAAATTAATAGGTCCAGGTAAACCCTACCTACCATATGTTGTGACGTGAAATTTTTCTTTACCAACTAACAAAATATATATACCCATACACTTTACATTCTATATTTATTTATTTATTTATTTATTTATTTATTTATTTATTTATTTATTTATTTATTTATTTATTAGTGTCTTCTGTACAGTGGTGAAGTTAGGGCTTCAGGCCCTCTTGTATACTTAACCACATACTAATCAGAATATTAAATAAAATACTGAGATACTTAAAATAGTTAAAACTACATAAATTAATAGAATTGAAAATAAATTTAAGTATATTACTTACTAAATTAATATGAAAACTAATTAATATTAAAAACTCTTACAAATGACTAATCCTCAGGCACGCACACTTTCATATTCAACCATTAAGTCAGCTGTCTTCAGCAGGTAGTCTCAGCAGGTGACTTTAAATCGTGATTTAAATAAAGCTAGTTTCTCTGACCTGAGCTGGCAGGGAATTCCATAATCTGGGGACAGCCACCATAAATGATCTATTAACTTTATTTGTGGGGTGCAGTGGAATAGAAAGAATCTAGAACATGTATTTAAGTTGTGAAATTATGATAAAAAGATGAATTTAGAAGAAATATATAGTGGCTGACTTTCAGTTACCATTCTAAACACCATCATTAAAATATGTAGCTGCTGACGTTTATCAGACATCAGCCATGAGACAGCCTGATAGTATGGGGTGATATGAACACCGTATCTGATATTGTAAATAAAACGCAGGCAGGAATTCAGTGCTCCTTGAAGTTTAAGTGTTTCTTCTCTTGTTACGTCAACTAAAACAACATCACAATAATCAAGAATAGAGAGAATGAGTGTCTGTATGAGTTTGGCCTGTAGCTCAAATGGAAATACATCCCTCTGCCGTTTAAGAGGGTGAAGCACTCCAAAAATCTTTTTACGTATTTCTTTCGTGTAATCAGACCAATCAACTGTTTCATTCATCATTACATCGAGATTTTAACCGTTTTACTGTAGGGAATAATGTTACCATTCAGTAGGATAGGCAGGATTGCAACATTGTTTGAGCAGCTCAGTAATTTTCGTGATCCAATCATGTTTGCCTGAGATTTTGTGCAGTTTAGTATAAGAGAGTTTCGTTGTGCATATATATTGAGTCGTCGGAGGTCGTTGTTAATGCCTTGCAGTGTCGATATATTTGAAGATCGTCAGCACAGAGGTCTTGTGTGTTATATCCTGTCACAGATGGTATGTCATTGATATAAATACAGAAAATTAGGGGCCGTAGAATACTGCCCTGTGGGGCAACACTAAGTTTCGTTTTCCATTTAGAGGCCTTGTCGTTTACTATTACATGCTGTTGTCAGTTCCTCAAGAAAACCTTAAGCTCAGCCAGGTCAAAATTTAGCAGTTTCATTTTCTTTATCATAGTTGGAATTACTATAGTGTCAAAGGCGCTACTGAAGTCAAGAAGGATAAGTATAGTGAGCAGTATTATTATTATTATTAGCGTATGATGTGTATATGACAATCAAAATATACAAATATAATACAAAATATACAAATATACAAGTTGGTGACAGCATCAGGACTTCACTTTTATATTTTAATGTCCAAATTTTTTATCCATGTAATCACTTCTGGTGTTACTTCAAAAAATTCCTCCACAGAGCCAGGAAATGCACGTAGGGGGAACTCTTGAACTATGTGCTTGATAGACTGCACTTGAGCACCAAAGTCACAGCAGGGAGAATCTACCCATCCCCACAGATGTAAGGCTGTGTAGACCTACCGACACAACATCGGATCCTGTTCAGGGTTGACCAAACAGCACGGGGCAGACTAAAGCCAGCCAGTTTCATGCTGGGGTCGGAGATATCACATAAGCCACTGGGTGATGACATCCTCCACTCTTCTCTCCAGGCATTCCTGGGATTGAACCGAACACATGAGAGGTCCAAAGCTGTCTTCCATGCTGGTTTTCTTGATTTTAGCCTAGTTGTAGTGTGCTGCTTTATATCCTGGTGTATAGGAAGGACCTCATTCTTCACTATTCTGCACCATAAGCTATTAAGTGCTTGTTGTCTCCTTATATGAGGGGGAGAGATGTGGCAAAGGACAGGTAACCATTGCACTGGAGTTGAGTACAGCGTGCCAGATACAATACGCATAGCCTGGCGAAGTTGGATATCAATTAGATTGCAGTGAGAGCTATTTAACCATATTCCGGCACAATACTCAGCTGTAGAATACACCATGGCCAAGGCGGTAGTTCGCAAAGTATTGGCGTCAGCTCCCCATGAAGTTCCAGCTAACTTGCTCAGCAGGTTATTCCGAGTCTTAAGTTTGGCAGCTGTTTTTTCTATGTGACTTTGGTATGTCAGTGATCTGTCTAATGTTACACCTAGGTATTCTGGTGTACTATTGTATTTCAAAAGTTGATTCCTGAACCGTATCCTAGGTTGATAAGTAGCCTCTAAGTTGTTGAGATGGAACGTGGCTACTTCCGTCTTCGAAGGACTTGGCTGAAGTCTCCACTTCCTAAAGTATTCATCCATCACCTGTAGATCTTCAGACAGTATATCCTCAGCAGTCATTTGTCCATAGCATTTCTAATGTCTTCAGTAACCTTCAAAAGTGCTGTCGTGGTACTGTGACCCTTCTTAAATCAAGATTGCAAAGGGTCCAAAAGAGCATTTTGGTTTAGGTATTCCAGAACTTGCTCGTATACTAAACGTTCAAAGGCTTTAGAAGGCGCAGGGACTATAGACATAGGATGATAGTCAGAGGGTGATTGTGGGTTTAAACTCTTAGGTACCGGTATAATATTGGCTGTTTTCCAGACAGTAGGGAAATTTCCATTTAGTAAACTGTAGTTCAGTATGTGCGTCAGTAGTATAGGCAGGACAGCACCCATAATGTTATGTATAAAAGTAATAGGAATATCATCTACACCTGTAGCCTTTGATTTAATGGAATGCAAAGCCTTTCCAACCTGATTTTCTGTGACACTGTGAAATGTGACTGGTGGATTGGCTGGAGGGGAGGGCGGTGAGTCGGTGCAGTTAATTGAGGTAGGTTCAATATTTATTCTACTAAAGTAATCGTTCAGTTAGTCAAGTGGAATGTCAGAAGTCATCTGTCTCTGTTGATGTTTTCCTATTCCCAAAGCTCTAAGTTGGTCACATGCACGATTAAAATTTAAGTTCTTAGCTAAATTCCAGAAATATATACATTTCTTATTTGTGATTAACTGCTTTGTGCGATGTTTTAAGATGCAGTAAGATTCGAAGTCTGTGTCATCTAGGGTTTGTTTATAATGTCGAAATAGCGAGTCACGGTGGGCCATCATTCTCTTGGCTTCATCATCTAGCCATGGACAAGAAAGGCGAGAAATCTGTATTCAACGTGTGTGTGTGTGTGTGTGTATTTCTTTGCTGCATAATTTGTATAAAATGCCACTTCTTTATTGCTTATCACATGACCATTATTATAATAACATTACTGTATTTATTCTAAACCAAAATATTGCGTCTTTACTCACACTGTTTATTCTTGTACTCGGAATATATGACATGGTGCAGTTATGTTGGGATGGGAGTAACAGAGGTAGCCGGGGGGGGGGGGGGGGGGTGTCGTCCAAGGAGTCCAGACACCCCCCGAGTTTTAACGAATCTACTTTCATTAAGCATTTTATATATAACCTATATTAATATTAGCTTCCGGAGTCCGACTCATTGGCTGAATGATCAGTGTTGAGGCCTTCGGTTCAGAGGGTCCCGGGTTCGATTCCCGGCTGGGTTGGGGATTTTAATCAGGTCTGGTTAATTCTTCTGGCTTGGGGACTAGACATTTGTCCCAACAAGTTCCTCTTCATATTCAGACAACATACTACACTACCAACTACCAAAGAAACACACAGTAGTGATTACATCCCTCCATATAGGGTTGGCGTGGGGAAGGACATCCAGCCGTAAAACAGGGCCAAATCCCCATGTGTGGCACAGTTCGCACCCACGACCCCATAGATGTGGGAAAAGCGGGGGGGAGGCTGGAAGAAGAAGAAGATTACTATTAGCTTCCACAATCCGCATGAATCCATCACCTTTACTTGGATCCAAGGACACTAATTTCTTTTTTAGGTATTCTACACCACCTAAATTCCGGAAGTTTGGACACCTATCAAAATAAAATTCTGGATGAATGGCCTCCCCCCTTCCCAAACTGAAATCCTGGCTACGCTACTGGTCCTAAAAACACTATGGTGCCTGAATTTTGTTCTGAAAAGCGGGGAGGGGGGTAGAACCCTTATTGACTGACAAGGGAGTCTCATTTCTAAAAGGACTAACTTACTGTACCAGAAATAAATTCTGCCAAACCTTGAGCATATAAGATGATCACCTAAGCAAATGCCATATTGCCCTCATGTTCTTTCAACCAACTGATTTTTTTTATTTTTTAAATTATGTTGCTAGAAGAGTTAGCCCAAACTTCTTAACACTTACTATAAAATAGATGGAGATGGTTTTCTATCAAGTATAGGGTTGTTGAAACTTGATACGGATATATATATGTTTATTTGCTAGTGGCTTTACGTCGCACCGACACAGATAGATCTTATGGTGATGGTGGGATAGGAAAGGCCTAGGAGTTGGAAGGAAGCGGGCATGTCCTTAATTAAGGTACAGCACCAGCATTTTCCTGGTGTGAAAATGGGAAACCACGGAAAACTATCTTCAGGGCTGCCGATAGTGGGATTCGAACCCACTATCTCCCAGATGCAAGCTCACAGCCGAGCACCCCTAACCACACGGCCAACTCACCTGGTATAATAATTTTGTGTGGCTATTTCTAGCCGAATGCAGCCGTTGTAAGGCAGACCCTCCGACGAGGGTGGGCGGCATCTGCCATGTGTAGGTAACTGCGTGTTATTGTGGTGTAGGATAGTGTTGTATGTCATGTGTGAGTTGCAGGGATGTTGGGGACAGCACAAACACCCAGCCCCCGAGCCATTGGAATTAACCAATGAAGGTTAAAATCCCTGACCCGGCCGGGAATCGAACCCGGGACCCTCTGAACCGAAGGCCAGTACGCTGACCATTCAGCCAACGAGTCGGACACTCACCTGGCGATACGGGAATATAATCTTATGTCTCAAAATTTGCCACAATCCACTATTATCACCTTGACATCATTTTTCTTAAACCTTTAATTGGATAGAAACAAGTAAGCTTCAGTTTTGTGTGTCTGCTGTTATTGTGGATAAAGTCATTATTACTACTACTGTGGTGAATGTAAAACTTACATAAATCTTCCTAAATGACTGTTGCTGCTACTTCACAGAGGCTTGCATTGCACCTCAGCTAGCTCTGTGGCCTTGTTTATTTCCACAAATTCTTATCTCTAAATCAGTAGAAACTAAGTATAACCATTGTCGTCTTGGTCACAGTCGACTTCTCTTGCTATCCATAGCTGAATCCATTATTCTCCTAGGTAACCTATCCTCCTCCAATTACCTCACATGACCAAAGACGATTCTTCCTCACAACTTCGTCCATTTGCGGATCCAGAACATATTTTTTTATATTTCACATAATATGAAATTCAAAACGTAAATTATTTAAAAACTTACATACAGAGCAGACAGGTGATTGAACACTGATCACCTGAATGGAAATGCTTGCTGAAGGAGGAAAAGTGATAGACAGTGTCATATTATGTCATGCTGTATGGAGATTGTGAGAAGAAGGGCATGCCTGTAATTTGCATAAATTTTAAATCCTTTAATATATAATATACTGTATTTAAATGGATTTTCCCTATTTATAACATATGTGATACCAGGCCATAAGAGGAGGGGTCCAGGTCCTATGATCCTCCCCCACCTCTCCAAATCCACTCCTGGTTTCATCCATCAAGTTTATTCCTAACTTAGCTTTTATATGTCCGACTCGTTGGCTGAATGGTCAGCGTACTGGTCTTCGGTTCAGAGGGTCCCGGGTTTTTTCCCGCCCGGGTTGGGGATTTTAACCTTCATTGGTTAATTCCAATGCCTCGGGGGCTGGGTGTCTGTGCTGTCCCCAACATCCCTGGAACTCACACACACGACACACAATACTATCCTCCACCACAATAACACGCACTTACCTGCACATGGCAGATGCCGCCCACCCTCATCGGAGGGTCTGCCTTACAAGGGCTGCACTCGGCTAGAAATAGCCACACAAAATTATTATAGCTTTTATCTCCTCTTTTTCAGTACCTTCTTACCATTGTTGGCACCTGTTTGTCTGCTGCTTTCAACTTATCCTGAATACACTCAGCTTACATTCCCATACGCCAGGGTCAGCCTGAAAACAGACCGATATGAAGATAATTTTGTCCAAGAGTTCACTCCTTTCTTACAGAATACTGTTGATTGCAACTGCAAGCTCATTGCTGTAGCTTTGTTACAATATGATTCAATTTCACTTACTATCCTACCATCTTGAAAGAATACACATCCTAAGTACATGAAATCGTCCACCTGTTCTGTTTTGTATTCCCATTGTGAGTGACACTCTATAATTTTTATTTTCATAAGAGACTTGTGACTATAAAATATGTAAAAGCAAACGTGTTGAGGAGGTGCAGCTCTTTTTTTTCTCTCTTCTTTTTTTTTTTCCAGGCACACCCCAAAGAGAGTGCTAACCACTACAATCTGTAGGTGACATAAAATATGCAAAGAAATGCCCAGGTTAAGTAGCCATAATATTGATAGCCTACATTGTTGGTGCATTCTTATTCACTTGAGTGAGGACATCCTATTGTCATGCACTCTTATGATGAAAAGTCCTCATACTTTTTTTTATTAATGTGAGGAAGAGTTTCTAAAGCTTGTTTTGCTATGTAAATGATAAGCATACAAGGTGATGAATATCTTGGCCCATATAAAATGTTTTTACTATAGTTCAAATTAACATGAGAAGGGATAAACAAATTATTTTGCTTATGAAGGAAGAGCTTTCCTTACTGGGAAAATTTTTCCTCCACTAAATTCACAAAACTACATTTCACAAAATAAACAATGTTATGCTGTGCTTGTAGTCTGCAATATTGGAAGTTGAAAAGAGGTGGAGCAAGTACAATATGAAAATTAGCATTTCCAAGACTAAAAAAATTATGTCAGTTGGGAAGAAACTTTAGAGGATTGAATATTAGGTAGAGAATACAAATCCAGGAAAGGTGGATCATTTGAAGTACTCAGGATGTGTATTTCCCCAGGATGATACAGTAAAACCTGTCTTAAATAGAATCACAAGGAGCCTGCTAAAGCCAGGTTTCCATTTAATGAAGGTATACAAAGAAATAGTGTACATTCTCCACTTATTCACACTAGAAACTTGGAAACAAATAAGGCATTATCAGAATACATTAAACTAATCAGTAATCTGACCACTTTTCTTACTGGTAGAGTAAACACTTGAACACACATCAAACATTATCAGAATACATACATTTGATAAGTTTTCTTATTACTACAGTACTTTACATCCTCCAGAAGTCAAATAGAGTTTTTTCAGTTGCAGTGCTCTTACTGTTGATTGCCAGACTTACAGAAATTACAATGAACACACCCAAATCATTCCACCATAAAGCACATTTCTGTAGCTCCCTTACAGTTGTGACAAGATCTACACTCAATCATTTCTCCTCTTCTTATTCTCATAGTGAGAATTACCAAACCACAAGTGATAGCTATTTGTACAGTACCATATGGAAAGTGGATTTTCCAGGCAGTCCAGTCATTTGAAGGAAATCCCCAGCAGTTAATCCCCAAAACAAAGAGACTGGAAAAGAAGGAATGTACTGTGCCTAATGTAGTACCTGTCCTTGCATCACAAATCATCTAGAAGAATCATAATAGGACAAACAAAATGACAGGTTAGTGTAGGAAGAGGGAGCAATAGAACGAGTCGACAAACACAAACGTGAAAATGCAAAGGGACAAGGACAGGGATTGATGAGGAGAGAGTCTGTCTATTCGAAGATGGCAGTGTGTCAGATCAGTCACTACTGGTCTGCATTTAGGGCAGTCGCCCAGGTGGCAGATTCCCTATCTGTTGTTTTCCTAGGCTTTTTCTTAAATGATTGCAAAGAAATTGGAAATTTATTGAACATCTCCCTTGGTAAGTTATTCCAATCCCTCACTTACCTTCCTATAAAGAATATTTACCCCAATTTGTCTTGAATTCTAACTTTATTGTGATCTTTCCTACTTTTAAAAACACCACTCAAACTTATTCATCTACTAATGTCATTCCATGCCATCTTCTCCACTGACAGCTCGGAAAACACCACTTAGTCATGGAGCTCATCTCATTTCTCTCAAGTCTTCCCACCACAAACTTTGCAAAATTTTCATAAAGACTCTCGAGGTCATTTTGCAGTTGCTCACAATCTTATAACTTATTTATTACTTTATACAAAATAACATCATCTGCAAAAAGCCTTATATCTGATTCAACTTCTTTACTGATATCATCATAGGTTATGATTTTCATTTCCGTGTTGACGTATAACTAATATAATAGAGTTTGAGGGATGTTCCACCATTCAACACAATGTCAAATGTTTGAAATTTATTAAGTGAAGACCGGTTTCGACTCCCTTGGAGTCATCAACAGTTCTTGTAGATAATTAAATTTCAACTAGTTCATATATTTTCTAATAGATTGAAACAAGACCAACAAGTCTGTTCTGTGTTTCACATACACACGGCAGCATTTTAAAACCAAAACCAAGAACTTTCTTAAAGTGCCAAGCGTTTCATGCCAATGTGTATATAATTTGTCATTAGGTTTTATTTCAACTGGTTCACATGTTTTCAAGTTGATTGTAACAGGACTGACAAGTCTGTTCGGTGCTCTACAAACACACAACAGTATATTTTTAACCCAGATCCAAGATCTTCCTTAAAGTGTTTCATGTCATCGTGTACATCATTTGACATTATGTTTTAGGACAACATATTGATAAGTATTTAAGCAAATGCCATTGTGTGTATAATTTTGTCATGATCTTTTGTCAACCTATGGAGATGTATGTAAGCAATCCCCATGATGTTTGTTATCAGATTCCCATTGATTTAATTATCTACAAGAACTGATGCTGACTCTAAGGGAGTCAGAACTGGTCTTCACTTAATACATTTCAAACATTTTACATTGTGTTGAATGGTGGAAAATCCCTCAAACTCTATTATATTACTCATATCATATATATATATATAAGAAGAACATAAAGGTCCAATAATACTGCCTTGAGGAATTCCCCTCTTAATGGTCACAGGATCGGATAATTCTCTGAGTCCTATTTCCTAGAAATATAGTCACCCATTCAGTCACCCTTTTGTCTAGTCCAATTGCACTCATTTTTGCCAGTATTCTCCCATGGTTTACCCTATCAAATGCCTTAGATAGGTCAGTCACATCACAGTCCATTTGACCCCCTGAATCCAAGATATCTGCTATATCTTGCTGGAATCCTACAAGTTGAGCTTCAACACTGATTTTTCCTTTCCATTACCATCTAGAATGCATAGGATGGTTAAAATATTGCTAAATGATCCACTAGGAGGATTGGAAATGTTCCCTTTAAGGGCACATAGTTCCGTTTCTCCATTTGACAGTTTCCACTTAATACAAGGTCCATTTAATACAGGGTTTTCTGTAATAAGTGAAAATGAATCAAGGTGCAACAAAGCTAATGCAGTGAACAGTTGCAATCAGTGAGGGGTCACATGGGGCAAATGGTTTCCTAGAGAAATAATTGACTCCATGAGAGACGCTAAGAGAAATAAAGGCACATCATGATGACTATGATTAGACTGGGTCATTAATAATTTGAAGGTAAAAGGTGTAGAACTAACTGAGGCTATGGGGATTCAGTAGAAGCCTGTTTATTCGGATCCCATTGATTTGGTTTGTCGAGACTGGCTATGAAGATACTATTTTGCATTAAACTCACTCTTGAAGATAATTCATTTAAATATAAGATGAATCATCTTTGAAATTCTTTTGTCGGGCTGAGTGGCTCAGGCAGTTGAGGCACTGGCCTTCTGATCCCAACTTGGCAGGTTCAACCCTGGCTCAGTGTGGTGGTATTTAAAGGTGCTCAAATATGTCAGTCTCGTGTTGGTAGATTTACTGACATGTAAAAGAACTCCTACAGGACTAAATTCCGTTACCTCGGCGTCTCTGAAAACCATAAAAAGAAAACAGTTTGTGGGATGTAAAGCAAATAACATTATTATTATTATTATTATTATTATTATTATTATTATTACTAAATTCTTTTAAATTTAAGAAGATTCTTTAATTCTAAGATGATTATTCTGAGAAACTCTGAATATTCTGAAGTCTGGTTCCGTGGATGAATGATCAGTGTAGTCTTTGGTTCAGAGCACCTTGAGTTTGATTCAATCAGTCACTAATGATCTGCATTTAGGGCAGTTGTGCAGGTGGCAGATTCCCTATCTGTTGTTTTCCTAGACTTTTCTTTAAAAAATTTCAAAGAAATTGGGAATTTATTGAACATCTCCCTTGGTAAGTTAGGGATTGGAATAACTCCTCTTCCTATAAACAAATATTTGCCCCAGTTTGTCCTCTTGAATTACAACATTATCTTCATACTGTGATCTTTCCTACTTTTAAAGACATCACTCAAACTTATCTGTCCCAGCCAATAACATGATTATTCTTTTGTTTGAGCTTTGATTGCTGCTTACATGCTGCCTTACTAAAAAAACATCGGTACTGTAGCACTCTTAAAATGTTTGTTTCACATCAAGAGAATTTCCTGGACAAAAATATTCCCTATTTCTGAAATAATTCCCAGCCAGAATGAAGATTTTAACTGTATATGGTTAATTTCTCTATTTCAAGGAGTGCATGTTTCAGTTTGTTTCAATATCTCTTTGTCTACACACACAACCACACACACAGGTTCAAATGCACCTCGAAGCTGGATTTTTTATTTTTGCATTTGTTGGTGAGTTATGAATGATGTAAACACAAATCCACACAAAGTGCTGACCCTAAGAAATTGGAAAAAAGGCCAAGAAGATTATTCTAAAATGATTTTCAATTATAATAAATATGAATAATTTTTATTATTGGTTTTATGTTATACTAACAACTTATACGATTCTCAGGGATATTGAGGTTCCAGAATTTTGTCAAGTAGGAGTTTTTTAATGTCAAAGTATATCTACCAACACAAGGCTGGCATATTTGAGCACCTTCAAATAGCACTGGGCTAACCTGGGATTAGACCCAGCTTGAGATCAGAAGGCCACTGCTTTACTGTGTGAGCTACTTGCAGAATGTTTTAAAATTAAATTAAATGATGTACAGGACTCTAATTAAAATCAGATTTATACTATATTATTGTATTTGCATATTGTTAGATTTAGATCCATCTTTTGCTTTGTACTACATAATTAATAGCATTTTAAAAGTGTACAAAATGTGTAATGAAATGTATATACATAAGTTTTCGTGGCTCATTGTATTAACATAAAGAAATAAACAAACTGGATTAAAGCCATTATATATATATTTATTAATAATAAAGCCAAGACCGGGCGAGTTGGCCGTGCGCGTAGAGGCGCGCGGCTGTGAGCTTGCATCCGGGAGATAGTAGGTTCGAATCCCACTATCGGCAGCCCTGAAAATGGTTTTCCGTGGTTTCCCATTTTCACACCAGGCAAATGCTGGGGCTGTACCTTAATTAAGGCCACGGCCGCTTCCTTCCAACTCCTAGGCCTTTCCTATCCCATCGTCGCCATAAGACCTATCTGTGTCGGTGCGACGTAAAGCCCCTAGCAAAAATAAAAAAAATAAAAAAATAAAGCCAAGCTTTCAGCCAAATTGCATTGGCCTTCATCAGGGCATATGAAGTTTTGCCCAAATAACATCAACAGGGAAGACGGCTTCAAGTTATCAAATACATGGAGACCTGTACTGCAGAAATACATGCATACCACCACCATGGCACAGCAGGATGCACTCAAACTGTCGACAGAGGGCGGTGCATCAGTAACTTCCCTCCCAACCACCACAGCACAGCGCCACAATCCTTGAGTCCAGTTAGTGGAGTAGGCCGTGGATAGTACGGGCATGACTTTCATGTTCCTTCTGATAATTTCTTTGCTCACTGTCGGAGGCAAAACTTCACATGCCCTGATGAAGGCCAATGCAATTTGGCTGAAAGCTTGGCTTTATTATTAATAAATATATATATAGTGGCTTTAATCCAGTTAATTTATTTCTTTATGTTAAATGTATATACACTTCGTCTATAATGTTAATTAATTTTTAGGATTTCCTGGATTGTCTAGATTTTCAGTCATCAAGATTGAACCCAGTCCTGTTTGAGCTGAATAAATAGTTTTCTACTCTAGTTGCAAATATAGGATCATGGAGGCACTTAATTCATTCTCATAGGTGCAGAGACTGAATGCAGAAAGGCAAGACAGTCTATAATAGGGGCTAGTGAGTCATATGACCAGGGGAGCTCTCAGCCGACCTGGAGGGCAGGGCCGGCCTTTCCATATATAATTTTCTTCGGCTGGTTTCCCCGTGAGTTCCTGGAAGATGCAATGAGAATATTCCATCTCTGGCCACATTGCGAATATTTCAGTATACATCACCCAAGCTATAAAAGGGAGGATAGTCATGGACAGTCAATCAGTGTTAGAGTCAGTGTGAGATTCCATGGCGGAGTCAGTGTTGGAGTCAGAATTGGACTCGGTGCGTTCGGGTTCTGTGCTGGGCTGGGGCGACACAGTGTTGGCTGTCACTAGTGCCTCATCGGAGTCTGGATGAGGAGTTGTGGTTGTTGCATCAGAATGTCGAGTAAGTAGCTGGACTGAAGATGGCTGTGGGCTGCTGTCATTGTCTCACTGGAGTCAGGGTATCGTTGGGTACGAGACGGAGTACTGTGAGTGACAGCGACTGGAGCAGCTATTGTGAGTGTAATTGGAACAGTGTTAATGGTTGTTTTGTGATGAGTAATGTCCTGCTCTTTAGCACTGTTTAACTGTTGCTCTTTAGTTGTTCAGTGTGACTGTGTAAATTTATGGAGTCGAAGCAAGGAATAGTCATCATGTGTTGGGGGGCCAAATCTAGCTCTATGCACACAGTTGCTGTGTGGAGTGACTGAACTTAGAGAAATGAAAGTAAAGCAAGTCTGTGAATAAGATTATAGCTCTCTTAGGTAGTAATGAGCCGAGACTCTCTGCTGTGTGTAAAGAACCCGTAAATACCAGGTGTGTGCATAAGTTTTTGCCGGTTTTTATGGTAGAGATAACACGTAATTTTCAAGAAAATACCATGCCAGGAAAACTGCTTGTCTTGTGCGGCAAACCATTCTTCGAGCCATTTTTCAACTTCCTCGAAATTGCTGTAGTGGTGCTCTGCGAGTGTGTGCCCCACTGATGCGAAGAGGTGATAGTCTGTTGGTGCCAGATCAGGAGAGTACAGTAGGTGCAGAAGGATGTCCCATCCAAGCAATTTCAAGGTATCTTTCACTGGTTTTGCTGTATGAGACGGCACATTGTCGTGTAACAAAATCACTTTGCCATGTCTTCTGGCACATTTCGGTCATCTTTTGATCAATGCGTGATTTAAATTAATTATTTGTTGATGATAGCATTGTGCATTAACAGTTTTGCTGGGCTTCAAGAGTTCATAATACAAAATACCGCTCTTGCTGAAGCGATTTGGCCTTGGTGTTGAAGGACTGGCTTTTCCAGGTGGCAGCCACGATTTTCCCCGCTTTGGGTTTTCAAAATAAATCCATTTTTCGTCAGCCGTCACAATTCGGTAAAGAAATGATTATCTTTTGTGGCGTTGAAGCAGCATTTCACAAGTGTCTTTGCGATTTTCCATTTGCCGTTCATTCAAATCGTGTGGGACCCATTTACCAAGTTTATTGATCTTCCTTATTGCTCGTAAACTTCTGCTGATTGTTTCTTGTGACACATTTAATGCTTTTGCCAATTGCTGTTGAGTTTGAGTTGGATCATCATCCAGTAACGCCTGCAATTGCTCGTCTTCGCACTCTTCACGTTGAAATCACCATGTTTAAATTGTCAAAACCAAGTCTCACATGCTCTAATCAATGGAGCATTTTCACCGTAGTTTTCTACCAGTAAATAAAACTTTCCACAGCATTTTTCTTTTGATTAAATAAGAAAAGCAATGTGTGCCGCAAATGTTTCTTTTTCAGGCACAAACGTCGACATGATCACTAAACGATACAACACAGACGCTAGTGTTTAGCGGACTCAACTTGTGTGTGTTGGTAGGTTAATGTCAGACGAACAATCGGACGTATGTGTCAAATTCATACGCTGCATACTGTTCGCTGGCACCATCTCTTAGTGAAACCAGAAAAGACATATGCATACACCTGGTGGTAGACAGCAATTAGTAAGTGTGGTCATTCATTGTTAAATAGAATTTTGTGTGTGTGTGTGTGTGTGTGTGTGTGTGTGTGTGTGCATTTATTGGGTCATCTTAAAATAAATTATAGTAATAAAACAGATGCTGGTTTATTTGTAACAAAAATCATAATTTATAAGTTTCATTTCCGTATTGATTGTAGCTACAACATAAGATTTATTCTGAAGCCTCCACCTTATCAATACATTTGTTTACATACTATCATTCACAGTACCGGTTTCGACCCTTCAAGGGTCATCCTCAGCTGACAATTACAAATATAGTTCTTAAAAAAGCATCACAATGGGAAATATTGTACAGTCGTGACAATTGTCCAATTCAACAGACCATCTAAAACAAATGATACAATTAAAATAATAAAATAAGTTCTCTTTTCTTGGATTATAAAAGTATTACATAGTATAAAAAGACATGTCATTTGCAAATGTTTTTGTTATTTTGATCAGTGTGAAAATAGGAACTTGCAATGTTATGTATGTACTGATAGTAGTATTCTTGAAGTGTCCACTATTTTTGCATTAAAACTTATGGCTAATTGATTAAAACATTTTGGATGTTTATTCTTGTGATAACTATATTGTTTATTTCACCGTGTTCCTCTGTTGGTAGTATGAGCATCTACGGAATGACTTGGACACTCTTTTTGAGGAATTGGGTAATTGTCTAGTGTTCAGTTCGAGGCATTGTCAATATATATGTACAAGATTCATAATATATACTAATGCTGAGTTGATAGTAAAATGCGTTTTTAAGAATAAAAATTTTTGTTTTTAGTGACGTGCTTCTTAATTTGATGTTGTATAATTTTGTCAAGTGTCAATTTGTTTTACAATACTTGATGTCTTGAATTTTGAAAGATAGCGTGAAGGCTTCTTCCTTTTATGTTGTAGGCCGTATTTATCTGTAAGTAGAAACGAAGTGTGTGAGAAGTTGCGTCTACTAGGTTTTAAGTTGGAGGTAAAAGAGTGTGCGTTGTACTTACTGTAGATGTTGACACTGTTGTGCATTACACGGCAGCACGTCGAGTACTGTTGCGTGTTTGTCTAGAGCTGCTACTTGTGGCTGCGGAGGGGAAGTTTGAAGGGGTAGAAGGAGCAGCTGCTGGGAGAGTGAGACTGGAGTGAGTCTATCGCATGAAATGCAACGACTGTGAAGCCAGTTACATTGGATGTACTGGGAGGAACTTCCAGATACGATACAATGAGCATATCAATGCAATAAAACATAGTCATTTTTCAGCCATAGAACAACATATCGAAGATTACAAACACAGATTTACAAATATTGAAAATGACATGCAAATTCTAAGTACTAACCCCAAGAGCCCCTTACTCAATATAATGGAAGAATTTTATATAAACCTAGATCAATATGTCAACCCAAATTTTAATTTGAACGAAATCACAGAAAAAACCAACATTCTTTTTGATGCAGTCATCCCTCTCTTAAAAAATAATTACCTATAAAGAGTTAAGAAGCAACAGCCGATACACATAAAAGAACCGCCAAGAGATACCCCCCACTCCAGTCTCACTCTCCCAGCAGCTGCTCCTTCTACCCCTTCAAACTTCCCCTCCGCAGCCACAAGTAGCAGCTCTAGACAAACACGCAACAGTACTCGACGTGCTGCCGTGTAATGCACAACAGTGTCAACATTTACAGTAAGTACAACGCACACTCTTTTACCTCTAACTTAAAACCTAGTAGACGCAACTTTTCACACACTTCGTTTCTACTTACAGATAAATACGGCCTACAACATAAAAGGAAGAAGCCTTCACGCTATCTTTCAAAATTCAAGACATCAAGTATTGTAAAACAAATTGACACTTGACAAAATTATACAACATCAAATTAAGAAGCATGTCACTAAAAACAAAAATTTTTATTCTTAAAAACGCATTTTACTATCAACTCAGCATTAGTATATATTATGAATCTTGTACATATATATTGACAATGCCTCAAACTGAACACTAGACAACTACCCAATTCCTCAAAAAGAGTGTCTAAGTCATTCCGTAGATGCTCATACTACCAACAGAAGAACACGGTGAAATAAACAATATAGTTATCGCAAGAATAAACATCCGAAATGTTTTAATCAATTAGCCATAAGTTTTAACGCAAAAATAGTGGACACTTCAAGAATACTACTATCAGTACATACGTAACATTGCAAGTTCCTATTTTCACACTGATCAAAATAACAAAAACATTTGCAAATGACATGTCTTTTTATACTATGTAATACTTTTATAATCCAAGAAAAGAGGACTTATTTTATTATTTTAATTGTATCATTTGTTTTAGATGGTCTGTTGAATTGGACAATTGTCACAACTGTACAATATTTCCCATTGTGATGTTTTTTTAAGAGCTATATTTGTAATTGTCAGCTGAGGATGACCCTTGAAGGGTCGAAACCGGTACTGTGAATGATAGTATGTAAACAAATGTATTGATAAGGTGGAGACTTCAGAATAAATCTTACGTTGTAACAAAAATGGTGTCAGAAATGGGAACCGACCCACAGCAGACCAGATACTGCAGGTTTCGGCCACCATTGGAGCATTCTAGAAAATTTTGTATAGTGAGTAACGTATAAATTGTTCGGTTTTCTTCGTGTGTTAATTTCTGCATGCCAATTAAGACCAAAGGCCACATGAAAATGGAAGCTCGGTTAAATGTGGTCTTCGATGTGATGATAAAAATGGAGGAAAAGATGGAAGAAAATCAAAAGGATATGAAAGAAAGCCAGCAAAGGATGATGATGCAGATGAAAGAAGGCCAGCAGAGGATGATAAAGAAGATGGAAGAAGGCTATAGGAAGATGGAAGAAAGCCAGAAGAAGGCAGTATAAAGCTAGGATGTGAGTGATGATAAAGGAGACAGAAGATAACTATAAGAAGATGGAAGACAGCTATAAGGATATGAAAGAAAGCCAGACAAGGATAGTAGAAAGCCAGGAGAAGTTGATAAAGGAGATAGGAGACAGCCAGAAGAAGATGGACAACAGCCAAAAGAAGACAGAAAATGACCAGAAGCGGAGGACCATGACCAGAAAAAAAGGGGTGGATGGCCCGATGAGGTCGGAAGACCACCAGGATACTAGAGAACATTGTCGGAAAAAGATGGAAGATGATCAAAAGGAGACGGAAGATGGCCGGAATATGATGGAGACAGCTGAAAGAAGACTGAAGATGACCATAATAAGATGGAGGATGGCCAGGGGAAGTCAGAAGACCACCATGAGAAGACGGAAGATGGCCAGAAGACAGAGAACCATCAGGAGAAGACAAAACACTCTCGGCAGCCCTGAAGATGTTTTTCATGGTTTCCCATTTTCACACCAAGCAAATGCTGGGGCTGTACCTTAACCTTTTCTGGTCCAACGTCGAGGTGACCTTGACATCATGGTTTATTATAACTGGTCCAACGTCGAGGTCACCTCAACATTATGTTTTGTTCTATTTGAGAAGTTATTTATTGAAGTTCTTTGACCTGATTGAGGTCGATTGATATCCTTGGAGTTTCTAGAGCAAATATGTGTGCACAAAGGAAGCCGTTCTTATATCTCTATGTAAATAATACGAGGTATATGTAGCTGTGTATCGTCATGGTTACCCGCGGCCTGTCAGCTGTGTTTACATTGAGGAGTGCTGCACACATGTTGTACTAGGCGTGTTTATCTGTGAATGCAAATTGTCTCAGTTCAAGGGCGCTCATACTTAGGCAAAAAGTGGGGCTGTGGCCTCCCCCCTAGCTCCTAGGGTAAGGAAAAAATCTAAGGTAGTCAGGTGTTTTCCTTTCAAGAAAATGATTTAACAGTCAGTATTACGTAGAAGTGGTAGTACTGCCTCCCACCAACAGGCAGGGTATACCGTCGGTTATTCTACCGCAGAATACAAGTCGCCATTTATCTTCAAAAATATTAAAAATACTACATACCCCCAGGTCTAGGTCCCCCCTCCATAAACTGTCATATGGGCGCCCATGTCTCAATTGAATTTGCGATATAATATGAATGAAGAAGAAATACATATACACGTTTATTTAGACAGCAGTTACGATGATTATTTATTTGAACTAGACGAAGAATTTAGAGAATTGTCAAGTGAAGATGAAGGTGTAATGAACTTGCAAGTGAAACTTCAGCGGCTGGACCTGTGTGTAAAAAGCACGGAATTATCACAGACTATCATATTCTGTTTGGAAGAGGAAGTTCCAGAGACTGCTACAAAAGCAAGAAGATGCGTGAAGGTAATGGGCCAGGGTGGAGAAGGGGGTAAGGCAATGACGCTTCTCAGGTCAGTGTTGATAATTTGTGTAACAGTGATGCTGAAAATACTTCCGCACACACAAAAGGGAATGCAAACAACAATAGTGTTTACTGGAATGTAACATTTCATGATTGCTAGAAGACTGCAGGTTCCTCCTAGCTGCATCACTCCACTTCAGTTTTTAATGTTATTTTTCACTCCTGCACTGGTGACTTTTGTGTAAAGCTGTAAATAACTCACTAGACTCACGTTTATAGAATATAATAATCATAATAATAATATAATTATAGTTACTAATAAAAGTTCTAAATTTAATCTGACTAGGTAAAAATGTGCAAAATTAATTTGGACCAGACTACTGGAACTAGTGACAGAAAATTGGACTGCAGCGTCAGTGAAGAAGCAGCGCATGCTCTTGCCACGTTACTGGACAGTGATCGAAACCAGACGATTCGTGAGCTCAGAACTATTGCAGAGATTCGACAGGCAGTAGACCGCTCCATTCGCACCATCAACAGAATAGGCTCTGCAAAAGGTATACTACAACTTCCACATCACTGGCAACAGGTTACACACAACGCTGGTGACTACATTGAAGGACAGTCAAGGTTGCTAACATGTAACTCTTTGGTAACTGTAGTAGATAAATAGTTGCCACTGTTTAAGTTCCAACCTTCGTATTTGCCCCCAAACCAGTGCTGGTATTGTGCACTTTGAATTCCAAGAGCATAGCAAAATCATCACAACCAAGGTGTAGTCATCCCAGAGGCAAAAGGTTGCAACTGCACTGCGTCAGAAGCAGCCAGCATAAGTCAACAGGAAAGGAGTGATCCTTCAAGACAATGCTAGATCTCACACGGCAAAAGTGACCAAGGAGGTAATCAACACACTTGATTGGGAAGTTTTACCTCATCCTCCTTACAACTTGGACATCACTCCATCTGCTATCACCTGTTTTTTGCCGTGGATAACCACTTGAGTGAGCAACAGTTCCGAAACCGAGATGTCGTGCAGGCCATAGGGCAATTTTTTTGCTTCTAGAGACAAAAACTTCCACAAACGCGGAATTTATAAGCTTGTATCTTGCTGGAAATATGTAAATGAGGCTGAAGGAGATTACATATATTTACTGAATGAATGAACAACTTTCTGCAAATACGGGTTGCTATAATGGACGAAGGATAGCATATCAAGATACAGAAACTTTTCTTGTAGAAATATACCAGTAACATGGTTTTAACTATGGAGGTCTGAACAAATGAGATCTCAGAATGTGTATAGATCCATGTGTAGTGATGGTAAGTATGCTTTCAATGCTGTTCATAAGCAGCTCAAACTTCTTCCAGAACTCCATGAACAAGGTATTGTGCCACAAACACCAACCATTAGGCCGATAATCTCTAATTCATTCAGGTGGTATTTATTTTTGTACAACAGTATGGTGGGTGCATAAATGTTCAGCTTCTCAAGGTGGACTTCAATACGTTGGCCAACATGGTGCTCAAATTGGATGGTTGGATTGATAAAGGAGCCTTTCTTGCCATTAGTTTTAAAGGCAATTGTCAATTCATCTTGTACAGCCTGTCATAGACAAACCGGGACTTCCTCATGTACACGGAAATTTTTCCTGTGGAGTTCTTCTGCAATCAATGACCTTCTTGTTGTAACGTGAGTTTCTCAGTACTTCACCATTGGGGCAAGAATCAAGAATGTGAGCCAGTGTTTCTTTTTCTCGAGCGCATCTGGGACACAAGTTTCCGTCCCGAGTTCTTCCAGAATAGTTCATACTGCAGAAACATTTGATGTCATTTCGACTGCCTCCCACCATTCGCTACAAGAAAGTCCTTGGTGATGCCTAATCCAATTGTTGGCTGGAGTGTACTCTTAATAGAGCTCTACATCGATCCCATTTTGAAGCAAAGATCACCAAATTGCCATTTCACAACTTCTAAGCTCTTGGCAGATTTTTCTTGGATTTGGAAGGTCGCTGCTTTAAATGGAGAATCTTAATATCTGTGATGTTGAGGGACTATAAACAATGCATCATTTCAGATGACAGATCATGCATATTTAAAACGCAGCTATTGCTGGCTCAGCAATGAGCATTTCATGCGATTATTTGTTAGATGCACTTCGTGAGTGGCTTTAAAAAGTCTGAGGCCTTTGAATCTTAAATCAGAATAAAGAGCCCTATTGGGTGCTATTGACGTGTTGCTATGGAAATTTCTTCTTTTGTGATTGTGGGACTGTACATATCACCTAGCTCTACACAGTCTACATCACTGTTTTTGGAGCAATAATCATGCCTTACACTTGAATTTTCAATGGAAAATAAATCAGAGTAAGTAGCAAATATATTTTAGAAGTATCGGTCTGGCAAGATTCAGATTTTGGAATCAATACCCTACGCATAGCTTTCCTTCTCTGATTGTAGAAATGAAATTGAGCGAGTTGATAGTCATATTTGTATTTTCTTTCTTGGCGTTCCTTCTTGACCACATGATTGAGATTCGAGGACTTGCTATAAGTTTTACCTTGATGTCCAAGACGTCGTTTTCTCCTGGTTTTGTAATATTTTGTAACAGGGTGTTTCGGACCAGGTAAGAGATGGATAGAGTTATGTAGAAATTCCGACAATTCCCACATGAGTGTATCGAACTCAGAATCATTTTCACTCAAGAACCGAGTGAATTTGTTCTTCCCTTCCTTTAATTCTGACTGGAAAGTAATCTCCTCTTGAACAGGATATTGATACTCAATGGGAATAATACCATCTTCTGGTTGTGTTGATTGAGATTCATCTTGACTGAAGTAGGTTAACAAGGTAGTTCGATGTATTCGTGGACGAGAATGACTAATTTGAATGTTTACGCCTCTTGCTCCTTGAAAATATCCACCACAATGAGAGCATTAAGCTCTTGGTATATCAGAATAAAATGCATTTGCAAGAAAATACAGTGTCGCTATTTCTCCCTGAAAAATATAGATCAAACGTTTATATATATATATATATATATACCAGGTATCCAAAAACGTTTGATCTATATATATATATATATAGAGAGAGAGAGAGAGAGAGAGAGAGAGAGAAAAGGAAGTAACATTCTTTGTTGTGTTCCCAGTACCTTTGCCAATGATTGATTGAGAATATCTGATTTTTTGTGGATCTTCCTTTGATGAAACCTGCCTGGTGTTCTCATATGATTGTTTCTGCACAGCTTTCTAAGCACTTTTGAATTCTTTCTAACAAGATCTTAGGGGTGGTATTCAATAGCGATCTGCCCTTTAGTTGTTGAATTGTTGTCTTCACCTATTTTTATGTATGGGTATAACATCTTGGTTCCAATTCTTTTTCCAAATTAATTTTCATCGCTTATTGAATAGCATTCTTACCTCTTCTAGAGATGGGATTGGGATAAATAGTTGTAAGTTTTGATAACTGATAAGTTCATCCTGACCATCGCTTACTTCTGGATTAAGCAGCTCGCGGAAATAGTCCTGCCAGATCTGTAGTTCTTGGTTGTTTTCTAGAACTGTTTCTCTATGTTTGTTTTCATCTTCTGAATTTGGCCATTAACTCTTCCTGAAGAATCTTATCGAGTGGTAAAAATCTCTTTAATTTTCTTGACTGAAGTTGGTAAACAAGGTAGTTCGATGTATTTGTGGACGAGAATGACTAATCTGAATGTTTACGCCTCCTGCTCCTTGAAAATTTCCACCACAATGAGGGCAATGGACTCTTGGTATATAATTTGTCTACCCACTCTAGTATTTTCTTTCTCAAGAAAGAACCTTAGGACTTTTATTTTTCTCTAGTCTCTTCGTTTTGTTGTCTTAACCACGTCTTTTCCTGCTTCTTCTCACTGCTTCACTACAATCATTATCAATCCATATTATTTCTTCTTGCTTGCTATCCACATACTTCTTTTACACATTCCTGTACTGTATTCTTAAATAATACCCACTTTCCTTCAACTCCTGTTTCTTGTATATCATCATTTATGTCTTCCAGGGCTTGGAACTGGCTTAAAGAGTTTCATCCTGAATTCAAGAGCTTTGAGACTTTCATCTTGAAATCCTGAGCTGTCTTTTATTATGTAAGTTTTTCTACTACTACACTGTTTTCACAATTCTGTTTTTCTTTCTATACATATTCTTTGTTTAATTTGAACCAATACTAAGTTATGATCAGACCCACAGTCGGCTCTTCCAATACCCCCTACATTCATTATAGTGTACTACAATGTCTATGTGAACAGTGGTTAGGACAATCATTTCATCTCTAGTGTTCCTTGAAAATTCCTCTGTTTTGGTGATGTAAACCAGTCATCCTTATAACTGAAGATCTTGCCAAATCATAGGAACAAGGAAAATTTCATAGATCACTAAGAGATTTTTTACAACTTTATACTCGTGGCATAGCAAACATACGACAAATTCTATGCAATCTTCTGGTTACTAGGTGCCAGCAGCAGATCGCATTCTTGTAGTTGTGGCTACCCAAATATCTGTGAGGCAAGAGAGAATGGATGAACTTGTGGCAATGCATGAGGCAGACATGAAATAATATCTGTTCTGGCAAGTATTGCAACAAATGTAACTTCAGATTTATTTCATTTGATAAACAAATATTTATTTGAGGAAATTTTATCTGTTGGCTACTGATAAGTAAAAAGTGTGTTTAGTCAACATAAATTCAACAAGAAGATAAAAAGTATCCTAAAACTATTAACAACTATGACAAAATATAATTAATTTTAAATTACACAATATGCAAACCAAAAAATGAACTCAACCAAAAATATACTGGCTGAAGAACTTAAATACATTTCTTAGGATAAATGTGAGGATGGCTTTCCAATTATTTAGCAACAGAGTAGCCAATGTAATTACATTCTTCAGAGAGATTACTCCTGATGGAACTTACTTTGTTAAGAAGGAAGCCATACTTTCCAGTGTCGACTCAGTCAAATTTAACTTAACCCACTGAGCTCTGCATACTTGTTGGATTGAAACTGCATTGGAACTGGGATTATTTTGAAGGAAATATAGTGATGCTTCACATTATGAGAAATTTCTCACTTACAAGAGTATTAAAGATTTAAATATAAATGAAAACAAATGGCATTCACAACACGAACCGCACAACAAGGAATATATTAAATACAATTTATTTTATTAGCATCACGGGTCTATACCAAATACTTTAATACACCAATACCGGACAGCTCTATCTCAACAGCATTGAGTGGAGTGCGAACAGCGACAGTGGTGATATCTAGCGTGTTGGTGTGAACTGCATTGTTGTCTATGCTACAGTTGCAGGGAATGCACTATCCTCATTGGAATTATTTTTGTTAAAATAATTGAATAATCATAATAATTAAGAATGAAATTTTAAATGCCTCCTTTATAAACCTCCAAACGAGCATTATGTTAGCCGTGCCTTTCGCTATGTCTTAAAAATTATAAAGCAGAATTTGTTTGAGGATCCACCCAGCCTCTGGGGGAAATGTTTAACAACTACTCCCTCCCCTTCTCTCTAGCATTTTCTCAATTACCTAGCACAGGATTTTGTATGGATTTAGCCTAGTTTTCCGGTCGGATACCTTTCCTAACAGCAATGTGGAGGGATATATACCGTACTCACTACTGCGTGTTTCTGTGGTTGTTTTTCGTATGTGTTATATATACTTCAAGATGCGTATGAATACGAACACAAACACGTAGCCCTCGATCTACAGGAATTAACAGACGAGATTAAAATCTCCGACTCAGCCGGGAATCGTACCAAGGCCCTCTGAAACGAACGCCAGTACGCTGACCATTCCGTGGTGATTATTTTAAGAGGAAGTACAACTGGCCAGCCATCCTCTATTAACACTAATCAGAAGGGAAATGGAAGAGTTCCAAAACTCCGAAGAATGAAGGGAGCAGATGGGCCAGATAACTTAAAAACGTCCATGATTTATTAAGATTTTGGAAAAGAGAAGCTGTAATTAAGGAACAGGAGTTTTAGTGCATTATTTTGACTTCTTCTTCCCTTCTTCTTCTTCTTCGGTACGGCCGATCTTTCCGAACTCTACAGGGGAACTCACCTCGCGCTGCTGTACTTTGAACTGTCTGTACTATGATGTTTCCTAGTCTCTTACCATACACTACTTCTTCTTAATCTGTTTACCCTCAAGGGCAGTGTCCTGGAGTGTGAGACGTCGGGTCGGGGGATATAACTGGGAGGAAGACCAGTACCTCGCCCAAGCGGTCTCACCTGCTATGCTGAACAGGGGCCTCATGGAGGGATGGGGAGATTGGAAAGGATAGACAAGGAAGAAGGTAGGAACAAGTGGGAAACCACGGAAAACCACTTCCAGGACGGCTGAGATGGAAATAGAACCCACCTCTACTCAGTTGCCAACGGCCGTAGCCGTGTTGAAACACCGGATCCCGTGAGATCTCCGAAGTTAAGCAACATTGGGTGTGGTCAAGATTTGGATGGGTTGCCACGCGCTGTTGGTGCGGGGTAGGGAATGGAGGAGCGGAAAGGAACTGGCCACCCAACCGTACGTAAAGTCCGGCTCAGGCACACCTTTGCGGAGGTTCGGACCTGCCTTCGGGCAGAATAACCCTTACTTTTTCTACTCAGTTGACCTCCCGTGGGTGAGTGGACCCCGTTCTAGCCCTCGTACCACTTTTCAAATTTTCGTGACAGAGCCGGGAATCGAACCCCGACCTCAGGGGTTGGCAGCTAATCACGCTAACACTACACCACAGAGGCGGACATTACCATACACACGTATTAAATTAGTTGGACTGGTGCTCAAGCCTATGCCAATAACACACTGAAATAATTTTCTTACGCCGGGCCGAGTGGCTCAGACGGTTGATGCGATGACCTTCTGATCCAAATTTGGCAGGTTCGATCCTGGCTCAGTCCGGTGGTATTTGAAGGTGCTCAAATAAGTCAGCCTCGTATAGGTAGATTTACTGGCATGCAAAAGAATTCCTGCGGGACTATATTCCGGCACCTCGGCTTTTCCTAAAACCGTAAAAGTACTTAGTGGGACGTAAAGAAAATTATTATTATTATTATTATTATTATTATTATTATTATTATTATTATTATTATTATTATTATTATTATCTTACAGTAAAGAAAGTGACTGGATTCAAAACTCGTGGCCTTCAATTTTCAGTTTCAAGACCACCGCGGCAACCAATACCCTACAGGCCCACAAGTTTTCGATTGTGAAATTTATGGTACTGTTTAACGATGTTAACAATGTGGACCTACAAGTTTGAGTATACTAGATTTCCATATTTGTTAATATTATTGGTGTTACGTCCCACTAACATTTCAGAGTATTTGATTGATTTTCTTAATATAAGGGTCATAGAATGTAACTTCATCACAGATCCGAGGTCATTACTTTTTTTAATACTTGCGGTCCTTGTCAGTTTCTATGCCCATTATCTTGCTGGTTAATTTGTTCAGCGCATAAGACATTCTTTGGATATAACTGAAATTGAAGATTATTTAGTGACAAACACTGACACAATATAAACAACACGGCAGTGCGCCAAGAATCATACAGATGGCAATATGTTATTGAAGAGTTGGTCACACCAAGCCATGTAGGTAGCAGCACTATCGACTTTCTCGCTGAAAACGGCCAGCTGTCCGGTATTGTCATATTAAAGTATTTGTCTATACTCAGTCCGCCTGCTGAGCTGTAACACGGTCAAATCCTTGCACTTTCTCTTCGATTTCCACATCTATTTGGTTATCAGAAGCATTACTCACACTATTACTAATACTACTACTAATTTCACTGAAATAATGACATTCCTAATCATCACTACTTTCTAAAAGGTGTTATATATCGGTAACTTCCAGTCGTTTGCTGGCAGCCTCTTGTTTACAAGCAAATCTGAAAGTCTAGAGATAGCTCACTTCAAAGTAATATTACCAAGCACACTATCGATATATATTAGCAAGGAGAGGAAGAGTCCCGAGACAAATCACAAATGAAACTCACTTTGCCATCTCTTGAGGAAAAGCTGAATTACGTAGTAAAGTGAGAAACGGAACAGTTCCATGGCTCAGGCCCAATGAGTTAAAAACTTTCCAGTCTGTCGAACACACAAATATTGCACCATGACATACCTGTAAAAACACATTAAACAAGAAATAGTGTGTATTTTTATTCTTTGTTTAATAATGTGCTTTTTTTCTTTTTTTTCCTTTTTTTTTTTTTACAGGTACGTTATAGTGTAATACTTATATTTAATTTGTGTGTTCGACAGACTGTTAAGCATTTAAAATTACATTGATGGAACTTAGACAAGAGCTTTTCATCTTTGGATAGTATGAAGAAATGATTACCTCTATTTGATTTATATCTAACATCCTGGTAGAGAATAGGTTAGCATTTTCACTGATATTGAATTTACGAGTATTCACTACACTCCAGAAGATGTATAACTGAATTTTACACCAGAACATCCATCAAGAACCGATGTACACTACATCAACACCAAGTAACCTGAAACCTTGCTGGAGCACTTGAGATTGTAGTGCCAATCCTCAGTGGGGCCTCCTGTCATTTCAAAAATGGTAAACAAGGTAGTGTGCATACTCGCTATACTCACAGTTTTCTTAAGACTGCTAGAATGGGTCTAATTTCTTGTTAGCAATTCAATAATGGACTGCCCTAAACATAGGAATGATCTTTGTATTGGTCTACTAATGATATTCACAACAATACTCCAAATTCATTCAAAATGTAATTTATTGCCAAACTTTCTTTCATAGAAGATAGGTTTTCACAGAACAACATAAATAGTTAATAGGATACTTAAAAAAGACACTGTAAACAAACAGTTTGTACTAATACTGGACTATAACATTCTTGGAAAAATTATTTATCCACTCAAATTCTGAAGCTCCAATTTCTGAGTCATTAAACAACAATAAAATTATGGGGGAAAATCAGAACTACTTAATTTTGATGGAAGGTATATATATATATATATATATACGCAACTGCAACTAACCATAAACATATGCTAGGTTAAGGCACATACAATACTCCTAACCTAAAATATTGTACACTATTATGTTACGAAACAGGAGAGCTTGACAAGTGCATTATGTACTTCCTAAAGCTTACTGCAGCCAGTATCAGTCTCATAATTTTCTAATCTAACACCTACAAATAGACCTGATTTGCAAAGGGTTGCAATCTATTTTAAAGGAAAAGCAATAGGTACTTATAACATTAAATAACAGTAATAAAAAATGCACAACATATCCATTAACTGAATCTACAACATACAGAAATTAATAACAAAATAAAGTTTACCAATGTAAGAACTTGGTTGAACAAAGAACTCCACCTAAATAACAAATATGTTTATTGGAGTAATATGAAATGGTACAAAGACTAGTAAGATATGTGTATGTACAAGGAATAAAATGAATCTGCATTGCTGATAAAAGGATATACCACTGGAATACCTTGATAATACAGTAGAAGCCATGAGATTATAGAGCTAGTGCTAAAAGTTGGAAATACTTTCTTTTAAATCAGAAATGCTTTCCTTGTGTGATATTATGCATCTAATATAGACATACCATTATATCTTCATTAAGAATTTATGGAATCCATAAATTTAAAAGCTTTACAAGTAATCATAAAATAGTTTAGTACTCTTACGTACAATGAACACTGTCCAGAGCATTTTAACTATGCACTATACAAGAAGTTTCATGGAGACAATCTTGTCAATATGTTACACTACTACAGCATCACTGGACAATGATTTAAAAAAGAGGCAATATGAACAAAAGGAGTAGAAAAATATTAAGAATAAACAAGGTGATTCATGTTCTCTAGAAATACACAACCTCTCTTCATTAGAATACTCACTTCTTTCCTGAGGAAAGCTTGTTGTGACAACATATAATTTACACCTCAGTTGAATCACACTACCTCATTCATTAAACAATTGCATATGGTACCAAAATCAAGAAGACAAAAATAAAACTTACCATATAGGTGGGATTCCTCCAAACAATTTTTAATAATTAAACCATAACAGCAGCAATCCCCTGCCTGCAATATCTAAGTTAACTAATCTCTGTAATGAAATTTTGTTTAATCTAGTAGCAACATGGTGCAGTGTAGATTTCTTGTTCTCTGGAAGCAATTTCCCAGACACAGATACTAAAAATACTCAATGTCATGCACCACATACACTCCCTGTAAAAAAACACCACATATTCTTAAAAAAGAATCATATGGTGGACAGAGAGTCTGAAAGATGATCAGCATCATATTATTATTATTATTGTTATTATTATCATCATACTTTTATTTTATGAGGTAAGGATAACAGGATCACCACTACCTTGTAAGAACTGAGAGTATGAATGCTATCACATGTCTACTTAAGCACATCTGTAACTTGGTGTCTGGATTGGGAACAATGTGCTATCAATATTTTCTCTGAATGTACAATAAAGACATGACAAGAATGAAACCCTAAACTTTGGCTGCTTCTTGTGATATATCCTACACATTATAGGAAGTCAAGAAGCAAAGAGAAAATCAAGACAGTACATAAATCACCGGCATCCACACTTAGTGGTATAACGATACAATGAGTAAATGCCATTTCCTACCTGGAATGAACAAACATTACTTCTATAGCAAGGCATACACAGCAATTATATTGAATGAGGTTAAAAAGTGCTATCAGGAAATAAGTCTTCTCCATCTGATAGGAACTGTTATATCACTTCATATGAATCCAGTCAAAGGCATGGCAAGTTACTGACTCTGAAAGCTTTACAATTTAGGAACACATGTCTCAAAATAATTGTACTGGCTTAATTAACAGGAGCAGGCCATGTCCACATAGCTTGTGTGACTATTTTCGTATTTTAGCTCCCATGCAACTGTGGAATAGAACTACCTGAACAAGCTATCAAGCTTAATTTTGCCAGATGGGCATTGAATGTGATGGCAAACTCTAAAATAGTTACAATTTCTTTTCTCCCTTCTGCCTTTTTATGCAATTGAAAAACTAAAATTTTCTGATCCACTACAGTGGTGAGGCTTTTCTGCATACCCAGTTCTTTGAATACAGAATCATTCACCCTTTTCTCTGTCCATGGAAACCGAAGCATTCATCTCGAGCACCACATTTCAGATGCATCAATACAATGTATAGTAAAACAGTATTTGAAAAGTAAATATCTACTAAGCAATTGATATCTGACTCTTATCTTCATCTTATTTACTTCAATTCCATTTTTTGGATTTTCTAGTTTATCAGTTTTTCCTTACTGACAAGACAAAAAAGAATGCTTGTAATCATCCTCGTAATTAATGTACTCTACATACAGGCTGACCTAACTTCTACCTGGCTTATTTTAGATTGTGAGTGACTGTTCAGCAAGAAAGATATGTCAAATACTTGCCTACCTGTCTACCACCAAAGGTTATGCAGTTATAGGGAGACCACATAAACCGATGGTGGTGGCAATATGTGGTGTACCAGGCAAGATGAGGGGTGAGGTAGTTTGCCAATGCTTTCCTCTCTGGGTCAGAAAGTGCTACTGCAGTATGACTATCCTATGAGCAACGCCTTTCATAACAATCGGACGCTCTGGTTGCGCTCCGAATGTCATTACTTGGCACCACCCATACCCCAGCAGCTTCCATATTGTCACAGCCATGGATGCGACTTGACACTTTGGTGGAAGCTACCTTTTTGTTCTGGCCTGTGCCAAAAGCGATACAAAAGTACTGCCTCCATCAAGAAATGGCAGTAGGCAGAAACATTTGCATACAAATGTAAAATCAATTATACATAAGTAAGGCAATGTGATGACTTACGATACTATAATTAAAGAGAGAATAGGTTAAATTTCCTCTAGTCTTCTCTGAATCATAATATTTTCTGAAATTTCTACTGTTTCCTGAAGAAATAAGTAGTAGCCAAGACTAGTATATTTTATGATACAACTCTTTTAATTTACTGTGCAGTTCAAAAGTTACCAAGAGGAGCAATTAAAAAAAAAAAAAATTGATTCCATTGACAGAATTCCTGTTTTCTTGCAATACAGAATCGAGATTCATCAATTTCTAGTTTACAAGCTGCTCTCAACATGCAATGTCAAAATCTGTTGACATATCCTATTTTTCGAGGTGAGGTGATTTTCTCCTTCATCAATGGGAAAATTAGGGTTGCTTCATGGGTGTTCAAGACCCTTGGTAACTCCTGATGAATTCGACAGACACTTATGAATCAAACTTTTTGTCCTGAAGTTGCATAACACTCAATCATCCTTTTATGCCACTGGTCTCTGTTATGACTGAACCTGCAGTCTTGAGTTTAGAAAGTCTGTTCATAACCAATGGCAATCACATGAACAAATAAAAGATATTAATATTCAATGTCTTAATGAATTTACTTTTTGTTGTTGTTGTTGGTGTTTTAAGACTCACTCAGCAACAAAGTATAAAAATGAAATATAGTATGCATTTATAAACAGGATCCAGTTGTAAATACTCTGAATTCATATTCCAAGAAATCTCACAAGTCAACGAAGACCTTCAAGATAATCTACCAACATACAAATGCTGTTGAAAATGATCACAGCAGGCACACAATTCAAAATGTAGTTGAATATGCATTTGAACGCATAAAACACTGTTCAAACTCAAGCAAAATCTAGTATTATTGATAGTAATTTAGTTTAAAGAGTTCACGGATAATTTCGATTTGATTCCTATTTTACTGGATGAAAGTCAAGCCAAATGAACTTTTCCTTTGCTAAATTACCACCACCAAATAAGTAGTAGTAAATTTTACAGGAGGAGAAATTCTCAGCAGCCTTTAACGAATGTTATAGGGGAAGGACAAGTGTGTACAATAGTTTTACAAACATGGAGTAAGCAATAACTTCCCTTACCATAAACAATGTTCACTATACATATCTATTTTCTTTAGTTTTAGCAGCTTTTAACAATAATAACAATAATAATGTTTTTACAACTCACTAACCACTTATATAGTTTTTGGAGATGCCAAGGTGCCAGAATTCTGACCCGCAGGAGTTCTTTTACGTGCCACTAAATCTACCGACACAGGGCTGTCGTATTTGTGCACCTTCAAAATACAACCGGACTGAGCCAGGATCGAACATGCCAACTTGGGCTTAAAAAGCCAGCGCCTTAACCGTCTGAGCCACTCAGCCCAGCTTTAGCAGCTTTTGTCTGTCAGTTTCAGTCCCTATTTACTTTACTTTAATATGAAGTAGTCTACTTTGTCAACAGAAGAACTGGATGCTATGTATTTGCAATTTGGACATGGTACAAGCTTAGTAGAATTCAAGGACATGATTAGTGAACTTTCATTTCTAGAAAAATATAAGCAAGTGGGTTCATTCTCTATCAGTGGTATTAAAATTATACATATACATGCTCAGAAAACTTCGAACAACCAAATTAAGAAAGTGCTTTTGAAAAGAGGAAACATTCTGGAGACATCTCACTGACAGGACGATTTGGTAATTTTTGTGCATATTTGTTATGGGTGAAATATAATTTCAAGAATGTACACAAAAAGATTGTGGAAATGTTCAAGGAATAGAGAAGAATACAAATGGTCTTTGCTACCTTGTACGAGTCTTAAAATGACTAACTGCATATTGATCCTCAGGTTCAAGTTTCAATGCCAGACACAGGTAAAAGCAAGAACTTTAATTACAGGACATGAAGAAAAATTTTGTTTGACAATCATCAAATGAGTCACCAGGGTTCTCTAACATGTTACCTTAATGGAGAGCCATGAGTTCTCAACTCCATCAAAAAATGACCTACCTCAACCGGGAAGAATCTTCTTCTTACGGCACTGAAAGCGGGTCCCTCAAACAAACATCTCTAATTAATTAAGAGCTAATTGTCCAAGGAATGGCACTTTAACATGTTGAGAGCCACATGCTGCCAAATGGTGACATACTTGACTTCAAATTTGAAATGGCAAGCCACCATACGACAACACATACTTCTTGAAATATGAGTTGGCGAGACACCATATGGCGGCACTGCAGAGGTTTAGGTGATGTGCTGTTGGAGGTCAGCTCTGCCATCTGTGTGTGTTACAATGGTACTACGGAAAGAGCAAAGTACAAGACCCATTCCAGGTACATTTTTCTACTCTGTGTTATCATAAAGCACCACAGTATTACTTGTAACCACAGCGTTCTTCGAAAGTCACTGATCGACCATGGTAACCTCGCAATCGCCCCCAGCATTGTGTATTCTTCATTAATATGCAAATTATCATGTTATATGTATAGTTGTGCATCAATATAAAGAAACTGAAGATATGGGTGATGGATGAAAACCGTAAGATAAATCAGACATTCCCTGGAGAGACCGCCTCTCATTTTGGTAATTTATAAATGGTAAGGCAACAAGGAACTTAAACTGTGTTGACATGGGCTACTTCTACAAAACAATACCACACAAAGGTAGAGGTACCTTCAACAATAAGACTCCAGTGGAATGGAATTTATGGACCCATATCTGGACAATGGTTGCATTCTGTGCACTGACAATACACAAACTGATCTAGCTGAGATGCTACTGAATCTGCAAGACACACTTTATTAGCATGATTAGGAAAAATAGAAAGGGATGTTGTAAACGGGGAGTGTAAATTGGTTAGTGTGAGCAGTTTGAATATATTTTCAAACTAGTAGCATTATTCAGATTTTATAAAGCATTTTTGAAAGTTTTCGTATATATTTATGCTGTTTAAATTTGGAAGTAAAGATACTATATTCAGATTTTTTCCTGTACATTCTAACCCTTTAAAAAAACAAAACAAAAACAACAACAAATTCTGTAATACCACATGGCATCACACTATATTTTGTCTCACAAAAGGTGGTTTGACACTACAAGACACCATGCATGACCTCTATATGATGGTATACAGTTTATTTAGTACATCATGTAATTTTCCAAGGTTTTATAAAAAAGCCTACATTGCATACAATTAATTTGGCACTAGCAGAATATTATTAAAATTGGCACCAGCAGAACAGTGCATTGTATCTGGCTCAGCACTCAATGAGTTAAAGCAAACTGAAGAACTACAATTGCATCAAGTATTGAACAAGTGCTTCATTAGGTCTTATGTAAGATCACTTGAAAGTATATGACATGAACCAATTCCCATATTATTAAGTAAAATAGTTGAAGGAATGGAGTTAAAGTGATACAGATTGGTTAACAAGTACAGCATTCGATTTATCAGATATTTTAAAATTTAGCCACTTTTTTTTTCTGATAAAACTTTAATGAAATGTAAAGTTGCTCAAAAAAGTATGAGCACATGACATTGTGTAAGTTCCTTGCAGGTACACTTTTCTAAGAAACAAATGAACTAATAATGTTTGCTGTGGATATTCACAGGGATTGTGTCTATATGGGAGGTGAATTATTTTTTGATAATAATTAAAATTCAGTCTGATAAAATACACATGTGAGGAATATACAATACCATGTGCTCATTTTCTTTTTTGAGCAATTGTATAACTTTTGTTGAGCTATGGGGAAATTTTGCTTCACCAGATAAGTGAAAAGTAAAAATGACTAGATAGCTACCATCTTCACTGCTTTTTGTTTGCTTCGAGAATACACACAGAAGCTCTGGTAGCCCAGTAAGCCATGGAAGGTACTATTTTTGCCAATCTTTTCCTGAGTTTTGAAGTGTTTGTACATCATTCTTTTTTCCTAAATATAACAAATAAAATAGAATAAACATTCTTATACCTACACTGCACTATGTAGCATTTGCTAAAATATCATTAAATAATTAACAAGGGGATTGCTGTTGAAATTACATTTCTAATACTGTCCATATTACAAAATGATAACGTAGTGAGATTCACTGTCCAAGATTTCTCACACCTTTCTCATATATTTATAAATATTAATGTTTTGTGATCATTAAATAAAATATACCAGTATAAATAACAATGTAGTTATAATTAAATTAAGATATTTTAATAAGTACTTGGCAATTTGATATCACACAGTGATTATGTAACTTACCCCAAACACTAACACCCTTCTACATAACTCTTCCCTCACTTCATTGCTAACAGAAGTCAACACATGAAATGTTATTCATATATGAATACACTTACATGATGCAGACATACCAGTGAGAATGACAGACAATTTGTGCTTAAATTGGTAGTCTTAAAAAATACCTCCAATATTTGGTCACTGCAATATTGCAGTTAGTACTTAAATAGACCCCCATCATCTCAAGTTCAAAAAACATTATGTTTTTTCTGTATTTAAAATTATGTTAAGCAAATAATACACAAGCTAATTCAAAACAGGAACAATGTTATAAAATTAATGTCATACACAGTTTACAATTAGGACGCCCAGAAATGTTCCTGGTATGACTAAATTTGTATAGAAACCCTTAAAAACACTTCATACACAGCACCATTTTCAATGCAACTGGTTGCTTTAAATAGGCTTTATCTCCAGTTAACATATCAGTACAGTTAGAAAGTGTAGGTAGATAAATTACAGGGGAAAATTAACATAATATTCTTTACACAATTTCTTGATCTTTTATGCTCAGATCTAAATTATTGGTTACAAAACATCTGAATCCTGCTGATGGAGCCTGATCATAAATATAATAATTACTGGAATTATTTCTGTTCAAGTAGAACTGGCCATAATTAGGGAAGTTCAAAAAATGATCAATCAGGTATTTCAAGAAATTTCAACATAGTTAAAAATATTCAAGGACTATGAATCATTTTTAATTTAAACCAAATACTAGCATGGATTTTGGTGTGTTAGCATATTTTCTACGTAAATGATTTCAATAACTGGTACTAGTCAACTGAGTAGTCTTTGCATTGACCAGTGAAGAAAGATTTTTCAAATGAGATAAATTTCCTATATCACTTTAATGATCATATCAGTAAGCCCCACATTTCCATTTCCAAGGACATTCTAAACTGAAAGAAAATGACTCAAATTTAATAACCAAAAGGAGTACAATGAGGACTGAAAATATTAAAACATATACTCAAACATACAGTGAGATTTGAAAAAACCTGATGAATGTATAAAAGAAGAAAATTTATCATATGGTACAATTCCTAACCAAATAAAAGAGAGGAAAAATTTGGTACAATAGGACAACTTGAAATGAAGAGAAAATAAATATGATTGAGCAAGAATGCTAAAGAAAATGTAATAATCTCAGGCCCAGCTACTTAAAAAAAAAAAAAAAAGGCAGTGGCTTTAATCTGCATTTACAAAGAAGTTTTAGTACCAAGATAATAGTCGATTCTGTTCACCCTTCTTCAAGTAATCTCAACATATGAAATGGGCACTGATGATCACATGATCAATACAAGTTCATGATATAAGAAACTCCCTCCACCACGATATCTGTCAGTTGTTCTCCAATGAATAATAACCAAACCTGAGCATGTAAGAAAGAGTTTGCTGCCTTGGAACGTAGATCAGTACTGAATAGCTCAATTTATAACCAATTTGTTATTATACGAGAGAAGCTGTGAAGGAATCAAGCACCAGCAAGAAAAGAAACATCAAGATTAAGTCTTCCCAGTCTCTGTACAATTACAAAATGGGTAACACAGTCATATTTAAAACTGAGTGCACCAAACATTATCCCCTATTTAATAGTTCACAGTGTTTTTTGTTGTTGTTGAAATAATGCAAGTGTTATCATGCTTTCTGGAAGAAAACTTCACTTACAGAGCACTGTAATCATTCAGATATTTGACCCATCGGTAGGATTTTTCTCTTTAAAGTACTCAGACCTATTAAAATAATATATAAAATGAACTTCTTAACATAGTGAAGGTCTGAAAGAATGTACAATTTTTGGGAGTGAGCAGTAAACACTGCAGTCTGCAAGAAAAATGAATACTTAAAATACAATTATGATAGAGGGTCTTTGGCTGTACATTTGTTACCTTCTTATTCTTTCTAAAAATGTATCTTTCAAAATAGGCCCATGCATATGTTTATCACATTCTACAGTAGTTTATCACATTCAGATCCAAGATAGGATCATTTTAATATACAAGCTAGCTGAACATCTAACCAGTTTCATGAAGCTATACAATAACAAAATGCGACTGGAGAGTTAATTTGAAATGTCACTACAAGCTAAAGGCAGACTGAAATAAACTACAACATACAATTCAACAATAATATTATGCAGCACACCTGTAAATAATGTTAGGTAAAATTTTGATAGTTCTTACTTATAGCTATGACGTTGCTTTCTGTCTACCCTGTCTGTGAAAGAATATTGGAAAATCAATTTAAAAGTTTATGCCACAACTTCATAAAGGCACCATGAATATCAAACAAGAAACAACGTATCACTGAGAGGCTCTAAGATGCTCTCATAGATATGTGCATTCAGTATTCAGGTAAGTTCTGAAAGATCTCAAACGTTTACTTAAAAGTAAAACATAGAGGCCATTTACAACTTTCAAAAATAGGCATTAGCAACTATTTTCTTTTCTGAATCTATTTTAAAATTAACATAAACAATACACTGCCTATTTTCCCCTAAAGCATCTAGACACTCTCCATTTGATTTTCAGCCAAAAGAGGAACAACTCTGAAGTTCTTGAAAAAGGTCTCTTACAAGCACATTAATTAAAGTGAAAAATGTATCATTTCATAAAAAATAAAGTCTGACTGTAGGTAAATCACACACAATGAACTGCTGAAAAATAATCTAATGGACACTTTTAAAGAATAACACTCTTTAAAATACAAAGAGATTCCAAAAGTAACATTTTCATACATATTATTATACTGAGAATGACTTTCACATTCTATAATATACCTACCATAAAGATAATTTTGTAAATTAGAACAACCTTTGACTCTTCTCATTATTAATTGAAGAGTGAAGTTTAAGCAAAAAATCAGAAGTTTGTAGTATTATTTAGCCTTGAATTTGTTTTCTTTCAATATGAAAACAACAATAAACTACAGCTTGTAACAGTACACAAGATTTCTTCATTTAATTACAGATCAATTTTCTGTACAGCCAGGTGTTAAAAAGCACAGTTCATCAAAATAAACTAACAGCACCTTCCCTCAAAACACACAAGACCCTCAGCTAAACAAATATTGTAACAGGATGAAAAACAATTCAAGTACAAAAAAGAGAGCCAGATGATATTCCAAAAATAATTCAACAATATCATGCAGCACAATTTAACTTACAAGTTACACAGGTAAAGGTGTCTATAGTTATGAACTTTTGAACAGTATCTGAACAGCAGGAAAGGAAGTTGTCATCTGTGATCCCAAACCTTTATTTATTTATTTATTTTTTTTTTTTTTTCATAGTATATTTTGAAGTTCTACTTTTTCCACAGTCACTAGACAGTCAATGAAGAAACTGAGAGAAGAGGTAGCAGTAATAACCAAACCTTTGCAACTTGAAAACACATTTCCACTATGCATACTTCTCACTCAATTAGTAAATCGAACTGATATCAACAAATATGCACCACACTTTAAATTAAAAAACTTCACCTGGATTTTCCATTTGTTTTTTCTGTTTTCTTTACTTATAACTATTTTTATTTTATTATCTTCCATTGAAGATCACCTTAGTCCGTAATTGAAATTTGAGCAAATCCAATCAGTGCCTTGTCGTCAGGGACTTCATTGGCACCATATCCCGAGTTCTGAAATTAATAGATTTCACAGACTGAGAACAGTTCTTGATTTGAAAGCAACAAACAAAATTATACTCTGAAATGATATAATAACAGAACAAGGACCATATCGATGGCTCCAAATATTAACATCGTAACTTCAAATTGTCAAATATGCAGGAAAAACAAAAGAAGTTGAAATAAACACCGTAAATGCAATGTTATTACAATTTTATTGAAACTTCATAATGATCAGTTACAAATGTAGGTATTTAAAGAACCTATAAGCATAGATTCTAATAATTTTCAAAAGTAGGCTTTGCGGACTTACAATGTTCTTCTCTGGAAATATGTGCAAAATATTTGGATCGTAAGTAGCGCTATAATGGCTTCCTATCTCTCTTTATAACAAAACTGTCAATGTCCACTTTTCATAAAAGCACGCTCATTCATCAGCACTTGATCCATCACAGTCACTGTGTTCTGTTATACCAGTTGGTCTTGACACCAAGCTTTGATAAAAGTGATGATAATCAGTTGGGATGCATTTGCTATCACATAAGGATCATTCAACTTCTGTTCATGGATTAGTGGGAAGTAATTATATGCATATTCAAAAATGTCGCACGACGATGGCTGCCTTCTTCTAGATGTTTCTAGACAAATATACTGTATACAGTACTTTCCTTCTTCCTGGTTAGTGTACCTGAAGTATGGTCACGCTCCTAAGACAGACATTTTCCATACTTTACTTCAAAACACCTTATTTTTATTGGTATTTGCTTTCGCACCACTTTCTTGAAGTCCTGTGTCATTTCTTGGACTGTGTACGTCTTGCTGACGACCTTACTCATCCTAATTAATGAGACCCACTGATCTGAAACATACACAGTTTGGTTCTTTTTTCAATCAGGGCATGCATGGAGAACTTCATTCTGGGAGTGACCCTATTCTAGAAAGCGACGTGTGATCAAAATTCCAAACCTTCTGCATGCAACAGCGTACAGAACATAGGAATCTCTTCCTGTTTTGCCCTTCACAGCTATCCGAGTAGAGTTTGAATGTTTTGTCACCTTTGCAAGCTTGCATCTATAAGAAATGGCAAAGGCAGCTTACTATTTCATTTGGACCACGGCGAGCAATGGCCTCCTGCCAAACATAGCACTGGTCTTCCTTGTTTCCGATGTCATAGACTGTGAAACAGAAGGTGAAATATTTTCGTTTGTAGTAACATAGGCTCACATCAGACTGAAAAGTATACACGACTTTCTGCAGATCGAAACATATAATGATAACGGACTTACCTGAGATCAATTTGCCGCAGAAATGGCAGATAGTCCCAGGTAGAGCAGCCACTGTTCTCCTCTTTCGCTATTTTTCTTTTCTACATTGCCTCTTAATGTCCGCTATCTGCCTACGGTTTTCTAAAAAAAAGTAGTGTGCCACGATGCACTAATGATCTCCACGATGAATGGCTGAGGGCTAAAGTCTCCCAGTTGTTAGCCTTAATTGCATCCTTACACAGCTTCCTCTGACCTCCCAAACAATGTTTACCCACTGTAACTCAGAGCAAAACACTTGCTTGGGAATGCGATTAATGGGCATGCGTATTAGATGCCCTGTCCATCATAGCTAACATCTTGAAACCATGGCTTCTATACTGGTGGCCTGTGCCTAGGTACATTGATATTTGTGCGTCTATCTTGCCAGGTTATTTGTAGAATTCTCCTTAAACATCGCTGATGATGATGATCCAACTTTTTAATATGCTGTCTGTAGCATGCCCAGGATTCAGATCCATATAAAAAACTGGTAACTACAACTGAATTGTATACGAGGAACTTTGTTGCAACATCATGATTGTCAAATACTTGGGATCACAGTTTGTAAAATGATGCTCCAGAACGGTTGATTCTAAATTGGATTTCTGAATCTGTATTTGTGCTTGATGAGAGGATGCTGCCAAGGTAAGGAAAGGTGTTTACTACTTGAAGGCTCACTCCATCAATGGAGAGACTGATCTGTAACGTCCTTCTTAAGGAGAAGGTTGATAGAGAACCTGGGACTTACTCGTATTCAGTTTGAGACCAATCTTTCTGTACGCCGTTGAAAAGGCATTCAAGATTAACAATAGTTCTTCTTCAGACTGAGATACAACTACATTATCATCAGCATACTGCAACTCAACTAATGCTACAGGAAATGTACGAGTCCTTCCCCTTAGACAGTTTAAATTAAAGTCTCCCATCTAGTCTATAAGTTGGCTGTATTCCTGGAGGAAGAACGTCCTTGACTAGCTGCATAACAGCGGCTATGTATAATGAGAAGTGGGGGCAATTACACGGCCTTGCTCAACACTGGTACTGATATGAAATGGATCTCCAACAGAGATGGTACCGATAACAGCTGCCATCATATCAGTGTAGAATAGTTTCAAAATGGAAATAAATTTCTGTGGAAAACCATTATCTAACCCCATGGCCCTACAGCCCTTGAAAGGCCTTGGCCTACCAAGCGAGTGTTCCTCAACCCGAAGGCCTGCAGATTGTGAGGTGTTGTGTGGTCAGAACGACGAATCCCTTCGGCCGTTATTCTTGACTTTCTAGGCCAGGGCTGCTATCTCACCATCAGATAGCTCCTCAATTCTAATCACGTAGGCTGAGTGGACCTCGAACCAGCCCTCAGGTCCAGGTAAAAATCCCTGACCGGGCTGGGAATCAAACCCGGGGCCTTCGGGTAAGAGGCAGGCATGCTACCTCTACACCACGGGGCTGGCATGAAAAACCATACAATCCTAAAATCTTCCACAAACATCACAGTTTACAGAGTCAAATGCCTTAGTGAGAACAATGAAGACAATATAAAGAGGTCTACTCTGTTCTCTGCATTTTTCCTGAAGCTGACAAGCTATGAATATCATATCTGTGGTTCCTCTAGAGCCACACTCGCTCTCTGTTAGAGTAGTATACGATTTGCCAAAATTCAAGCAATAAGCTTTCCCAAAGAAGACAGACACTCTCCAATAGTTATTACAGTCTGTTCAATCACCTTTCTTAAATACTGGAACTATAAGACTATCTCTGAAATCAGGAGGCATTTCTTCAGTGTCTTATGAGTTCCTCACCACCTTCTATGAGAGCTTCCACAGGTATACCATCAAGACCGGTGGCCCTGTGTCACCTTGCTTGATTAACAGCACACTTAACTTCATCCAGTGTTGGTAGGGAGCCAAGTTTTTCTTTGATGGTTGCTTGTTCTATTGTGTCATACACCTGTTCATCAACAACTGATTCCCGATTCAGGAGACCTTCAAAATGCTCTTTCCATCTATTCATGATGGAGTATTGATCTTTTAGAACTGTACTCCTATCACTGGACCAGAGTGGATTTCTACCAAAGGTGGTGGGACCATAAACTGCTTTTGTGTTTTGGAAGAATTGCTGTGAATTTTTGTCAGCTAGATATTACAACTTTTGCTTTGGTTGACCACCATGCATTCTTGAGTACACAAGTTGTTCTTGGGACATTTGCTCTGGCAAGACAAAAGGCTTCTTTCTTTGTGAGGCAGTTCATGTCATTGCCATGCTTGCAAGGCTTTTCTCTTCTCTGAGATCAATGCTTCAATCTCCATCATTTTCATCAGACCAACCTGATGTTTCTTTATCTTATATCTCACTGTTTCTTTGCAAACATCCCGAATAGTGGTCTTCAGACTCTCCCAGTGTTGTGTTACATGGTGATGATACTCCTCCAACAGATATTGTGCGGTATATTCTGAAATTCCAAATTTCATTGTATCTAAAGCGTGTTTACAGCTCTTCTGTTGTTCTCTCCTCTGAGCAGATAGCGACAAATTCATAACTAATCTGATCAGTTGGTTATCTGTCCCAACAGTCATCCACTCCTGTCACTATTTTGGTGATAAAAACGTTGCGTAGTTGGTCGACCTACAGCCTGAGCATGAGGAAAAGCCAGCCCTTCCTATGTTGATGTCAACAGGCCTACATTTTAAACTCATTTTAACCAATTTTGACGACACACTTATGTGAAATCAAATTTAAATTTTAACACTGATGATGGACCTTAGTGTCCAAAAACCGGTTATGTTTATAATAAAGTGTGTATTGATACAACTGAATATAATTAATAATAATAATAATAATAATAATAATAATAATAATATTTTTCTTGCGCACAATTACATAATCAATGAGATGCCACTGCTTCTATCTAGAATGCTGCCATATCTGCTACATTTTAAAGCGATTCTTTTGGCGAAAAATGGCGTTAGTGATTGTTTTGAGGAGTCGAATATCATTAGAGTTTTCACTCCCAATTCCATCCTTGCCAATGACACCCTTCTGTACAATGTTGTCCTTGCCTACTCTGGCATTAAATTCTTGCGCACAATTACATAATCAATGAGATGCCACTGCTTCGATCTAGAATGCTGCCATATCTGCTACATTTTAAAGCGATTCTTTTGGCGAAAAATGGCGTTAGTGATTGTTTTGAGGAGTCGAATACCATTAGAGTTTTCACTCCCAATTCCATCCTTGCCAATGACACCCTTCTGTACAATGTTGTCCTTGCCTACTCTGGCATTAAAATCACTAAGTAAGATTATTTTGTCTTGTTGATTAATGTTTGATAGGATGTCATCCAGTTCTGAATAAAATTATTCTTTGATGTCATCGTCAGAATCTAGTATGGAGGCATACGTGCAGATCACCATGGCATATTGGTTTTCATTTAACCAAAGTCCTAATGTTATAAGGCGCTCATTATACCCAGTGGGAACCTTCGACAGTTCCTTGAGAAGACTGTTCTCAATAGCAAAGCCTACCCCATGTATTTGGTGCTCATTGGTAGCTTTCCCCTTTCAGAAGAAGCTGTAACCTGCACCTTGTTCGTTCAACTGACCATTGGCAAGAAAGGTTTCCTGGAGTGCTGCTATATCTTTGTTGTATCTTCTTAATTCTCTACCCACTATGGCTGTTCTCCTTTTGGGCCTCTCAGTTGCGGGGTCATCATTTGTTGTTCTTACATACTTGCCAATTTCACAAAACTCCAAATCAGGAGATGACAAAAATCAGGAAAAATTAGGAGAGACAATTGGTCAAAACTGCTTATTCTACATGTCTTGCACAATACAGGAGTACTATGGTATATATTATAACACTCATTATCTCAAAACCCGAATATTGCTATACAAGGCTACAAGGCTAAAAATTACACATTTTCTATTCCCTCACAGGAAGTATGTGAGTGAGATGATCGGTCTCTGGTAAGTCTTCCGAAAATAGTATGAACTTGTGCTCCATACATGTGAATCAGTCATGCACTCAGATGCCATTATTCAGCAAATGCATAGATTAATATATTGCATCATGAGCCTGAGCAATTATGCAAAGCGCAATGCTATTTTTATCAAGTAATAAATTAAAATTCGCCAGAATTGTCTCCAAATGGTTCCTAAAATCTCTAGAAAAGTCACTAGTCGCTATCTTTGAAATTCTGTTACTAAATTACTAAAAAAGACTCCAAATCTAGCAACTAGTCTCTAGAACCGACTAGACTGACGTGAATGAACATGAACATAGCATGCGAGAACGAGAGATCGACAATTGATATACACGTCGCGATATACAGGTTTCAATACGCACGAATAGGTTGTAAATACTTTGTGGTTCAAAGATCATTCAGTAATTGCATACAGTGTGGTAAATAGGCAAGCACAAAGTGCAAAGTCACATTTCTCACAACAGTAGATAGTTTCCTGGTTTGACAGGCACACAAAGCATTTTCTTGGGTGATTCCTACTTCCGGTCAGTGAGTTCTCAGATATGAAGTGACTATAGTCATTGCACTAGATCTCCAGAAGTTCTCCCTGGACATTTTGCTTCCACTGTCAAATCACAATACTTCTCTGTCAGTTCTGATACCAGATTGAGACGAAAACTCAGTTGAGAATCCGTCCCACCTTTCTTCCAGAAGAAAACAAATGAACTGAAAACAGCAATGTCCAATAAGTGCCAAAGCATTTTCATATAGTACTCCTCCTCTATGCCACAGAGTAACTGACAATGAATTAGCCAGACAAATCGATTCCTCCCATTCCTTTGCTGAATTTTAAACTCAGAGTAGGTGATTTCCTCTCTAATCCCATAAAAGTTTAACACTGTTATTGTGGACAGTACTAATCATTTGAAACATCTTTTTTATCTGCCCATTTCATTATCATCAGTTTGTTGTTGTACCAGACTGTATACTCTCTCTTTTGTAACTTTCAAGTCTTCAGATCTTTGGGTACATCCTTCCTGTTTATGCGTAAAATGCCTGCAGCATCTGTTTTCTTTTCCACTAACAATTCAGTCTTGGAGAATAATAGCAATTGTCCATGTATAACATATACCTTTTGCCTAGAAGATTGCCCATTATCAGCAGCACGACTTGGGAAGGCTTTTTACAAATTGTCAAATTGTGTTTAATTATCCTCCTGTGTATGTTGGGTATTCAGCCCGAAGGCTGGTTTGATCCTCTGTAGCTCCGCCAACAGCTGTCATAAATAGCCCAGGCGTCAATGAAGAGGCGTACTAGGAAAATGAGGAGTGAGGTAGTTTCTCGTTGCTTTCCTCACCGAGCCAGCCATTGCTATTACTTATCAGTCTGCCAAGCCCACTGAAATGCATGCACCAACCGACTCCATGAGCGATATTTTCACACCATTCATAACAGGTACTGGCTGCATACGGAATGGTATTACTATCCTCCTAATCAATATATATCTAGTTAAGATGAGTTTTCAATTAAACATGTTTCAACCCAAACAATAGGGTCATCCTCAGTAAAATGCATTATAATATCTAAAAACATTAAGAAAGGCGATTGCATTCAGTGCTTGTTAAAAAGTTTTTCATTAAAAAATCATGACGAAATTAAAATATGAGGTGATGCAGCAAACACAGAAAGGTCAAATGGGCCACGTAACATTATGAATCAGATGGTTTAACTTCACTAGCGACTCACATAACATTAGCCTCTGATTTACAGAATAATTGACGATGATGATGATGGTGATGATGCTTGTTGTTTAAAGGAGCCTAACATTAGGTCACTGGGCCCTAATGGTACAAAATGAGACGAAATGTAATGACAATTTAAAAGTCCAAAATCAACCACTGACCAGAATTCAAAACATGATAACGAAGAATGAATGGATGAATATGAATTTAAAACAATCAGTGAATCCCACCTGCAATGACCCACATTCCCAGAAACTATCGTAAAACAATAGTGTTACTGACCAAGGGACTGCTTCTAAAGCACAATCCTGAATCGATGATGCTCATTGTCTAAAGGGGTCCAAAATCCAGGTCATCGGCCCCTCATAATGATACTTGTCACTAGTAAAGTAGAACCATGGTATTTTTCATATTGCGGTAGTAATCAAAAGTAGCGTAGACTCGCGGTATTCCACACATTATGTCACTACTCACAGGTAATGTAATACGCACATGTGATGCAGACCTATGGTGTTTCTCACATTGCAGCGCCACTTACAGGCAACACAAACCTAGGGTGTTCCTCACATAGGTGTACTAATCACAGGGACTCGTACTATCGCATGGCGTTCCTCACATAGTGAGTACTAATCATAGGCAACACTGTCCCACTGTCACACATATAGTGGTACTATCACAGGCAACGCTCAGACCCGTGGTGTTTCTCACATAATGGTACTAATTACAGGCAACATAAGAACGTGGTGTTCCTCATGTAGTGATACTAATCACGGGTATTGGAAATCCCACTCTGATTCACACTCTGTTTCCACTAATCACAAACCTATTGTGTACCTAACATAGTGGTACTACTCGAAGGCGACCCATAGTGTTCCCTGCATGATGCTACTAATCATAAGTAGTCTCATGGTTCTAATCCGATCATCCCTTGGTCACCCCTTTTAGTTGCCTATTATGACAGGCAGGAGATACCATGGGTGTATTCTTCGTCTGCGTTCCCCACCCACACGGGGTTGTGTGTTTGGTCCGCGAGAGCTATTTTATTTCACTCAAGTCCGCTGGCAAGCCGGATAGGAACTCCTATCTGCCACCTGGGACGTGCCATGTGGGAGTATCACCTCTCCCCCTGCTACGCCAGCATAGTATGTTCATGGGCAAAATAAGTGAGAGTCAACAGTGTACAGATACATCTGAACTGCATCAAGGGGCAACGAGGAAGTTACAACAAAAAGACCTCCAGCACAAAAACTTTTATAATGACAGTCAGTCATATTTTATTATATATATATCGATTAGGAGGATAATTAAACACAATTTGACAATTTGTAAAAAGTTCAATCGTCAATATGGATCAAACATGAGATTTAGAGTCTGTAATTGGGAAGGCTTATCAAGAGTCTTTAGTTCAATACCGTCAACTTCAGCTTGAACCTGTGCAGATTTTCTAGTGTATACTAGACTGTTCTAAATGAACGCAGAATCAGATTCACACAAGCTGAAGGACTGCATTCCAAATCATGCTCTTTTCTTAGGAATGAACATTCTCCAGCCAATGCGACCTTTCCATAACAACAGACTCTCATCAATGGCAATATCACGTTTAGGGGTCTAGGCGGCTTGAAATAACTCAACAATATATTTCAAAACAGACCAAATTTTGAAAAGCTTTGGATCAGGGGCACTTCCCAGATCAAATTTGCATTGTCACTGAAGTGCAAGAATTTCACTAACAAATGAAAACGTGATTCAGATACGATATCTGTAAAGAATGGAGAAATCAGTCTGTTTTTACTGAAAAACACCCCCATTGTTGGTTTTTGAACTATGCCTTGTAATAAAAATAGGCCCAACAAGAGTTTTGTTTCTGAGGTATTGGTAGGTTTCCACTTTTTGTCACAGCTTCTATTCTTGATTTTCCCCAGCCTGAGATTTTCTTTCAACTGACTAAAATAGTTCGTCAGTAAAACAGAATTCAAAAATGCATAGCGGATCACAATCCAGAATTACATGTATACCTGCATCTCCCGTGAAAGGAAGTCTAGACCTAGGCTTACTTGGAATGTCAGTCCATACACTGCTACTTTCCAGCACTACTTCTTCTTGATCATCATTTTCTGTGTCACTTTGTTCATCAATGGACATATCACTGTCAGTGTCTGTATATTTATTTATTATTAAACTTTTTTTTTACAAATTGTTTTACGTGCACCGGCACAGATAGGTCTTGCGGCAACGCGTCGCGACGATGGGACAGAAAGGGCTAGGAATGGGAAGGAAGCGGCCATGGTCTTAAGTAAGGTACAGCCCCAGCATTTGTCTTGTGTGAAAATGGGAAACCACAGAAAACCACCTTCAGAGCTGCTGACAGTGGTATTCAAACCCACTATCTCCCGAATACTGGATATTGTAAGTGACTAATCTCATTTTGAAACCTGTATTGAAGATCAAATGAAAGTAAAAACAATAAATTTATTATTCCACCTATTCAATACTCAACTAGCTTACAAAATTAGGATTTCATCCTTATTGCTAATTTATTAAAACATGGTACATGTTTCGCACATTTTCTGAGCATCTTCAGCCACTTTGGAATCTTAAGACTAATTAGAAATATTGACCTAGAACTTATATGATTTGTCATTAGCAAGCTTAAAATTAATGCAATTTTAAAGAAAACATGGTTAAATACGACTTTCTTGTATATTGTGTGAAATGGTTATGATCTAAGTATAACAGCTATTGACATTCAATTAAAACGATTATAATTTTCTTGTATATATCGTCAAAATGGCTGGGCTAAGTATAACAGTTATTGACATTCAACTTGAAACTATTATAGTCATAAAAGTTTGTTTTCTTAAAATGTTTTACTAAAATCTTGAAGAATCATTGTCACTTCTTATAAACTCAAAACAATGACTATATTACACTCTAAAAAATGTTTTATGAGATCAGGCTAAAGAATTATTGTGATCGTCATCTTGCTATCTGCAGCTCATGTTTTACTATTTCTTATTATAAGTATTGATAGTTACACACTTGAATTTACTTATGGTGAAACGTGTTATAATCCAACTTTACAATTATTTTGACCAAGATTTAAAAATTTGGGTGTATGAATTAGGCCTGAGTCAAAAGGGACACTGAAACTTAATGTTGACAGTTGAAGTATGTTTTCTCCAAACTAAGCAATGAACTTGTTGACATATCCCTTCGACTCCTGCCTGTGTGTTCACGGCTGCTTGACGACTGCTTGTTGTTCTACTAGCACTCCTTGGCCCGGTTTCATCAACACATGTTAGTACTTAACAAGGTGTTAAATCATTTTAACATACGATTTAAGAAAATTTGCGTTTCATCAACAAATGTTAACATTAACAAATGTTAAACTGCGTATTAAAGTTAACATCAGCCATTTCCAATGTTAAATGGCTAACATTAGCATTTAGCAACCTGTTCCAAAATGGTTGCTGTGAATCTCGCTTTTGATGCGGAATTGCTCTATTCAGATCTTTTACAAAACAATCCTGATCGAAGAAGAGTTCAGCGACGTAATGACTTTAGAAAATTTGACGGATGCGGAATTTCTTCATAGATACAGGTCATCGAAAATAGTCGTTGCTAAGGTTGTTGACGAAATTCGAGTGAGGTTAGAATATCCTACGAAGAGAAACTTAACCTCTTTCTCCAATGTTGCAGGTACTGATAATATTACGATTTTTTGCTACTGGTTATTTTCACATAATGGTCGGAGACAATGCTGGAATTTCTAAAGCCACTGTTAGTAGAGTTGTTTGACGAGTGTCTGCAGCAATACCATCCATAATGAGGAGGCATATAACATTACATTCCCTTCAGTAGAAGAGCATTAGCAAATTATCCGCGACTTCTATGAAATAAGCCGTTTTCCTAGTGTTTGTTCTAGGTGCAATAGATTACACACATGAAAGAATCCAATCACCTGGAGGCAATTGGCCCGAAATATATCGTAATCGGAAGGGATATTTCTCTAATAATGTTCAGGTGATTAATGAGTCTAACCTCCAAATCAGGGATATATTTGCTAGGTGGTCTGGTTCTGCACACGACAATACAATATTTAATAACTCCCATATCGGAGCACAGTTTGAAGTTGGACAATTAACGAAGTGATTTTGTTAGGTGACAGTGGATACCCGCTAAAATAGTATCTGTTAACCCCATTGAAACCATCGCGGACTTTCTGCCACGCCTCGTCCTTTTGTTTTATCGTCAAGCCATCCGTGCGCTTGCACTCAATAACTTATATGCATTTACTAACTAATCCAATTAACAACTCTTTTTCGAAGGAGGAAAAATTAGAACTACGATTCCGTTTCACTTCTCGCGCCATATTTTACAGCTGTACGCAAACAAAAGCGCATCAGAGCGCGCTGTAAAACAGCATGTTCGTACCACTGCCTCCTTGATTCGCACCACTTCGCAATATTGGGAGAGTTAACAGTCGATTTGTTAAAATTTCACAAGAAGAGTTTGATGAAACGCAAGAAACCTAGCAAGATGTTAAAATTTTAACTCCGTATTAACTAACTACTTGTTAGTATATATTTAACATGTGTTGATGAAACCGGGCCCTTGTGTTGTATTTGTGGATATGTAACTGTAACTATTTTTAAAATATCAGATCCTCCAAATATGAGTTTGATTTTTCATGCGTAACACACATGCCTGTCAGTTATCCCCACTACCTCACCCCTCAGCTCCACCCTAGTCCCATTCTCCTGTTGTTGCTCCTCCTTTATCCCCTCCCATTCCTCCTCCTCTCGCCATCGCTTGGCCTTGGCTCCTGTCAGAAGCTCAGTTCCATTCCATTAATGAACTGCTCCAACACGCTGCTCAAGGTGAGTTCAAATCTTTTTCCACTCTTCTTTCCGCGTTTGTAATTCCAACATGCCTAATTTGGTTTTCATTTCTTTCATCAGGTTTCCATGGTCCCATATCAAACTGGGAATCAAGCATGATTTCAAAATAAGATCTTCACATGACCATACTATTTTCTCTGGAACCACCTGAGTTAAGACCGTCGAATGCCACAGCTTACAAAAACAAGAGTTATTCTTCACATGAATGACATATGTTTTGCAATTTTCTTTTAATAAGACAGATATAAACATTTTATGACTTATATGCTTCAAGCTGGATCATCTTTCATGTGTGTATGGACTTAACAACTGAGTTTCTCACCTTAGATTTTAAAGAATTTTACTTCATGGTCTGACGCACCATATTCTCACTCCATATTTTTGTACCATAATTTTAACTTATTTTAAATTACTACTGTATGTGCGTCATGTGTTTTTAATACTGTTTTTTGGATATTTGTATTTTGCTTAACTGTATCATGGCCGATGACGACACGTAATTAGTGTCGAAACTAGTACCACTCTTTTATGAACGGCATGTGATATAACTCACATCAATGGTACATGTAACTCCCCTCCACGGGGGGTGTCTAAAGAGAGCTGTACCACCTTGGGATGAGGAAACGAGCTTACTTCAGTTGAGAAATATTCGCAGTTGTTGCCATTTATAATGCAGGCGAGATCATTAACAAAGTTATTGTTTAATATCTCGTAACTCGGGCCTATGTAGGTATTTTTTGGAGAGAAGTTTTAAAACCTAATAAAAACTATCCAATTAAATCGAGTGTTTTACTCGCCAACGTACCTAACAAGTAATAATAATAATTTTACATCCCCACATACTTTAAATGATTTTCGGAGACGCCAAACAAAACATACCAGGGTATGCTTTAATTAAAAAAAAGAGACAACGGACGTATGAAATTAAACATTATGATAATAAAATGCATTACCGTCACACCTGTACATAGATACCCATAAATGCAGCAAACTTTCCTGTTATTTATTTTTATTCTTTCCGTCAAGGAGCTTTTGGCACTATCCGGGCAATAACATACCTAACCTAAACAATGCGGTCTGTCTTATCTCATGGACAGCTGTTTACGTAAATCCTGATGTGATAAATGTAGAGAACAAACATGAAATATACTTAAAAATAAGGGTTTGGGTTTCAACAGCCGCAGTTATCAAAATAATGTTTCCAGCCACTATGTATTACATTCAGAAGTACAACTCGTAACGTAGGCTAGTTATCAGCTGGTGGTTTGGCACGCCGTCTACAGCACGGCTTTATTCAGAAGGAGTGACTTCTGCTACACATACACCAACTGGGAATATCAGAGACCAACTCCAGAAACCATTTGGGAATAGATTCACACTGTTTAGACTCTATAGTCGCGAACGAAACTATTTTTAAAAGGTTCAAAAAGACAGGACCTCGTATGCTCTCAATTGCAGTGCATGGCTCAAAGAGAACGAGGCATTGCTGATCTGATGCAGTTGACGAGACAGCAGTGATGATGACGTCACTTAAAATGTCAACACGCCAGTAGCAGGGCAGGGAAGTTGTGGCGCAAGGCAATAATTCAAATGAAAGCAGTGATCAGGTTTACTGTGTGGTAGGCCTACTGCTCAACTGACAGAGACAAATGACTGGCCATTAAGTTCTTTTTTTTATCAATATTGCATTATATGATAGTACAATACCCTTATCCCTTTTTTTCTAAGGGGTCGAGTATGAAGTGAGAAGAATCTTCGTAGCGAGTTTTTAAGACCGTATGCCCTTCCCAACATCAACCTTAACAGAGAAATGAATGAGATGTAACAAATGACATGATATGAGGAACTAAAATGGATTATATTTACTTTCTATGTAGGCCTAAAAGTCGTGTTCACCATTTATAGACTTTTTCGTTTAGAAATACTGCCTTCCGACGAAAATAGCCGGTATAACTCAAATACATCCATAAGTTTGTTAAAGAAGAGTGTAAAATGTTTACACATACAATTTATAACTCTTTATAGCCTAGAAGTTGAGTGTTCGCTGCACAAAATTTGAGTTTATCGCATACTGGACCCCCCTTTACTTTTCTTGGCTATAAATGTGGGCAGAAAAAAGGGGTCTAATACGTGAGTAAGTATGGTAGTTAATGTTTATTTCACTTCAGGTCATATTGTCAGCTCGTAACAGGAAGAATATTTCCCAGTCTCGGTACTTAAAAACACGCGTCTAACTTCAATGATGTAAGCCTAGCCTATCTGACTTTTCAGAAAATATCTCACACCGGAATTTAATGCCAAATGACTATAACTGCAAATGAGTTGAATCAATTGTGTTTATATTATATTTGCTGTATTTTTTAAATGTAAATGAATTGTACATAATTTTTAAATATCTGAATTCCTTGAATAATTTACGCATCCCAAATTTTTGCCTGTATTTTCATCAAAAAAGTGCAATAATTACGCTAGAAAATACAGTACCTCTTATCTCAAATTGGCAGTGCAGATCAAACCTCGATAAACTTTGACATGCCATGTAACACCACCATCAAAAAGAAGGGAGAATCTAGCGAGTTTGTACACGTGCAACTGGGTGTGAAAAGCAGCGTTGCACTGTCATGCTAGCAATAACCGTAGACAGAAGAAAATTCCCACTGTACGTTATTTTCAAAAGAAAAACAGTGCCTAAAGTGAAGTTTCCCAAAGGCATTCATGTATAGGTTCAAGAGAAGGGATAGATGGATACAGCTCTTGTCCAGGACTGGGGCCGTACGGTGTGGGGAGCACGGCCAGGGGCACTGCTTCGATGCCCAGCAATGCTAGTGTGGGACAGTTTCTGCAGACACTTGGTGAAGAAACGTCTTCAGGAAATGAAAACTGATCTTGTAATTCCTGGTGGACTCACACATTGTCTACAGCCATTAGATGTTTCCGACAACAAGCCCTTTAAGGACAACGTATGTAAATTGTACGCCGCATGGATGGCAGGAGGGGAGCATGAACTGATGCCAGCAGGCAAAATAAAGAAGCAGTCAGCTGAACTCGTGTGTGATTGGGTTATGGTGTCAACAGACTTTATTGTGAAGAGTTTCTTGAAGACGGGCATTGCAAATGTATTGGATGAAAGTTAGGATGATGCAGTATGGGATGGTGACCAGAATGATGTATGCAAGAATAGCTCGGAGACTGAAGGCACTGACAATGAATAGGGTAAGTTGTAACATGCTCCCCTACATCATGATGTCTAACCTTTTCAATGGCTCTACTTCTGCTCTTACCTCTGCGTGTGTTCCGTTTGCTCACTCAGCCCGCTGTGTGCTTCAAAACTGCTCGCCCTCCGTCCCCTCCCCTCTGCCGCTGCTTGTCTACGTCACCTTGCACTCTGGTTCTTTCTGGACTCTACTTTTACAATATAAAAGGCTCGCTCTGGCCTCGAACTGGCAGTCGGACTTCTTGCAACGAACTGTGTGGAGGGAGGAGTCCATCATTCGCATATACGGCTGGTCCGTATGCGATGTTTTATTTGTCTGCAACTCAAGATCTGAACCTACGACCGGTAGCTGGGTGAGCGATATTAATCTCTTTGTGCTTTCTAATTCTCAGTTCTGGAAAACTATTTGCGTTCTCTAATATGCCATTCCGGCTGAAAATGTAACACTACTCTTGTTGTGGCTACAAGACAACATTATAGACCTGTATGTTCATTCTCAAGTTCATATTTGAATTTTCCCAATTTTATTCTTCATCTAAAAATTGGTAACTAACTTGGTGAACAGACACAAGAACTGACAGTCGTATCTGTGACATTCTTGGAACTCTCTTCTACGCCTGGTTTTTGGGAGTGAGCTTATTACTTTTCTAAATTTATACGCAGGCTGTACCTTTTTCTTTCCCTTTGCCAGCCCTTGGACATAATTTTCTCCTCCTTTATTCTTCCTTTTATCCTATTCTGGGGGTTTTGCATATTGTACAGTGGCCTTTGTAAATTTTAGAATTCCTTTTTTGATATAGTGTGGTGTACATTGATAGGGAACTTGACATTTGATTCTAGTCAATCTTTTTTTTTTTGTATCAGATCCCCATGTATACTGTGGCGTACCAGCCTAGTATTGATCATTTTCTTTCTCTTCCGCTTCAATCTGTTGCCTAGACTTATGGCATTACAATTCCTATTTCGATTGTATTCAATTAATAATTGTAACCTTGTTCTTGTGATCATTTTTTGTTGTTTCTATAATACATGTGCATTAAGAAAATTTAACTGATTGTATCTTCCTGATTACTGTCCCTCCCTAATTCACAACTCCTTGTCAACTTGTACTTACCACGTATACTTCTGGAATGGTCTCAGCGCAACGCTTCTTTGCAAACTCTGCTTATTCACTACGATTTCATTCTGAATACTTATTTTAATGGAGAGGTGATTTAAAGTTGGCCACGCATTTTGTGAAGGCGTGCATCGTTTTCACTGAATACCTTACCTCGCTTTGCCCATGTTTGCTTGCGCTACCACACTGGTCAGACTAGTGTCTTAATTTACTGTCCACTTTTTTGTGCTACGTGTTGTTTTTGATACTTGCTTATTTGGACTATTCTATTTATCTACAATAATTAACATTACTTTTATTCATCACATCCATTCTTTTACTACTACCTTCCACTACCTACTGTACCATTACGTTACATTAGCGGCCGTAAATGTCATGGAAACAGTGGACAAATATGGCGCACAATAGCTTCAGGTAATGTGCAAGTACACAGAGTAGAGATCTAGTAAATCGGTATCGTCCGGCCGCAAGGAAAAAGAATCTCGAGATTAAATAATGATGGACTAAAAAAATTTGAATGAAACCGATTCTTGACTACCTTGAGAAGAAAAAAGTTACGAGTTGAAGAGAAGCAGCACGACTAATGGAAGGATATAAAAGGGTCAACGCATCGTTAATTACTAAAGTATTAATATATAAACAGCAGTGAAGATTACATCTACAAAAATATATCGGCGGAAAAGGCGTAGATTTGAAGGAAATATTTGTTACTGTAACACCTAAACTCAGAAGCGAAAGGAAACTTCGGCCGAGTTATACATTGCCGAAATTAGTATTATAGCGGCAAATCCTTGATAAGGAAGGCATAATTTATTGTTTCCAGGAGGGAGACAATATCTGTTTAAGCGAAAGAAATAGCAAGAAGTAGGCCGAATTAGAGAAATCTCTAAATTTAAAAGAAAAGAATATTCTCGACCAATACGAGATTCTGAAAACAAATATTACGTATTGAATAGCCTACTATTCACCAGTATACTATGAATTCTACTATGTATTTGTTCTTTTATGACTGCATGAGAACTGGTGACAAGATGGACTCAGCTTAAACAGATGGAAATGTTCGCTCAAGACTAAATAGCTCAAGCCAAGATCCTCAGCCGGAGCCGCAGATGACGTAATCTTTGGATCGCAGGGGCTGCCTACTCCAAGATGCCATAGTCCAGGAGAGATCCAGCAGCAAAATCCCGTTACGAGATAAGTATTATGAGTTGCATCGTAATGAATTTGAGATCAATTGATGAAAAATATTTATATGTGTGCAGGAGTGCTAGTAGTAAGAGATGTAGTGCCAATGAAAGGATATTAGAATATAAATGCCAATTATTAGCCGATGATGTGTGCCAATTTCTACAATATAACTACGGTGCTAATGTGATAATTTTAAGGTTAACGGAAACTAGATCTGATTGAGCATTTGTGCATGTTTAGTGCCAATCCATACGTGTAGACCGTGAAACTTTAACCAGTTGTGGTTGTAGAAAATGCAGGCGAAATACGAGACGTAACCTAAAACTTCAGGTCAATATGTGTAGCAATCATGGCCAGTACGATAATTGTATTGTAAGGAAATGTTTGAAATATTACGAAGTTGCAGTGTATGAGAGAATAATCAGGTTATTAAGTATTGCTACCGTAACACAGAGGTTATTTAAGTGGAATTGAATGAAGATATTTTTAAATATGGAGGTATATATATATGAAGGAAATGAAATGTTAATGTGGCAAGTTGTAATTAGAGTGAGGAAATATGTTTCTGTTCGTTGCTTGAGAATGGGATAGATGATTGAATTGTGAATTCCTGTTACATATTATATTTATATTTGGATTAGCACTGCAAGTGAAGGATTTAGGCCATGTTAAGTTGAATGTATGTGTCGAGCCAAGCATAATGTGTCTCGTAGTAACTTTCAGCGGAAGATAATGATAGGTTACGTGTTTGTTATATATTACGTAATATATATTCAGGAATAGAATGGAGCCTCGCATATTTACATATTTGAAGGTCAGCGCGTTAACGCTAATATGGAGTACGGTTTACTTTGACAAAACCTTGGCACAGCGAAGAGATATTTGAGAATATATAAATATATTGGCACATGATTAGGAATGCATGGCACGATTTTCGCAGGTTAGACTGACGTACTATCATAGCTATGGCACTCTGTAGTAAGATTATTTGGTTTATTTTGTACATATGGTGATGTACTGTTTTAATTTATTCATTTTGGGTTATGATAGGAATATTAATAACTGCATGGGTGTTTTGAACCCAGATTTAAACATGGTAATGCTTATCTCGTAACGTGATGAGTCACAAACAAGAATCCAAACAAGAATCCAAACATGTATCCAAGTAAATTTGGTCAAACAGACCGAAAAGAAAGATGAAACCTAAATGATGCCCCAAAGAAAATCCCAAACAATATTAAAAGGAAGATATTCCACTCCTCCTTGGATTAATAAAGTTTTGGTCCCTATTTTTCCCCTTGTATCAATTTAAACATGGAAGATATCCCTTTCAGACCGAGTACGCACAATTGTGCGGGTTCGTATTTTAGTTATCCCTGACCGTATTTGATGTTTTTTCGGCGCTACACCGGACTGCAGTGATTGTGCAGGACACGTGGCGTGTATTTCAATTGATTTTAGTATGCGCTTGACCGCCAGGGCGAAGGAAGAAGAGTTTAAAAAGCACAGTTGATCGGCGAGATGGCAGGAAGCAGTAGTGCCGAAAGTAAGTATTTATTTACTGCGTTTATATTAATCTAGAAGCTTTACTGAATACCGGAATATATTCAATGAAATGTGTACTTTGGTTAGTGAACGTAAATTTTGAAGCTACACCATCGTACGTGATACGAGGTTTTGAATTTTGTTACGCACAATTGTGTGGGTCCTGTTTTTCGGATGTTAGTTTTTATTTTGTAAAATAAACTATTAATATGTGTATTGAGGAGCATTTTAGTCAGTTCTTGACGTACAAACAAAAATTCACACCTCCAGTTTTCTTTCAGGTCTGAAAGGGATATGGTATATTTTTGAAACTTAACAAAAATGTAAGCAAACATGATGATAACTTAAAGATTTTTCAAATATGTTTTTCTCGGAAGTCAAGCATTTGAGACTGATATTTGTAATTTCACACGATTTTCCTTTCTTTATTGCCGATGGATGCATATTATTCATTTTTATAATACATTAGCATGCTAATAAACTAGATATAATTTTGATTTCGCGTTTCTATTCCTTAAGTAACTTGTAGTACATAGTAGTATGGTAATATACGGATCTATTGAATTAATTTATGCTAAATACTAGGTGATGATTAGATAATTTCTTTCACGTATGGATACGGAGTGACTGTTTCAACGGACGGATACTCTTCAACGGAATCTACGATTTGTCTAAAGCGTATGGGAATATAATGAAGCGAATTTACCCTGAGAAGCGAATATGCACCATGTTGTTGTAGTTCGTGTTCATAAATTATATCTCAGTTCAGAGTCTAGGTATGATTTACGACCCGATGCTTTGAATTTTGTAGCCGGAGCAATATTTAAACAGGTGTATATTCAGTTATTTATTTTTTTTTTGCTAGGGGCTTTACGTCGCACCGACACAGATAGGTCTTATGGCGACAATGGGATAGGAAAGGCCTAGGAGTTGGAAGGAAGCGGCCGTGGCCTTAATTAAGGTACAGCCCCAGCATTTGCCTGGTGTGAAAATGGGAAACCACGGAAAACCATTTTCAGGGCTGCCGATAGTGGGATTCGAACCTACTATCTCCCGGATGCAAACTCACAGCCGCGCGCCTCTACACGCACGGCCAACTCGCCCGGTATATATTCAGTTAATGCTCCAACGCGGCGTAATAGAGGAAGTCACCGCGGGAACTTTAATAAACGAAGGGTGCAATAAATTTGGTCGCCCAACGTGGTGCAACAACATAAGACAGAGGCACCGGGAAAGGTTGCAGAAATTAACTGGTGCACTACCACACCACAAAATATTTAAAGTATTTGTACATCACGTACCAAAGTATGCCAGTTGTTTTGTTTCAATAGATTAATGTTAATTTTAAGTTTTATTTTGGGAATACGATCTTTTGCACACAAATCCCCGCATAATTCACGCACTAAAAAATGTTCACACTTATTTTTTGTCAAAAAAGTTATAAGAGTAAATACAGTATTTCCTTTTCTCTTTTGTGCAACTGTTCATTTAAAATGCTCAGTTCCCTAAGCCAGTGTTTTTATAAAACACAGTATGTCCACTTATTTTATTGTCTCTAAAAATACATGACAATCAGATAATTTGATAAGGAAATTCAAAACACTTATACGAGAACAAAAATATATATTATCATTGCCGACGAGAATCATTGTTAGTACTGTTATTAGGCCGATGTAAGCTCATGATATTTACTCTGACGAGTCTAGTGTCAGACCTAAGACGAAACGCTGGTTAATAGAGCAAATGCCGGAAAAACCCTACATCTAATTTTTGATCTGATTTTTTTTCATGATATTTACTTTGTGATACATTAAAAATGACTTATCTCAGCTTATTTAATAACTTTATTTATCGCTTTACACTTTCTTGTCTTCTATCTTACCACTTTCCTTTCATTACATTTTAAAATCTTTTATCCACCAATAGTAAAGCATTCTATTTACCATTGTCCTCAGTCCCTACTGATCTGATTAAACTTATATGTGACTTTCTTTTTACCAAAGTGAAAATTAAGTTGAAGGAGTATGGATTTGATAGAGAAGATTCAAGTTGAAATGCAAGTGGTATTAAACATGTTCACCAAAACATTCCAGAATGCATTTCAGAAGTGGAAGAAACCTTGTAACAGCCAATAAATTTTTTAATCAATCGCAAAGTTGGGAATAAAAACAACAGGTCCTCAGGGATCAGCGTTCTGTTACTGTTACCACAAGACTAATGAGGGCGATCTCTTACTTCACTTCAACTTGGTGAAATTCACCAAAATGACTGAAAACTTACTTTTTTTCCTTTTCTATTGGCTTTACGTCGCATGGACACAGATACGTCTTATGGCAACGATGGGACAGGAAATAGCCAGGACTGCCAAGGAAGCGGCTGTGGCCTTAGTTAAGGTACAGCCCCAGCATTTGCCTGGTGTGAAAATGGGAAACCACGGAAAACCATCTTCAGGGCTGCCGACAGTGGGGTTCGAACCCACTATCTCCCGAATACTGGATACTGGCCGCACTTAAGCGACTGCAGATATCGAGCTCGGTAAACTTACTTTTAGGGTTTGTGAAGAAGAAAAGCTTGTTTAGATAAATACCTTAAACCATCACATGAAAATAATAAATAGTGCAAAGATGACCAATTAAAGGACTTACAATAAGGTGAATGATGATCAAAAACTGATCACTGGGAATGGATAATATCATTACTTTGCCATATAAAAAATGATAAACATCAATAACACCCAATGAATTTTTTCACTTCCCTTAACATCTAAATTTTCAAAATCTAGGACAACTCACCAAGGCAAATGTGACTGTACGGATCTGAACACTGTTGTCAATCAACTTCTGCAAGTTTGCAGCAATTACCACCATATCTCGTGCGTCAACTAGGCCAGCTCCAACCAGTTCAGCTGCGATACCTTCAGCGGAATCTTTCCCTATCGCAAACTCGAACCGGATGTCGTTCAGCTCACGCTTAGGATTCCTGCAATATAAACCACAAAAATTCTCATTCATCACAACATATAATGCCTTCTTTTTACTACTATGACTATTCTATAAGTTATAAAAATGAACAAGATTAAGAAAAGATAGAAATGATATTGGCTCCTTATCTATGAAACACTTAATCTAATGGCACAGTTTGAAGTTGATCATAGAATTTGACTTTTGTTGCTAGTATTAGTATGGTTACAATATTTTCTGAAAAGCTTATTTGTTCCTGTAACAGCTAAACATGCCACATTAGAAATCTGTTTTGGATTAAATTATGACAAACATAAAGTACTTGTTAGTGCTTATAAATGCCTACTTCGAACATTAGTACCTATTTTGGAATTAATGGCTATTTAACACGTTGGGTGCCACGTGCCACCATATGGCGTCACGGTGGTCTTCAAATTTGAGATGGCGTGACGCCATATGGCGGCACAGTTGAGTTTCAGGCGATGCACCGTAGATAATCAGCTGTGACATCTATGCGCGTAAAATTGGTACTACGTGAAGGGCGAACTTCAGGGTCTATTCCAGCTATGTATTTTTACTGTATGCCACCATGTGGCGCCACAGTATTCTTCCGAAGCCACTGAGTGGCCTGTGGTCGTTGTCACAGGTGAAAGCGCGCCAGGCATTGTTTATTCCTCGTTTACGTACGTATTATCACTCAGTTTATATAGTTGTGCAAAAATATAAAAAAATGAAAGATATTGGTAATAATCTTACGAGGGAACACATACATGCGTTACACTCGGATTCGGTTGAAATTTGGTAGGAATATTCGTGGGAGACAGTAGAATGCTAAGGTGAAAACTGCATGTACCCAGCGCAAGTTTAAACGCCAAAATTGAACAAATAAATAGTCATAAAATTAGAAGTGCCGCGGGAGTATCGGGGTGTGGAGGAGAGGTAGGGAGGAGCGAAGCAGCGGACGTGAACCAACCGGGCTGTGTCGAATTGCGCCAGCAGCCAGGTAGCGTATAGTTAGCGCGTTCCCCTTAACTTCCCGATCAGATGTGCAAAACGTAAATACGAAAACAGCACATGAAACAAGTGTACAAAGGACGATGTTTGAACAACGATGCCAATAAGGTTTGAAAAATTACAATGAGTAACAAGAACTCGGGCGTGCGGAGACGCATATTTTCAATGTTTAGAGTTATCAGAAAACTGTTAACAATATGTAATGTAATGTAAGTACTTGCTTTGCATTTTACTAGGTTTTCATAAATATTGCGTTAATTTGAATTAGCAAATAAATATCCCGTATTTGAAATTGGTATTGCACATTCCATGTCAAAAAATTCTGTGACACCATATGGCGTCATGCTATATTTTATCTTTCCTAAAAATTTATGTGACACCATATGGCGTCACACATGACCATGGTATGGTGAGATAAAATTTACTTAGTACATCATATAAATACACCCCAAGATTATATAAACAGACTACAACGCGTACAATTGCTTTGGCACCAGCGGAATGCAATTCAAAAACATGCCTGGCACCAGTGGAATAGTGTGCTACAATCGGCTCGGCACTCAACGTGTTAAGCACCTAAATCATTATTACTTAATTCTTTAAGTTTTATTTTATTTTTTGCTTCAATATATTTTGTTGGTGGGCAGGGAGTAACAGGCCACTTATGACTGTCAGAACAGATAGCGGACAACATGGTATTCTTTGTGTTCTCATACACCCAATTAGACTGCAGATCTACATGTCACAAGAACAAACATATATCCAATTCTTGTGATGAAAAGAGAATCAAGGTGCCGTGCTGAGTTTTCTTTACTTCTTTGGTGGTGCTGGCAGATGGATGTGTTTCATAAATAGTGGTGAGGTGTATGTAGTACGTCTTCTGTCTTCTATATATACTTTGCATAAAGATCCTATTTTGGTAATCTATCATATTATAGCTCGAGACCAGAGAGCTGATGTTAGTGAGGAGATGGTGTGCAATACAAAATAGGCTAGGTTGGGCTAGAGATATGGACCAAATTCAGGAAGAACCTGGTTGGGAAGATATAAAACAAATGACATTACCTGTGGAACATCTTCAGCCACATTATATCTGTCACCAGGGGAAATAGTCTCATCTAAATATGCTACTGCCTGATCACATCCTGTGAAGTTAGGAGGATATTCTCTCAATTTAGAAACATCCCACCTAACATGAGGCATAAATTTACATAAGCAAACCTTGAAAAATACACAGCAGTCAACTGTAAAGTAGCTGAAGAGTACAGTAGTTACAGTACAGTTTTCCAGAACCGAGATCAATAAAAACTGGCATTTCCAAATAAAGTAAAACCCGTCTGACATTTCGAGGAGAAAACATAAACTGTAAATAGTTGAGAAGTTTATACAAATTTTGATAGCCCCTAACTTTAGCATGTATTTTAAATTTTTTTGTATCTATATGGAGGAGGATAGGTTACCTAGGAGAATAATGGAGTCTGTTATGGAGGGTAAGAGAAGTAGAGGGAGACCAAAACGACGATGGTTAGACTCGGTTTCTAACGATTTAAAGATAAGAGGTATAGAACTAAATGAGGCCACAACACTAGTTGCAAATCGAGGATTGTGGCACGTTTAGTAAATTCTCAGAGGCTTGCAGACTGAACACTGAAAGGCATAACAGTCTATAATGATTATGTATGTATGTATGTATGTATGTATGTATGTATGTATGTATTTAAAGTTGCCTAAAACCAAGTATAGTAAAGAACAAGTTGTCCTGTTCCCATAAGGCCTGTGGGAACAATGCTGCAGTGCTGTACGACATTACTGCCAGGCCATTCCTGGATGGCAGAGTAGGAATCTGCTGTGACAGTAAAGGCAATGGCAACCAGTAGCGACAGCTACAGGAGGCCAGTTAGATTGCATAGCCATAGATCTTTCCAAAGCCTTTGATAGAGTGGAACATGGAATATTATTAAAGAAATTGGAGGGAATAGGATTGGACGTGAGGGTTATACGTTGGATAAGAACATTTCTAAATTCAAAGGTTCAGAAAGTCAAAGTAGGAAATAATATATCACAGGAAGAGAAAGTTTGGAAGGAAATCGCACAGGGTAGTATAATCAGTCCATTACTTTTCTTAATATACACAAATGATTTAGGGAACAATATAACATCAAAAATAAGATTGTATGCAGATGATATAATTGTTTATAGGGAAATACATAACACTGAGGATTGTTCAGAATTACAAAGGGACCTTGAATGTATCCAACAGTGGGTTGAAGAAAATAATATGAAGGTTAATGGAGGCAAATCAACTGTTACAACTTTTACAAACAGGAGCTTTAAAACTGAATTTGAATATACTTTGGATGAGGTAGTTATCCCAAAAGATGGCAAGTGCAAATACTTAGGTGTGAGATTTGAAAGTAATTTGCATTGGAAGGGTCATGTTGATGACATTGTTGGGAAAGCATACAGATCGTTACAAGTCATAATGAGGCTACTTAAAGGATGCAACAAAGAATTAAAAGAAAAAAGTTACTTAAGTATGGTTCGTCCATTATTGGAATATGCAAACAGTGTTTGGGATCCTCACCAAGAATACCTAATAAAAGAAATAGATAGTGTGCAGAGGAAAGCAGCAAGATTTGTAACAGGGGATTTCAGGAGAAACAGTAGTGTATCAGAAATGTTAGAGGAACTTGGGTGAAAAAACTTTAAGTAAGGGAAGGGAGAAAACTAGACTTATAGGATTATATAGAGCCTATACAGAAGAAGAAGCATGGGGAGAAATCCGTGAGAGACTTCAGTTGGAAAATAATTATACTGGCAGAACTGACCACAAGTATAAAATTAGAAGGAATTTTAGCAGAAGCGACTGGGGTAAATTTTCATTCATTGGGAAGGGCGTGAAGGAGTGGAACAGTTTACCAGGGGTAGTGTTTGATCCTTTTCCAAAATCTGTACAGGTATTCAAGAAGAGAATGAAAAGCAACAGGGAAAATAAATGAAATGTTAGAGGGCATTCGATCAGTGCAGGCTATTGTAAATTAAAAAAAAGTGTGTAAAAAAAAAAAAAAATTTTTTTTTCCATCCCCTGGTCCATGGAGTTTGGACAGCCAAAGTAGGGGACTGCCTGTAGGGGTGAAGTACAGTGGGGACTTCGAGGGCCCTGGGACCACTACGGTAGCTGTGAAGGCCCTTCAGGAACTCTGAAAAGTGGTGGCAAAAGGGGGCTCTGGTTAAGACACAACAGGTCGTTATGATACTTAAGTTCCAAAATGGGTTTTAAAAAAAGTAAATAAATGCAATGTAACTTTTAATCTTCAGTTGCACAGTATTATTTGAAGTAATTCCACATACTGTATATGAGTTGACTATGTTTGTAAGTATAGGAGATATTATAAGTAGAATTTTGTAAACAATATAAATTTATTAAGGATGATCTGTTTGTTTAATAGAAAAAAATTGTTAGCATAAATTGTATATTATTGTATTCTAGAAACATTTTTTTTTCTTCTCTTGTTAATTTAAAATTTAGTGCTTGACAATAATGTATTTTAGTGTACCATTTGCCACCGAGGTAGACACCTCATTTGCAACTAAAGAGATTTTGATTTTGAATAATGTACTTAAGCAACCATAAATTATTGCCATAAATGCATGAACTGAAAGTGACAGATATACAACAATAAATATACAATCGTAATACTTAACCAGTTGCAACCTTTGATCTGAGAATTAAACCTAATTAATAAATCTGTTATGGCAGCAGTAGATATCTGATAAATCATACATAAGAACAGTGTATTGTTCACTGACAGATGTAAATTTTGTAAGTACTGTAGCGGGTTATTCGGTTCTTTAAAACTTAAACCACTACACAAGGAGATACTGTAGCATGCTTTAATAACCATTAAATTTATTGAACTTCTATTTACAGTTAATTAAAAGTTCACTCACATTTCATTTTTCCACTCGAGACAGCTTTACTCTTTTCACGGCTTCTCACAGTGCAACTAACAAGCCTTGGTAAACTTCGCATAGCCGTCAGATGGAATCACTCCTGATGAATGACTCGCCACGGACTCGCGACCATCTGGTTACATTAACTTGAGACTGATGCACACAAGACTGACGTGCTCCAGTTGAGCTCTTTATAATGAGCCCGCAGAAGATTCTAAGAGTTTCCAATTCCAGATCATTCTGGGAGCCTGGTCCAATGTTAATCTAAGAGTTTCCAATTCCAGATCATTCTGGGAGCCTGGTCCAATGTTAATCAGTTTCCACCTTCTTATAGCAGTTCCCTCATCTTGGGCCTCGACAATTTATGGCCGCTATTGTTTATCTTGTTGCTGGCACCATACACATTGTTGCAATTGGCCTGCAATTATTATCTCTTGCTGGAGTTATAGCCCTGGACTCAGCCTTGACTGTTACAGCCTCTTTAAAGTCCATCTCGAGTAGCTCCACAATAAGGTTGGTGGTCTAGGTAGAGAACCATCATTTTATTTGGGGAGACTGCTGAATCCTATAGACTATGTCATTAATCTTGGTGATAACTCTGAAGGAACTTCCCATGGCGACTGGAGCGGTAACTTCCCCCTTACCCATATAAGTTGGTATAGCCACACTCTGCCTGGCAGGTCATACCAAACTTTAATAATGGTACTGTTTTATGTCTAACTACTTCTGATGGTTTTAGGAGACACTGAGGTGGTAGAATTTTGTCCCACAGGAGTTATTTACATGCCAGTAAATCTACCAACACGAGGCTGATGTATTTGGCCACCCTTACATACCAATGAACTGAGACAGGATTGAACCTGCCAAGCTGAGGTCAGAAGGCCAGCGCCTCAACTGTCTGAGCCACTCAACCTGGCATATACCAAACTTTCATCTGGTCACTAGCTACCTTCATGTGTCACTGAACATACTTGAGAATGTTGCTTAACTTCCCTGCTAGCTCCCAGGTGTAGTCTGCTGCCACTTGTTCTTGCTCCGGGGCCGTCAAAATAGAAGACCATGTTGGCAGGTGTCGTGCCTGATGGGTGGATGCATAGTAAGCCACCAGGAAGAAAGGTATCCTCTCATTTCAACCCCTCTGCTGTGCTGACACCACCTTCCGCAGATGTTCCTCAGCGATCTTCGTGATTCGCTCTACCATGCTGCCTGACTGCGGGTGGAGAGGTGTCGTTCGGGTCTTGCATACACCAATACATTGCAGAACATCCTTCATCAGTGTCGATTCAAAGTTTCTGCTCTGGTCACTGTGCAGCTCTTTTAGGACACCAAAGCGGTAGAAGTAATTCATCACCAGGGCACCGGCTACTGTTGACACTTCCTGATTGGGAATGGTATAAACCTCGGACACCTTGGTGAAAAAGTCCATGGCTAGAAGCAGTTGGCAATTTCTGGTATCCGATTCTAGAAATGGTCCTGTGATGTCAATGGATATTCTTTTAAAAGGTGTTCTGACGTACTGCTGTATCTCGTCCCTACTCTTGGTACGAGGACCTCGGCTCGCATTTGGCACACATTTGGAACCATCTTTCGATGTCTGTCCTAAGGTGCACCCAGTAGTGTTCCCAGACCAGGTTTGAGGTCTTATTAACGCCTAGACGGCCTACCGTGGTGCTTCCATGAACACCAGTCACAATCTCCAGCCTTTTGTCCATAAGAATTACTAGCTAGAACCTCCTCCTTCCAGTTGGCTGATTCCCATACATGCACCAACAGACCATGCCTTGTATGTCAGGGTACGGTAAGTGATTTCATTCCTTGCTGGTTGCCATCCAGATTCTACACCCCACAGGACTTGTTGAACGTCACTGTCCAACTTTTCTTTAGGGTTGGGAAAACCCAAGATAGGTGCTGAGCACAGGGATTAGTTTGAGTGACTAGAATGCGGCCTCTGGCTCCAGTGAGAAACTGAGGAACAAGTATAGTTGACACTCAATGAATGGAAGGTTAAGTTCAAGGAATTAAATCTCATGGTAAGCAAAGCCAAAACAGTAGTGATGGCAATAAACAGACAGGGACGACCAGCGAACATCATGCTAGGAAGCCATCCACTGGAAAGTATGAAAACTTTATATAACTCAGCAGTGTAATGTCTCAAGAGACACTAGCCACAAAAGAGGTGGCAAATCAAGAGGAGAAGAGCTCTCACTTTCACCAGCAATTCCTGAGGGCTGGACAAGTTAAAGAATGGCATGGTTAGAAAGGAAGCTGGGATTGAGAAATCATTGTTAGATCATGTCAACATGTCCAGATTGAGATGGTTCAGGCATGTAATGAGGATGAAGCCAATAAGGACAACTTAAGTTAACTTGGAGAGACATATGGCAGGAAAACGGATGGTGGGAAGACCAAGAACCCACTGGATAGACATTGCAGATCGGAAAAGGCCACTGGAACAGTAAAATGATAATTATGATGATTATGATAGCAGTCTTTGAATAGTACCTGTTTAACTGAAACATTTATTCATTTAAAACCAAATATATTTGTTCAAAGTTACACATGATCATCTTATTCCTTCTAAACTTCCTTGCCTTTCCTCCTGTACTTACTCCATGGGTTCCACCTCTAGTAGGGTCTCAGCATAACCAGTTTTCCACTGTGTCTCTATGCGGGTTACCGTGAGAATAAGGCTATACACAGATATGCCAACTTTCAAGAAAGGCAATTCGCAATGCAGCCGCTAAAGCACGGAGGGGGAGGGGGGAGGGCGGTCGTAGATTTTTTTTCTTTTTTAGAGATCTTATAACAGTTTGGAGTTCATATTAGCGCGGGATTCAGTCTTGTTCTTCCTCATCATGCGCATCTGAAAAATTGCGGCTACACACACTACAAAACACGTGTGAATTAGATTTTGAAGAACACAGTAAACAGGGCCAATCTTTCGAGTATTCCTCCCTAAATTTTTGAACTATTTTTGGTTTATTACTAGCGTCACTAGTCACGGTAACGTAATCACACGTATTTTACTGCACAAGAAATCGCTTCATTATTTCAAACCTTTCGCATTTCGTAACACAAGATTACCATATATCCCAGAAGAGCAATATATGTAAATTTGGCAACTTAAATAGCAATAAATACTTCAACAGTCACGCACACAGTATTCACAATTAAACAGAGTTTGTCACCATTTGCCGCCAAAACAAAGACAAAAGAACTCGCATACTTACATGGAAGTCTGATCATGTGAGGAACAAAACCAACCACTCCGCAAGATATACCAGTTCACAGGTGCCTATATTTCCGGTACTGGAAGCACACACTGCGTTCGGTGCGTGAAAACTCGAAATATTCTTAATCGAGGGACAGTAAAGGGGTATAAATGATTACTGAGAAATCCGGAAATAATATTCTGAGAATTCAAGCTGTAATGGCATTCCTTGTGTATCTTTTTCAACACTTCATACACTTAGATTTAAAAATCAACAAAAAATCGTAATTTGTGGTGTGTGATTCGTAAAGGCGTAATTACGATGGGTAATTCGTAATTATTACGACTGAATCGTAATAGCTGGCATCTCTGTATACAGTGGTACCTCGATTATCCGTTCCTGGAAACTACGTTTTCCCGGATTATAGTTCAAATTACATGGTCCCGCAAGCATTGTAATTAAATCACGTTAAAAAATCCTGCATTGTCCGTTCCTCGAAGAAACGATTTCCCGGATCAACCATCGAGAAATTTCAGTCCCATCAACACTAAATCCTCAATCACGCGTTTTTCAATAAACTGTATCCCACGAAAGGACGACTATGGCATATTTATGGATCTTATCATTGCGATAAATAGAGCAAGTACTGTACTGGAAAAGCGATCGGTGGTGAACTTGCATAAGGGACCATCTTAGCATCGCGTTCGGGTGGTATTGTTTAGAGAATCTCGGAAATCATAAAACAGAAAGGGGCTGCAACAATTGTAAGGAGACACAGCGCATTTTGACAGCTCTACTTGAATCAATAAGTTAATATAAAGAACCACCTAATCGATACTTTATTTTATGCCTTAGGCAAAATAGAATATATATTAACACTTATAGGACATGTTTCGACCACTTAGTGGTCATCATCAGCTGTATAAAGAGGAAACTAAGATGAAAAAACATTAGGACAATAAGCACAAGTCTGGCGACAGACCCTCTGGATGGCGCAGAACAAACATCTTTTCCAAATAAGAACGAGAGGCAAGACGTTCTGATCTGATGTCCACCATCTTATAACAAAGGAGTCACCAAAGAACTTTTACCAAACAGTCAACACAGTGATTTTTTCCTTATAACCTAATAGTATTACTTGTGCTTATGGTCCTAATGTTTTTTCATCTTAGTTTCCTCTTTATACAGCTGATGATGACCACTAAGTGGTCGAAACATGTCCTGTAAGTGTTAATATATATTCTATTTTGCCTAAGGCATAAAATAATCGATTAGGTGGTTCTTTATATTAACTTCTTGATTATACTCATCGATACGGTCATGAAATGGACAACTTGTAATAGCTCTACTTGAAGACGGAACGAGTTTAGTCAGATGTTCCCACTTCACTTTTTTCGATTGTAATGCCGAACAGGTTTTCGGCACTTTCTTCAGGTCACTGTATAGTAACTGGGCTTTTAGGCAGGAATCAAAACTGCTCCTTCTTAACACAAATCTAGTATTTTAGTATTATCATATACAATTATGTTATAGAGACCAGAACAGATGTTGCACCTTACATTCAAAAAGCTTTCTTTTTCTTTTTAATATTTTGTTTTATGTGGCACCAACGCAGGTCTCATGGCGACGATGGGACAGGGAAGGCCTAGGAGTGGGAAGGAAGTGGCCGTGGCCTTAAGATACAGCCCCAGCATTTGCCTGGTGTGAAAATGGGAAACCACAGAAAACCATCTTCAGGGCTCCCAATAGTGCGGTTCGAACCCACTATCTCCCGGATGCAAACTCACAGCTGCCATGGTAGGTCTTGGGATTGCCCATTACTGTTTTGGTCCTAGTATAGGACTGGGAATTTTATGTTTTCGTGTTAAAATGTCAAAAACCACAGTAGTTTTATTTGCACACGTTACATTTAAATGGTTTGTATCATTTCCATTTCATACTGACATGTGCAGCGAGCGCGCTTTCCAGCTGAGTTCAAGGTCACGAATAATCGTAATTTCTGAAGTTTGATGAATTTTTTTTTTCAATATGATAGGATTAGTGACGGGCAGAATTGAATATAATGCATTCGAGAACTTTTGAGAATAGATACTTACATTCGAAACCATGTTCTCGAGTTCAACATAACCCTTAATAAGAGTCAATGTAAGCCTAATTTACATGGTACAAGATTTCCAGAAACTGACTACGAACAGTACAGCAGAGACCAAATTACAATGGAAGCTAAAGAAAAGAAGGGATTTTGCCATCATGTAGGGCACTTTTGTATATAATGTGCTTTATTTTATTAGATGAGAAAATTGAAAAGTACTTGTGGTCGATTGTCGTATGGCTAGGCGTTATTAGATTTTTCAAAGAGTTTGCCTAATCAAAGTTGCTGAACTGAAAGAAGTTTTCACAGGAAGCTGAAGAAGTTTCTCCTATAAAATTGAATATAAAGTATTGAGATTTTGAACTCGTGTACTGGTAATTAATGTTTGATGCTGGTTTCACAGTCTAACTTGCCTGCCTCTCATCCAGAGGGCCCGGGTTCAATTCCTGGCCAGGTCAGGCAGTTTTACCCGGATATAATGGCTGATTCCAGGTGCACTCTACCTACGTGATTACCTTTAGCTGAGGAGCTATCTAATGGTGATATGGTGACCCCGGTCTAAAGAGCCAGGAATAACGGCCGAGAGGAATAGTCACACTGACCATGCGTGAAATATACTTAAACTTCAAAGACGCTTCAAGAAGACTAAGAATCATGATGTGGAATATAGAAGGGCTAAAAAGTGCAATGAATATGAGCCCGGAAAACTTCCTATTAGGGTACGATATAGCAATTCCATTGGAAAAAATATCACTGACGACTGGCAACACCCAGACTTCTATGGTTTTCATCTTACAGCTAGACAGGGAGAAAAAGGTAGACCTTCTGGGGGAATAACTATCCTCCTAAAACTACACCTAACCCCAATATTATCAACAAGGCAACAGAACCATACCCTACTATTGGAAATAGGCGGCCTCATAACTATAGTCGCTTACTTCCAACCGAACATAACAGCAATCGACATAATGGACGAGCTAGGCCAAATGATCACTCAAAGCAAGCAAGATAAACCAATAATTATAGCAGGTGACCTTAACTGTTGATTGGACATTCCGAATTACAAAGCAAAGCTAGTCCTCGAGAAACTGGAAGCAGAAGGCTTCATCCTGCTAAACATCCCCACTATCCCTACATACATCTCACATATTGGAAAGAGCACAATAGATATTGCACTTACGAAAGGACCAATAACAGGCAACATGACTACAATATGGACAGCAAACCAAGCCGTGATTAGGAAACACCAATTGAAATACGTATCCAAGGGGAGTGGGAAAAACCACAGGAAAAGACAATTCACCCTCTTTCAAGGAAAACAGATTATGTTAAAGCTATGCTAGATTCAACAACATATCTAGACACAATAGATAATTCAAGACTGGATGATGCAACAGGAATAACAGAAAAAATCCAACAAAAGGCTGCCATTCTGCGGACCACAAGAAGAACAAAAATATGGTTTGATAGTGAGTGCTATAGGCTGAGGAGGGAGACCCTAGATAAATTACAACTAATAAGGCAGAACTTGAATAATCAAAGTCTAATATACATACACAATGAAAAGAGGAAACTACAAAAGATTTAAAGTAATAAACTTCATGGTAGGGCTCCGTATTGAGTTAAGACTTAACTTAAAAATGAGTACAATTTTATTGTTCCACCTTCTCAATACTTGAAATCATTTAACGTTTTTTAAAACATTATAGGTACTAGTTTCGGTCCGTTTTTTGGACCATCATCAGCCTAGCCAAGAATACAAGCAAAGACATAATCTAAAATAAAATGATGTGGATGAAAAGGGGGGATGGGATGGTAATGGAATAACATATAAAAGTAAAAACCTTATACAATGTTACAATAAATGCGGCCAGAACAAATTACAATTAACAGAAGTGTAAAAGCATCGTGATGTCATTTTAAGTCACTTGATGACAAAGTCTTGGATTAACGGTTGAACTTGTGTTGCACACTTAAAATCGAGTGAAATCTTATGTGAATTCTTGTGTTTCTGGAAGGTTCTAGAAGCAAGTTCCACAGTGGCGCAGAGGGAATAATCCACTCTGTCTGCTGCACTCATTCCTGCAGCTTGTCCACAAATAGCACAAGGTGAGTACCCGTTATTTTGCCCCCTTCCCTTTGTTTTTCTTCTATAAGATCTTTCGCGTTAATTCCGTTTTGTTCTTCAGGTTCATGGGTTCTGACTGAATTGAGACTACCTTAAAACAGCAATTATTTACGCTACATAAAAACGAGTCCAGCCTTCTCAATTCGTCAATTCTATACTGGTCATTTTGGATTATTCCCTCTGCGCCACTGTGGAACTTGCTTCTAGAACCTTCCAGAAACACAAGAATTCACATAAGATTTCACTCGATTTTAAGTGTGCAATACAAGTTCAACCGTTAATCCAAGACTTTGTCATCAAGTGGCTTTAAATGACATCACAATGCTTTTATACTTCTGTTAATTTTAATTTGTTCTGGCCACATTTATTGTAACATTGTATAAGGTTTTTGCTTTTATATGTTATTCCATTACCATTCCATCCCCCTTTTCATCCACATCATTTTATTTTAGATTATGTCTTTGCTTGTATTCTTGGCTAGGCTGATGATGGTCCAAAAAACGGACCGAAACTAGTACCTATAATGTTTTAACAAATGTTAAATGATTTTAAGTATTGAGAAGGTGGAACAATAAAATTGTACTCATTTTTAAGTTAAACTACAAAAGAACACTGAAAGAAAAGAAACACGCCTACTTAGAATCGGAGGACAAGAAGCTAGTAGAGGAAGCAAGAAAAATCCGTTCATAGCCCTAAATCCAAAGAAACAACAACAAACGCACTATATAGACATGGAAAACTGGGAATCACACTTTAGTAAGATTCTCAACACCGAAGGTCCAACGCACCCCACAAAAGATCTACATATCATCACTCCACATACACAAATAGACTGGGTACCCCTGACCATAGAGGAAATTAGAATCGCTATAGACAGCATCAAAAACAAGAAAGCCGCAGGTCCGGACGGGATCTATAATGAATATGTAAAAGACACTGCACACCTGCTAGCCCCTATATGGACAATATTATATAGCAAATGTATAGAAACTGCTTCCATTCCCGACCAGTGGAGAAAGTCAAATGTAAGTTCTACATATAGGCAAAGGAGACTCAAGAGATCCCAATAAGTACAGAGGCATGGCACTGGAAAACTGCCCCTTCAAAATATTCACCAAAATTATAACAGGAAAAATAAATGAGGAAATAAACGAGCATCTGCCAGACAACCAATTTGGGTTTAGGAATGAACGATCTACCCTAAACGCTATTGAACTCCTGCTAAACCAAATCTGGGATGCCTTAGAAGACAACAGAAAATATTACACCATCTTCACAGATTTTACCAAGGCTTTCAACCTGATAAACAGGAAGCTAGTGATAGACAAGCTTAAGGAGACACTAGGCACGAACAACATATAGGCCAATCTCATCACATCAATACTGCAATGGAACGAAGTACGAGTTTCGGATAACCTCACTATCAGATCCAATAGCTCAATCAAACGGGGTCCTAACAGGGTGACCCACTGAGTCCTTTGCTGTTTATAGTTTCAACCGCAGATATCCTAAGAATTACCCAAAAGGAGGGAGTATTTTCTTGCGCGTATGCGATGACATTGTAATTGGCTCAAGAGACATAACAAAACTACAGCAAACTGTAAATGACATGCAGAATTGGTGCTCCAGAAACAAGCTGTTCATAAACATCTCAAAAACAGACACCATGATCTTTAGAAAAGGAGGAAGAGTACCCGCCTCAGCAGAGATCTTCATTCGGGATAAAAAAAATTAAAGATAGTACCAGACTTCAAATATTTAGGCATCACCCTGCAATCGAGCGCATATTGTTTCACAAAACATGTCACAAAAAAGATGGAGATCACTCAGTCTGGAGACAGCAATGTTGCTATTCAGAGTAAAAAATTCTTCCAATAATGATTTATGGCATTGAAATTATCTGGTCACATTTAACAATGAGGAACCTATCAACCTTGGAAAGGGTGAAAGCGAACTATATAAAGGTGATAGGTGTATCAAAAACAACATGATCTAGACTTGTATATCTGCTGGCAAGGGAATAATTTCTCGTAGAAGATCTCAGGACAAGTATGCCCCTACCGAACACCGGTGCTTCAGAGAAACTTCTGGCAAAACTGACGGAGAAGAGAGAAGAAGTCCAACCAGACTTCTATGGCACAGGGGCAATGATAGATCGCTCATGGACAAAAGCTAATTTTGAATTAAGACATGTCATTACAAGATTAGCAGTGCACGGTTTTCATCACCTACTCTGCAAATCAAAATACTTCCATGACCCAAGTATAGACTGTGAGTGTACACTATGTGGAAAAACGTGTGAACAGTACCACATTGAATTCTGTACAGGAAGAACAATGTCTATAAGTGATTATGCAAATATGTAACCCATCAATGTAATCTATATTCTCAGTTATGGCTATTTGGCTGCATTAAATATATATATTATTAAATATACTTAAAAATAAGGGTTTGGCATTCAACAGCCACAGTTATCAAAAGAATGCTTCCAGTCGCATTCGAAAATACAACTCGTAACATACACGCTAGTTATCAGCTGGTGGTTTGCCACGCTTTCAACAACATGGCTTTATTCAGGAGTGGATTCTGCTACACATACACTAGCTGGGAATATCTGCAGGCCTTTGGGCTGAGCAGCAGTCGCTTGGCAGGCAAAGGCTGATTGGGTTGTAGTTTGGTTTGTTTTAGGAGTGTTTGTAAGATTATAATTATACATTTAATTTTTGGTGATGTTTAGCCAAATTGTTGGTTTTCATTCATTCCCGGATTTTCCGTTTTCCCATGCTGTATGTTTTATTTTCATGGTTCCTCCAAAACGGAGAATTGAGGCTCCACTGTACCATATTTACTCATGTATTAGACCCCCCCCCCCTTGGCTTTTCAAGACAAAGAAAATGAAAATAATAAATCTCACATACAAGACCCCCCAACGTAATTCGTCAGAGAACAACAATGATTCCACTTCGAAGCAGGTACAAGCCTTATGCAGCTCTGATGTTAAAACACAAATTTGTTAATAGTTTCATCCGTATGACCCACGCAATGAAAACACGCCTCAAAGTCATATGGTACATCTATGTTTCGTAGTTAAGAAATGTCCGCCTCCATAGCATAGGCCTACTGCAACTCTGATGACGTTACACAAATAGGTGAATAGTTTCGTGTTCGACCCACACACTGCAAGCATGCATCAGTCATGTATATATGTCTGTGTTTTGTAGTTAAGAATGTCTATCAGCATAATGGTTAGGACAATTAGCTGCAGTTCACGGGAGCCTGAGTTCGATTCCCGGTACCATATTGCCAGAGATTTACGAATGGCAGGAAGGTTGATTTGCAGTAAAAATAGTACATGCAACTCCCTTCCACTGGGGACCTGTCTTAAAAAAAAAAAAAAGAGTTGCACCACTTCGGGATGAGGAAACAAGTTTACTTTAGTTAAGAAATATTCACGGTTGTTGCTAGGCCTATTAATATAGGCAGGCGAGATCATTAACACAGTGTTAGTTTAATATCTCGTAACTCGGGCCAATATACAGTTTTTTAGGAGATAAGTAGGTTTAAAACGTGATAAAAACAATGCAATCACAATTGTTTTACTCTCCAACATACCTAACAAATAAGAATAATATTGATTTTTTTTTATGTCCCTACTTACTTTCAGCGCTTTTCGGAGACGCCAAACAAAACATATTAGGGTACGCATTAAAAAATGGGAGATAACAAACATACAAAATTAAACATTATGATGATAAAATGCATTACCGCCACACCAGTAGATATCCATGCGGCAAACTTTCCTGTTATTTACTTTTATTCTTTCCGTCGTAGAATTTTGGCACTATCCGGGTGATAGCATACCTAACCTAAACAATGTGTTCTCTCTTATCTCATTACAGCTGTTTACGTAAATCCTGATGTGATAAATGGAGAGAACAAGCATGAAATATACTTCAAAATAAGGGTTTGGCATTCAACAGTCACAGTTATCAAGAGAATGCTTCCAGTCACTATGCATTATATTCGGAAATACAACTCGTAACATACATGGTAGTTATCAGCTGGTGGTTTGCCACGCTTTCAACAACACGGCTTTATTCAGGTGTGGCTTCTGCCACACATAAACCAGCTGGGAATATCAGAGACCATCTCCAGAAAACATTTGGGAATAGCTTCACACAGTCTGGACTCTATAATCGGGAACGAAACTATTTATAAAAGGTTAAAAAAGACGGGACCTCTAATGCTCTCGGTCTCAACTGCAATGCATGGCTGACGAGATAGCAGTGAAGATGATGTCACTTGGAATGACGACACGCCAGTAACAGGGAAAATAGCGGTGCAAGACAATCAAAATAAAAGCAATGATCAGGTTTACTGTGTGATAGGCCTACTGCTCAACTGAGAAGAGACAAATGACTGGCCATTGAGTTATTTTGTATCAATATTGCATAATATGATAATACGATACCCTTATCCCTTTTCTCTACGGGATCAAGTATGAAGTGAGACGAATCTTCGTAGCAAGTTTTTATGACCGTATGTCCTTCCTGACATCGACCCCATCAGAGGAATTAATGAGATGAAACTAATGACGTGATATGAGTGACTAAAACGGATTACATTTACTTTATATGTAGAACTAAAAGTCGTGTTTCGCCATTTATTGACTTTTTACATTTAGAAAGACTGCCTTCCAATGAAAATAGCCAGTATAACTCAAATACATTCATAAATTTGTTAAAGAACAGTGTAGAATATTTACATATACAATTTATAGCCTAGAAGTCATGCGTTTACTACACAAAATTTGAGGTTATCGCATATTGGAGCCCCCTTTACATTTTTTGGTTGTAAAAGTGGGGGGGGGGGGAGGGGTCTAATACGCAATTAAATATGGTAATAATGTGTCAAATGATATGCTAAACCTCTTTTCAGAGTGTCATGAATTGCTTTCATTCGTATTGGTATGTTGCCATGCCACCTGAGTCTGAACATGTATGTGTGAAATCCCTTTGAGATTACCGATCACTTTTAATAGCTATTCCTACAGGCCCAATTGTGACAAGTGCAAACAATATTCCTTATAAGTAATTTCCTATCTAATATTGTTACAAAAAAAAAAAGGATGTGTCATTACAGTGCCCTGTACTAACACACTATACTATGTTGAAGTTTATGAAAATATTGTCAATAAATGTTTGTGTGATCAAGTGATTTAAATCTGTGTCTCCTGACTGAAGTCAAAATAGGACTACAGAACAGCAATAAGAGCATCTTCAACAACTCACTTGTTTCATTATATGGAGATCCAGTACTACACAGGTAAGTGATGAGGCATCCACATCTTCCATTAAAAAGTTATTTACAGCAGAGTACCATTCCTACAAAAATAGAAACTGCTAGTTTTTTAGCTGGCATGTAATTATTAATAATAATAATAATAATAATCGTATGGCCTCAGCTACCGTGTGCAGACATTTCGATATGACGCCATCTGGCTGTCTGCTCATCAATTTCGACGTTCCGTTTTACTCTAGGACCACTAGATGGCAGACAGAGTAAACCGGATCTCTCTTGGGCGTCTATGGCTGAGATTTAATGAATTTTGTCGGGTAAATACCAAATGTATCACCAGAGATCTTTTACATGCTGACATCGTACGACATGGAGTGTCGAATGGACTCTTTTCCACCCTTCAAAAATCCGACTACCTCTGCCGGGTTTGAACCCGCTATCTTGGGATCCGGAGGCTGACACTCTACCACGAATATCACGAGTGGGTGGGTGGGGGGGGGGCAAGTCAGTCCGAGCCAATGCCAAGTCTTGCTGAAGTGTTGTTGCATTCAAGATGGCAGCAAAAGCTATTTTCTCCACTGTTTAATAGGTTCCAGTGGAAAAAGTTTTCATATTTTTCTCTCAAATTTTTCTAATGTTTTCTAATTTAACATGTTTTCTTTCCTTGTCCCCTGCAGAAACATATTAATGAGGTTTTACTACATAAAAACACTGATACAACATTTTTCCATAAATGTAATGTATTACTTATTATTTTGTTAAAAAATGAAGTTAACTCTAGGCATGGTTTACTATTTAGACAAATACAGTAAAACCTCATTAAGGCATTACTGCAGGGGACAAGGAAAAGAATGTGTTAAGCAAGAAAACGTACTAATGAATATACGAATAAAAACTATCCAACAGGGATACGTAAAAACTAGATAAGATTTTTTCCGACATGAGGGCATTTTACATTGTGTATCCGCTGGTACAATGAAAACTGTAGGCCTATCTACCATTTCTAAAGATGATAGGAAGTATTAAAAGGTGTGAAAAACATGAGAGAACAAATATGAAAACCTTTTCTGCTGGGGATTATAAAATAACAAGTACCGGTACATTGAACGGTGTAAAAAACACCAAACAAATACGAAAACAAGTGCACAAGGACTAACAAAAAATTTGAAGTATTACTGCGGATCACATTTCCTTCTGAAACAAATGTTAGTAGAAGTCTTTTATTTCGGAGCAGTGTGTTATTAAACATTATTTTCTGGTCAGACTCTTAGACAAAGAATTGGAGATTAACTCGACCATGTGCAGATGCGAGGAATGACTTTGACCGCCATTTTGAATCAAACAAAACTTCAACCAACTTGAGTGATCCAGTCGAAACTCGAAGGTGCGAGTTTCAACATTCGCGACCTCCAAGCGCTTACGCCAGTCCTCTTTCTGACAGATTTTCATTTTGTTTTCATTAACTTTTTAAAGAATTTCATATTTTCTGTATCCATAACTAGGCTATCACAAGACAAATATGCACCACGCTAGTCAATTTCACACGATTATGTTCCTAATCCAGATATAGGCTACCGTATCACGCGGCAAAGATTAGCTTCAATTCACTGTACCACTCAACACAAAATACTTTTCTACCCTCTGAAATACAAACACAAATACGCTCACTCTGCTATTCAGCAATCTTGCTGCTTACCAGCAAGCAAAACTGAAGTGCAACTTATCCTTTGACGTTCAGGAAAGCTTTTTACCCGTAATCATGCCAAGTGTGGCAATGGCTTTTACCCGATTGGAAATCACGGTTCTTTCAGATCTAGGAAAAATGTGATCGTACTAAGCGGTAATAGCAAAAATTTGTGACGTGATAAGGGAGGTATTTTTATATAGATTTAATACAATGAGAATCAGGGCTTTGAATTTACAACATGTCAAGCGGGAAAACGTGTTAATGAGGAATGCACTAACGAGGTTTCACTGTATATTTTCCTTGTAGAAAGAAGGTATCAGCAAAAGAAAGGGATGTGCAATGAAAGGGATGAAAATGAAAAATTCTTAGGCCATGTAAACCTAATATCAACAGTTAAAGACAACGATAGTTGACTAAGGGAGGTCAGAGACGGAAGCGAACTGGCAATAGTAACTGAAAGCAGTGCCAAACTTGTCTAAGGTTCTGGAGGTCAGTACTTCATGTTCCCAAGTTTAGAGCTTTTGGGGAACTTGTAGGACTGTACAGCCCCTCACAAAACTTCAGAGCCATCTCACATTTAGGAAAATATGGCAGTTAACAGAATTATCATTTTACTGCCTAGTCCCGAATAAACTCGCTGATATTAGATTTGTCTCACAGGGTAAGACGTACCCCAGACCTTGGTTAAGATAGTAGTGTCGGTTAACTTTCATACTACTATTATTCCATAATCTTTAGCACTTGAGTGCATTATGCATATATTACAAATTCTGAGATTTCTTTGACCAAAATGAGCAAACTTGATGCACATAAAAATCTTGATCCTGCTTATTCAACATGTTTCTCAGTTTAAGTTCACAACTTCAAAATAATAGAACTTACCTCATCCTCAGAACAAGGTTGATGGGTGTTACTGCAACATTCTGTGGCATCTCATAATACTGGTTCTGTTGGGACATATCAGCCATGTTCTCACCAACCCTTGTTCCAGAGCCAGAGCCTGTACCACCACTGCCCTCATTGTCAGTCAAGTCTTTTTCACTACCTGAGGAGCCCACGGTCTCAATGTTGTTCATGGGTTTCTCTCGGCACTAGAAATACAGTATGAAATATTCCATATAATCAGTGCACAAGATTATAATACAGTATATGAAAATATGTTACAAAACAAGGTTCAACCTAATACATTCTTTTATGCTGTTAAAAATTAGGTCAATGCTTCAAATAAATAGAAAAATAGTAATGTCTCACTGTTTATACGAGGATAGTTGTGGTCAGAGTAGCAAGAAGAGTGCACTGTAATGTGTCAGCTCAGTGACTGTTTACACACAACAGAATACCAAAACTAGTATATAGTGGTTTTTGGTGGCATCAGTTTTCTAGTTTCTTTCTGCACATTTAAAAATTGCGTCCATAGCAGCGAACCATTTCACACTGCAAATGTATAAAAAGGCTGAACTGGAGCTTGATTACTTTAAATTTCTGCATTTTCAAATATTCTTGATCATATACACCCTTAACTACCCTGACCTGACAGGAGCAGGGCAAGGGGAAATGGAAATGAATATGATGATGATGTACACTCAACCGCACAAAAATTGGTCGCCACAAAAGATGACTTTCTTTCAAAATCCTCTTGTTTGAAACAGGATGAACAAATTCTACAGGAGACAGGATTCGAAGTATCATATCATCGGCCATCAGCTAGCCACAGTTTAGATTATCTTCGCGTTTCGAAAATGTATAAAATTAAATATTTCTTTGCCTTCCAATTTTTTTCCAGTTGAGTGTACATCTTAAATGTTTAAACACGAATCATTAATATATATATTCTAAAGTAATCTTATCAATGATGATGATTTATGGTATTGTAAAGGTGAAATATTTGGCGTAAGGATTTCGCAAGTTAAGAATTCTGCAGGTTGGGAGACGTTTCATCCAGTCCTCTGTAGTCATACTCTCAATGGCATCATGCAGCAGTTTCTCAACATCGGCTATTTTAAAAGTTTTGTTGCAATCAGGTACCTCACCTTTGATTTGTGCCCACAGTAGTTTTATAGGGTTGTATGGAAGCAAACAAATGACCTTATAACCCATTTCTTGTGCTATTCTGTCAAGTTCATATATTTTTGGTGCATTCTTCATTTCGGGTTTATTTAACAACTCATCCCTGGTTTCTTCTACTGTGATAATCCAAATTTAGCGAGTGTTCCTCACAGTAAAATAACAATTTATACTCGTTCAGAAATCCTGTTCCAGTTGATCCAAAATGAAGTACGATCATCCTACCTGCTCTTCCCACTGGCACCTTTAGTCCAACTTGTTCACGCAAATCTTGCCAAATCATTTTCCTGCTGTGATTTTGGTTCACAAATGTTTCATCTAAATAAAATATAGGTCTACCATGAGCGTCATTCTTTACAGCATTCATTTTATGAAAGAATTTTGCAGGTGCACAAGCTATATTTAGTCTTTCCATCAAAAACCTTCGTCCGTGATTGCACTTTCTATACCTAAAACCCACACTTCTCAAGATACATAAGTGGTGGTTGTGATTTTTGTTTTTAGAGGAAGTATGAGGTAATTATCCTCTCTGAACAAGTGTGGAAAAGAAATTTAAAATAAAACAAAATTATTTATCAAGCAAAGAAATTTTGAAATGAATGACAACGTAAAACTAAAATTATTGTATTAGTATAAGCTGAAATGGTCACTAACGAATCAAAAGGGAACTTCAGTTCCCTGAGCAACAGAACACTTGAAATTTACACACCCTCGATTAATCCACTGTCACACACGAAGCGGATGACGAGATTTGATGATTGGCTAGTATGCGTTCAAGTATCTCCTGCAGGCCGAGGCTCTGTCTCAGGCCAAAGAGAACGGTGCATCTGTGAGAATGTGTGTCATGGTGAAGGCAGCATCACAAGAAAACACTGGGGGGGGGGGGGGGGAGGGTCTTCACTCTTTAGGAGATAAAGAGTGTGTAGACCGTTCGTGACCTATCCTCAGCCCACTACAGCCCCTCTCCGCGAAGGCCGGGAAGATGACCACCACATGGTAGTTTTCTTAATTCCTCGCAGCTTATTGGGAGTTCGGATAGCTAGCCACTTCAATTCCCAGGACGCCAAGCTGTTTCAACATAGCTGAGAAATATATTTAGCAGGTACATTCACAGGACTTGAAGGTAAAAGTACCGCTTCCTTTGCAGCTTCATCCTTAAGTTCGTTTCCTACAATCCCAATGTGGTTTGGAAGCCAAGCAAAAGAGATTCTGGTGCCAGAATACACATAACTTGGCTAGAAGGTTATGAATCTGCTGCACTAGTGGGTGTTGCGAGGAACAGGCTTCAATAGACTGCAGAGAACTTAACGAGTCGGTACACATTAGAAAATGGTTTCTTTCATTACCAAGTGAAAATTGCAGAGCTTCCGGGATGGCGTAAAGCTCAGCAGTATACATGCTACATACACTAGGAAGCGAGATCTTCATCCTTATATTATCGGTGACGAAAGAGCAACCCACATTTTCTTCGATCTTAGAACCATCCGTGAAGACATGTTTTGCAGCCTGATACTGGTGAACGAAGTCGTGTAAATACCTCTGATAAACAGAGGCATCCGTGTTGACCTTGTGCCCAAGGAGTAGATCTAGCCATATATCCGGTTGCGGAACTAACCACGGAGGTACCTCGCTAGAAGTCCACTCAAGACAAGCACTGACAGCCACATCTAACTCACGACACAAGCTATCAATATGAATCCCATTGGCATTCGGCCAGTCTTGGTACTTCTGGTGGTATTGGGTACTAAAGATGCATTGCTAGCTTGAATGTAGCAGCATTTTCACGAATTTTGGCAGCGTATGTGAGGAGCAACTGCTTCCTCCTTATTTGTAAAGTTGCAACTCCTGCTTCAGTGAGCAGGCTGGGAATGGGGCTAGTATGGAAACCTCCCATTGCCAGGCTAATTCCACTATGGTGAACACTGTCTAAAAGACTCAGCATAGTTCTTGCTGCTGAACCATAGGCCACACTCCCATAGTCCATTCGGGAGGGGACTGTTGCCAGGTAGAAATGTAGCAGCACCGCATGGTCAGCCCCCCACGAAGTGCCAATGAGAAACTAGAGCATGTTAAATCTCTTCATGCAGGCAACCTTCAGCTGACGGATGTGGGGCAGCGACGTTGGTCTCTTATAAAAATGGAGACCCAGGAATCTGCAGGTGTCTGCCACTGTTAAGACACTGTTTCGCAAGTGGAGCTCTGGTTCAGGAGGCACAAGCCAACGTCGACAAAAGTGTACAACTGAGGTTTTCACCGCTGAAAATTGAAAACCATGTTCCAGAGCCCATCTGTTGATTCGGATAATAGCTTGCTGTAGCTGTCTCTCAGCAACCACCATCCTTCTGGAGCTAAGATGTGGAGAGCTAAATCATCTACATACAGCAATGGAACGACTGTGAGCCCAGCAGTGGCAATTATGCCGTTGATGGCGATTGCAAACAGGACGACACTCAGTACAGATCCCTGTGGTACTCCATTTTCTTGAACATAATACTGAGAAAACACAATCCCTACTCGGACTTGAAAGAGCCAGAGGGCCATGAAATTCTCAATAAACGTTGGCAAATAACCCCGAAACCCCCAATGGTGTAGTGTGGAGAGATTCCCACATCACTACGTAGTATCGTAAGCTTTCTCCAGGGCAAAAAACACAGCGACTAGGTGTTCCTTCCGGAGAAAGGCCTCCTGAATGGCACTCTCCAGTCTGAACAGATGATCGGTAGCAGACCGACGAGAGCAAAAACCACACTGGTAGTTAGTCAGGAGACCTTCCTTTTCCATGGCCCACACAAGACACCGGTTAACCATCCTTTCAAATAGCTTATAAAGGCTATTTGAAAGGCATATTCGCCTATAACTATCCAGAATTTTTTTCATCTTTACCTGGCTTGGGAATTAGTATCAGAATTCTCTCACGCCATTGAGATGAAAACACTCCCCCACTCCATATTCTGTTGAATAGGGTGAGGATATCCTTGAGACATCGGTCACTCAAATGTTTAAGCATTTGATAGTGGATTTTGTCTGGTCCAGGAGCCGTGTCCCTCATAGCGCAAGTGCACTCCGCAACTCCCATTCTGTGAAAGGCAAGACAGGAATGCGAAACACTAGAAGTGAAAGAGAAATGGTGTGCCTCTGCCTCGCATTTAATTGGTAGAAATGCAAAGTCGTATCTCTCAGAGATGGATGTATCTGCGAAATATGACACGATGTGGTCTGCAACGACTGAAGGAATCATAATTACATCTCCATTAATGGAGATTCCGGAGACTGAGGGGCGAGTTCTGTACTCCAACAATACGGCAGAGTTTTGTCCACACTTGTGATGACTGTGCCATCATGGAAGGCACATACTTTTTCCACATAGCTTTCTTACTTTCTAGAATTAAAAAACGGGACCTTGAGCGCAGACGTTTAAATGCGATAGAATTGGTCAGCGCACAATTCTGATGATAATGCTTAAAAGCCTATCGACAAACATGTATGGTTGCTGCAATTTTGTCGGTCCAGCATGGGACCTGTTTCCAGCGAGGGATACCAGACAAGGATGGAATCGTTTCCTCTGCAGCTGCCAGAATTGCAGTAGTAATGGACAAAACATGGTCATCAACGCCTCCAGCATATCAGCCATCACTGCGCGTTTGCAAAATTCTAGCCAATTTCCTTGCTGAAGTAACCAGCGCTTGGATACTTCGGACCATCTTTGATTCCAGAGAGATAGAAATAAAACATTACTAAACTATCCAAAAATGGTCACTATCACAGAGGTCATCGTGTACTTGCCACCGTAGCAGGGAAACTAGAGCACGGCTGCACAACGTGACATCCAGGCGTGAGAATGTGCCACGTGCGCTGCTGAAATGTGTAGGTTCCCCTGTGTTAAGCATGCAAAGATTGAACTGGTTGATCAGTTTTTAGCACATTTTTAGCTTGTTTTACGTAGACTACTTTAACATCTCCCCCCCACTTATTTCATTGAAGATGGCTCAAATGAGTCAAAACATGTTTGAATTTTATTGCTCCATCTAATGATGGAATTATGTTTTGTATTGAAGAGGAGGATACATTTATTTTTTCCTTTGTAAAGTGAATCCTCCCCCTAGCACAGGAAGATGGAGAACCCTAGAGTGTGTTACGGGTGTTCACGTCTCCCAGCATGAAAAAAGGAGGTAACTGAACAATCAAATCTTTAAGTACATGCATTTCAATATCGTAGTTTGGTGGAATGTACACGTTGCACACTGTCGTCATTACTGGCAATAGAGCGCGAATCACAACTGCACCTAGCTGAGTATGGAGCGGTACTTCGTCGCTGAAGATGTCGGATCGGACTAGGGTACAAACACCCCCCACTCGCCGCGCCATCCACTCTGTCTTTAGAATAAAGACGATATCCTCTCACAATCGTGTCATGTCCAGGTCTCAAACGAGAGGCCTGTAGACAGACTATGAAGGCTGCAGAGATGGATATGAATTGACGTAACTCAGCTAGGCGACAGTGATAACTATAGTACCATTGTGTGGATTGGTAGCGTTACAAAATTAAGACAAGTGCTTGCCCTTATTTCCAAATACTACCGTCCATTGTCTGCCATCCTTGTCGGTGTCCTTTGTGTCATCTCCACCGTCCACGTTAATAAGTGCTTCACTCTCCATTGTCTCCTCAGAAGAGGGACACAAGGTGACTGAACACTCCGCAGACAGTGATCTCATTGAACGGGAATGGTGGACCTTCTTCCTGGGAGAAATAGGTTCCCCAGAATGTGAACAAGCAAGGGGATGATGAGACCCCTCAATCTTGTCCGCTATTTAGGCAGTTTCTGGAGGAGCCTTGGCAGATGATCTGCCAGGCTTTTATGGGGATGCAGTGATTCCCGATTGAGTTGGCAAAAGCTTCTTCTCACACTTCTTTGGGAAGTGCTGGGGCTTCCCCTTTTCCTCCTTTTGGTTCCCAGCTTTGGTAGGAGGGCTGGACAACTTTCTAGCCCTAGTTGGGAAAGTCTTTTCCCCCGGCCAGTTGGGGGGAGGACTTCCCAGCCGAACGTCCCTGGGAAGGGCCCTTCTCAGACCATGTCGGCAATAACAAACTTGTTGAAATCCTAGATGTTGTGGAGAACTTCTTGGGATATTCAGTTTCTATGACTAATGATTCTTGTTTGTGGCTACTAAGACTTTTTGCTGCTTGTGATGTACTGTTAAGTGGTACAAAACTTTGTGGGGAGATCTCTACCTGATTCACTTTTTCTGCAAAGGAAATGGAGAACTCCAGAGCAGCCATAGATTTTAATTTTCTCCGGACATCTGGATAAGAAAGTTTATCCACAGTTCTGATCTGCTGGATCTTCTCCTGTTTAAATATGGGACACTCCTTGGAGATAGGAGCATCCACACCTGTGCAGTTGATGCACACAGGTCGTGGTGTGCAATCGACACTAGCATGCTCGCATTTTCCACTTTTTTGCAGGTTGTTGAGCCTTGACATCATAATAAGGTGTGGCCAAACTTTTGGCAGTTATAACACCTCATTGGTATGGACGAACAGACAGACGATACATTGCAACCTTTATTCTTTTGAATGAAGGATGAAGAACACAGACACCTCTTATGCAACTTGAGGGACACCTTGTTTGTCTGGCCCTACGCCAATGCCAATGCAGCATGTGTAACCCTGAGCGGGTATAGCCCTCGAGATAAACAAGCACACAAGCTCACAAACCAACGTCAAGGTCTTGGTGACTCTAGAGGGGGCAAGGGACTTCTTTGAACCTTGAAAGTTAAATTTTTTTACTAAAGCAAGTCTGACCTCCTTCACTGTTGGATACTCCCCACGATCATAAAACCTAAAGACAGATTTACGCACTACTTCCTTATTGAAATCGTCTAACCAGGATACTTTTTCTCTTTTAAAGTGCTTCTGTGGCATATTTAAGTGGGGCTCATTTTCTTCAGCATTGCCTATAGCCCTTTTAATGTTCTGAACAGTAGTTTTACCTACTCCACATGGGTCTCCAGTCAGTTTCTGAATTTGCTTGTTGCTTGAAATTTACAGTGTTTAAAATGTCTGAATATTCAGCCAAAGTTTGGAAAAATCTGTACATATGTGCAATAATATTTTTACACTGTTTATTGAAGTCTTTCTTGCCAAGTCATTTTCCTGGCCTTCCCGGTGGTGGCGTACGAGGAAAATCCTCATTTTCATTATCAGCATTACACGTAGTAAATCAACCTTAATAAGATCATTGTGTTAAGCAACTGCACGTTCTTGCATCTAGATAAAGCAGGCAAATGAAGGTGTGGTGCAGTAGCGTGGCAACATCACCAGACGAGGGGTGGAGATTGGAGCAGTGGGCCAGTTGACCTTCAGGCCTACAATGATGTGTCATGAAGTATAGTCCACAAGGAAGATGTATGTATTGTGACGGTCTCGTTATGTCTGATGAAGTGGTTTGGACAGGCAATGTCGTATCTTCATGTTAGGTGGCTTTGCGCACATGTTACCCTAGTTTGCAAAATGAAGTTCATTCTACAGATAATAAATTATAGTGCATTTTGTTGTCATCGATACTTGTATTAAAAGGGCACTCGTTATATGAAGTGAATCTAATATAATATTAAATCAGGACATGAACTGTACTACTACATGTGTGTGTGTGTGTGTGTGTGCGCGCGCGCTCCCTCACTTGCTTGAGGGTTAGTCTCTACGTCGACCTCAGAACACAGCATTTCTACCTTGGAGCAACAATGCGCGATATTGTGACCTGTTACACTAGCCATTCAGTCATGCGTTGTATTGTCGCTAACAGACATAAACGTTACCGAGACTACTAAAGTACGTATTTGCCTGTGATATAGGAAAGGACACATAACTAGACAACTTCATTAATATTTTCTGTATGAGTTTCAGCCACATTATTCAAGAGGACTTTGCTGGCCGATTCAACATGAGGACATTACCACTGCCATCGTGATATACAGGCCGTACTGTCGTTCTGATGACGTAGCGCTTTGGGTGGGGCTTGGAGGCGATATGCATCCGCTCCGCTTGAATAACGCACTAGTTTGAATTACTTAAGAAACTGTTAACACCTTATAAAACCAAAAAGTATTCATAAATATTTGTTAGTTCTGACATACAATGCATTTCTTTCCCGGTAACATTCTATTTCTCGCGTATATCCGTTCGTTTCCGTGAGTACAGGCTAACACTTTGAGACATATTCTTGCGATTTCTATCCATTTTCTAGTCAACTTGAACATTCCCATCATACACACTGGTAGAAAACAAGCAACCAATTACCAATACAACATACTACAAATGTAAATTATTTCTGTACCACCAATTCAGTACCTACAAGAAAGATTACGAGTAAGCTAACCTCCAACAATAACAAAACATTTACTGTCACTGTCATGACTCATGAAATTCAGTTACTGTTTTAAAAAATGTAGATTTTTAAACAGCAAATAATGCCTATATAATTATTTTCATATTCAATTTTCATGGAATAGCCCTGTTCCATTGCCTATGATATGAAATTTGATGGGAAAACATCTCAGCAGTGTTATTTCACAATACATTTCTACCTAAAATGGTAAAATGCATAAATAGGACTTGAATTTTCAAATACACCAATAAGTCTGATTACATAAAAATAATACCCATGTTTTTGACATAAGAAATTTTATCTCACCATCTGGACGAGACACACTTATTTCCCTCAGGGTTTAATCTTCAGGAAAGTGGTTGATACACACAACTGTGTTCCACTAGCCATCCGAACGGTGACAACCCTCACCTCACCATCTCGTCCAGGGTGAACTTGAACTATCCTACCCCTGGGCCAACTCTAGGAGAGGGATGTTGCCCTCAGTTAACAGCACAAAAGAATCAACATCAATACGTTGATTGGTATCATGCCACTTGACACGTTTTTGCAATTCCTGCAAGTATTCTCGCTGCCATCTCTGCTACAACCACTGCTGAATTTTCTGCAAATGCTGCCAACGTGACAAGTGGTTATCGGGTTCTCTCAACAAATCTCTTTGCACAGGTTGCATGATTGAGTCACTTAGAAGAAAATGTACTGATGTTAGGACTTCTAAATCATTTGGATCATTTGGCAGGGGAGTAAGGGGACATGAATTTAATACAGCCTCTATATCGCAAAGAATAGTGTAGGTTTCTTCGAAAGTTAGCATGCGTCCCTGTGTTTCAGTCAGCAAATGTCTCTTCCATCATCTTTACAGCTGCTTCCCACAATCCCCCAAAGTGGGGTGACCGGGGAGAAATGAAACTCCACTCTATCTGCTGCTGAGCGAGAGAGGAGGTAATTGTCGTCGTCCCCTTTTCCAAAAAGGACTGGATATCTCGTAGTGCATTGGTTGCTCCAATGAAATTCTTCCCATTATCAGAGAAAAGCTGCGTGCACAAACCTCTTCTTGCCGTAAAGCGTTGCAGTGCACCTAAGAAAGCTTTGGTTGTTAGCTCCAACACTAACTCCAAATGCACTGCCTTGGTACTGAAGCATGTAAATACAGCTACGTAACTCTTGTAAGTATCAATGCGGCCTCTTCTGTGGCTTTCTCTTACAGATATTGGACCTGCATAGTCCACTCCTGTGGTAACAAAGGGTCGAACAACTAACCTGACCCTTTCTTTTGGTAAATCTGCCATGCGTACCTCCGGAACTGTAGGATGGTAACAAAAGCACTTCAGACACCTCTTGACAATCTTTTTCGCTTCTCTTCTGCCGCTGATAGGCCAATATCGTTGTCGAGTTGCATGTAGCAACTGCTCTGGGGGACAATGCTTCAGACAACGATGTTCATTTTCCATGATAATTCTGGTGATGTGATGATTTGCTGGTAGAAGCAGAGGATGTCTCTGTTCTGATGTTAGCTCCAAAAAAAGAAGCCTTCCTCCAACCTTAATCAATCCGTCACTATCCAGAAACGGACTGAGTGACTTTAGAGAACTCTTCTTTGGGAGGTAGTACTTGAGGGAATACTTCTAATTGTGTCCATCTGACTCTCTGTTTCTCTGCTTTACAAGTTTCTTGTATTTCTAGTGAACCTTTTTTCCTTTCTGGTGGTTTGAGTTTGCAATTATAAATGAATCTTTGACAATATGCTACTATACGGCATAACTTCGGAAATGACAAGAATTTTTTCAGTAGAATGCTGGCTGATGTTGCTGTAAACATAACTGCTGAGACCTTCAGCTCTGGTAGTTCTGTTTCAAATTCTCCTGAATGCTCTGGTTATTGACGTTGCGTGTGAAGCCAGGAAGGTCCACTCCACCAAAGCGTTTTGTCTTTGAGTTCTGCTGAAGTAATTCCTCTTGAGAGAAGATCAGCTGATTTTCAGTTGAAGGAACATGCTTCCAGGTGATTGCATCAGTGGCTTCTTGAATCTTTGCAATCCTGTTTGCCACAAATGTCTTCAGCAGCTTTGGGTCAGTGTTGATCCATCCAAAAACAACTGTACTGTCACTCCATAATCTGATCAGACCAATTTATTTTTCCAAAGCACTCACTGTTGTTTTGACAAGTTGTGTAAGAAGAAGGGCTGCCTCAAATTCAAGTCTTGGCAACAAAATGGTTTTTAAAGGAGCTACTTTCGTCTTTGCACAAAGTAAATTGGAAATGTACAGACCACATTGCGTTTGACAAACTGCAAAAATGCAGGTGCCAACAGCCTTCTCTCAAGCATCACTAAATACAAACAAATCAAAAGAGCAAGAGCAATTTCCAGGATTTATGTTTCTCATAATTCTGATGTTTTCAGTCTTTCTAATGACACATAGTACTCGTTCCAAATCTGAAGGGTTCTGGGAACAATGGCTGATCCCATTCACATCCATCTATCCATAAGTGTTGAATCAACAACTTCCCTTTGATCAGTACTGGACCCACGAGTCCTAGTGAATCAAAAATTTGTGCGATTTTGGAGGCGACTTCTCTTTTCGATCTTGGTGACTGCTCTGCCAGCTCAACTCGAAACTGAAGGCAATCTTGCGCTGAGTTCCAGAGAAGTCGAAGAGTCTTACTAGCTTCACCTTTGTCTAAAACCAGTAAAGTCCCTTTGTCGCTTTTGCTCTCCAAATACTGCAAGATCTCTTTGCTGTTGGACCTCCATTTCCTCAAAAACATTCCACCACTCTTGAGAATATTTTGTATTTGCCGCCATAGCCTGATCAAGTCTTCTAGAATATCTCCTCCACTTAAGCATTCATCCATATACAAATCATCGTGAATAGCCTTTGCTGCTGCTGGAAATTCATTTTCATGAAGAGTAACCAATTCATTTGGGCATCTCATGGTATGGTAAGGTGCTGATGCTGTTCCATATGTTACTGTACTCAACTGATAAATCCTCACAGGGGCTGAAGATCCCTCTTTTCACAAAATCTGCTGTAAGGCTTGATCTTCAGAATGGATGAGGATTTGTCAAAACATCTTTTCCACATGTCGTCATGATGTACTTATGGCTGCGAAATCTAAATACAATGTGAAAAAGATCTCGCTGTAAATTAAGTCCCGTTATGAGCTGGCCATTGATTGATGTCTCAAGTGATGTTTTCACCGAGGCATCAAATACCACTTTCTTGATTTTCCGAGGATGACATCCGGCTTGATAGGGAGCCTTACGATGAATCCACCTGTTCTATCTCTCGAAACGGTGTCCGTGAACTGTCTTTCACATATTCATTCTTCCAGAACTTTTCCAATCTGATCTGATAACTGTTGATTGTTGATTGCTAATTTTCATGCATGTTGTTGATCCTTGTTTCTCAAAAACTTCACCGCCTATAATCCAGCCTAATCGGGTGTTTTGCAGAGCTGGTTGTCCTTCAGCTTCATTCTTGGGTGGACCTATGACTATTTTCTAACAAAGTCCTGAACCTATTAATGTGTCTATGTATCCAGGCTTGTTGAATGTAGGGTCTGCCAAGCGAATGTCCTTTGGAATAATAATCTTGTCCTTCTTGATCTTCAACTATGGCAATCGTCCTGTTACAGTTGGCAAAACTAGAAATTCTGCTTCCACCACAAATCCGTCGTTCCTTGAAGCGAGGTGTACTCTCGTAATCCTTTTTGTTTCCACTTTGGAACAATCTACTCCAATGATCTGTGTGTTTGTCTTGACATTCGGTAAACTAAGCTTCTTATACAGACCTTATTTTCTTAGATTCGACTGAGATCCCAGATCCAACACGGCTCGGCATGTTATTCTTCTTTTGTGAGCATCTTTCACATCAATTAAAGCTGCTGACAAAAGTATCTGCTATGTTACTCCTTTCGCCAAGCTCACAATGAGTGAAGCAGGTGAATGCTGAGATTCGACACACAGGTTTATGGGCACTTGGTTTTCTTTAATATTTAGAAATTTCATGATTCGTATTGAAGTGGGATTACAATATTTGAAATTAAGAGGGTTCCTCCTATTCAATACAAAGATGTTTATTAACGTGAAAGAATCGCATATCGTTCACATGAGGTACTAGTTTCGGCAGCAAATATGTGCCATCATCAGCCACAAAGTCAAATCGGGCAAACACAATAAAACCTTAAAACAACTTTAAACACATTATAACACCTGCATGGATGAATATGAAATATGACTTTAAAACAACTTTAAAAACACACTATAACACTTGCACAGATGAATATAAAATAAAATATGGTACACGATGAATTTGAATTTCATTTTAAAATCCGTTAAAATGATGACTCCGTTGTTGTATACCCATGGCAGTTTGTCCAGCTTGTATATATCTTTAGTTTTCTAAAACTTAAATTATGCTGCGGAGTTTAATGTCATATGAAGTTGACACTATGTGTGTTCTGTAGTTTGGTTCCGAAAAATAAACGTAAACATGAACTTGGTTAGATCCAAAGAATTAATTCCCACTTCAATATGGCTTAAGGAACCTGGGGAAGAAATTAAAAGTTGAATTAGGCAAAAAATCGGAAGGAAAGATCAAAAAGAAAAGTCTAGAAAAACCGAGAGAATACTAGAAACGAACTCACCTTGAGCAGCCTGAGTGATCGGCGGACGGAGCTGGACTGAGAGATGCGATTATAAGGTTAAGGGGCGAGGCGGAAGGGAGGAGAGGGGAGGGGTAGAGGCGGAGCAACTATCACGGAGCTAAGGTGGAGCGGAAGGATGTGGTAGTGGGGGTAAATGATGTGGATATGTACTGCGTATGGTTTGAAAGATCGAATTGTTTTTAGGTGGTCTAATATTTCTTAACCATTTAATTAAGAGATCATAAAGAATATTAGATTTCTCGGAAATTTCATTTAAATTATAGTTAGGGTTGAAATATTGATCGCAATGAATGAAACAATTTTCGACAATGTTCATAATTGGCCCTTTGTTTGCTATTTGAAGTATCTCAAAATCATGTTCTATATCAGTAAACTTATGATTAGAGTCGTGAATGTGTTGGCCTATAGCAGAAAACTTGTTATATCTTACTGCGTTGACGTGCTCTGAATATCTGTTTGTGAAGTTGCGTCCTGTTTGTCCCACGTAGGAGGCGATGCAGTCGATACACTTGAATCTATAGATTCCAGATTTGGAAAATTTGTTAAGTGTTGACTGATGCTGAATTATGTGTAATTTCTGCGGTCCTATTATTAGTTCTGAAGAAGATTTTTACGTTATGTTTTCGAAAAACATTGGGAATTTGATGGATACCATCGTTGAATGTAAAAGTAGATGAAACGTTAGTTATAGGTTTTTCTTTTGTGAGAGTAGTCTTGGGCCAGTGTCTAAATTTATTGATTATCTGTTTTATAAATGATCTGCTGTAACCGTTGAATTTGGCAATTGCTCTTATAGTGTTGAGTTCGCTATTGAGGTCTCTTTTAGACATAGGTATCGTGAATGCACGATGAAGCATGCTATTATACGCTGCACGTTTGTGTGTTTGAGGGTGTATGGAATCATGACGAATAGTATTGGCAGTTTGTGTCTGTTTTCTGAAGACTCTATATGAAAGAGCAGATGGATTTCTGAGAATAGTTAAATCCAGAAAATTAATTACTTTATTATTTTCGGACTCAAGGGTAAATTTGATGTGGGGGTCAATGTTGTTTAGTTCTTGCAGGGTAGAGGTTGCATTCTTGATTTCTTCATCCATTATAACAAATGTGTCGTCAACGTATCTGGCCCACATGAGGATGTTTGGAAAAGTATTGCTATTTATTTTTGTATATTCCAGAAAATCTAAATAAATGTCCGATTTTATTTCTCTTCTGAAACTGGTCATCAACAATAATTTCTTTAAATTTGATGAAACCATCTATCAACAAAATGGACTGGCCATGGGATCACTCGCCATCGGTAATTCTTTATGAGCGTTCGTGCTCAAGGGCTCCCCTTGGGGAACTTCTGTCTTCCTTGGTAAGTGCTATTTCTATGTTTTTCTATCATGTTGATTTTCCTTCTAGTGTTTCGGTATTTTCTTGTTTAATGTAACTTTCTATGTTTTAAATTCAACGTCTCGGAGTTTACCCTAGATTCCCGTCTTCACTGATTTCAATTTTCTGAGCGATTGTTTTCGCCAGTCACCGGCATTTGTTATTGACAATATTATTATTTATTTTACGCCCACACTGGATCACTGAAATCAATCTATATACAGTCAAGTCTTATGATAATTGGTTACAAATTTGGTTGATGTTTCTTCTTTTGTTCCCAGAAATGTTTCATTCTCTCTGACCTGGCTGCCCGTTCTTCGTCACTTATGTTGTATTGTTTACGTGTATAGGTCTTCAGTTTAAGTCTCACGTCGTTATTTCTCAGGATCCTCTTCTCTTCTCTGTTTTCAATTTGTTGACTTGTCAAGCCTAATTCATTTAAATCTTCTTGGACTTCTTTGAACCAGTGATTTTTAGTTTTACTTTTCCAAAAGTAGTTGAATAAATGTTTGAGTATCTAGTCTCTGGTAGTCGTAATATGTGACAGAAAAAAGCAACTCTTCTTTTCCGCATTGTATCTATTATAGACTCAGTCTCCTGGTATAAAACTTTATTAGATAGTAATCGCCATTGTCCATCTACTTGGTGTTTTTTGTTAAGAATTGTTCTAATGATTTGTCTATTTTCTGTAATTTATCTGTAGTTGATTTCGTATTCAAATTGAATAAGGTTTCACTAGCATAGGTTGCTTCAGGCTTAATAACGGAGTTGTAGTGTTTAAATTTTGCATTTATCGAGAGAGATTTCTTCTTGTAGGTTGGCCAAGTAATGTGTTGTGCTTGTTTTAATTTGATAATTCTATTTTCAACTGATATTTTCTCTTTTAAGTTCCAAGTTATAATCTCTCCAAGATATTTAAATTTATTAACAACCTTAATTTGTTTGTTATTAGTCAGTGTGATAGGTGATGTTTCCACTTTGACGGATGGCATCATTTCCGTCTTTTCAAAGGAGATTTGTAATCCAATTTTTTGCTGCTATTTGTTCTAATTCTTCAAATTGGAGTTTAGCCTCTTCCACACTACTTGCAAGTAGCGCAAGGTCATCTGCAAATGCTAGACAATTGAGTTTGATATTTTTGCCAATCTTGATGTTTGGCTGACATTTTTTAGTCCATTCTCGCATGACTTTCTCCATCCAGTCCGGATTTGAAATGATTCAGACAACTCTCCTCGGAATTTAACTTTTGCTCTAGTGTTCTTGAGTGTATCACCAACAAGATTAACGAGTTTCAGGTGTAACCCAAATTCTTTAAGGATTTTAAGTAGTGACTCACGATGAATACTGTCATAGGCTTTCTTGAATTCAACAAAAGTGATAACTAGCTTTTTGTTTCTCATTCTTTGATGGTTCATAATCCACTTAGGACTAATGATTTGGTCAGGACAACTCCTTCCAGGTCGAAATCCCCCCTGATACTCTCCAAGTTCTTGGTCGAGCTGTTCTTGATTTCTTGTGAGGATAATTCTAGACAGGATCTTATATATGATATCAAGTAGAGAGATCTCTCGGTAATTATTTGGATCCAGTCTATCCCACTTTTTGTGTATTGGATGAATTATAGCTGTGTTCCATTCTGCAGGCAGCTTTTCAGAGTTCCATATGTCTATGATGTGTTTGTGTAGGTTTTGAAGTGTTTGGTTATTTGCATTCTTCCACAGCTCTGCAACCACTTGATTTTCTCCTGCAGCTTTATAATTCTTGAGCCAATTAATCACTTGAAATACCTCATGGAAATCTGGTGGAATAACCTTGTCTAAGCGTGTTTTATTTTTTGGATCAGGTGAAAATTCTAGGTATTCTTTTGGGTCTTCAGCATTTAGTAATTCTTTGAAGTGATCAGCTAGAATTTTGGCATTCTCCTGATTATTGTGTGCTAGTTGTCCTTGTTTATTTCTCATCATGAGTGCAGGTGGAGTCTATCCTGTTTGATACTGTTTAAATGTCCTGTAATAGTCTCGTGTCTTATGTTGTTTGAATGATTCATCTATGTTAGCTAGGTTTTCTTTTTCGATGGTCTTGTTTGATTTTTCTAAGTTCTTTGGCCGTTTGCCTTCTAGCAATAGTTAGTTCATCTCGAGATTGTGCCGTTTTCTTTTGTTGGTCATTTAGCCATGCTTTGTGTCTTTTCTGTATTGTAATATCACATTCCTCATTCCATCAGGCGTGTTTCTTTCTCCTTTTCATAGGAGCAATTTCTTTGGCAATATTTTTTAGTTTATCAATAATCGTTTCCAGTTCGTCGCTTAGAGGTGTTCTGGATCTCTCTGTATACACAGCATTATTTATTAAGTAGCTGGGGTCATATTTTCTCCTTCTAGTGAATTTAGATGGTTTGTGATGTTTTCTTGGGGTTAACTTGATTTTAATCTTTGAAATATAATGATCAGAATTGATGTCCACCCCACGAAGGACTTTGACATTATAAATTTCTCTATGGTATTTTTTATCCATTGCAATGTGGTCTATCTGAAACTCACCCAGTTTGACATTAGGACATTTCCAGGTCATTAATTTGTGTGGTTTTCTCTTAAATCTTGTGGTTTCAAGAATAAGCCCACGGTCTATGCAAAGCTCAATTAATCTTTGACCATTTCTATTTGTCAATTTGTGTACTGGCCATTTACCTACCACTGTGCAATATTTTCTCTCCTGTCCAATTTTCGCGTTGAAGTCTCCAAGCATAATTTTAACATGGTTGTCAGGGATATTTGAAATCAGTTGGTCAAGCTCCTCCCAAAACATTTCAGTTTCCTCTTTATTTGTCCTGTTTTTTTTATTTGTTGGCGCATGGGCATTAATCAGTGTATGTATTTTGTTCTCTACTCTAATCGTTAAGGTTGCAGTTCTTGATGAGTTCGATGAGAAATCCTCCACTGAATCTAATATGCTAGTATGAACCAGGAATCCCATTCCACATGGGGGAACATTTTTCATTACTCTCTTTCCTGGAGGTCCTTTGTAAAGACGATATCCCCTAGATTCAAATGGGTCCTGATCTGTGTTCCGAAGTTCTTGTAGGGCTGTGATTAGAATCCTGTGTTGATCCATGACATCAGTTAAGTGTTTCAACTTCCCAAGTTTCATTATTGAATTGATGTTTAATGTTGCAAAGAAAGAGAATTTTCCTGGTTTACTGAATTTAAGTCTGTGTCTGTATCCGTGGTTCGTCTGTTGCGCTTTCAGGCGCTCCGACTCGCCATGATCTTCTATGTGACATCCCACCGTATCCGAATGGTGTCTTTGCTCGGGTCTAGAATGTTGGATGTCCAAGCTGGTGGATTCTTTCATTAGAAGACTCTCCATGATAAGTTGATGGTCTGATCATTGATCAATGTTCTGACCGTGGTCGGGAGTTACAATCCCAGATGTGATCTGGGAAGGTGATTCATACTAGTTGTTCAGGACTGGGAGTACGCATTTCCTCCATACCCCTCAAACGTTATAGTTTTACCGCCAATACTCGGGTGGCTGATTGCAGTGGTTTCCCACTATGTTAAACCTTGGTTTTACCACACCAATACTTGGGTGGCTGATTGCAGTGGTTTCCCACTATGTTAAACCTTGGTTTTACCAATTTACTTAAGTATCTCAATTATGTCCTTATTTTGGTTTAGTGGATCTATACTTGTGTGAAAGTCCATTTAAACAACCTTGGTTGTTAACGATCTGCTAATCTGCCATTTATTTGTTTCTTTGATTTGTAAATGTATCGTTTAATTTGTTAATATGATGAGTTCAAGGTGGATGGATCGTGAACCTTTTCTTCACCATAATGGCATACCTTCTCATGGACCACAATAGGGCCCCTTCACATTCCGCAATCCTTCATTAGCTGTCGTTGTTAGGCTTGTAAGTTTCCCTGGCATATGGTTTCATTTTGCGTATTGATAAATTAACCATTACATTTCCAAGCTCAGGTGTGAAACCACCGCTACTTTGATATTTGCCTACTTGCCCACATTATTTTTCTATTATCCCCACATTAATTTTTATTATCATTACTTATGTGTAGAAACGCAAACTGATCGAGGTGCTACAAAGTTCGAGTAAAATCCTAATTCTTTTGTATTCAGTGTTATACGGAACGCCACTGTATCACGCAGTGTGTGGAGAAACAGTATCCACAAACACTGGCAATGCCGATTGTTGGGGAAAAAGTATGATTCATATAATCTATTCATACGCACACAACAATATTGTCAATGTCGACAAAAGTGCATTTTTTTTTAATGCCGAGCTCAAACGGATTTATGGTTTTAAAGGAGAGAAGTGCCAGCCAGGTAACTGTAAAAGGGTGGGTGGGGGCGTAATTGTACTGCGTTGCAATGCACATGGAAATGAGAGACTTCCTCTCGTCGTCATAGGAAAGTTCTTTGAGAGGTAAGAATTTCATATTGGTCCGTATTGAACTGAGTTTAGAATAAATTAAGTATGTAATTTGATTCCAGCTATTCAATACAAGAATATTAATGCGAGTTACATCACATATCATTTACAAATAGTACCAGTTTTGACTCCAGATCTTAGCCATCACCAGCCAATAGTTCAAAAAGTGCAAGATACAAAAACACAAAATCATTGCACAGACACGTAACGAGAAGCAAAAAGGCATAAAATTAATCATTTTTTGATTGAAGTTCACATGGAGCTGTATACCATATCAATGTGATGCATGGGTTAGGGCATTAAAAGTCTTTAAGTGTGATCCGATATCAAAGTGATATCAAGATTTTACTGTACTGTTTGCATTTTTTAGATACCTTGTACGGGAAGTGCCAGACACCCTTAAAACATCGTGGCTTATCAAACTTTCCTATTACAATAAATTAAGTATGTATTTTGGTTCCACCTATTCAATACAAGAATAATTCTGCAAGTTACATCACATATCGTTTACACATGGTACTGGTTTCGACTCCAAATCTGGGTCATCATCAGCCGATAGGGAAGCCAGATAAAAAAAAAAATATATATAAAAAAATTTAAAAAAGGATTTTGCCATCATGTTGGACGCTTTTGTATCTAATGTGCTTTATTTTATTAGATTAGAGAATGAAATATGGTCGATTGGACTTTGGCTTGGCATTTCGGGTATTAGATTTTCCGAAGAGTTTGGCTGATCAAAGTTGCTGAACTGAAAGAAGTTTTCAAAGGAATATGGCGAAGTTTTTAGAGGAAACTGACGAAGTTTCCCCGGTAAAACTGAATGTAAAGTTTCGAGATTTTTAAGTCATGTACTGGAAATTAATGTTTGAACCCAGCCCCGCGGTCTAACTTGCCTGCCTCTCACCTGGAGGGCCCGGGTTCGTTTATTGGCCAGGTCAGGCATTTTTACCTGGATATGAGGGCTGGTTCCAGGTTCAGTCATTCTACGATTACCTTTAATTGAGGAGGTACTTAATGGTGATATGGCAACCCCGGTCTAGAGAGCCAGGAATAATGGCTGAGAGGATTCGTCACACAGACCATGCGTCACTTTGTAATCTGCAGGCCTTCGGACCAAGGGCAGTTGCTTGGTAGGCGCAAGGCACATTGGAGCTGCAGTTTGGTTTGGTTTAGGGGCGTTTGTAAGATTATAAGTGTATACATTTCATTTTTGTGATGTTTAGCCAAACTGTTGATGGTTCATTCATTCCCAGATTTTCCGTTTTCCCATGTTGTACGTTTTTTTCGTGGTCCCTCCAAAAAAGCAGAATCGAGGTTCCACTGTATACATTTTCTTTTTTTTTTTTTTACAGTGAATGGGTTGTTAAAACAATGAAGTACAGGATGAGATGTCTGTAATGTAACAGATAAATAGCATATTAAGTTTCTGGGATTACCTACCTCTTCATCAGAAGATTCACCTCCCTCTTCTTCTGATGACCATACCCACTCTCCTGTTACCGTCCTATGAAGACGTCCTGAGGTTCCAGGCTGCCGTTTCGAAGCCTGTAAAAAATACCCACAAAAAATTACTGAACCTCTCATTTACAAAATATATCTCTTTACGGGCATTGTTACTGTATTTATACCAACAAAAATCACTGTCACTAATAATTGCAGTCATCATTGAGAAAGGAAAAGGTTCTTTCTTAATACTGCAGAGGTTGCAATAATAAGTCTAGGTTAATATTACATTACACAATGACAGAATGTGATGTAAAAAGAAAGAATAAAGACGTGATCACTGTAGGGGAAAATGGCTGCTCGTACACTGGAAGAGACTACGCGCGATTACGAGATCGGGCGGCTACATGCGTACTAGCGTGACTGATCCCAAAGCGAAGATTGTAATGGAACCGCGTCCACTGCAAGCGACCTCGAGCAGCGATTACAGGTGACAGATTCCACTCGAATGGGATTTGCCGCGTGTAGGCGCCTGTACTCTACGGTTCCTGCAAGCATCCGGTTATCTGTTGTTGTCATATGCAACATTATTTTTACCATTACTACATTTGTCATGGATGTAGATAGTGAAAAATTGAAAACTGCGGTTTGTGAAAGAACACCACTATGAAATATGAAAGATAAATGCTATCATTCTCGAGATATACAACGCAAACTATGGTTGAAGGTTGCTGAGGAAGTGGGTGTTGATAATGGTAAATACTTTTATTAAATTATTTATATAATATGCCGGACCAAGTAGCTCGGCCGGTAGAGCGCTGGCCTTCTGAGCCCAACCTGACAGGTTTGATCCTGGCTCAGTCGTGTGTGGTATTTCAAGGTGCTTAAATACGTCAGCCTCGTGTTGGTAGATTTACTGGCATGTAAAAAAACTCATGCAGGACAAAATTCCCATACCTCGGCGTCTCCAAAAACCATAAAAATGTAGTTAGCCGTACATACAACAAATAACTTTATTAATATTATTTATAATATATTAACTTCTGTAATTTCAACACGGGAACATATGCAGTTCTTGTTGTAATATAAAATGAAATGAAAAAAGGAAATTTAAGTGGAAACAGTACCCAAGAGAGTTTGACTGAAAACAACATGTAGAGACTTTTCAAATTAGATTTAAAGGTTTTATATTTCTGCTTAACCCTTTCTACTTTTTTTTTGTCATGGATTGTGTGCTTTTCTCCCGTTTTCGTTTTTGTTGTTACACTGATAAATTAAATTGCATACTTAATTTGATCTTCGATTCTTTAATAAATATAAGTAAATGAATAAAAAATAAAAATATAAAATAAAATTACAAAAATAAAAATAAATAAATATCAACACTTTTTAATAACTTAACTTAGAGAGACACAGTTAAACGTTCCAGAGGTGTTGCGGTCTCTCTGAAGTTTGATATTTTGCATATTTTTGGTTCTATTGCATTCAAAGTATAGTGAAATGTTTCTGGACGCATCTGATAATAATCAAGGAACTTCTGGGATTCCTTGTCCAGATCATTGTGCAGATGATGGAATTCTCCCATTGACTTCCTTTTAGCTAGTATTGGGTTTACCCAACACCGATGTCTTCTTTTGCAATTTTTCCTCAGACGCCTCGTCAGGTAGGGACTCTCCAGAATGTAAACTAAATCCTCATCATCCATCTCACAGAATATATACGTTTAATAACTTGACGTCTACTACGGAAACACACGCAGACCTGTACAGAGTACAGATGCCAACTGACAGCCACGCAAAGTCGCCTGCAGTGGACGAGCCCAGTCACATGTAGTCGCATGAATCAAAGTCGCCTGTAGTCGCTTTATCTCGCAATCACGTGTAGTCGCTTCCAGTAGACGAGCAGACTATGATGAATATTTGCAGCTGTTATCCTTTTACCAGTCAGCAAACAAAATGGTACCCAGTGATGTAAAATTATCCTACAGTTAAAAGAGCCATGACAAAAAATCCTTGAAAATATAGTCAGTAAATGAACTCATGTGCGAAATATAACTGACATTCAACCAAAGATTCATTCATACGTTTTGAGCCCAGAAAGATTCCCTGCACTTTGCTCTACAAGAAACATGTTCATTTTGTCAATTTGCACATTATTTACATGCCTGAGGGAATTTTTTAAAATATTGGCACGGATAACTAATGACTCTTGAGAGGATGTATCAACTTCAGTAATGTGGTAGATTTGTTGATTTCTTTATATTCCAATCTTTTACATGCCCATGTATGCTACGTTAACAAGAACGTTTATTTCAACTAATTGAGTGAAAAGAGTCACAAAAGGATCCACCTATGAGTCTAAACAGTTTGAAATGATGCACACTGCATGAAAATGTTTATCTGCATGTTTCTCAAGATTAAATATTGGAAAAGAACAAATCAAGTGAAATATAGAGAGATAGGAGCAAGAAAAGGAACACACAGTAAAATGAACACAATGGCAGGTCAGTGTGAGAAGAGGGAGCAACAGAATGAGGACAAGGACAATCACCGCATCTTCATACACCGACATCTTCAAAAACTGTTTTCTTCTTAACTGACACTTCCCGCATCAAGACTGAAGATCTGTCAAGATGGCCCCTTGATGAATGTTGATGCAAGCCCTAATGAAGAAGCTGGGAAGCAGACATGAGCTTGTTGGGGCTGAGAAGAGTTGGATTTAGAACTGGGACAGATGAGGAGGCAGCCTGTCTATTCACAGATGACAGTGCATGAAGATATGGAGATTTTCCTTGTCCTTTCGTGTTTTCATATTTATCCTTGTCTCCTTTTTCTGTTTCTCCCTCTTCCCACATTGACCTGCTATTATGTTCATCCCATTATATCTTACTTGTCCTGTTCCTCTGTCTACATGACCTGAATATTCTTCTTGTAGTGTACAGTAAACTCTCACTATTTTGGACTTTACTAATTCAGAATTAGCAATAATTTGGACTACTTTTCATCACATCCATGGATCAGCCATAAGGTGTTACCAGTGAACAAGAAGAAGCTGAGATAACAGTGGAAGTAATAGAACAAAGTTTCAAAATGTAAAATGTACAGGAAAATTTGGACACATTTATCAATTTTAAAATTCATACTACCAAAAGTATTCTTACATTAAAAGAGACATGACAACAAATGGTAAAACAGCAGAAAAAAAGTCAACTAAAAATAACCTCCTTTTCAGCCACTATCAACAGATGTTGGGGATAAAAGCATTACAGTACTCTAGTTTCAACATCAGGCAGTGGTACCTCTTTGGCTGCTGTAGACCATAGCAGTGTAGATTCTGATGACAGCAGCAAGTAACTGTTTAAGTACGGTAGACTGTGAAGTTCCAAAACAGAATTTTCATTATATATACACAGCCAGCCAAAAGTTTTGGGGCAAAACATATGTACCTGCACGACTATGTTTAATGATGGCTTAATGACAGATAATATAATTGCAACAGAGTTTTAAAGGTTGGAGGAAGTGGTCTTCAAGTAAGCTGGCGCCAGCAATCGTGCAAGAGGTCACTGAAGGCCACACATGCTTGGTACTTGTCCTGCCATTAAATAGTAGCTTGCTGCCGTTCGCATCAACATATTATTGTTCAGTCGGTGTGCTCTGTGTGGTTTAATTGTTCTGGTGCAAAAGCTTGGTTTCTTTATCATAAGGAGAGTTGGTTCAGTTCTGATCTTCAAAGAAACTGAGTATTATAATGCAGTTATTATATTACTGTAAACCAAAATTCTTATTTATACTGTGACATTACGGTACCAAATATAGCATGATTTTTATAGTTTCTTTGTAAATTACGGGCTATGGAAAGACATTCAGTGTAGAGTTATGCTCAGCAATTAACACTCTTCATGAAGAAAAATATATAAGGGAAATCGCTAGAAAGCTCAAAATTTCTCATTCAACAGTTATGAATACCATTTCGGGTATGGATAAAACAGGGTCTAATGAAGATGAAAATCAATCTGAAAGGCCCTGAGTTACGTAAAAACCTAAAGAAAAGTATATAGTTGCAGTCAGCAAATGAAACGGGAAAATTGCAGCACCTGAAAGCCAAGGGTAATTCAATGTGCGCTATAAGAATAGAGTATCGTTGACGACAGTTAAGAGTCACCTCAACGCTGCTAATCCTTGTGGTTGAATTGCAATTAAAAAGGCACTTCTATGACACAGATAAGTAAGAAGTGGGCCAAAGTCAACAAAACTTTGGACACCTGAGGGTGCTGTAGACACATGAATCCATGTTCTGAAGTTCAGCGTTGGAAAAAAAATCCATCCTGACTGGAACACCCATAGTGAAACATGGAGGAGGCTCTGTGATTGTTTGGGGTTGTTTTTCATTTAGTAGACTTGGTACGGTGCACCACATTAATGAAATACTGGGTAAAAATGGCTACTATTCCATGTATGCTCTTCCCTCTGGACAGCAACTTGTTGGGCATGGGTTTGTCTTCTGACAAGACAATGATACTAGGATGGTTGCCCAACAGCACTTCCTTTTGAAATAACAATCACCACTGCTAACCACCTAACCATATATCTTGCTATTGCATGAATTATCTGCAAAGCAAGCAAAACTCTTGAGCTGCTGTGGGATGAACTGGATTAGCAAGTACAAAAAAAAAAAAGTGTTGTCTTACTCATCGGAAAAGCTGTGGGACATCCTACAGAAAACCTGGTAAAGGATACCAGCATCACTGTTGAAAAATCTTGTACAGAGAATGCCGAGAATAGTTAAAAGTGTACTTGCAAAAAACTGAGGTTTCTTAAATGCGAAGAAAGTTAGATGTATTCTGGTGATCTGTGGGAATACAGATGTACATATTGTCAATTCCTTACTGTGATGTAAGGTGAGAACATCACGTTTTTGTTAAAAATTAGTTTTGCCAATTCTTTGTATAGGTGTGTCTTTAGGGGCTGGAAAATTATCTTGTTTAAAATATTAGCATTTATTAAAATCAGCATCTACTTTCTGAAAATTATAATATAATTTTAAAAATCAAAACAAGCATTCATAGCGTTCTTTTTTTATTCTAAAATTTAATGATTTAAGAACATGATGCAATACTGCTTAAATCTACAAGAAAATTAATTGCTCAAATGACCTCCATTCGAAAACTAACTCTTGACTTTTGAGCCTATCCAATGGGATGTTAGCTTTTGCAAACACTTCAACTGTTCTTTTCGAGAAGTGGTATTTGGAAATTTTCCAGCATTTGCAGCTGTCCTATCACTTCATAATACAAGTCACTTTGGTATGACATTCAGAAGGACCTGCGCCAGTGGTAGAATTTTTTCATAGCTTTGTCATATGCTTTTCATTCTTAATATGTTTTACAGCACTGTCCTCTATTCCTGTGCAATTCTACAATTACAATATTTCCAAAGCAGAGTCAACGAGTCTGTAGCATGTAATCCTCCATTTGAATATTACCGAGCAGTCTCATGGTGTGTGTGCCACATAACCTCAATGATTTTTTTTTTTTTTTTTTTTACAATTTGCTTTACGTTGTACCGACACAGATAGCCTTATGATGGCTGAAGGTGACATCTTGAATTTATTGAATCACACTCAACATACAAATACCATCCTATATGCACAAAAATAACGATACCAACACAACAATTTAAATTGTGCTTCCTAAACAGCAACAATGGGACGGGAAAGGGATAGGATATTAATCACTGACGTCTGCAATAAACTGAGAAATTACTACAGTAAAAGTCCGTTATACCAAGAATTCATAACGGCGAAAAATTTACTCGCTATAGCGGATTGTCGTTATATCGGATTTTTTGTAAAAGTCTGGAAAAACCCCACACATTACAACTGGTATGTAACGACAATCAATTTGTTCAAAACTTTCGTTTTCATAGATTTCCATACTACAGTACAGCTTACTCAGTTATTTTTCTAATCCAGGGGCAACGTGAACGCGTATGTTCAATTTTATTCTGAAAAAACTGAAATATTATCACACCAGTGGTTTCTGTGGCAACCATTTCAGTTCCCTTATACAAACAGACATCTAACCTAACTTAACCTCATATGTCTTTTGCTACTTGCTTTACGTCACACTTTATGACAAGAATGGGATAGGAAAGTTTTACGAATGGGAAGGAAGCAGCTGTGGCCTTAATTAAGGCACAGCCCCAGCATTTGACTGGTGTGGAAATGGGAAACCATGGAAAACCATCTTCAGGGCTGCCAACAGTGGGGTTCGAACCCACTATCTCCCGGATGCAAGCCACAGCTGCTCGCCCCTAACAGCACTGCAAACTCGCCTGGTAACCTCATGTGTATCATGAAAACATATTTAAGCACCAATAGAATAATGATAACCTTTTCGCTATAAATTACTAGTGAATAGCCTTTTGAAATTTAATCAGACGCGAGAAAATCCAGTGAAACCTCGTAGTGCGTTCCTCATTAAGTCGATTTATCACTTAGCACGTCATAAAATCGAAGTCCCGATACTAGTCATATTAAATCTATTTAAAAATAACTCACTTATCAAGTCGCAAGTTTTCATTATTACCGCTCATTACGGTCACATTTTCCCCAGCTCTGAAGTTGTTCTTTGTCATCCCTTGTGAAAGGAATGTGATTTCCAACAAAGATTAGAGCCCTCGCCACAGGAGGCAGGTCGGGGAAAGTTTTGTGAAAAGGGGAAATAGCCTTGAATTCCAGAAATTTAGAGTAAAGTATAGCTTCGGGAAGCAAGCCATTAGCCTCAGGAAAGTTCAATTTTGCTCTCCGATTTTTATTGATATTGCTGAATAACCCAATGAGCCTGTTTGTGCTTGTATTTCGCATTCCAATCAGAAGTTAGAAATTTATTTTGTATTGAGTGATACAGTGAAGGGTAGCAAATATTTGTCACTTGATAGATTACGTAAGGATTAAGAACATAATAGTGGGAACTTGACTAGCATAGTGCATATTTGTCTTATGGTAGCCCCGTTATAGATACTGAAAAAGTCGTGAAATTGCTTACTTAATGAAGACAAAATCCAGGAAGTGGACAGGCATCCGCATCTTTCAACGGTGGTGCGTATTTTGAAACTCGCACCTTCGAGTTTCGACACGAGTCGAAAGTGTTGTCGCATTCAAGATGACGGTCAAAGTCATTTCTCTCGCACATGGCCGAGTTTAATCTCCAAATAATTAATGGTTGTGCCACACCCACACCTAATTGTCTTCATATTTTATTCTCTGATATCGGTGTCATAAGTCAGTTAATTGAAAATGGTGAATCAGAAACATTTTTATGATGAACTGTAAATTTTATCTCACATCATCTTCCAACATATTTTAGAATAATCTTTAAACAGGTACCTGGTAAAAAAAATAAGGTTTTGATATTGACTGAGGATGCTGCATAAGGAGAGGCGAAACATGTCTCATTATATTTAAACAATGTTTTAACTCATATGATAACATTCTGTGTTGTATTGAATAGGTGGCAAAATAACATTTTTATATACAACATCAACTGTTGTTGAAATATACTGTTTCCTCTTCTTTTTCTCCAGTGTTGGTCCCTCCTGCTGGAGAGGTCCACTACATGGATTCGTTGTCTGCATTTAGTTCTGTCCTAGGCCATATCTTTATGAAGGGTGTCGGCCCATCACTGTTTAGGTCGTCCTTTTGGTCTCCTACTGGCGACTTCTAAAATGTAACCTGTCTTCGCGATAGTGTCGGTGTATGCCCTCAGTACATGTCCAAACCATTGTAGAAGACTTTCGCGCATTTTTTTCTTGAAGCGGTGCAACGCCAAATCTCCCCCTGATGGATTCATTGGAGATGCAATCCAGTTTAGTGACACCAGCTGTTCATCTCAGCATCTTGTCTCCATGACACCCAGTTGACGCTCTCTCTCAGTCATAGTCAGCCAACATTCGCAAACCATACAGTGCAACAAGTCGGATTACAGTATGATAGATTTTTAAATTTGAGATTATCTTTCATCCTCTGGTCGGATATGACATCGATTATTCATTTCGTCCAGGCTGCAGATATCCTTGCATTGACCTCTTCGACAAGTCGGCCATCATCGGTGATCGTGGAGCCAAGATACTTTAATTTTGTCACTCACGGCAGGTCCTCACAATCCACCCGAATGGTTCTGAATGCTTGTGGATCTGATGTCATATATTCAGTCTTATTTTTATTTAGGTGCAGGCTGTATTGTACCAGCTGATTGCTCCATTCTCGGGTTTGGCATTGCAGATCAACCTGGGTCTCAGAGGCCAACATTATATCGTCTACATAGAGAAGCGTCCATGGCAACGAATGGTGCAGGTCTGCTGTTGCAGTGTCCATCACTAGAATGAACAAGAGTGGTGACAGTGCTGAACCTTGGTGAAGGCCTGTCACGACAGTGTGTCGCGACGCGCCCCCTTTCATGCCTGAGTGCCGAGCGAACAGACTCGAGCGAGTCTCGAATCCGCGACCTCCAAGACTAAGAAAATTGAGTATTGATCTAGAGTTTTTATGATCATGTAATACTGGCAAGAAGTTATAGTGTTTCAAAATGTTGAGTGATAATTTTATTAAGTGGAAGAGAGTTATAAATATTCAAAGCATAAGACTTCATACAAGTTTTACTTGAAGCAAGCTGGTGTAACACAAAGTGGGTTCATGTGTAACGTTGTGCAATGGTCAGCTACATGGCGCCAGTGTAAATCAGAAAATGCAAAAGAAGGTTCTGTAAGGGTTTCTAGAAGCAAATCGAAGCAAATATCGCATAGATTGTTGACGCAGCAAGAAGCAAACTGTTCGCATGAATTCTATGTTACTCTGCCTCAGTTAGTGGGAGGAACCCGTGAACCAATCAGACTTAAAAAGTCTTACTTCTGCGAGAGTAGAGGGGAAAAGCTTCGAGAGGCTTCGAACAAGAGATGTAGGGAATGATACTTCGACAGATCGGGGAGAATCTGACCGACTGCCGTGCTAACAACATGTGTGTGGCTGTACGTCACAAAGGGAGAGAAACTGTCCAGCTTCCGTGCTAGTAATGTGTGGGTGGCTGTGAGCCATAGCAGTGCAGATCTTGTAGGTTATGTATGTAGCAGTGAGCCGCAGAACCAGTTAAATGTGGCTTAGCAAACGGTCTAGAAAATTCCAAAGGGTTATGCGAGGCAGAGAAGGAATCACTGTGTACAGCATAGTTAGCAGACTGCTAGTACAAGGACTGAGACCAGCAATAACACAAACTTCGAACTGTTTGTCAGGAGGGCCAAGTGTCATATCGAGCCTGTATGTTCGGTATTCAGCCAGAAGGCTGGTTTGATCCTCTACAGCTCCACCAACAGCTGTCACAGATAGCCTAGGTGTCAATGAAGAGGCATACTAGGGAAATGAGTGAGGTAGTTTCCCACTGCTTTCCTCACTGAGCCAGAAGTTGCTATTACATATCAGTCTGCCAAGCCCTCTGAAATGCATGCACCAACCGACCCCATGAGCGATATTTTCACACCATTCATAACAAGGATTGGTTGCATAAGGAACAGTATTACTAGAATCGCTCATACCTCGGTCACTTTCATATTGTCAAAGAAGTATGAGACTGAGACAGGTCGAGCCTATCCTATCAGTAAACCAAACCTGGTAGTCAGAACTGTTGGGAGAAAGACTATTCTGGTCAACGACGGAGTTTGAGGGTGTTGTGTTTGAATCCCGGAGCCTACACACTCACGAGAACTAAACACCTCATCACTCAACGCGACTATGGTATCGTGGGTGCAGAGAAGAAGCCAAGAGAGAAGACAACGCAGAAGATTGAAGAAATCTTCAATCAAAAGCTAAGTAACTACCAAGTTTGTATGGTACAATTTTAAGTATTAAAGAATGCAATTGTACTGGATAATCAAGGACTGTGAGAGGGACTATCTAACCAAGAGCTAAAAGTGCATCTTTACAAATATTTTCAGGTTTCTTAATTGTATAATGTGTAAATATATAATGTGTGCCTATCTATTCAATACAGGTGAACGGAAAAGTGTGAGTGTGTAAAGGTGATATTATTTTAAGATTAAGCTCCCGAAAACCCGAACCCAAGTGCCCAGCCTGCCAAATCCTTAGGATCATTATAGGCCGACGGTGATGAGAGAGTCACTGGATGCTTTTACGGCGGTCTGAACATAGCTCTGTGGGTCTACATAAAGCAGCTGAACCCAGCTGACAAGGTATTCTGGTATGCCATGCTCTCGCAGTGCTAGCCACATGAGGTCACGCGGCACGCGATCAAAGGCCTTCTCAAGGTCCATGAAAGCCAGATGGATCAGCTTGTTCTTTTTCACTATGCTTTTCAACCAAGAGCTGTGCAGCATGGATTGCATCAGTTGTTCTTCAAAAATCCAGCCTAGTTTCTGGAAAGCTCAACGATTTCAGTATCCTGTTATCAAGAACCCATTCAAATACCTTCATTGCATGACAAAGTCTGATCGGTCGGTAATCAGAACATTCAGTTCAGTTCCCCTTCTTTTTGAAGATGGGTATGGTGATGCTCCGTTGCCAATTGCTCAGTGTTCGACCCTCTTTAATGATCTGCTTGAAGAGTCGTGCTAACCATTCTGCCGCATCCTACTGTTGAGAGTACTAGAGTTCTGCTGGAAGACCGCCTGGGCCAGTAGCTTTCCCTGGCTTCATTTCTTTTAAAGCAGCCTTGACCTCTCTGTTATCAAAGTCTCTGACAGGTCCTTCCACAGCAGCAGTGGCTGGAATTGGTGGATGGGGAAATTCCTCAGTTCAGATCTTCTTGCTCTCTTGCCTTCTTCCAATCAACCAATAAATTTCCTGTTTCAAAGTTGATGCCTTAGAAGTGCTGGATGTCTTGTGGTTTGCAATGCCTCGTGTTGGTGAGTCGGTAATTTCTTTTTTCACACACAATAAATCAGACTTTTGGCATCTCGAACAAGCTCATGTCATTTCAGGTATATATACAGAACCTTTTGCCTGCAGACTTTGACAGCACAATTCTGGTATATCCCAGTACCACAAAGTAAAGGTTGGCAAACAAATTCCCTTACAATCATCTGCACAAGCACTATGAAATGATGTTTATGACAATATCTGGTTAAATGTTAAATACTACATGAATATGACAAAGTATGCTCTTATGTGATAATTTGGCCAAAATATGACCTAACACTATGGTCACACACACATTCATACGACCAATAAAAATGGCTTCATCATGTTTACAAATGTTAGAAACATGCTTAAATTAAATTAACTTAGGCATGGCAGAACAAGCCAGATAAAAAATGACTTAATAAAAATGCAAACTATAATTATAACAGTTTTGAGATCTTGTTTCGGGATAAAAATGTGGGGTTCAAAGACACCTTCTTAAAAGGGAATATATCACCTATCAGGAACCCTTTGTAACTATGTAATTTACACAAGATAATAGTTTTAATGTTTCCCTTTTCTAATTAACAAAGTCAAAATCAGTCAATACCTTTTGCACCCTGGTTTCTAAACTAGGTCCAATAGCCACGAGAGTCTGTTGCAGGTACCTCCGATCTTTCGCTTTCTTGAAGAAGGGATGTTTCAAAAGTTCTGTAGCTGACGGCCTGAGAACAAACAATTAAGATTACTCTCTTTATCTTCCATTTGCTTCAATTAATATTTAACACAATTAACAATAGACAAATGTAACATGACACAAAACAAGGAAAATAACCAAGAGAAGACTCTGGTTCCCAAGAAGAGCTAGTCCAAAATACTCTAAAGTAGAAAGAATGAAAACATTACATGCTACATGACAGGGGTATTCACAACAAAAAGAACATCACTGTTTGCTATTGCTGATTAAAATACAGATTAACAAGAAATAAATCGATGAAATGAACAGTAAATTTAGACTGCAGATGAAACTTAAGGGAGAATAGAAAGAAACAATATAATGGAAAAGGTGAAAGAGAAAGAAAAAAAATCATGTAGTACTGTAGCAGAGAAGTTTAACCGTCAGGAAAGTGAACTTATGTAGAATGCACAACTACACATGGAGACTAGCAGGATGGAAATTATTTTTTAAAATTTTTTTTTTGCTAGCAGTTTAACATCACACTAACTCAAAATACGGTAGGTTTCCTGGGATGATGGTATAAACAAGGGCCAGGATTGGGAAGGAAGTGGTCATGGTCTTAATTTCGGGTGCTGCCCCACAGAAAACCATTTTTGGGGCTGCCAATGGTGGGTTCAAACCCATTATCTCCCTCAAGCAAGCAGACAGCCAACTTGCATGGTGGAATGTATGTATGTAATCTATTATGGAATAAAAATTTATTAATGAAAGGCAAACCATGTAGTAAATACCTGAACTGTTAATGCAGCAAAGCATCATGTGACATCATAAAGAGAAGGACAAATACAAGCAGCATTCATGAAATTTATGAGATATACAGAGAATAAGAAAAGATAAAGTACAATGAAACCACAGAAAAATGTAAAGGGAAACTGAAATGATCCTTGAGTTATAAACAGATAAGGGCAGCTTTTTGATGCCCTCATTGTAAACAGAAAAGGGTCGTGTCACCAACCAGTTGCGCAAAACGTTTTTCACACTCTCGCCATCTTTAAATCTTTGCCCTCCTAGAGCTTCTTTAAGCAGTCCGAACAAATGGAAATCGCAGGAAGATAGGTCCGGGCTGCAAGGAGGATAATCAAGTGTAGTCCAGTGCATTTCCTGTAGCTTGCAGACAGTTAAAGCTGCAGTATGGGGCGGCGCATTGTAGTGGAGGAGGTTGACCTCTCAAAGCGGTTGGTCTTGTCTTTTGCAGCGATATGCAACCCTCGCCTTGTTCAACAGCTCGCAGTAGTAAGCAACACTGATTGTGCGTCGCTCATGCAAAAAATAAATCTGCAAAATGCCTTGAACGGTTAAACTTGCCACCTAGAAAACTTCCAATTTCTTTCTGTTTTCTTTTAAGGAACGTAGTCAACAACAAATGTCTGGCTATTGGGTTATTTTGTATCGATATTGCACAATAGGATAATATGATACCCTTATCACTTTCCTCTAAGGGGGCGAGTATGAAGTGAGACGAATCTTCGTAGCGAGTTTTTACGACCGTATCTGACGTCGACCTCATCAGAGGAATTAATGAGATGAAACGAATGACGTGATATGAGTAACTAAAACAGATTATATTTACTTTATATGTACGCCTAAAAGTTGTGTTCACCTTTTATTGACTTTTTACATTCAGAAATACTGCCCTGCAATGAAAATAGCCAGCATAACTCAAATACATTATTGTTAAAGAACAGTGTAGAATGATTGCATGTACAATTTATAGCTCCTTATAGCCTAGAAGTCATGTTTTCAATGCACAAAATTTGAGGGTATCATATATTGGACACCCCTTTACTTTTTCTGGCTGTAAAAGTGGGAATAAAAAGGGGTCTAATATGCAAGTAAATACGGTATGTTTGTTATTGGACATCAACCCCCAGTCAAAACCCCTTATGATTGAATTATTTGAAGACCCCTTATTATTTAAAATCTAAGACATTGAGGAGTACCCACCATCTGAAAATTCAACATCGTTTGCCAAGCGATTTCAGAGGAATGAATATTTTCGTCATTGGACCCCACCCTCTCCCTCAGTCAAAACCCCTTATGGGTGTATTGTTTTAAGACCACTTTTTATTTAAAATTTAAGACATGCAGGACAACCATCGTGTGGAATTTCAAGCTCGTATATCAAATAGTCTGTGAGTTGTACAGTTCTGTGTTTATTTTTAAACGAGATCACAAATACCATTCACATATGTAACATCTTCAGTTTTTGAGATATAAGTATCCTCACAAAAAGAATTCAACTCCCTTTTTCACTTCTTTTCAACCACCCCCTTCAGTGGATTTTCCAAAAACAAAAGAATATGTGTTTCTTAATTTTAAAAGGGGATTCAAAATACCAATTTTCACGTCTGTAACCTTCCGTTTTTGAGATATAAGTATCCTCATAGAAAGAATTCAACCCCTTTGTCAGTCCCTCATACGAACCCCCTTAAGTGGATTTTCCAGAAACAAAAAATAGACACGTTCCTTTATTTTTAAAGAAGATCCCAAATACAAATTTTCATGTCTGTAACATCTTCAGTTTTAGAGATATACCGTAAGTATCCTCATAAAAAGAATTCGACCCATTTTTCAGTCCTTCGTACAAACCCCCTTAAGTGGATTTTCCGAAAACAAAAATATGCGTTTCTTTATTTTTAAAGGAGATTCCAAATACCAATTTTCACGTCTGTAACATGTTATGTTTTTGAGATATACTGTATATATGCTCATTTTAAAAATTTGCCCCCTTTTCTCATCCCCTTAAGTGGATTATCTGAAAACAAATTATTTCTTTACTTTTACAGGAGATTCCAAATAACAATTTTAATGTCTGTAACATGTTACGTTTTTGAGATATACTGTAAATATACTGATTTTTATATCTCCCCCTTTGTCACACCTGTTCACCCTCCTTAAGTGGATTTTCTAAAAAAAAAAATAAAAAAAAAAAGGTAAAATTCGGTATGTGAGCTTGATATACTCCAAGGAATATAAACATGCGACTTGCATTACAAAAGAAAAAATTCATGGAATAATGTGCACAAAAATATAATTATTTGGTTATTAAAAAACTAAAAAATAATTTGAAATGAATTAGCACATTGTACACTAAATCCAAAGTGACTAAGGCCAGTATTCACCAACGTCGGTAACTTTTGCTGTTATCTTAGATTTCCAAAACTCTGATAATGTTATTATCTTGGATAAGACTTGCTTCCATATTCACCACAGCATTTATTATCTCGGTTTACGAAAACCAAGATTTCCATGAAATGTGAATTTGAAAGTAGAATTTTTCATACTGACGCACGGAAAACAAATGACTACGCACTGCTGCCATTAGCGAAAAGTATACAAGTTGTTGAGTGGTTTGGAAGTTTTTGAGAGAGTAGTGTTGTTTTTAGTAATTTTCTCGTAAATCATGTCCGCTTCTGAGCTGCAGAAACGAAGGAAGAAGCCAAATATGACGTTCCAGGAGAAGGAAAACTTAATTAATTTGGTGGCTGAGAACATTCATGTAATTGAAAATAAGAAAACAGACGGTGTAACGACACAGATGAAGAATGATTGGTGGGGAAAAATTGCCAATTCATTTAATTCCCGAGGAAATGAGTCTGTTCGGGACGCTGCAAATTTTAAGACAGTTTGGGAGAATATGAAGAAAGTTGGGAGGAAAGCATCAGCGGACAGTAAAGTAGTAGTGCTGAAAACAGGTGGGGGCACTAATAAATTTATTAAAAGTGACCCTATTCTAGAAAGAGTAATCGATCTGATTCGCCCTTCAGTAGAGGGAATGAAGAACCCGTACGATGGCGATAGTGAACCATTAGAGGTGACAACTGTGAATGATAGTGGACCATTAGAGTTTATTTTATTTTATTTGGCGTATGATGAATAATGACAACCTATAAACTATTTACACAACTAGTGAAAGATGAGTACAAAGTAAATACAAATTATCATATCTATACAGTCAAAGAAAGCAATTTACAAAGTTTGAAAGTACAAGAAGAAAACACAATATATTTACATCGCTATCCACCTATCAACTCTGACAGTTCATAATATACACACTGAGTGCGAGTGATGAACATGTCACTAAATGTGAATGTCCAAACCCGCCACCCACTTCACTGCTTCGGGTGTTGCTGAGTTGAGGTCTTCCATGGTGCCAGTGAAAGCACGGAGTGGACATTCCTGCACTACATGTTTCATTGTTTGTCGAACCTCCCCACAATCACAGTATGGAGAAACTGACCAGCCCCAGGTGTGTAAAGTAGATGCTGTTCTACCTACTCCACATCTCATGCGGTTTAGTCTACTCCAGGTGCAACGTGGCAGATCAAAGCCTGCCAGCTTTGTGGATGGGTTATTAATATCCACTATTGCCCGAGGTGGGGATAAAGACCACTCTGTTAACCATTTAGAGGTGGGGCTGAATTCGCTAGATGCTATCTCCACGGCTGTCTTCCAAGCAGGCTGGCGAGACTTCAGGCATGTGCATTTCTGTCTGATATCCTCATAAACAGGTAGACGTTCATTCTTTAGGATTCTGGTCCATAGCTGAAAAAGGGCCTTCTGTCTCCTGATATGTGGAGGTAGTATATTGCTGAGAACCGGTAACCATTGGGTTGGAGTAGCACGAAGTGTACCAGTTATGATTCGCATGGCTTGACGAAGTTGTGAATCTACTAGCTGTGTGTGAGCACTGTTAAGCCAGACACCAGAGCAGTATTCTGCTGCAGAATAGACTAAGGCCAGAGATGTTGTTCTTAATGTGCTTCCATCCGCTCCCCAAGAAGTTCCAGCCAATCGTTGGAGAATGTTATTACGACTTTTTAGTTTGTTGGCGGTTTTCTGCAGGTGATTTTTGTACGTAAGAGATCTGTCCAATGTTACTCCTAAGTAACTGGGATTGGCACAATATTGTAGTTCATGGCCCTTGAAGAATACCCTTGGATGGTGGTTTGCTTCTGCGTTGTTCAGATGGAATGTAGATGTCACTGTTTTCTGTGGATTGGGATGAAGGTACCATCTTTGAAAGTAGTCATCCAACAGTTCAAGGTCTCGGTTAAGAACTATTTCAGCTTCTGCGAAGTTGGGTCGTTGAATTGTAAGGCAAATATCGTCCGCATATGTGAACTTTCGGGACACTGTTTCAGGCAGGTCATGGATGTGTAAGTTGAAGAGAGTAGGAGATAGAACCGACCCTTGAGGCAGACCATTGTTGACTTTGTGGAATTTGCTTCTGTTGTGTTCTGAGTGAACTTGAAATAGTCGGTTGCTTAACATTCTGTCAATTAATGTAGTAATTTTTAAGCAAGGAACAGCTTTAATCAGTTTAAGCATAAGACCTTCCCTCCAGACTGTGTCATATGCAGCTGTAAGATCGAAGAAGACATAGAAGCTTTTCAATTTCTTCTCAAAACCAACCTCCAGATATGTGGTCAAGGACAGTACTTGGTCACTGCAGTCACGGCTGGGTCGAAATCCTGCTTGTTCAACTGGAAGGAATGCTTCGATGGCTGGTGCTATTCGGTTTAGTATCAGTCTTTCTAATAACTTGTAGGTGACACAGAGTAGAGCTATAGAGCTTTGTGAGAGAGTTGGATCCTTTCCTGGTTTCAGAAGGGCAATAATTTTTGACTTCTTGAAGATTGGGGGAAGTCTCCCTGACTGAAGTATGGAGCTGAAGAATGCAGCGAGCCATCTTCTTGTAGCTGGACCACAGTTTTTTAGTAGTTCTGGGTAGATTCCATCTAGTCCTGCAGCTTTGCCATTTCGGAGTGATTTTAATCCCTCATCGACCTCTTGTGATGTGAAAGGTTGTGAATAGGTTGCGTTCGGTTGTGTTTCTCGTTTTGCCTGTTTAAGCTCAGTTTTAACCCATTTCGTGGTCAGTTTATTCCTTGTTGTTTTAGAGGTGGAAATGAGGCGATTTGCTATTGCTTCTACCTTGACTGGGGAATGTTGCTTTGGTGGTATGGATGTGGAATCTAATTTCCGAATAAGTGACCATGCTTTTCTGCTGGAATGGGTGAAATTCATGTCTTTTACAGTCTTTACCCACTTCTCTTTTCTAGCAAGATCAAGTGATTGTAGTAAATCTGTTGCTTTCTCGTGACTGCTATTTTCTTTGAATTCCTTACTCAGTCTGCTGGACTCTTCACTCCATCCCGGTATCTAGTCTTTACGGAATCCTCTAGGAATATAGGTTTTTGCTGCTGATTTTATTAAGCCAACAAACCTCATGTAGTTCTCTGGGACAGGTTTAATCCATCTGATGTTGGCATCAGTAGACTTGGCATAAGCAACCCAGTCTGTTTTCTGAAAGTTCCAGCGAGGTCTGGGTGTAGATTGTATAACTGGGATCTGAATTCCTATTTGGTAGATTATGGGTCTGTGCTGGCTGTGCGGGAAGTTATTGAGCACTTGTCTCCTAACACGGCAAGATGGAGACATAAAACTGTGTGAGACAAAGCAAAGGTCTGGTGTGTAGTCACATTTCCAACGGCCAGAGTGAAACGTTCCCTTATCTTTGGGGTCATATATTAGTGCAAGGTTGTTTACTTCAGCCCATTCTGAGACCTTAGTTCCATTTTCATCATCTCGCTTACAGCCCCAAGATGTATGGTGGCTGTTGAAATCTTCAAGGATGATATTATGATAGGGTATTATGGGAATGGGATCAGGCCATGTTTCATTGGGTGGCTTGTAAATATTCGTTACCATGATGTCTTCTATTTGTACTGAGGTGGAGAAATAGGTTGGATGATCGCTTACTGGTAGGGTACTGTAGTTGCAAATGTTATTTCTAATGTAAGTAGCAATTCCGTATTTAGCATGGTCGTGAGCTGCTATCATTTTAAATCCTGGTATCTTTCCCCTTGCCAATAACTGTTCAGTGTTCTCTGTATGTGTTTCCTGCAGTACGACAATGTCAACTGAGTGCTTCTGTAAAATGCTTGATAAATACTCACTCTTGGCTCTACTAATGCCTTCAATGTTAAACTGGCAGATGTTGATCTGTGGGCCGATCTTCCGTGTTTGAAATTCATAGTCCTTAGAAGGGCTGTTCGACGAATATAGGTTATCATGACCGAGAGGTCTTTTATGACAGTTCGGTCTCATCTTGATCGTAGTTGCTCGCTTAGCACCACCCGGGGGACACGTGCAGGGTAATGGTAGGTAATACCTGCGGACGTGAGCAACAGTGGACCCCCCCATTAGAGTTAACTATGGACATTGGTACCAGTACCGGTAATGTAGTTGTGTTGGAAGAGGGGTGTAGGGAGTCTAATATGGAGGCTGAAGCAGTGCAGTTGGATTGGAGCGACTATACTTCAAATATTTTAAAAGTCTTCAATACATCCAGCTCTGAAACTGACTACAAGCTGTAATGAAAGCGATTCCCATAAAGTGAGCAGTATAAACTTGAACATTTCCCCAGCCCCTCCAGTGTCAATTTCTTCAAGGTGGGCTAAGTGTAGAAGGCCAAGCAAATCAGAAGAACCCTTGGCGAAAGTCCACAAGTTAAAAGCTGAGGCGATAACAAAGTGCACGGAGGAAGCAACGCAGGAACACTTGTGGAAACAGGAGCTTCACTCTCTTCGTTTAGACCAAGAGCGAGCAAAACAGAAAATTGAACAAGTCAGACTTGAGAGGGAGTATGAACTTCTGAAGCAAGAGAAAATCAAAACAGAATTGTTGATGAAAAAAAACAGTAAAATGTGTTAAGCTGTGTTATAATGTGTTTTTAGTTATTTTGTGTGTTGCTTCTTATTTAATTCTTTGCGTGTTTTAGTTATTTATTGTGTGTGTTTCTTATTTAACTATGTGATTTCTTATTTAATTCTGGGTGTGTTTAGTGTTACTTAATTCCTTAATTGTACAGAGAAACAGAAAATATATAAATAGTATAGGCTATTCTTTAAAAAATTAAAATCTGAAAAATTAATCTCCCCAGTTTCACCGTCATATGTAAGAACAAACTAAATGAACATCATTATGTAACGTTTCTTCTTGTACAATACCACAGCATTCTATAATGTACCAGGCTGGACTACACATTGATGCAACCTCTCACTGATAACTTGTTGACCAACTGACACTGGCATTCTGCTGCTGTTGCTGCTCGTAAAGGATTCTCTGCTATCATGATTAGAGAAATAACTCACTAATGTCATAAGCTACAAATTTAATGCTGTTTAACATAGCATTGAAGGCACACATTATTAGTTTATTAGAATAATTAGCTGATGAAATTATTTTTTTTCAGGTGATTGGATTCTATCAAACTTGGTCGAAATATAGGTTATGCCAAGACACCTACGGCTTCATTGTTCTCCATTTAGGCCTAATTAATTTTCAAGCCTAGTTAATTTAAGAATGGAATAAACTGAATTTGTACAGGAAGTAGCTAAATCCAAACACCATAGGCATTAAGAAAAATTCTTTCCTTACCTGATGTTGGTTATTTAATATTTTATCATGATAATTCTAATCTCAGTGCTACTGTAGAAATTTCTTTAATACAGTCTACAGACACACAAAAAAAATGGAACAGTTTAAGCCTCACAAATTATTTGTTCATCATATCTTGACTTTATTGTAATTTACCATAATAAGGTAGTGAAGGAATTAGTGACGAGGGCAGTTGGAATACTGGTAAGAATGTGGAAAATGAAATTACCTGTTCTAACATACTTTATTTACATAACAATCAACTTCAGAGTGACAACAACATAGTAACCAAATATTAATAGACATTTTTAAACCTCAAAAATCGTTTCAGCAAAACTTAATTAGGAAAAGCGACTTCTATAGAAGAGCTAAATGTTCATTGTCCTACCTCACAAAATACACTATATTTGCTTTTATAACCTAATAAATATAAATAAGTGTGTCATTTTCAGTATTGCTGACATCAATAGCCCTTGCCTTTTTTGCTTGTTTTTGTTTTCTCTGGAATTTATACAATTGGGCATCATTCCCAGAATTTGACATAGGCCTAGATGTCATTACCAACTAATGGCACAATAAAACCTAAATCAACAGTAATAAATTAATGCATGCACACACCAAAAGAAAGTATAACCCTGTAACTTATGCTGAAAATAATTTTGATAACTTTTGTAATCCTTTTAACAACTTCATTCATGCTGTACAGAAACCAACGGTAAAAAGTTATACTCATCTCACACCTGTTCACACATTTCCTCAGTTGCTAGCAGTTCTTATGAACAACGTACATCCCTAACAAAAAATTAATACACAACAGTATGCGCAAGTTGTTCAGGCTGGGATGCACTGTGTTATGTTTTAGCATCATTTCTTGATGAGATTATAATAAGTTATACAAAGTACTGCAAAAAAGGTGGGAAATATTTTCTTTTATTGAATGAAGTGACAGTTATCATTTCTCAACCTTTTGTAATGTGTGACAATATTTATAAAATGGAGTTACGAGCATGTTATGAATCATAGTACAGTATATTTTCGACCACATGTAGGTTACATATAGTGACATTAGAGAGCTGCTTTGTTTTAACAGGTTCATTAGTACAGCAAGGAGGAACTGATGTAGTTTACGCTTTGTAAAAATATACTGTCATACGGTTCACTTATCAAGTGCTTAAGTACTTTGTACAAGCACCATCTTAACTGCAGAGTCATTTCTGGGAATACTTGGACACCTCTATGTAACACACAGGCTACATGCTTACATCTTCATTATAGACTGTAATGCCTTTCAGCAGTCAGTCTGCAAGCCTCCATAATCCTCTTATTCTTAACTAACTCTGTGGACTCGTTCAGTTCCACTCTACTTGTACTTAAAACATTAGAAACTTAGTCGAACCACCGTTGCCTTATTTTCCCTCTACAACTCTTATCCTCCAGGACCGAGTCCATTATTCTCCTAGGTAACCTATCCTGCTCAAATCATTTTTATTTAATTAACTAAAATAAATATCTGCTGTTGAGTCAAAAGTTACATACCGAGAATACTGATCGCAGTTTAAATTTTTCAAAGCTTGATGTGCAACATACCTGCTCACATAAACTAAGGAGAAAAATCAATCCCAAAAGCTATTGTAAAATAATCAATGATGATAGCCTTCAGTAAACTACGTTCAACAATCACAGTATCATTAACTAGCATTATTTCCATGTTGGGTAATTCTATCACTTCAGAGTTAAATTTCACCATCCCATACGTAGCTGAGTTGAGTCCTCAACACTTCATCACTCTTATTTTCTTTTCAGAATCAAAACTGTTCACACACACACTCCCAAACACCTGATAGCTGTCCATAAATTTTTCCTGAACCATCAGTTTGAAGCTTCCCAAAGAGAACATAGGAAATGTTCAGTACTTGTGAGAAGTGTTTGGTGATTTATATTATTATTGTTCTGGTAGAGTGGAACAAAATAGAAAAAAGTATCTTGTCAAGAAACCATTCTCTTATTAAAACATTCTTGCTTACTGAGATTTTCAACCACTCCAGAAACTTCTGAAGAAATACTGAATGTTTCTTGTCTAAGGAGGTGAAGAAAAGTTATAATTTCTCTTTAATGTACCGTTAAAGACTTTTCCATTACTGATATAGGCCTATAATTTTAGCAAACATAACAGTACAGATACTTAATTCATACTACATGATTTCAAAACTGTCAGAGTAATTTCATGCTGACTGCAGGTACACCAACATTGGTGCATTAACATACACAGTACAAACATTGTATTTTATGTTCGAGACTGGACGAAAGTTGAATTAGATTTGCACAGCAAGGAAAGGGAGTCTGGAGCACAAGCCCCGAGGTTAGCTGCCGTGAAGCAGCCTCCAGCCCTCAATTATACCCTGTACAAAACCACGGGTCTGCTCTGGATAGGCCAACGGTCTGGTTACATACCAATTTCAAAGCCTAGCTTCCAAAAATATACCCTTGCTGGTCAATTGCTTGAAGTTGCAGGTACATTTCTTCTGGCACAAGAAAATTAATTTTGTTCCCGACACTTCCAGACCTCTGGCACATGTTGCACAACAAATGAAGAGGCCTAAGTTTATTAACCTATGACTTATTAAAAAGTCTATGAATTTCAGTTATCACTATTGTAAATATGTCAGAGATTCAGTACAAGCCATGACAATTTTAAACTGGGCGCTTCACTTATTTTGACCCGATGTGGCAGCCCTGTGGCCAGACATGATGCGAGCCCTGTCAGCAAACTTGTCTTCATTACAGCCAGCCAATATCAACACAGAAAATGGTTGCATTCTGTACATTTACACAGTCTTGGATTTACTTCTTCCGTATAAGAAAGAAAGAATACTTCTAGGTGGGGGTTTGTGTGTCCTGACTAGCATTAAGGAAGGATCTCTCCTCGCTGCTACTTCTGGTACCACCGCATTATTTTTATGATTTTCCTGTTTCCTAAATATGCGGTACCTGCCGTTTCATCAAATAAGTTATCTACCAAACTAACCATTTGTCTTTCCGAATTATTAGACAGCCTTATGGTTCAAGTTCAGTATTCAATAACATGCATGTCCAATCCTTGCCCCGTTCCTCTATGGGGTCTGGTACGATGCGAGATGAATCTTCGTAGCCAGGTTTTTATGACCGGATGCCCTTCCTCACATCAGAGAAGTTAATAAGATAAGATGAAATGCATGGCGTTTAATACAATAGTAGGAAGGGAAAGGGTGAAATGCTGGTACATACTCTACTACAACTGTCGAATAGCAGCACAGGGACTCCTCAAGAGGCTTTACATCCCCATCCAATAGATGACAGCGTCATATGCCCTCACTCCATATGACCACTGCAGAGAGGTTTAGAATTTAATCCATGATTCTGGCATGCAATGTAGTGATTAAATATTGTATACTAGCACCTACCCTGCTAGCCAACATTCTGATGGTGAAACTTTTTTCAACCAACAGGTCTCAAACTGGCTGAGAATTTTGCATACAAACACAAATATACTGTCATCTAAATTATCAAACTGAGACATAATAAGTCTTGCTGGCATTTTTCAGATTAAACCACTTACTATGAATGCTCTTGAAGATGTGCACAAAATCAAAGGTGGATTTCCTGTATGGAGTATTGAAAGGAACAGATTTTACATTCTGCAATTCAGAAAAAAATTCTATTTATGTTGTTAAAATCAAGACATGAAAAACTTTTATTGTTACTGGTTTTTACATCCCACCAACTACTTTTACAACTTTCGGAGACGCCGAGGAGATGGAATGTAGCATAAATCTACCGACATAAGGTGACATATTTGAGAACCTTCAAATATCAGCGGACTAATGAACGCCAGTACTTTCCACGGAAGGTTTAACAATTCTGCAACAGTAAGGTTTCTCATTGGAAATAACCCAATAGTTTCCTTCACATGACCATCATACAGGCCTCCAAATAATTTTATCACAAAGGCCTAATGTAGTTTGATATTCTGCAGCCATTATGTTATGATAGTTTTTCTTGAAAATTTTTCCCTATTGGATCAATTACTACTGTACAGAGCTGAGAAGAGAGGATCCCTGAAAGAGCAGTCGCATGTGGCGAGGTGGGGGAGGGAACTGAAGGTGAAGAGGAATGGCAGGCAGACAGATGACCTATTATTGGCTTGCGGCAAGCAATATCTGATACCACTCTCAATGAAAACATTGAGAGGCTTGAGCGCTCTGGCTACAACGACAAGGGGTACCAAGTTGTGTCAAAATGTGCAGAGCGCAGATATGAGACTTGGATTGAGGTGATGAAACCAATAGCTATTTAAAATTCATCAACTTTCTAGCTGCTCATAGCCACATCGTACTTAGGCTACCTCACTTCAACTGCGAACTCAGTCCAATAGCTGCATGGGCTAAAGTAAAACAGTATATTACTGATGCTAGTAACCTTGGTGTGAATATCATTTTGAGAGCTAATCAAAGAAGTTATCAAGATACCACCAGGACCAAAAGATGTCTGCGTGGGGTATAGCTGTCATGTCCAGAAGCTGGAAAATGAGTAGTTCTGACAGAGAGACAGGATTATTGAAGTCATGGCAACCTAGTTAACAGGAGTGAAGAAGATTCTAATAAATTATCCTCCTCCAACAAAAACCTATTCAGACTTGGCTTCACCCTTGTAAAGCAATTTTTCATCTTAAAATGTAGCCTATAATTTTTCCCAAATCATTTTCATATTTTTATTCTGCTGTGATATGATTAATATTATCATTATTACTATGACTGCAATATTATTCACTGATACAGCAATTGAGAGACCTGGTACTTTGAAACGGACAGAAAGGTCTAATATAATAGCCTATAACGGAGAGAATTGTGTAAAATGTACCAATACAATTTTAGGCCTATCTTTTGCATCAAAAGGGATATTCAGAAGATTATTATGAATTTATCTGAGTACAATCTGGTCAGCCTGTGTGCAGCCATTGTTGTATTTTAAGTCTTGGATTTCATTTGCAGATATTTACAGAACTAATGTTTCATGGCCAAGCAGTAGCAATACCTACCCCGCATCTGCTTCACCATCAAGAATCTGATCGTCTTGCCAGCTCCATACAATACGTACTCCTAAAAAATACAGTGGAACCTCGATTCTCCGTTTTTCGAGGGACCATGAAAATAAAACGTACAACGCGGGAAAACGGAAAATCCGGGAATGAATTAAAACCATCAACAATTTGGCTAAACATCACAAAAATGAAATATGTATAATTATAATCTTACAAAAACTCCTAAACCAAACAAAACTACAGCCCCAATGGGACTTAGCCTGCCAAGCGACCGCTGCTCAGCCTGAAGATCTGCAGATTACGAGGTGATGCATGGTCAGTGTGACGAATCCTCTCGGCCGATATTCCTGGCTCTCTAGATCGGAGTCACCATCTCACCATTAGATAGCTCCTCAATTAAAGGTAATCACGAAGACTGAGTGGACCTGGAACCAGACTTATATCCAGGTAAAACTGCCTGACCTGGTCGGAATCGAACCCGGGCCCTCTGGATGAGAGGCAGGCATGTTAGACCGCGAAACCACATTAATTACCGGTACGCGAGTTCAAAATGTCGATACTTTATATTCAATTTTACAGGGGAATCTTCGTCAGTTTCCCGTGAAACTCTTTGAAAAATCCAATAAAGCCAAGCCAAACGACAATCGACCACAAGTAATTTTTAATTCTCTCATTTAATAAAATAAAGCACATTAGATATAAAAGCGCCCACATGATGGCGAAATCCCTTCTTTTCTTAATCTTTCATTGTAATTTGGTCTCCGGTATACTGTTTATAGTCAGTTTCTGGAAATCTTGTACCATTACCGCGTAAATTAGGCCTACATCGACTTTTAAAGGTTATGTTGAACTCGAAAACATGGTTTCGACAGCAAGTATCGATTCTCAAAAGTTCTCGAATGCATTATATTCAATTCTGCCCGTCACTAATCCAATCAAATTGGAACGATAAAAGAAATATCATCAAAACTTCAGAAATTACGGTTATTCTTGACCTTGAGGTCATTTGGAAAGCGTGCTCGCTGCACGTCACTACGAGTTGGAAATGATACAAACCATTTAAATGTACCGGTAACATGCGCAAATAAAACAACTGCGGTTTTTGGTATTTTAACACGAAAACGTAAAATTCCCAGTCTTACATTAGGACCTAAACAGTAATAGGCAATCCCAAGACCTCCCATGGCTTTCTTTTTTAATGTAAGGTGCAACATCTGTTCTGGTCTTGCTAACATAATCGCATACGATAATGTTAAAATACTAAATTTGTGTTAAGGAGCAGTTTCGATTTCTGCCTGCACGGTAGTACGATCGAAAAAATTTTAAAATATAAATATCTAACCATGGACATAATGAGAACGTTTTATAAGTGCAAACATTTGACGAAACTCGTTCCGTCTTCAAGCAGAGCTGTCGAAATGCGCCGTGTCTCCTTACAATTGTTGTGGCCACTCTCTGCTCTATGATTTTCCGAGATTCTCTACACAATACCTCAGAATGCGATGCTAAGATGGTCCGTTATGCAAGTTCACCGCCGATAGCTTTTCCAGTACCGATACATTACTTGCTCTAATTATCGCAATGACGGGGCGTAAACGCCAAGATCCATACGTATGCCATAGCCATCCTTTCGTGAGATACAGTTTATTAAAAAACAATTGATCGAGGATTTGGCGTTGATGGGACTGGAATTTATGGATGGTTGATTCGCGAAATAGTTTATTCAAGGAACGGACAATGCGGGATTTTTACAACGTGATTTAATTACGATGCTCGCGGAGCCACATAATTTGAACGCATATTCCGGGAAAACGTAGTTTCCGGGAACGGATAATCAAGGTTTCACTGTAATTCCTATTTTCACTTTTGAAAGGAGAAGGATGGGGCTTTCTCGAAAAACTCTGGAAATACTTTGGATGTGGTAGCACAAACCAAACCTATATGAAATAAATTTCATGGTTAAAAGCCTGTATTTCAGAGAATTTCACATTTTCGAAAATTCAGAATATGTTTTTATCTATTAAAATACAATTGGAATATGTTTCGTCCCTTTTTTTTTGGGACATTTTCAGCCACGAAACATGTTCCAATATAGTCTAATTGTATTTTAATAGATAGGGGCCTAAAAAATATTTTGAAGTATTGAAAATGTGGAATTTCTCTCAAATATATTTGAAATAGAGTTATTCATCATAACAAGAAAACTGTTCATACAACACAAAACCAATTAAGATTGTACCAAAATTGTAAGACTTTTACATACCAAGAAAAATTTGTTCTAATAAAATGTTAGCTGTTTCTGTACATTTTCACACAAATAATTATTAATTACAAATTGCCCAAGTGACCCGGTCATCTTTTCTAACACAAATCATCATCATCATTATTATTATTATTATTATTATTATTATTATTATTATTATTATTAATAATTACCGATTGCCTAAGAGTCATCTGTTCTAAAATTCAGTATTATTCTCAGCAAAATCATTGCTCCTGTCAACATACTTTGCTAACAAACTTTGTAGCTGTGACCACCTCTACTGCTTTCCTTGTGACATTATGCAAGACAACTGAAAAGAAGTCATTATATGACCATTCACACACACTTGGATTCCCACATTAGTATCTATTTTCACACACTATGGGCACATTTCTAAATTTTTAAAACACAAAAACCCATGCAATCATTCATTATAAACAACTCCCACTCGTCCCCAATATCTTTCTTCAATCCTTCCAGCTTGGTTTGTAGTTCAAATATTCTGGTAGACCTGGGAATAGTCTCGTAATCACTTCTGGTTTGAGAAGACATCTATTTCTTCAAAATTACTGTAATTACTGTAGCATTCTGGAATACAGCACTTTGGAGCCATCTGAAAATCAAGAGAATACTATAAAACATCAACATAGGCAAGATAATAAAATCTAATCTCAGTAATACAACATATACTTCATGTATGCTGTATGTAAGCAAATAACACAAACACTGTTAAGTTTCTTTCCTACTTACCTATTTATCTTCGTGAAGTTACAAGAGTACACAGGATTATCACCATGACAGTACTGTGTTATTGCTGTAAAAGACTTCTGTCACGGCGAGGTATGCCCTGTTGATCCATTCGTCTATCAATCTGCCCTTCTCCTAAGAGTTCATCCCACGGTGTAGGTAGCTGTAGATGTGGATCATCTGGAGGCAGCTCTTCTCCAGCTTGACGCAAAATATTATGAAGAACAGCTGTAGCAATTATCACAGGAAATACACAATCTAACGTTAAATTCATTCCCAAAGCAAGAACTGGGAATCTTCGCTCCCATATACCAAATGTTCTTTCTATCACATTTCTTGTTCTTATTTGTGATTCATTGTAAAGATTCTCTTCTGGTGTTCGAACTGCATCCAGTGGAGGCATTAAATATGGTCTACAGGGGTAACCTGCATCTACCAGTAATACTGAATCTCTGTAGATACCTTGCTCAAATCTGGCTCGTTGCACACAATTAAAAATAGTGCTGTCATCTAGCTACACTGTTGGAAAATTCCATGTTAGAATTACATATTCCTTGGACATTTAATGAAAAGTACATTTTTCTGTTTCGAAAGAGCTCTGCTTCATTACCAGCGGGGATCATATCCGGATGTGAGTACAGTCCATTGCCCCTATCACCTTCGGAAACCTGGCGATATTGTAAAAGTTAATCTGTGTTCGATGTATAGACTGAGGTGTTTGAGGAAGATTAATATAGCGGGGTCATAAAGCTGCTATAGCTGCGGTGACTAGATGTACAATTCGAGATGCCGTAGACTGGCTCACCCCAGCATAATCTGCCACACTGAGTTGACCACTTCCAGTAGCGTAATATCTTAAAGTAAGCAGCAGATGATTTATGGGTGAAACAGCTTGATTCCTGAAAGGGTAGGAAGACAATCCATACAGTTTTTGTATTATAAAAAATGGGATGTATTGATAAGCATTGTGGTTACCTAAATATGCATGTTGGACAAAGGTGTAATTTTTTAGTGAAGAATTAAAGAAATTGCCTTATTTATCGAGTGAAGTATACCATGTGTAGGCTATAATACATGCAGACCTAACAGTTCTAGAGCAGGTAAAAGCAAGTTTCCTAAAGAGAGCGATATGTGTAGCGAAATCTACATCAACAAGGCTAATTTATGAACTGGTGAAAGAACTTTTCTTCATAGTGGATCTCAAAGCAAGACTGCAGCTTTCGTCTACTACGGTTTCAGAGAAATATGTAACTGACAGATGAAAAGGTCTAGTATCTGGGAAGAATTATATTCCGCAGAGGCAGTGATAAACAGAGAATGGACAAAGGCAAACTATGACCAGGCATAGGGCCTACAGTAACACAGATTATTTGTGCAATTAATTCATATCATTCACTGAATGACAAGTGTATTTGTGAACTCTGACCAAAAGTACAACAGATACCATTTACTTCACTGGCTGAGAAGAATTAAGTTATTTATTGACTAGAGCAATTATTGAAATTAGTACTTTCACGTCTAGGCCTACTGTAATGCCCAGTCATCTAGTCAAAATGTTGGAAAATTATTAGGCCTACTTGTAATTGTAATACAGCAAAGATAGGCCCTACTGAACTTGACTTGCAAAAAAATGCCTTTTGCATTACTTTGTTAGTATGCTGATGCTAGTAAGAGGTCAGTTCGCGGTTGACGTGTATAAGTACGTAAAAATTGAATGGATGAATGCAATTAAGCAAAATAACAGAATTTGCAATAAGAAATACATAACTGAATTAAAACATGTATAAATTAACGGTAAATATACGGTATTCACATCGGTAATATTTACATTTCGGACAGTGTTTATAAGATAAACCATGAACTGAGTTGTAAAGGCCTATACTAAAATACGAGAATAAGGCCTAACCTAACTTTTCTTTTTTGGTTACCTGTATGCCTGTCACTAGTTCAATAACCACGAAAGAAATTGTGCAACTTACTTCACTCAAAAAATATGCAGCATTCCTTATTCTTCATTAACAAATCGTATCTAATCGTGTACCGTACAAGATATAAGCTACAATCGAGGATTCGCCTTACCTATTTGTTGGGAATTCCAGGTGATGTTCAATCTTGGATAAGACTGACAGCGTCAAAGCTTTAGATAACCTAAAATGAGTCTGAAAATCTGTGTCGTCGTAGTCCTTGAAGTATGTCGCACGTTCCTTTATCCATCTAGGACGTTTATTAACTGCATAATCTTGATCATATTCCTCGTCGCTGTGATTTTCCCTTTCAATCAGATATTCCAGCCGTCTACGGGCTGCCATTTTGGAACGCTATTATCTTAGATTTCCCATTTTACAGGGCAACCAATCTCCGGTAAAATTTTAAACCGAGATAATACCCGTCATCCGAGATAATGTTGTTGGTGAATACAAACTTAACTGTTATGTCGGTTTACGTAGCTTTAAACCAAGATAAAAGCTTTTACTCGTGTTGGTGAATACGGGCCTAAGTGAAGATAATTAATCTTAATTCTTATCTGGGATCATATATACCAATTTTCAATTTATATTGCTAAAGTAGGCCTCCTTTCCAATTTATAAATTAATTTCCAAAAAAACATGGAGCATATGGAGATCAAGACACCAACAGGGTAACCTGTCAACAATTGGATAGTGTATGAATTTAGGAGAGTAATAGTGATCATTTGAGAGAACTGTGCCTAAAAGCAGTATTTATTACTACAGAACAGTTCAAAAGATAAGAACATACAAAACCAATTAATACCCATATAAAATGAAGAATGTAAATAGCCTAATTTATTACAAAATCGTCCACCAGATCTTTATTATAAATTTCGTGTGATCATATTGCACTTATGTTTTTTTGTTTTTTGATTTTTGCTAGTGGCTTCACGTCACACCGACACAGATAGGTCTTATGGCGACGATGGGATCGGAAAGGCTTAGGAGTTGGAAGGGAGCGGCCGTGGCCCTAATTTAGGTACAGCCCCAGCATTTGCCTGGTGTATAAATTGGAAACCATGGAAAACCATCTTCAGGGCCGCCGACAGTGGGATTCAAAACCACTATCTCAAGGATGCAAGCTCACAGCCGTGCGCCTCTAACCGCATGACTAACTCGCCCGGTCACTTATGTTTTGGACCACAATCTAGACGCAGGCCTTTGCTACATTTGCAACACACTGTTCTTGCTCTACGCCTTTGTGATTTGGTACTATACATACAACAGACTCTTTTTTTTTTTTCCTTCAGGAAGTTTTTGCACTTTAGTAGAAGTACTGGTATTTCCATTTATATCACTCATGCTGCCCGGTGAAACCACACCAGACTGCTTATGTTCAAGCCACTCACTTCCTAAAGTCTCAATCCTTGCAATGGTGTTGAAAGTTACCTTCTTCCAATAATTAACAGTTTTCCTTTCATCAAGGTATGTGTATATCATATCACTAGCATCAATGCTCCCATGTGTTTATTACAATTACACACCACTTCTGGTTTTGTAATTTATTTTTGCTGACCATGGCATTTAGTTGTGAAAGTTTTATCAGCAGCCCTACCTTCACTAGTCAGTAGGACAGGATTCTTCTGACTCTTCTTTTCCCTACAGATAATAGCTAACACAGGCCCTGACCTGAAGTATTTTGTATCCCCAACACCAAACTTTTGTTTCAAATACTGAGGCAATCCTTTTCTCTTTCAATGTACAGTTGATGTTATGAATGTCCCCATTTTATACAAATCCTTCACTAATGGCACTGACATAAAGAAATTGTCAACAAACACATGGTATGCTTTCTGTAAATAATTACCTATAGTGAGCAGGTGCAATGCCACACAATATCCTAAACCATGCTTTGCAATACTGTCTTATCTTTTGTGACATTGTACACCTCTGTACACATGAAATCCTAAGCAGTCACTGCTGAATCACGTACCATCCAAAGTTTTATGTCCCACTTGTGATGGTGTTTATTTGGCAGGTATTGCAAGAGTGTTGTGTGATTCTTCATCCCCACCAGACTTTCATCAACAGATAGTTGATGATGTATGTATGGGTTGGTGCTCAGAAACTCGGGAACAACTTCCCAGTTTCTTTAGCAACGGAAATGAAGTTCAAATAGGTATGCTGGTCAACTAGTGTGAATAGAAACAAGCACCACTGACAAAATTTATTCTTTGTTGAATTCTTTTCTGTGATAATTTCGCATTTCCATAATAATTCCTCCTTAATAATGAGGCAAAATCCGTAATAATTATGGACAGTCCATATACAGTAGAACCTTGATAATTCGAAATCCCCCCTAATTCGAAGCAGCTCTTGTTCCCGGAAACATGAGATACAGTTTTGCATGTTATTTCAATTGTTTAATTCGAAATACGGATAATTCGTAATTCGAAGTACAATGTCGGCCCCATTACCGAAATTCAGACTTTTAATTCAAAACTGCCTTTACAATTATTTTATTTTTGCTAGGGACTTTACGTCGCACCGACACAGATAGGTTTTATGGCGACGATGGGATAGGAAAGGCCTAGGAGTTGGAAGGAAGCGGCCGTGGCCTTAATTAAGGTACAAACCCAGCATTTTCCTAGTGTGAAAATGGGAAACCACGGAAAACCATCTTCAGGGCTGCCGATAGTGGGATTCGAACCTACTATCTCCCAGATGCAAGCTCACAGCTGCGCGCCTGTACGCGCACGGCCAACTCGCCCGGTCCTTTACATTTTAAAACAGTAGTATGTTAGAGTAACTTCAACTCGAAATTTATCCGCTCCGCGTCATAATAGAACACGCGTTCCAGAACGTGGAGGGGTAGCTTTCCGCACTTACACTCACTTCGGTGGGTCTACAGTGCGCTTCATGATTGCTAAGTTGAATGAAATCGGAATTCTTCTGTATTTAACCTTTTAAGGAACACCGTAATATCACGCAACAGGCAGTGTGCGGGAAAACAGAATCCGCGAACACTGGCGATGCCGACAGTTGGCGAAAAAACGTGGCTCATATAATAAATTCGTAGGCACCGAACAATATTGTCACTGTCGGTGAAACTGCATTGCTTTATTTTAATGCGAGCCCAAACGGTCTTATGGTTTTAAAGGAGAAATTGTCAGCCGGGAAATCATACAAGGGTGAGGGATGGGGGTCATAGTAGTGCGTTGCAATGCACATGGAAGCGAGATATTTTATTCCCTCGTCATAGGAAACTTCGATAAGCTACAATGTCGGGCACTTTCCATGCCAGTACAAAGCATCTAAAAATGCAAACAGTACAGAAATCCAAAAAATAATGCATTTGCACAGGGGAACCAGCATAATTTATCCTCGTCTTTGAATTGTGCGATTTTTTTTTTCGTTGCGTGTGGTTATGTTTATCAGTGATTTATCCAAGTGCATTATTTGAACATTGTAAATGCACCTTGTTGGATACATTTTGGAAATAGTTTTTTCCATGGCATGTGAAAGGTTTAAACTGTGAATCGAGGTGATTGCATGTATTAATGGGTCTTAGAATACTTTGTGACGCGGCAAGTGTTTACATTTCTGAAGTACGAGAGAAGTGCCATGGCAGGAAATCGTACAAGGACAGAGTCATAGGAAAGTTCGATTTTAAGGGCATCGGGTACTTTCTGTGTAAATACAGGGCATCTAAAATGCATACAGTATAGTAATCCAATTAATAAAGCACTTGCACATGGGAGCCAGCATAGATTTCTCCTCGTCTTTGAATCGTGCTTTTTTTTTTTCTTTCTTTCATTGCGTGAGGTTATGTTTACCAGTGAGATATCCGAGTGAATTATTTGAATACTGTAAATGCACCTTCTTGGATACGTTTTGGAAATAGTTCTTTTTCCTTGGCATTTGAAAGGTATAAACTGTGAATCAAGGTTAACTGCGTGCAGTAACAGGCCTTAGAATATTTTGTAACACGGTAAGGGTTGGTACTTCTGAATTGCGAATTGGCGGTTAAATCGAAATCACGTAATTCGAAGTCCGATTTTTGAGTCCCAACGACTTCGAATTAACGAGGTTTTACTGTAGTTAGCACCTCTATATTATGTAAATTACATGGGAAGCTTTTAAAACAATAGGCATTTTAAAAAGAACATAAAAAAAAAATAAGAACTAGTGTCTTTATAATTTATTATATATACATCAAAAAATGTTTTTCACCACCTGTATTTTGTTATGTTGGTGAAGGATGTTCGCTCTAAGTGTTGTTGCATGACAAACAGTCATCTGAATGACGTGTAACGCTACCTGTGGAGGTAATACACGCAGTCTCAGAACCGTCCAGAAGAGTGCGCTGTTACAGTACCTGTGGACACAACATAACAAGAGCCCATTTGTGTCCTGTGCAGTATACAGACATGCCTCGACGAGTCATTACTGCTTTTGACCATACCTGCATAGTGCCAATGCATCAGCAAGGCCTGTCTGTGAGGGCAGTTGCAGGCCTGGTTGGTGTACACTGTAGCGATGTTGTCGGGACATACAGCCGCTATTGTGCGACACAAAAGGTTCAAGATCGTCCTCGCAATGGTCGTCCGTAGTCAACAAAAGCAGCTGACGACCGTTATGTGCGAATCCTGGCTCACAGGGACCCGGTAGACACTGCAACAGAACTGCGTAATTCCGTATGACCGGCAACTGGTAAGGGCTATGTCCATGCAGACAATCAGAAATAGTCTCCATAGAGACCAACTACACTCAAGATTCCTTGGCGAGGACCTTCACGTAAACTCCAACACACTGGTGTCAGGTACAGAATGGCAAGGGAGCACTTGGATTTGATTCTGGAAGAATGGCAGCGGGTCCTCGTTACAGACAAGTGTAGAATGAGTCTGACGCTGAATAAAATCGTTGCAGGAGGGTTTGAAGAGAGCGAGGTAACATCAGAAGAGTCCTGTACACCAACCAACATGCCCACCATGGAGGTGGAACCATCATGTTTTGGGGCGACATTATGTATGGACGCCTGATGCCACTCGTTTTTGTAGAGGGCAATATGACTGGTACGCAATACAGAGACAATCCTCGGGCCCACTGTTCAACTGTACTGACAACATTTTGGCAAGAAATTCATTCTGCAAGATGACAATGCGTACCCGCACTCTTCCAATCTTGTGAGCCTCTTCCTCAGAGAGGCCCATATCCATTGGATGGACCGGCCTCTGGGGTCTCTGGACATAAATCCCATCGAATGTGCCTGGAATATGCTGAAACAGGCAGTGCTACAACAGACGAATTCACTTCCCACCTGGCCAGAGAGCTGCTGTCAAAGAGTGGGGCAGGAATGACCAGGATAGCCTCAACTGCCTGGTTGACAGCATGCCGCGACGGGTCCGATCAGGCTTCACTGCACACGTGGAGGAACACCATAATGAGAGGCGGAATCAGATTCCCACGTTCGATAGGTGGATGCACAATGCTGAAGAATAGTGTTTGTGTTGCATCTGTCATTGCTATTTCTTTACACCAATCATATTATGCTTAACATAAGTGTGTATTTGCATCCTACACAATGTCTGGGATCATCACCAACCTAGAAACCTGGAACTCATTTATGTTTTGGTTTAATGTGAACAAAGCAAATTACGAATTAATGGGGGAAAGTTACTATCTACAAACATTTAATTTCACTTTCAATGTAAAGACCTGAAGTTAAGTTATTCACAGTGAATTGTAAGCTACAGTACACTCGAACTAATGCAATACAACCGTAGATAAGTCGCATGCCTGGTGTACTGCTGCCTTTGAGCGGTTAGCACAAGTACGTCCATCTTTTTCTCACAAAGTACTACTCGCTACGTATGACTCGTGTAGTGTCTACATACCAGTCTTGTTTGATCAATCCGTTCGGGTCCAGTCTTAGAATGAAAGATTAATTTTGATGTCGCAAGTCGTTACCCTATGTTTTCCCTGTATATTTTCTGTACTTTTATTTCCCTGTGCTTTTCCTCTTTTCTCTGTTTTTCCAGAAAATGGGTACCCTGATTAATAATAATATCACCGCACTGCCACTATTCAGTGAAGTTACACCTGACAGTGATTTACCAAACAGTTTCCTCAAGTGACCTGGACCAAAACATTCATTTCCTCATGATGCTGAACCTATGGTTTATATTTCGATTTTTACAACATATTATCATTCCAAATAACATAATTTTATCCAAAACGACAGACAAGAGGGTGTACCACAATATCAACAATTAGTGTGTCAAACTGATTTTTTCAGAACTGAGAGGCAGAATCAGATTTCCACATTCGATAGGTGGATGCACGTTACCGAAGAATAGTGTTTGTGCTGCATCTGTGTCCATGCAGACAATCAGAAATAGTCTCCATAGGAACCAATTACACTCAAGAGTTCCTTGGCGAGCACCTACACGTACAATCCAATACCGCGGTACCAGGTATTTGCCTTAAAATGTGGATTTTCATTAATGGAATTTTACATTTTTAGATTCATGATTTATTTTAATTTTAACTATAAATATTTTTAGATATAAAGTGCCATTAATTCAAAAGGGCATTTCTTTCATATAACAGAAAAACTAAGTAAAAATGGGTCTAAATTGAGAGAATAATGAAATTTTTCTAGAGCTGCAAAATGGACAAAACGTAGGGGGCAGTCTTGGCTAGTACGTAATAAATATGCATGGTACTGATAAGGTTAGCTCACCTCTTTGATGGATCTTTCTGAAGACAATCGACAATCATTTTTCGGAAAGTCTTGCCATATGCCTTGTACTGGTCCTTTTCCTCAGCGCCTGTGTCAAGAGTCGGAGGGTCATTCTGTAATGTCAGCATCAGCACTTTCATGGGAGGGTATTTGTGATATGGAGCTGTACCAGTAGCCATCTCAATGGCTGTGATACCGAAAGACCAGATGTCCGCCTTGAAATCATAACCATGGTCCTAAACAAATAGAAACCATTTTTTACATCAATCCACTGTTTACAAAAATAACAACACAATTCTGGCAGGGGAAGATGCCCAGTTCTGATGCAATGTCACTGAGATGAACAAAAACAACCTCACAAACTACAAAAATCATTATCGGCATGAACATCACAATCTTCCAAGGATGCAAAATCGGCTAGAACATCACTAAATCTTCCCAGGATGCAAGAAAGCTAAAGTAAGAGACAAAAGCAACTCACTTTTAAATATGTACTTTGGGTAATACTACTTAAATTACAGTGGAATCTCGATATCTCAAACTAATAGCATATAACTAAATCATATGTATCAACGGGCTTATACTGAATACATTATTTTTAACAGTATTTTAAAAAATACAAGGTGTAGAACTTTGTTTCCGCCATTTGCCGATGGATGGCGACAACGGTACGTAGCGGTCGAACGAAACAGATTTTAGACATCAGGCAGTTACTGTAGCTTGGACCTCGGTCAACATAACCCCATTCAAACTTAGTCAATGTGTGTCTGCATCATAAAGTTGTTCTCGATTGAGCATGGCAGTGTACGAGCCAAATTCTCGGCATTTGCGGGAGGTGTTACTGTTTTGTTCCAACATGAAGAAAACAGTGACTGAGTCTCATTGAATGCTCTCATGTACGTATGGTGAGGACGCTATTAGTGGAAGAACGTGTCGTGAGTGATTCCAACGTTTCAAGAACGGTGATTTTAACGTCGAAGACCGGCATAGTTGTGGAAGAAAGAAAGTTTTCGAAGATGCAGAATTGGAGACATTGCTGAGTAAAGACTCGCGTCAAACTCAAGAAGAATTGGCACGATCAGTGGGAGTGACACAGCAAGCCATTTCAAAACGTCTCAAGACCATGGGCATGATTCAGAAGAAGGAACTTGGGTCCCGTATGAGTAGAAACCAAGAGACGATGAACGGGGACAAAAAAATGGGTTCATTACGATAAACCTAAATGCAAAAAATCATGGGGATATCCCGGCCATACTTCAACATGAACGGCAAAACTGAATATTCACAGCTCCAAGATCATGCTCTGCATTTGGTGGGACCAGCTCGGCGTCGTGTACTATGAGGTGTTAAAACACGGTGAAACAATCACAGGTGCTCGTTATCAAACACAATTAATGCGACTGAGCAGAGCATTCAAAGACAAACGGCCGCAATACAGCGAGAGTCACGATAAAGTGATTTTGCAACACGACAACGCTCGACCCCACGCTGCAAAAGAGGTCAAAACATACCTGGGAATGTTAAAATGGGACGTCCTACCCCACCCGCCGTATTCTCCCGATATTGCTCCCTTCGATTATCACCTGTTTCGATCAAAGGCGCATGGCCTGGCTGACCGACATTTCCGATCTCATGAAGAAGTCACAAATTGGATCGATTCGTGGATCGCTTCAAAAGATGAACAATTTTTAGATGGGAGAAAGTCGTGGCCAGTGATGGACACTACTTTGAATGATACATGTGTAAGTAATCTGTTTCATTAAAGCCTCCAATGTTGGGGACAAAACGGCAGAAGCAAAGTTGTACACCTTGTATATAAAAACAAATTGTATTTTACGGCATCACTAATTATAACCCTTATTATATTAAGACGGGAAACAGTACAAGCAGTAGTGAAACAAGAAACATACCTCGGTTAGCACCTTTGGAAAAAATCTGTTAATCTCTCCTGTTTGTTACTGTTAACCTTTCCTTCATTCACACTGAAATTTCTCCTCATACCACGCAGCCGAGATTCGTAAATGGAGCTTGTCATCTACGACTTCAGGGGTTGCTTTTGTACACGATCGGTAAATAGTTTACAATATAGTTGGTCCGTTATTGGACATTATAAATTTTCCAGCTCATTCCTGGTTGTCAGTGTTTCGCCCCAGTGTGCTAAGTCAGGCTCATCAGTTGGTAACTAGCACACCTACCAAGAAGCATGGCTAGTGCATACTGTGGAGGCCACTGCGTAGGCTACTTGGAGCCACCGGCAGTGCCAATGCACTGTGAGAGACTTTGTCTCATTTTCAAAAATTGGTGCCTGTCTGGCCATCTCCCTATGGGAATCAACATCTTTATCAATTAATTTACACCCGAGAAACAGGGAGGCTTCGCTGATTTTCCAATCATTAGAAGTTTTCGTTTTTCGGTTCCCATCATATTAGCTCCTTGCATCACTGTAAACCTTTCTTTACATGTTAACTGTTCCTCACAAACCACAAATGCCATATTGCACAGTTAATGTTGCACAAAATTCGAGTTATAGAGTATTTTTTGCTTCAAGGGAGAAAATGTTTGCTTTGAGCAATCGAGGAATTCGTGTAACTGAATTTTGAGTAATAGTGAAATAAATACAGTACATGTGAAGAACAGGACAAACAGGCGGGAAATTTAAGTTATTTCGAGATACTGAAAATTCGAGTAATGGAGGTTCGAGATATTGAGGTTCGACTGTATAGGCATTTCTTTACTTGTGAAAAAAAATTCAGTACATAATTTTCAGAATGAATTTCATTGTTACAGTAGCTTGCCTGATGCCCATAACCATTAAGGCATCAAGTTTATAGGGTCTGATACCAGGCTTAGTGGGTTTGAGTCCCATTGATGAAAAGAAAAAGTCACCATCAGAATGTTGGCTGACAGGATAGAGGTGGTGGTTTAGAGTTTATAATTACTTTGTTTTTTGCTATTTGTTTTACGTCGTACCGACACAGATAAGTTTTATGGTGATGATAGGACAGGAAAGGCCTAGGAATGGGAAGGAAGTGGCCGTGGCCTTAATTAAGGTACAGCCCCAGCATTTGCCTGGTGTGAAAAGGAGAAAAGATGAAAAACCATTTTCAGGGCTGCCGAAAGTGGGGTTTGAACACACTATCTCCCGGATGCGAGCTCACAGCTGCGCGCTCCTAACCACACGGCCAACTCGCCCGGTTTTATAATTACTATATCACATGCCAAAAACCTGGATAAACCAAACTTCTCTGCAGTTTTCATATGGAGCAAGGGCATATGACACTGCTGATAGTGATTTGTCCATTAGATGGGGAGCCTTGAGCAGACATCCTGGTATCACTCAACAGGAATACGCTATGTGCCACCACCAGGCTTCAACCCTTCCCTACCTCATCATTGTCTTCATCACCATCCCATTGTCGCTCATCAGGGTCAAATAGAAAGACCTGCACAAAACAAGCTAAACATGTCCTCGGGAACAGGCACGAACAGGACTGTTAACTCTGAGAAGGCCAGGCCGGTTCGAGAGGACAACCACCTTTTAAGTACTGGAAGTTTAATGATTTCTTCACACCCATTTTACACTTTTTAATTATCAGACCAAGTTTCTCACACAACCTCATCTTGTTCATTACAGATTGGAACTTCACTGGTTTCCACTATGGTCACTTACAGTTTACCCAGGGGGGTGCACTCAGCCATGCGCAGAAGGTGTTGCATTTTCCTCGCTTAGCGCATGACGTCACGGTGGAACAGCTAGCCACGCGGGAGCAGGATAGATCGAGGCAAATTCTTCAGTTATCACATGTATCGGATGTATTTGTTTACCTTTAAAGTGCGTGGGTGTTTAAAAGAGTGTCAGAGGACCTAGTTTCTTTTTTCGTTTGTGCTGTTCAAATACATGGAATCTTTCGGCGTTAAATACATTCTCCCCCAACTTGGCAGGTTCGATCCTGGCTCAGTCCGGTGGTATTTGAAGGTGCTCAAATACGTCAGCCTCGTGTCGGTAGATTTACTGGCACGTAAAAGAACTCCTGCGGGACTAAATTCCGGCACCTCGGCGTCTCCGAAAACCGTAAAAGAGTAGTTAGTGGAACGTAAAACAAATAACATTAATTATTATTAAATACATTCTCACAGCAAGTTTGAATAAAGATTGCCTGGAAAATTTCTTTCCGCGCCTAAGAGGTCTTGGGCGTTTTTACGATCATCCATCTCCACCTGATGTGAAAAATAGCATCAGACTGTTGTTGTTAGGAGCCAATTCCAGCGATATTCCTCATTCCAATCAGTCACCTGTAGCTCCTACCGAAGGAGGAGAATTTGTTACATCGGCTATGTTTGGCAACATCCTCCCGGATATGACAAGCTCTGGCGATGACCGAGGGTGACAAGGATATTAATGACATTGAATTGCCAGCTGTTGATAGTGATGATCTATCCGTACAGGAAAATACTGACTGTAGTGTGGAGGGATTCAAATACGTTGCAGGGTTCATCGCATATCGCTGCTAAAAATTTGACAGGTCCCTGGGCACGCCTACAGGAGAGTTGTTGATACCACCTGATGACCCAAGTCTGGGGTGGGTACACGTGCTGTTTCGGGGAGGTTTGCTCGTCCCTTCCGATAGTTTTATGGAAATTATCACTAAATTTGAACTGATATTTGCTGAAGTTCACGGACGAACAGATTTGAACAGGGAACCAGAAGTTGTGAACAATATGTTTGTGAAGTTGAAAAGCCTTTTTTCTGACGTCCATCCATAAGTCTTGAAACCATGTGCTAAGATCCGAACCTTACTCCGTTTGCATTGGTTGGCTGCAAAACAGAAATAAAAAAATAGAGGCTTCCCGTAATAATTAATTAATTAATGTTATTTGCTTTACATCCCACTAACTACTTTTATGGTTTTCGGAGACGCCGAGGTGCCGGAATTTTGTCCCACAGGAGTTCTTTTACGTGCCAGTAAATCTGCCGACACGAGGCTGACGTATTTGAACACCTTCAAATACCACCGGTCTGAGCCAAGTTGGGGTCAGAAGGCCAGAGCCTCAACCATCTGAGCCACTCAGCCGGCAAAGAGGCTGCCCGTAAGCGAAAAACGAGAATGTGGCATTAATCAACAAAGTAAATGTCAAGAAATGTTCGTTACCGTTGTATTTGTTGTTTTAAACTTCGTGTGCAAAGCCACGGGACCTTTGCCTTATGCGCAGAACTCAGAAAAGAACTTATTTCATACCCTGTCTCACTTTCATTGACTACAATTCGAACTGTAGCCCTTTTGATGAAAATCGGATAGATAGTGAATATACTAGACTGTGATACTCTTCTAGACTTATGTTAACGGAAAGAAAGACAAACCGTTTATTTGGTGCTAGTGTTCCAAGACTTGAAGTTATTACATATCGCAATGTATCCTGTAAGTTTTCACCATGAAGTGTTGAACAAATTAACAGTGTTTGTGATATAAAACAAAACCCATCTGTCAGTCAGAGTGAGGTGCAGATTCCATGCATTTCGTCAACATCATTTTCACTGAGGTAAGAGTGAATAACAGTAAATAAAAATAGTCTTATTTGTCCCGAATCTGTTGATTTAAACCTAACATATCGCGCACTTCTAAGTACCTCTTATTTTGTAGCGCTACGATGTTATACGTACTTTTATCTTGTACAGAATGTATGTTTCTATGGAATACATTGTATGACATTCAAAAATTCTAAAATATCACTTCAGTATATTATTAAAATGTGAAACATTACCCGCGCGCTAATACAGTCTGCTGTCAGCGGCTACCAGCGATGTTCCATGGTGACGTCACAGCGACAGCCAATGGCAGCCCATAACGCGGAATGACTAACCTTACTGTTCTCTATTAACCTTGAGTTTACCATGCACCTGTTGCTTCTCTAACACAGCTTCTCAATTTTGTCCCTGCCCTCCCGATCATTTAAAATAAGACAAATACACCTAGCCAACATTGGTAATAATCTTCGAGAACGGGACCACTAAAGTGAGAAGAAATTGAGAATGCTGCTATTCTAAAAAAATTTAAAATTCATTGACGTTTTTCCATCACTTATCAAATACATTTCACCTGGCATGTTGTCTCCTCTCAATCTTGGTTTTTCAAGCTTTTTCGCTCCTCGTGGAATGGGTGTTTCTACAAAGACAGACTGTCAGCCTGAATTTTGAACACAGTGATTTTGTCCTGTTTTTGAATTGTTATCAAACCAAAACATTTTTAGTCTAGAGGTCCGCAACCTCACTATTAGCACTTACTGTTTTGTTTCTGTCTGCATTATTATTTATTTTATTTTCTTCTTAGGTTTAGCACATTTTTTGGATTCAATTATGTTTTACATTAACCTTTTTGTACTGAATTTGTCTCAACAAGTTATTTATTGCTCCATCTAGTGATGTAAATATTGTATATTGTTATTGTTTTTATTTCCTTCTGTCTCTTGTTTTTCATTTGTTCCTTCATTATGTTTTTAGCACATTTTTAGCTTGTATTATAAAATTACTTTAACCCCCCCCCCCCCCCTTATTGCACTGAAGATGGCTCAAACGAGTTGAAACATGTTTGAATTTTATTGCTCCATATAATTATGGAATTATGTTTTGTATTGAATTAGGAGGATACATTAAATTTTTTCCTTTGTAAAAACTTTTCAACTAAAATTTCATTTTGTGTGTGTAATGTTTTAATTCATTATATGTCCCATGGTACTACAGCCCTTGAAGGGCCTTGGCCTACCAAGCGACTGGTGTTCAGCCCAAAGGCCTGCAGATTACGAGGTGTCATGTGGTCAGCACGACAAATCCTCTCGGCCATTATTTCTGGCTTTCTAGACTGGGATGTCTATGTAAAGTTTCGTCTTAATTGGACATAAAATACTATAGTATTGACTAGGGAGATATCAACATAATTTTGTACGAAGGAGTAAATTCCGGCACCTTGGCATCTGTGAAAACAGCAGAATTATTTAGTAGGACGTAAAGCCAATATTATTATTATTAAAAACAATGGGAGATGAGTAATTAAGACACAAAAAAGAATCAAACATGAAAAAGTTGATGATAAAAAGGGGGAAAGTATGCAATGATTAGGATACATTAAAAGAATAAATGAAAGTAGAAAAATTGGCCAAACAAAGGAATTAAAATCGAGGAGGAGTGATGGAGAGAGAAAATGGATAAGACCTGGCAGCAACAAAAAAATGATGATGACAGTCACAAACAGCTTTTCCAGAAGCCACATTACCAGTATATAAACAGTATATCCTATAACTCCTCACTACCAGTATTCTACAATTTTCTCCATATTAAAAAAAGAAATCATACAACTTAATGTACAACCTACTTCTATACTATCTGGTTTTTACATTTACTCACTGGAGCATAGCACACAATTTACACCTGTAGAATATTTTATCATAGAAAATATTATTCTGAATTTGGACATGTTAACATTTATTTCCTTCATTACATCATTTCAATATCAATTTTAAAACTTCACATTAAAATTCACACCATACACTTGTTCCCTCTTCTCACAATGACTTGTCATTGTTCTTATCCCGTTATGTATTCCTTCACATGTTTTTATCTTTCTATATATAGTGGGTAATTGAAATAAACGAAGTCTGCTCAACTGGTGGTAGATTAGGCCAGTCTAAGCAAATTATGTCCTACATATTTTTGCCTACCTTTAAAATTATGTTGTAAAAAGTCAAGGATTTTTTCGGTTTTCCATAACTCTTCAGGCAGCAGTAGTAAACTACTGTGTTTGGAGTAGCTAGAGCAGGTTGGGTTGAGGCAAGTTCGGTAAGGATAAATTGTTGCATACTCAAAACATGACTTTACCTGTTGCCAGGGGTGTAGTAGTAGGCTGATATGAGAATAGTGCAGTTGTCTTGGAAAATCCCTACATAAAGAAATTGATACTGTCATTGTTGCAATCTCAAAGGATTGGGATATTTGGATTTTTAGTACTGTGTAGCCTATCTGACAAGTGTGGAAGTGACAAATAACTTTTTTTTAACAACAAAATCATTTCTATAAATAGTCCCGGTGTGGAAGTATGTTTGAAAACTTATATTGATGTGTTATCTGTCAAGCACTGTCCTATATACATCACATCATATACATCTTACTGAGATTTGAATGCAGGGTTCAATGGAGAATGACTCATAAAAAAGAGAGGAAAAAATGGCCTTTCAACCATGCATCCCAGTTACAAATCTTGGTCGGTTCACGTGAAACTTGTGCAGGACAAAGCAGAGGCAGGACAAAGTTTTCTCTGCAATCTCCAGTCTCTTGTCAATTTAATTCCGGTAATACTCCATTATCAATTCTTTATCATTGCTCCGAAGAAGTACGATGGGGTATCAGTCACTGAGTGATGCCGTTTTAACAGCAGCTGCCAAAACCAGAGGGGAAACCAGAGCTATTTAACTCTGGCTGCTGGTGTTGTATTATTCTTGATTTGTAGCTGAAACTCAAAGAGTGTTCTGAGTTCTTAATTCATACATGATAAATCGCATCCATCAAGCTTTCCGAGCTCAAGTTCATGGGTTCAAATTTGGTTCAGGTTGATGGCCTTGAAAGGGCGTTTTAAAGGTAGGTAATTGGCTTCTAGAATGTTAAAGAACTCCTGCGGGACAAATTCTGGCACCATAGCATCTGTTCAGAATTTGTCTAGGATATTATTATAATACAGTTAAACCTCATTAGTACGTATCTGCAGGGGTCGATGAAAAAAATAGTGTTAAACGAGAAAACGTACTATTGAATATCCCATTAAAAAATATCCAACAGGGAGATGGTATCATTACACATTAGTACAATATTTTACATTGTGTGTGTAGTGTTTCAGGAGATAAAGGAGAGCACTAAAAAGTGTGAAAAAGTCGAGAGAACAAATATCAATAATTCTCTACTGGAGCCTGTTAAAGTAACAAGAGACTATTAAAAGATGTGAAAAACACGGAAGAACAGATATGACATTCATTTTCTCTTGGGCTCATAGAAGTAGCTACAGTACCTACATATTATAGCAGATCACTTTCTTCCTAAAACAACTGTATAATGAATTGTTAGTTGAAGCCTTAGGTTTCTGACCTGTGGGTAATTAAACACTGTTTTCTGGTCACTGTTCGAGCATGAATTTCTCGCGAGGTTATACTCACCATACGTGATTAAGTGCCTTCAGCCGCCATCTAGAACATGGAACTTCGGCAGTACTCGGCATTGGTTCGGACAGACTCGCCGGTTAATAATAAAAACGTGCCAACCGTCAAACTAGCAGTTTGTATTTTTGTATGAATGGTACACTGCTTTACCATTACCAGCATCTTTACGGAACTTTTTAATGGAATAGGCCTACAGTATATGGAAGCCTTATTACTTAACAGCACCCACAAATGACCTGTCAAAGATCTGCTATTGCTGCACTATAAACTTATTTTAACTTCAGCTGTACACTGATTTAAATCATCTTATCACAAGAACAGTTACTGGCATTACCTTTAAACGAAGTTACGTGATTTTTGTCGCGTGACAGTCTTCTTACTGACTAATAGGATAATCAAGAGAAGTTCAATAGCACGGTACATATGGTACCTGTCTTGTGATAGCCTAGCTATGGATAAGAAAAGGGTCGTGGAACCACTCACTAATGAAGAAAACATTAAAATCCTTCAGGAAGTAGATAGGAATCCACATCTTAAGCGCGTAGAGTTGACGCGAATGAACTAGCACATTCTACTTTGAACACTATTGTGGGCAACCGAGACAAATTTGAAAATGCACATAAACAAAATAGGAATGGAAAAAGAAAACAAGTGCAAGAAGGAAAGTTCCCGAAATTGGAAAGAGTGATTTTGAATAAATAATTTTCTAACTTCTGATTGGAATGCAAAAAAGGCTACAAGCACAATCAAGCGCACTGGGTTATTCAACAATCTCACTGACAACAAAGACCTTTCCATAGAACAAAGAACAAAAAATAAACCACTTTTCCCTTTGAGAAAATCAAATTATCATAGATATGTCTCTCGGTCATGACCATCCACCAACGGCTGCATGGTTGCTAGAATTACATTTGCATTACACATTTTGTGGTGGCAACTTCTGTGACGCATAATTTCGGATGACTCCCAGCCATAAGCCATGTATGTTAACAGGACAGCTTTGAAAAAAAGAAAACACGCGTGAAAACTGAATTCAGCGCTCCTAGCTGCAGTGGAACCTATTACTGTGCTGTCTTGTTCTAGTGTAAAGTCTTTGCTGCCAATCAATGACACAAAATTCAACTTTATCTAAGCTAACAGCTTGCCCTTCGAAGGCGCAATATACTCTGTGTTCGAGAATTCAAGGTTATTTCCTCTTACCACACAACTTTTTCCGACAGACCCGTAGCGAGGGCTCTTATCTCTGTTGGAAATCACATTCCGTACACAAGGGATGACAAAGAACATTTTCAGGTCTGAATATATGAACACACTGGTAAAGGCGAAAAATCGTGACATGTTAAGTGAGGTAATTTTTATACAGATTTAATACAATAGGGGCCGGGACTTCAAATTTACGATGTGCTAAGTGGGAAAACGTGTTAATGAGAAACGTACAAACAAGGTTTCACTGTATTCAACCCGACTGTAGTTTAAGCTCTCCTAAGGCAAAAACCTATGTACAGTTCTATATTGACAGAATTCATTACAACTATTGCAAAATCAAGTGACCTGTTCAATCATACCTATTTCACAAACATACAGAAAGCACCACTTACTCTGCCAGACAATAATCCATATCCTACTATATTGGAAAAGTCCCTATAAATACATAAAAAAATAATGGATAATGGACAATGGAAAAATTAAGTGGTATTAACTTGAGTAAAACGTGTGACTAGATTGTTTCAGTAATAAGTTGGCCAGACTGCACAACACAGATTTAAAATGTTACGTCACCGATGCCCTTTAAACACATAAACATACAACTACCGTATAATCCTGAATACCACCTGCAGTTTTTCCCCCAAAATATTGGTTCTAAATCTTAGGTGCGGGTCGTATTCAAGCCGTCCATTCTCGTAAATATTTACTACGTTTAATCATGGAGGAATTAAATAGATTTGAGTACGGTTACCGTACTCAATACATCACATGTAAACTGGCATTCAGGCCTTATTGTGTTTTAGTTGCGTTCTAGAAAACAAGATCGATTTTTCTCAATATGGTTACAGTGGCATGTAAACACGAAATGTAAGATAATGAAATACGGTAAATCAAAGAATATGGGTAAATATGTGGTAAATATGAAAGCTACTGCTACAGATGCTCGATCATCATTTGTTCCACAAGTATTGCTGGCATGCTGCGTGAGCGAATAGCTGATCTCACAGGACATCGTACTTTGCGAAAGTCGAGACTGTTGGTTACGGAAAGTCTACCTCGCTCACATTCGAGTTCTGTATCTGTCCCATGATTAAAGTGCTGCCTCGATAATAAGCGATGGATTCAAAACTGTGTCTGTGGTCATTTACTGTGCATGAGAACCTTTAAGTTGTAAGCGAAGCTGAAATATACAAAAATCGTGCCGTTGGCAGAAATTATGGTACTGATGAATCGTGCATTCGTGATTGGCGGAAGAAGAAGGAAAAACTTCTAAAAACTAACGGCAATCGCAGAGCGTTCCGTGGGCGTGGTGCAGTGTTTTTGGAAATTGAAGAACGACTCCACAAATTTGTGATAGAAAAACTTGAGTTATGATATGGTGTTTCTAGTGAAATGTGTCAACTGAAAGCACTAGAGATCTCAAAAAAACTCAAAACACAGGGTTTTACTGCAAGCCGCAGATGGATCCGAAACTTTTATCGGAGAAAGGGACTGTGCATTCGGAGACGTATGTCTATTTCACAACGTCTCCCTGGGGCGTATGAAGGAAAATTAATAGCCTTTCAGCATCACATTATTCACTTGAGGAAGCAAAATTCTTATTTGCTGTAGCAAATTGGGAAGGCTTACCAGACACCTGTCTATTTTGAAATGCCGTTGGAAAATACAGTGGATACGAAGTGTTCTAAAAGTGTAACCATCAGAACAGGTGGTAACGAAAAGCAACGATGCACGGTAATGTTGTGCGTATTAGCGGATGGAACCAAACTCCCTCCATATGTGGTTCTGAAAAGAAAAACACTTCTGAAAGGAAACTTGCCATCCGGTGTTATTGTTAGAACACAAGAGTCCGGGTGGATAACAGTGCGTTAGTTGAGGACTGGGTGAAGTGCGTTTGGCAACGTCGCCCGAGAGTTTTGTTACAAAAATGAAACATGCTTGTGTTGGACAGTTACCGAGGACATACAACTGATGCCGTAAAAGATATGATGAGGAAGGGAAAACCGATCTTGCAATAATTCCCGGAAGACTCACTTCTATTCTACAGCCGTTGGATGTGTGCGTGAACCGGCCTTTTAAAACTGCAATGAAACACTTGTACACCAAATGGATGTCTGATGGTGATCACGCGTTAACACCAACGGGACAAGTGAAGAGGCCTGAAGTGGGACTAATATGCAGCTGGATCAAGATCGCATGGGCGTGCATTCTCAACAATCTACTGTCCAAAAGCTTTAAGAAATGTGGAATTTCAGATTCAGTGGACAGTAGTGAGGACGACTATTTGTGGAAAGATGCCAGCGACGAAAGTTCCTATGGTGAAACTTCAGACGACGACGGTGAACTGTGAATGATCCGAGTATTGGACCGATTTTATTTACAATTTTTGTGATGATTTTATTAATTGTAAGCTGTTTGAATTTATATTTGTGCCATATTTGAAGAAAATTTAATAGGTATACAAGTTATTTTTTTCCGTATTTTGCCGTCTCAAATTTAGGGTGCGGGTCTTATTCGATGGCAGGTGGTATTTGGGATTATATGGTATTTTAAAAATTGTTTAGGTACTTATCTTTTTAAGGAGTAATTAGTAGAAAAGAATTCCAAACAGAAGCAAATTAGTAGGAATCAGAAATGAAACAAAAAAGGCACAGTTCCCTCACTAATACATATTATGGCAAATATTAATATTATATTAATAAAGGCAATTATTATAATAATAAAATTCAAAATGGAAATCAGATCCTCGATTTACAAAAGTTGTTCAATATGACCACCATTAGCTGGAATGTACGTTTCGCAGCGGCAAAACCAGCTTCCTCGTACACATTCATACATTGTGATGTTGTTCCTTATAGATGCTACAAGCACCAAATACACAACTTTGGAGGTCTTCAGGGTCATACACTCCACTCCTGCACACCAGTTTCTTCATACGGTCCCAGAAATTAAAATTCAAGCGATTTAAATCACGGCTTTGGGCCGTCCAATGAACCAGACTATTTCGGCCAATTCACTATCATGTCTTAGTACTCTCACACTGGTCAAGAAGTGGGGGGGGTTACACTATTGTGAAGAAATCACTGATGCTTGTACTTGTTTTAAGGAGCCTAACATCAAAGGTCATCGGCCCTGAAGAAATCACAATCTCTTTATATGCAGAGAGGAATGTCATCTAGAGTCCCCAGCAATATTTCTGTTAGGAACTGCAAATACTGTTGGCCTGTTCAATATGACCACCATTAGCCGGAATGTACGCTTCACAGCGGTGAAACCAGCTTGCTCATACACTATGAAATGGCCAATGATTGTGTTTCTGATCATTCCTACTCTTACATTAAATGAGAACCTATACTGAAAGCAACTTTGAACATGGTGGGGATTTTCTTTACTCCAGGTGTGGGTGTTATGGAAATAACACCAGGATAAATATTTGTATATCTCTATTCAATCATGATTCTTCAGCAGAGAGAATACTTGAGAGAAAATCCCGATGCTCCTGTTGTTTTCTCAAGAAACACTGACAGAATTGTAGTATATGGGAAAGATATGCTGCTTGAAGGAGAACACTTTGCACGTGGTAGGGGTACAACAACTGGCCCCCAAGTGTTTGGTGTACAATGTAGTGAGACACCCCCACCTCATGGGCAATGTTCCCAGTACTCCTCCTGGGATCATTGTCTACAGAGTCCTGGATTTCTTCCTCAGCTGACAACATGTGTTGCTGTCATGAACAGCCCCTTCCCTCAAAACTGAGCTGCAGTATTCCAGTGTCTTGAAGTCTTTGAAGCACTATCACAAAAGTCCGGTCACATGGATGCCTTCAATTTGAAAATCGTTCTTGGTGAAGCCATACTGGCCTTCCAATGTCACAATAAATTAATAAAATGTTACACATCTCATAGTTTGAGAAGTCTGTCATTTAAAATGTATAAACATGTTTGAATCTGACCTAAAAGTAGTCTGATGGTAACAGTGGTACAGGCATGGGTGAAATGTTAGAGGAGGAAATGTTGACAGAACTAAGTCCACTTACTTTGAACTTAACAGTTGTTGTTTATATTAAGAGGACAATGAAAGTAAGAAACTTGATATAGCCCATAGCAGGAGACATAGTGCAGTGAAAACACTATATCTAAACAGCAATATCTGAGCAGATTTATTTACTGCTTGTTATACTATGATCTTGATATATATTTTTTTAAATAGGGTTCCAGCTGTTTAGGAGATTCAGTAAATAAATAACTAAAGAAATAATTTCAGTAATAATTATAGTGACTTCATATGGACAGTGTGGCCAAACACAGTCCAGCTGCCATGTTTTAGCCGAGTACTCAATCAGCTGACAGATGACACAGTAATACGATTATAGTTTCAATAAAGAATACTTCCTTGTTTTAAGATATTTATTTTGCTTATAATGTGTATATATCAGTATTTGTTATATTCAGAGATTGACTACCCGACATAAAGACTTCTCAAAAATTAGATCTATAGGTAGTATACAGTAAGCACTATTATTTACGAGGTTAGAAATTCTGTGTTGATAGGTAGGCCTATAATAATGCATGGCATAAAAGAGTATAGGTACTCATTCTCTTGAATAATGTAAGTGACGACTGTAATATTAGCCCCCACTTAAACAAAAACTTCTAACATTATCATATTTTATCATATTACTGGTTACAATGTGTTTTTTTATTAAGTGGCACTGACACAGACAGGTCACATGGCGACGATGGGTTAGGAAAGGGCTAGGAGTGGGAAGGAAGCCACCATGGCCTTAATTAAGGTACAGCCCCAGCATTTGCCTGGTGTGAAAATGGGAAACCATGGAAAACCATCTTCAGGGCTGCAAACAGTGGGGTTTGAACCCACTATCTTCCACATGCAACCTCACAGCTGCGCGACCCTAACCGCACGGCCAAATTGCCCAGTGGTTACGCTGTTTTACATACCAGTATCACGATATACACAACAATATCATCAAACTATAACTATACATAGAAATGTTCTTGTCAATACGTATATTATAATCTTAATATAAGCAGAACATAGAAAATAATTATAAAAAGGTAGGTCTGTGTTAACCGGTGGGTAGATGTTACCTAGCTCCATATTTACATTAATATAATACTGTATACTATATCATTCTAATTGTGGTACTAATTTAAGTATAAACGATAACTTGCTACTCTTTTCAAGTGAAAACAAGCATTTGTCATGGTACCAGTGTAGTTGTGTATCGTGCTCTGTTAAGGACCGCTACTGTTTGATCCCTGTGATGAGCAATTAAATACTTATATCACTATACAGTATAGTTTGAGAAAATACTACTTGTTGCTTGGTGAAAACAAGCAATTGCCCTGTTCCCAGGGTACTGGAGTTCAGGACTTGGGTTACCGACCATCTGCGGTTCGATCTCTGTGATGTGGGACTAATTTTGTGCCCCAGTTCGTTTAGTACTCTTAAATATTTGCTGTATTTTAAGCATTATATTATTACTATTGGTTTTGCTATCACATTGTTATTATCATTATGTATGAAAAACACTACTTGATACCAGGCTGCACTTTTAACCTGGCCCTTAAAGAGATGAATAGCAAACAGCTTTAATTCCAAAATATATCCAAGATCGTCGTCCTGCTGCAAATCCAGACATAATTTAGTTACGTCATTTCTAATTTGATCGATCTCTCTCTTCCTGGGCCAACCTCTTGATCTTTTGGGTGATTTTCCTGTCAAATCACACTCTTGCTGTTCTTTGTGGGTCCATTCTTTTGAGACAACCAAACCATTTCAGCATGGCTTCGACACAGATCTCACTACGGGATTTTTCTGTTGAAAGTGATTTGCCAGTTTTTTCTCCCCTTGCTGGCTTGTTGGGCCTAACACAAGGTAATCATACTGTGAAAATGAGTGAGACATAAATGATCGGAACTGGCCATTCCTACAACATTTGTGAAAAATATAATAATTGTGAAAATCTTGTATTTTTCCTCACATGATAAAATTGCACAAAAAGATTGGAAATTACATTCTAAACAACTTTCATTATGTACAGGTTTTCGATATGGCTAATGTTAACACCATGCTTTTTCTTCAAAACTCAGACCTTAGAAGTATGTAAATGCACAAACATTTCAAATTAATAATAACTAATAATACCCCAGGCTTTACATATATATTTCTGGAAGTCTTGAAGATAAAATAGGTAGCCTACACTTCAGTGAAATTGTATAACAAGTGATCTTACCCGGTGCTTAATACGTACGTTTAGATCAGCTGTCAGAACATTTGGCTAAAAGATGGCGGAGCCAATCAGAATGAAACTCTCACTGAGCACAATGACAATGGAAACGACTAGGACTGGATAGATAGTAGCCATGGCCTTACTAAGGTACAGTCTGGTGTGAGAATGGGATATCATGGAAAACCATCTTCAGGCTGCTGATGCAGAATGCAAAGCTTATAGCTATATTTACAGGAATGCTTTTAATACACTGTGAAACTTCTGACAAGTTTTCTAGCACCAGTAGGTTTTTGAAAATCTAGATGCATTTTTTTTCAATTTTATAGTCTATTCATCACGTTAATCTAAGTTGTCTGGCTCCATGGCTAATTGGTTAGCATGCTGGTTTTGGCCCCAGGGGTTCCGGGTTCGATTCCCAGCAGGGTCGGGAATTTTAAGCACAATTGGTTAATTCTGCTGGCATGGGGGCTGGGTGTATGTGTCGTCTTCATCATGATGTGTAGGTCATCTGCGGGCGTCAATTAAATGAAAAGGACCTGCACCTGGCAAGCCGAACTTGTCCTCAGACACTCCCGGTGCTAAAAGCCATTTCATCTAAGTTATCCGTAGCATAGCTATAGTTGTACATCTATGTATTCTGCACACACCAGTCTTTAACACATTGACTGCCAGGACACATAGCAAGAAATGTCCCAGTGGCCAAAGCACATTTCCTTCTATGCACATAGTAAATAAGCAGTAAAGCAAAATTTGAAGTGATATTTCACTTCTTATTCTTTTATGACCACATAGGATCACTTTAGTCAGTCCGTCGTTCAGGTCTCTCTGAAGGGATTGTTCGGGCTTTGCGGTCCTCCCAGTACTTCTTCAGACGCTCCGATCTTCGTTCCCTTTCCTCAGTTGAAAATATGCGTGTTGTTGGTTTGTTTTGTGTAAGGGTAAAGCGGAGGTTTGTATTCTTGAGTTTTGTATTCAATTTTATCTTATTTGTGGTGTCTTCTGTTGTAAGGCCTATTTCCATCAGATCCTCTCTTACTCCTCTGTGATCTATTTACATCCTGTTGTGGTATTTTTTGAGACGAGATTGTGTTGTACTAGTTGTTTCAGAAGTCTTGAATCCTGCATCCTCACGATATGTCCAAAGAATCCCAATCTCCTCTCATGCATAGTATCTGTAATGGGTTCTAGCTCTTTGTACACGACTTTGTTAGGTATTAACTGCCACTGTCCATCTTTCTGGTATTTTTTGTTGATGCAGGTTCTTCCAATCCTCCTTTCAATTTTCTGAAGTCTGTCAGTCTTTGATTGTTTATTCAGGTAAAAAAGTGTTTCTGCTGCATATGTAGCTTCCGGTTTTATAACTGTGTTGTAGTGTTTAATTTTTGTATTTATTGATAGACATTTCTTTTTGTAGATATCCCATGTTAATTTTTGTACTTTATATAATCTATCTGTTCTTGTTTGCATTGAGATTTTTTCATTTAGGTTATGTGTTATTACTTCTCCAAGATATTTAAATTGAGTTACTATTTTGATTTTATTACCATTTATGGTAACTTCTTTTAGTTGTGTTGGTTTTTGGGGCATAATTTCTGTTTTTTCAAATGATATTTTGAGGCCAATTTTATTTGCAAAGTTTTGAAGTTCTGATATCTGGGTCTTTATGTCCACTGCTAGTAATGATATTTCACTTACGTGTTTGATGTACGTACGAAATACAATAAAAATTCCCAGCACCCTGAGGTACTGCCGTGGCCCCACAGATAAGTTCCCTGCATGGTTTTGCCTAGACGGCCGGAGCGGTACAGTCCAGCAGTACTAGAAGGTTGCACTGCTTGATAGTACACATTGTAGATAACAGAGAGTGCCACGATTTGTTTACTAGCGCTTAGTACTACAATCGCAAGGCACTCACTCTTTTACAGTAGACTGTGTGTGAAATACTTGCGAGATATTTCTAAATTATTTTACCAGTGAACGGATGGGTGGCTGTGTAGCTCAGGCAGTAGAGTGCTATCCTATCCTTCTCGAAGGTTTTTGCAAGTTGCTTTACGTCGCACCGACACAGATAGGTCTTATAGCAACGATGGGATAGGAAAGGGTTAGGAGTGGGAAGGAAGCGGCCATGGCCTTAATTAAGGTACAGCCCCAGCATTTGCCTGGTGTGAAAATGGAAAACCACGGAAAACCATCTTCAAGGCTGCCGACAGTGGGGATCGAACCTACTATCTTCCGAATACTGGATACTGGCCACACTTAAGCGACTGCAGCTATCGAGCTCGGTATCTCAAAGATTTGATCCCGGCTAAGTCATATGGAAAATGAAGGTGCTCAAATACACCAGCCTTATGTCGAAGGATTTAATGGCATGTAAATGAAATCCTGTACTTAATGTGTCGTAAAACCAATACCTATTGTTTTTACAGTTATTGTGCTGTCCCTGCACTAACGATTGGCCATACTGGTTCCTTTCATTTATTTTATCACATCTTAATTTCATTTTGTAACTTCTGTTCTATAGACCACTAATTTATTTATGTTGAGTCATCAGCCATACGGCTGGTTGAATCCTTAACAGACAGACTGACATTTAACAACACTGTCTGGTTCCGTGAGGGGAAGAGAACACTGGCTTAGAATGACCTACACAGCACAGCTCTTTGGAGGGGAAGATGCAACTGGGAAATCAGCTGTGCTGAGTTGGAGAATCCAGCCTACTGACTTCTCAAAAACATTGATCGAAAGCTTGTGATTTAATTTGTCCTTCAGTAATTAAGACGGGAGTGAAAGTTCTGAAGATGTTTGCTTAGAGTACAATCTTCCACCACCAGTTTAACGGACTTCATGTACATCCTGTATAACTTGATGTCTCACTTCTTTGGTTCCTTTCCATATCTTAAATTGATGCCATGAAGTTTAATAACTTCCTATGTGGTTTGCTATTCATGTAATGCTGCAATAACTCTTCAAATATGGGGTAGTGTATGGCTAAGACTGGGTCGGAAGTGGCTGTGGTCTTAATTAAGGTACAGCCCCAGCATTTGACTGGTGTGAAAATGAGAAACCATTCAGAGCTGTCGATGTCCAGGTTCAAATCCACCATCTCCTGAATGCAAATTTACAGCTCAGCGGCTCCTACTGTGCACCAATTTGCTCAGTGCATTATGTGAAAATGCATCCATAAAAGTTAACTAAAATAACCACATTTACTCGTGTATTAGACCCCCTCGCGTATTAGATCTGTCCGGCTTTTTGAGGAAAAGACAATGAAAAAATAAATCTTGAATACAATACCCCTCAACATAATTCATCAGGGAAGACCAACGATTCTGCTTTGAAGCAGGTACAAGCCTTACTGCAGCTCTGACGACATCGCTCAAATGTGTGATTAGTTTCGTCCGTACGAACCGCACAATGCGAACACACATCAGTCATGCTATAATGTCTTTTTTATAGTTAAGAATGTCTCCCGCAAAATGGTTAGCACAATTAGCTGCTGTTCTCGGGGGCCTGAGTTCGATTCCCGGTACCGTACTGCCAGAGATTTAAGAATGGCAGGAAGGTTGATATGCAGTAAAAATGGTGCATGCAGCTCCACTCCATTGGGGGCGTGCCTAAAGAGAGCTGTACCACCTCGGTATGAGGAAACGAGTTTACTTTAGTTAAGCAGTATTCACGGTTGTTGATATTAATATACCAGGTGAGATCATTAACAAAGTGATTGTTTAATATCTCGTAACTCAGGTCAATATAGGTATTTTTTGGAGAGAAGTATGTTTAAAACGTGATAAAAACAATTCAATCATAACAATTGTTTTACTCGCCAACGTACCTAAGAAATAATAATATTCATTTTACGTCTCCACCAACTACTTTCACGATTTTTGGAGGCGCCAAACAAAACATACTATGCGTTAATAAAAAAATTGAGACAAGAACACAGGAAATGAATCATTATGATAATAAAACGCATAACTGTCACACTTGTAGATATCCATAAATGCAGCAAGCTTTCCCGTTTTTAAAAATTTCTATTCTTTCCATTGTGGAACTTCTAGCACTATCCGGGCACTTGATAGCATACCTAATCTAAACAATGCGGTCTCTCGTATCTCAATTACAGCTGTTTAGGTAAATCCTGATGTGATAAATATAGAGAACAAGCATGAAATATACTTAATGGCGTGTTGGCACGCTTTCTACAGCACGGCTTTATTCGGAAGGGATGGCTTCTGCTACACATACACCAACTGGGAATAATGGACACCATTTCGAGCAACCATTTGCGAACAGATTCTCACTTTTTGGGCTCTATAGTCTGGAATGAAACTATGTTTAAAAGTTTCAAAAAGGCAGGATCTTGAGTGCTTTCGATGGCAATAAAGATGATGTCATTTGGAAAGACAACACGCCGGTAGCAGGAAAGTTGGTGGCACAAGACAACGATAATTCAAATGAAAGCTGTGATCAGGTTTACTGTGTGGTGGCCTACTGCTCAACTGGCAGAGAAAAATGACTGGCCATTAAGTTCTTTTGATTAGTGGCCAATTCCAGGCATCACGTGTTTACATTTGTACATTTTTTTTAAACATACATATGAAACTTACCACCTAAACAAATTGAGATTTATACATAATAACGTCCAGATGATACTTAATAACCTCCACAAATTTCATTGTTGTAAACCTGATGTATTCGATTTTATAAAATTTGAAACGTAGCTATCAGTGTTTACATGGAACGGACTTTCGACTTTACATACCTTTATGTTTTTTCTAAATTCTGCGAATTGTGGCAACTTTATTGGTAATGTCAAGATATTGTTTACAAGGACAAAGGTACTGTACATTTTGCAAAAAAAAAAGTGTAAGTTGCGTAATGTCTGCGTAATATAGTTAAAGGTGATCGTCATGTGTTTACCTGACAGCAGCGCAGGATTACACGCGCGAATCACTGCTATGGTGACATGGCATGAGGGGCTGATAAATTTTTTTTTTGGCTAGTGGCTTTACGTCACACCAACACAGATAGGTCTTATGGCGATGGCGAAATAGTAAAGGACTAGGAGTGTGAAGAAAGCGGCTGTAGCCTTAATTAAGGTACAGCCCCAGCATTTGCCTGGTGTGAAAATGGGAAATCACGGAAAACTATCTTCAGATTTTCAGGACTGTCGACAGTGGAATTCAAACCCACTATCTCCCGGATGCAAGCTCACAGCCGAGCACCTCTAACCGCACGACCAACTTGTCCAGTGAATAAATCTTAAACTCTGCAACAAATACGATCACTGAATGATAAAATGTATATTTAATATCACAGTAAGTAATAATAAAGAAGGGTTGTGATGGCGCAGTGGTCAAGCTGCTTGGAACCATCAAGACTAACTGGGTTCGAGTCCCAATTAATGCATGTGTGATTTTCGAGGTGAAAGTCGTGTCCGGTGGTTCGGATTTCGTGTAAAAAATGAGGTCCCATGGCTTATGATACTGAGATTATCAGTCACATAAAACTACAAGCTTCATTCCTCCTAATAATAAGGTATATAACTACAGATACTGGTACTGACATGTGGCCCACTTAATAGAGTGAAATGTTTTTATGAATTGTCACACATTTATTTAACACTAATAACAGTGAATGTAAAATGAAATAAAATATTTTAAAATAACTCAACATTCAACGCTTAAGTAGCCTACAGTTTGGATGAAAGCTTGATCAGAAAAAAAAAATTTTTGTTCATTCTGCTTCTGGTATAGACTCATCAAAATACCATTTCCCATGAGTAAAATGAGTCACCAGTAATTTTCTTTTGATTTCGCTTACATTTAAAAAGCACTCGTCTTTCGTCAGTGGTTCACAAAACAGTTACGCTTCATTGTTGCACTTGGGAAAATCGGTTAAAAAATAAATACCACCATTACTTTCAGTTATGGTACAAACATAATATTTTGAATTTTCTTTCCACTGTATTTTCCAAGTACAAAGTCACCCACTTCAAAAGCCGTATCACAGGGGTGGATTTTTGTCATCTGCTTCTATCTTGTAGTCTGGACGTAGAGAGTGTGTAGTAGTTTCAGAATAACATTTTCTTGCCTGAACTATATATTTTTGAATGGTTCCACATAATTAATATCATATGTTCCTGGAAATGTACTTTAGTCAAAGTCCACAAAAAGAAAACTGACAGATTGCGTGATGTGGGTACTCTTGTTTAGAAACTTCGTATGACGCACATGAATCTTTTTTTAATTTTTTTAAATTTTTGTTCAGAACTGTCCTTTATGGAGATAAAATCTCTTGCTTGAGGAGATGGCCAACTGATATCATCTGGATTGAGAAATATAAGAACTTCTTTATTTTGAAGTGAAGACTTCCTCCACTTGCCGGAGGTAGATGAACTTAAGCCTACACCAAATTTTACACGCAGCGCAGAAACAACTTGCCGTTTTCCCCACGGACACACTGGTAAAGCGTGCTCCGAACGCTTTACAGCTTTCCCCAATGTTTGTTTGCATTTATAACCAGACGTTGACGTACTCGGCTCTGTAATCAATGATGATGGTTGTGTTGTTGGACTTGTTGAACACGAATTAACTATTGATAAGCCCTGAAGTTTTTTTTTCTGGGCCCTGTGTTTCTTCACTGATTCTCATACCTGTTGGCAGTGTACACATAACTGGGCAGGTGTTATCTTTCTTCTTGCAATACAGTTTACAACGTTCCTTGTGAGCAGTGGCGGCTGGTGCTATCTGAAGCAGGGTGTTGCACCAATATTTTCAGTGTCACATTTTTATAGCTTACAAAAATAACAAGAAACTCTATTTTCGTTAAGTAATGAACTACATTCCTACTAAAACTGTAATATATCTGGCAATTACAACCCAGGAAATAAGAGGCTAACTATACATGGAAACTACAATAATTACTCTTAATAATAATGTTATTGGCTATACTTCACACTAACGACTTTTCACGGTTTTCGGAGAAGCCAAGGTGCCGGAGTTCTTTTATATGGCAATAAATCTTCTGACACGAAGCTGACGTATTAGAGCACGTTCAAATACCACCGGACTAAGCCAGGATGGAACCTGGCACGCTGGGGTTAGAAGGCCAGCACTTCAACCGTCTGAGCCACTCAGCCTGACAGTTACTTTTGCCTCACATGAATTGAAAAGTTGCCGTCCTGTTTTTCATTGAAGCAAGATGTTGGTAATATTGTGGGTGGTCTGGTATCGCGTGGAAAAAAAATTACCCAGCAAGTTGGTCAGCGGTTAGGGTTGCGTAGCTATGAGCTTCCATTAGGGGTATAGTGGGTTCGAACACCACTGTTAGAAGCCCTGAAGATGGTTTTCTACGGTTTCCCATTTTCACACCAGGCAAATCCTGTGGCTGTGCCTTAATTAAAGTCACGGCCGCTTTGCTTCCTTCCAACTCCCATCGTCACCGTAAGACCTATCTGCATTGGTGCAACGTAAATGAAATTTATAAATTTAAAAAATGGAGAGGAGAGAAAGTAGGAATGAAGTAATCTCCGCAAAGTGGCGCAATATAATGGGGAATTTGGAATTGTTTCTCGGTAGGGGACTTGCTATTCTCGTGCAACTCCCCGAGACTGATTTTGGCGAGCATTCTACCTGATGATATACAGGCCTAGGCTCGTCCCTGCTGAGGTACACTGCGCCGCGCTGTCCTCTAGAGAGTTCACGTAGAAAAGTACACCCCCTGAGTTTGATTCGAAGCCAGCAGCATTTGTTGGTCCATTATGAAGCATTAGGACAGGGAACGACCGAACGTGTTTTCGAAAACATGTTAGGTTCATTAAACCAAAACATTAGAAGAAAAGACGACAAATGAAGTGCAAAATGATTGGGAGTTGTGCAACCCTGCAACAATATCACGCACCGCCCCTGCTTCTGAGTAAGCGGCACCTCAGTGTGAACACCAATTGCTATTCTAAAAAACGTCCTTGATAAGTGAGAGTGACGCAGAAACTGAACCCTGTCAGCAGCGTGTTGCGGCAGCGGAGAACTTCCTGGTCGCCTGCTCGCAAGAACACGCGACGTATTTTACTATCAGCTTCGTATGAATCCTTTTGAAATTTTAAATGAATGATATAGCAGCTTGAAAGGGTGTGCAGTATTGGCTTTGCATATTTTTTATTCAAATTGAGCTACGCACCTTTTGTCTACAAAAACTTTTACCTTTTTCGTCGCATGTTTACATGGCCTGCAGCAATAAATTTGTTGCTTTATTACACCTTATATAAACTGTTAATAACCTAAATAAGTACTTTACTGTGAAGAGAAAGAGCATTAGAATTAACATTTACTATAATTATTTTCATAACTTTTCATCATAATACACAGGAATTCCTAAAACTATTGAGAAATATCAAATGAATTTAGCATCTACATAAAGGTTCAATTAAGCACACAATTAAAAGCTGAAGGACATTAATAAATTAATACATATCATAAAATTAATAAAATGTCATGTTTTATCTATCATAAAAACAAATTGTTGAATTTTATTTTAAACTTTACTTTTTCCTATTTGGGTGGACTATTCTCTGGAATCAGCCTAATACGGTACAGTAGAACCTCGATAATTTGAAATCGGTTAATTCAAAATCCCGCCTAATTCAAAGAAGCTCTCATTCCCGGGAACATGAGATACAGTTTTGCATGTTATTTAAATTGTTTAATTCGAAATACGATAATTTGTAATTCAAAGTACAATGTCGGCCCCATTACCGAAATTCAGACTTTTAATTCGAAACTGCCTTTACATTTTAAAACAATACTACCGGTATATTACAGAGTAATTTCAACTCGAAATTTATCCGCGTGAATCGAGATGATTGCATGTATTAATGGGTCTTAGAATACTTTGTGACGCGGCAAGTGTTTACATTTCTGAAGTACGAGAGAAGTGCCATGGAGGGAAATCGTACAAGGATAGAGGCATGGGAAAGTTCGATTTTAAGGACATCGGGTACTTTCTGTGTAAATACAAGGCGTCTAAAATGCATACAGTATATAGTAATCCAATGAATAAAGCACTTGCACATGTGAGCCAGCATAGATTTCTCCTCGTCTTTGAATCCTGCTTTTTTTTTTTTTCTTTCTTTCTTTCTTTCGTTGCGTGAGGTTATGTTTGCCAGTGAGATATTCATATGCATTATTTGAATACTGTAAATGCACCTTCTTGGATACATTTTTTAATTAGTTCTTTTTTCATGGCATTTGAAAGGTATAAACTGTGAATCAAGGTTAACTGCATGCAGTAATGGGCCTTAGAATATTTTGTAAAGCGGCAAGGGTTGGTACTTCTGAATTGCGGATTGGCGGTTAATTCGAAATCACGTAATTCGAAGTCTGATTTTTGAGTCCCAACCACTTCGAATTAACGAGGTTTTACTGTATTGCATAATATAATAAGATACCCTTATCCCTTTTCTCTTCGATGTCAATTATGACGTGAGATGAATCTTCTAACCGAGTTTTTACGGACGAATGCACCTCTTGACGTAAACCTCATCAGAGGAGTTAATGAGAGAAACGAATGATGTGATAAAAGAGTAACTAAAACTGACTATATGTACTTTATATCTAGGCCTAAAAGTCATGTCTTCCAACATTTACTATCTTTTTAAATTTAGAAATACTGTCTTCCAACGAAAATAGCTGGTAAAATTCAGAATACATTCACAAGTTTGGTAAAGAACAGTGTAGAATGTATACATGTACATAGCTCTTTATAGATTAGAAGTCATATGTTCACTGCACAAAATTTGATGTCATCGCATATTGGACAGCCCCTTACTCCTTTTGGCTGTAAAAAAAAAAAAAGTGTGTGTGTGTGTGTGTGTGTGTGTGGGGGGGGTCCTAATACGTGAGTAAATACAGTATTCATGCATTTATTGTCAGGGTATAGTTTGCTTTATACAATTTATTCTTGACTGCTCATTATGAATCTTTATCATTGGGTCACTTGCATATTTGATGCACAAATGAAACTTTTGGGAACAACCACCTCAATCAAATGTAAACAGAGCTAGGTCATACATAGATTGAGAACTGCATATGAAATGAGATATTTAGATATGTTATCGCGAGAATTCATAACAGCGAAAAATTTACTCACAATAGCAGATTGTCGTTATATCCGATTTTTGTATAAAAGTCTGAAAACCCTCCATAAACATTTAAAAGCGGTATGAAACGGCCATCAGTTTGTTCAAAACTTGCGTTTCTGTGGATGATATCCACACTACGGCTTACTTGTTTGTAATTTTTCGAAATTCGATACTACGTGAAAATGTAAGTTTAATTTCATTCTGAAAAATTACAGTACTGCATTTCTCTGAATTCAAGACAACTCCCACGTTTTCTTTCATAAAATTTCAATCAGTCTCAAAAAGTGCTTTGTAAAATCATATGAATGCCTTTGTTGTACTGTACAGTATGCATTTTTAGACTATTTTTAGACGCCGAACATTGGCTTTCGTTATGCCGTACTTTTTGCGGCTGCGCAATTAGTCTTTATTTCTGCAGGTTTAATGACCATTAATTTAAAACTGGCATCATAATACCGAAGAGAAACCGTTTAAAATTAGCTGGCAATACGGTACTAAGTCTATGCATCTCTACAATACAACGATCTATCAGGAAAATTTCTTGCTCTCCATAAAACTGTTACTTTTACGCAGCGTCAGGTATAACCGGCTACCGAGACATGCACGTTTTGCTTGCCGGGTTCGGCCATCTTCAGCGGCTAGCGATTTATAGGCCTAATCGCAGACGTTGAAGGTCAACGAACGAGTTTATTGCGCTGCGGTGTGGTCATTCCGCCCTTGCGGTTTTCGTGCACATACCTCACAATTTCATTTTCGACTTCCTTAAAGCGTCCTTGTTGCGCAGGACTGAATGCTTTTTTTGTACAGTATGCATATTTTAGCTATCTTTGTCTTCACGCTAATAATGCCAAATATTGGCATTAGTTAGGCCTAAGCCATATTTTCTTGCGGCTGCACAAGTATTCTACACTCTCGAGTGTTTAATAACCATTAACTTGAAATCGACATCATAATATCGACGAGAACCTGTTGAAAATTTCCCGGCAATACCTCTTCCACGCATCTTTACAACACGACTAACCATCACGAAAATATTCCTGCTTTCTATAAACTTAATTTTACTAAGCGTCAGGTATAGTGGATGTGTTATAAACTCTGCCACTGAGTAGCAGTGGCCTTCCTAAGAATTCTGTAGATTTGGGAAACGTTTTTGTAGAAGCTAATAGAACTTCATTCTCTCTTGACTATATCCCAAGATCCAGTGATGTTACACACAGGCACTGTACAACCGGTTCCCACAGCTAGCGATGTATAATAAAGAGGTGGTCGTTTATCGTCAACGAGTTTAGTGCGCGCGTGTGTGTGTGTGTGCACACGTGCATGCAGGGGTGAAAAGAAGCAGCGTGGTTACCACGGTAGTTGCCAGTGGTATCCATTAACTTACTGTTAGGCCGCGAATACAAGACAACCCTTGATTTTTCGCATCAAATTCTGAGGAAAAAATGTCATCTTGGATTCGGAGAAATAACGGTATCACTCCAGAGGCTTCTGTGGCAAACATTTCAGTTTTCTTCCTCAAACTGCGTCCCCTAACCTAACCGTATATGTATCATGAAAACATTTTTCAAACGCATGTAGAGAAATAATAACCTTCTCACTAAAAATTTACATGGGAATAGCCTTTCTGAAATTTAACTAGACCGAGAAAATATAATCCAATCTCAGAAATCAGTGATGCGCTCTGCTATATCTTGAGGTGTTACTGTTCTTCCTTAATGTCAGTGTAGAGTATTAAAATTAAGCAAGCGTTTACTTAGCCTTTATTTCTAACGAGTTAACAACTGTTATTGGCCACGTTATTTACATATTTATTATGAAAAGTGTTATCCTCTTTCATTTTGAATTTTCTTTCAGAGAACAGCAGTTGACGGATATTACTAATCGACTTCGACGTCGCCTTCAAATGTCGACGAGAGAGCTAGCAAGTTCACATAACGAGAAAGCGATATCGCACCGAAATAAACGATCGCATTTTGTGGCAAACGTTTCAGTTTTTCTATTCAAACAGTGTCACCTAACCTAACTTAACCATACTACAGATGTATTATGAAAACATATGTCAAGGGCCAGTAAAGAAATGATAAACTTCTCGCTATAAATTGACATGATAACAGCCTTTCCGAAATTTAAACAGACGCGAGAAAATATAAAACTAACCACTGAAATCAGTGATCCGCTCTGCCATATGCTGAGGTGTAGCCCATTCTTACTTAATTTCAGTATTTAGCATTAAAACTAAGCAATCATTTAATCAGCCTTTATTTTTAAAGAGTTAACAACTGTTATCGGACACGTTATTTACACATTTGTTTACGAAAACATATTCTCTTCCATTTCGAATTTTCTTTATGGAACAGCAGTCGGCGGGTATTACTAATTGACTCCAACATCACCTTCGAAGGTCAACGAGAGAACTTGCTACTAGACATAGCGAGGAACCGATACCAAAGGTAATTGATCGCATGTAACATAATCGCTGGGGTGCATAAATTTGGTAACGGAAATAATCAAGTGCGCTTAATCACTCGTAATAACGGATGGATCAGTGATAGGGCTCTCGCTGTAACCAAAGGATAATACACAGTTTAACGTAGGAATTTTGAAGGGACAACAAAATATTGTCATTATAACAGGGTTCTTGTTATATGCAGTACTCGCTATAGCGGACTTCTACTGTATATCTATTTTATTCCTATGAATCAACTAAGTTGGTACATACTCTGTTTAGATGAATAACGACTGAAGACAAAACATTTTAACAGTAAAATCTTTAGAAGAGCAAACCAGATTTTAGTTTCCATTAATGCTTTCACGGCCCGTACTTATAGACATAATATTGTATAGGCTTTTGGGCTTGTGCCGTGTCAAGGAAATAAGGTGAAATTCTTAATGTTTCGCAGAAAACTGTGCTCTGAAGCAGTTAACAACTGCTATTGGCCACGTTATTTACGTTAACCTTTGGTTACAGCGAGAGCCCTATCACTGACCCATCCTCTTTCATTTTGAATTTTCTTTCAGAGAACAGCAGTCGATGGATATTACTAATTGACTCCGACATCGCCTTCGAATGTCGACGAGAGAGCTCGCAAGTGCACATAACGAGAAAACGATACCGCACCGAAATAAACAATTGCATTTTGTGAAGCACAGTTTTCTGCGAAACGTTAAAAATTTCACCTTATTTTCTTGACATGGCACATGCCCAAAAGCCTATACAATATCAGATTTTAGTTGTTCAAGTGAATAACATGGATATAGATCAACTGCATTACTAATCTAAGAAAATACAAACCTGTTCCATAACTTCAGGTGCCATCCAACAAGGTGTACCAACAAAAGTGTGCCGAACCTTCTGTCGGGATAGATCTCTGCCAGTAGCTAGCCATGCAGACACCCCAAAGTCTGCTATCTGTACGGTGCCATCTTCCCCAAGAAGAATATTACCAGCCTTGATATCCCTATAAAATTATAGTAAAGAAAATAAGTTATGAACAATATACTAGTTTGCAGTCTCCAATTTAGTTGTCTCATATCAATCATCCAAAGGAAACCACAGAGCTAGCTGCAAACAGAGGATTGTGTGGAAACAGAGGCTTACAGACTGAGTGCTGAAAAACATAACATGAATGAAGAAACAAATCGTCATTTAGATGATCTTTGTTGTTTAAAGGGGTCTAACAGCTAGGTCATCGGCCCAACCGTCATGCAAAAGCAAAAATACAAAGCATGCATAGAAAAATGAATACACTTCCTATATTTTACCTGACACTAAAGTTTGATGGCACAAAATAATGGAAGATTTTTAATTCTTGGATTTTATCCTGTATATTGCACCATGATCTTGATGGAAAAAAAAAAGGCCTACAGTTACAAAGCGAACTGACCATTGTCAAACCGATTTGGTTTTAGTAATAGGGTTATGAGTGATTGCCTTTCTTGGCAAGTTGAGCATCTTTGTATTCTTGGCATAGTTAAAGGGATTGTTTAGGTTAAACTGCTAAAGATTCAAAGGAGTTTTGCTCTTCGAATCTCAAGGGCCTACTACACAACATCTACTGAAGCTGCTGTAGTAATTGTGGAAATTGAGCAATTATTTCTAACTGAAATCGGTATAGCTGAACTGACTCTGTGTAAGAAAAGCAAAGTATCAATTCTACCAGTTTTAAACACGGTTGTTGAGAGAAAGTCATTTTCTGCAGTCTGGCCATCCTAGCTATTTCAAGAAACTTGTTTGCAACAATTGTTCACATTTTCATGACTGTATCATCTATACAGATGGCTCGCGCATACTTCATACAGATGGAATTTGCAAAGTTGGATGTGCCTAAGTAGTCTATCAGGATGGTGTTGACAGTTTTTCAGCCCAGTATAGGCTTTCAAATAGCTGGTCAGTTTTTCAGGCTGAACTCTGGGCCATAAAGAATGCAGTACTGTGGTGTAAAACTAACAACAAGAATGTGAAGATACTCAGTGATTCGCAAGCAGCTTTGAGCTCCATTGACAACAAATATAATATAAATCCGATAGCCGCTAGTATAAGAGCAGAAGCTGAAGAATATCCTCACATCTGTATGCCTTGGATTCGTGGTCATATAGGATTTGATGGAAATGAAAGAGCAGATACTTCAGCAAAATTTGCCACCACATCAAACATCAGAGTTACGTACGATGAACCTCCAATGTGCTATGTTAAGCAATACATCAATGGAACAATAGCTGGACTTCTAGCTTGAAAGGATCTGTTACAAGAGAACTACTCTTCCCCAAAGTTATAGATCAACTTCAGAGTAAAGTATTCATGCCTAACTTTGTCCTCACGCAATTTCTATCGGGACATGGAAGATTTAAATCTTACCTTGAGCGACTTCAAATCCAAATTACAGATGGATATTTATGCTTTTGTGGTTCAGCTCAAACAGTGGATCATCTACTTTTCTCCTGCCCTGTGCTTGGAATGAACAGACATATCTGAGTACCACCTGAACAGTTGTGATCTTGTATTTTCTAAACTACTGCATGATATTTTCAAGAAGCCTTGTTGTTATAAGCAATTCTTAACATTCATTTTGCATATCTTTAACAAATTGAACTCTTAATTTTAAGATTATAAACTACAGCCGTAATGTACTCTTATGAATTAGGGCTCCATGCTGTAATAATAATAATAATAATAATAATAATAATAATAATCATCAAGACGGTATTGAGATATCATGCCTCGCTTTTGCAGATGACCTTGCCATACTGACAGATGATGTAGTCACGGCCGTTAAACAAATTGAAACCCTTAGTGAATGTGCTGGAAAGGTTGGTCTACAAATTTCCTTTGAAAAGACCAAGTTCTTCTGTTCAAAACTTGACATCCAAAATTTGAACACGACATATGGGCAAATCAGCCGAGTACCACACTTCAAGTACTTGGGAGAAATACTTGAAACAATGGGAGGCGAGAAGGCTGCCCAGAAAACTCGCCTACAAAAATTTCGGAAAGTGTACGGTAGGGTTCACAACATATACAATAAAAAGTGTTTGTCCCGCCATGCAAAGATCAGACACTATAATACAGTAATCAAGCCCGAAGTCTTATATGCCAGTGAGACCCTTACACTAAATGGGAAAGGTGACCTAGAAAACATTTTAAAAGAAGAAAGAAGAATCCTGAGGAAAATTCTTGGCCCCAAAAAACAGAAGATGGATATAGACTGAGGTCACGCAAAGTGACAGAAGAGCTTTCCAACATTGCAGCAGACATCCACAAAAGACGTCTGAAATTTTATGGGCACGTTCGTTGACTGTCGGCAAGTAGACTGACACACAAGATTCTCACCTACATAGAACATCTAAAAAATATTCCATGGGTACTGGAAGTGAAGAAGGATCTGGAAAAAGCCCATATGGACTCAACTGACACTGCGGACAGAAACCTCTACAGGAAAAAAATTAATGGATGGAAAGTGCAACCAGAGAATGAAGTGAAAAAGAAGACTGGAGCAAAGTGGACAGAAGAACGAAAAAGGATTCACGGAGAAAGGATAAGAGCTGTTTGGCAACTCAGAAAACAGAATCGTTAGAGCTTTGCGTGATCCATTGGGTCCATACGCACATAATAATAATAATAATAATAATAATAATAATAATAATAATAATAATAATAATAATAATAATAATAATAATAATAATAATAACCATAATAATAACAACAACAACAACAACAACTTGTCCCCCTTGTATTATGTTTTGGATAAGGTTGTAGAGTATAATGTAATGGACAAACTTAGAAATAGCAAAGCATCAGAAATTAATCTGGGAATAAGTTGGATTTATTTACTCAACAGAAACGATTTAATCCAGGCTATGCTAGCTTGTGATTTACTACCTAGTGGTACAGTTGAGCAAATGAGAGAATTGTTCTCTAAACAGCTTTCTAATAAGATAAATAGCATTAATCAGGAACAGCGTACTAGAGTTCTGAAGAGAAGAATGATGACAATGACATGGCTAATCGTCAAATGACTAACACCATTCTGAAATTGCGTGGGAATAATAATAAATGGATATATATGAACACTTTAAAAGTTTTGAAGAAGGAATTGTTAGCCCTCGAACATTAGCGAGAGATAATGCTGTTGCTTCCACTGATACTCAGCTTATACAAAGCCTGAATAATGTGAGATCTAGAATGGCTCGAGGATTGAGTATATCGACAGAAAATGTCCTTGCACCATCCAATGTAAATTTAACTGAGAGAACTCATTTGGGAATATGCGAGCAGCTTATTAGACACATCCCTCACACTATTGGTATACACACCGAAGAATGGACATTATTCCTCATCAAACTGGGAAGAGCTGACAGTATTCAACTAACTTCCATTACACAAAATACTGTTCCAAGCAATACATGCAACAGGAAAACCTTTAATGTTCCCCTTCATTTCCTTTGCCCACGTCAGCTTTGAATCAATCTAAACCATTAGCAACTGAATATTCTATGCCTTGTACTCAAAGCTTCCATTTATTTCAAATGTAATTTGCCTGGATATGTGAGAAAGCAATGTAGGAAAGCAACTTCTTTCGATTGCAAAAATTTAAACTAACTGATTGAGGGGAAACAAAGCGTAATAGGTACTCCTTGGAAATTATTACAAGTCCTGTTACTGAAAGGTCATTATGTCATCCTGTTTATATGCTCATTAATGGAGTTGAAGCCTTTGCCAGTACTGACACAGGCTTGGAAATCAGTCTGACCAATGAATCATTCCATAGGAATTTGACATGTATTGATGATGGCAATGATATCTTAATAAAACCTTTGTTAGGATGGCTAATAACCACATTAGTATTTTTTAATGTGCTATAGATTTACAAGGAGTTTTACCCGGACTTGAGGGCTGGTTCGAGGTCCACTCAGCCTACGTGATTACAATTGAGGAGCTATCTAATGGCGAGATGGTGGCCCCAGCCTAGAAAGCCAAGAATAATGGCCGACAGGATTCACTGTACTGACCATGCACCACCTCGTAATCTATAGGCTTTCAGGCTGAAGGGCAGTCACTTGGTAGGCAAAGGCCCATCAGGGCTGTAACATCACGGGGTTTGTTTTTATTTTGTGTGTCTCAAGGTGAAATATTAACATGGAAGAGTTTCAAGGTAGTTGTAATGTACCTATGCCCATCTAAAGAAATTTAGTCTTAGACTTCATGAACTGCTGTGTGAAGACAATCTACCCGATTATGATTGTGTAAACTTTAAAATTAGATATCTTATGAGCGATGCCATAGTTATCATTGTTCTCGAGTTCATTAACTGTCACTTCATGAACTGTGTACTGCTATGAATGAAGAGTGATGTATCCTGACTGACTCATGTCCTGTCATAATGTGTTTATATATCAGCTGATTAGACAACATGAACTACTGTGTAGTTATTAGTGCACAAGCAACTTTCAGAATGTTACCTATTACTAGCTGATGTAAACGTGCTTCGCTTCAGAATTCTATATTTTATACAGAATTGTAGGTTAGGTAGAGTACACGTTGTGAGCAAGACTGTATTAAATTGCATACCTCTTAACGTTACCCTGGAAATGCGATGGAGAAATCACTGAACGTCTTTTCTCATATGAAGACTGTGTTAGAGAATTTTCATTGTAATGGTAGGCCCGCTTGCCTACCATCAGTCGCAATCCGATTGGGGAATTTTATTATAATGGCAGACACTCACTCTCCGCCTGCCTTTTTACATCCTCAGAAAGACTGCCTTAGTGGTTTTTCTAACTGAAATGAACATAGGTCATTACAACGACGTCAGTAGGAATGGCGCGAGTAAAAGCAATGATTTCACATGAAATACTCGATCAAATGAAAAACCACACTTTTTCTCACTTTTAATGAACAGTATTACGCTGCTGATCTAACAGACCAAAGTTCCAGAGCTGGAATGACCAGGCCGCAAACAGCCGTGATCCGTGAACACTCTTAGTTTTTTTTCGGAGAGGGGGCAGGGGGTGGAATAGTGGAGAGTCCCAGAGCAAAAACTATGCCTTTTTACTAATCTGTTTCCTAGCAGTACCCGATGAGTCAGAAAATCTCAATTCACTACACTGGCAGTGGAAAAATCTATCTGACTTGGAGGCATTTTTTTCCTCCAGGCCAGAAGAGAAACCCCCTCTTCACTGCTAATTTTGAATAAAATGAATGTAGAATTTAATAAAAGTGAAGAGGAAGAAGCTATTTTTAACGGCACTTTTCAGGGTTGAATTTTGAGTTATTTAGTAAATTGTGGTGCTATAATTTGGAATATGCCTAAATTGTTCTAGACCAGGTCATACTACTACACTACTACTACTACTACTGAGTGAGCCTCTGCATTAAGAGTGCACACTGCTCATTCAAAACAGTGTATCAGAGTAGGGATCAAATAGCTGAAATACTACGATAAACCAATGAGTTACGTACCAGCAGTATGGTATCAGAAAATGTATGAACCAGAGGAATGACATGCTGAAGAAGAAAGTTTTCTAACTCTGTTATACTCGGAACCCAGCAGTAATCCCATCTGAGCTGAGCGGCAGCATAAGAGACAAAGAACACCACCACAAACAATGGTCAATGTAATGTTATTGTTGATCAATGTTATGCGCTTTCAATATTGTAGGCCTTCACATTTAGTTTTCTTTCAACTCTGAAATACCACTCTCTTATCATAGTCGGTACAGTAAAATTGAATAAAACATAAATGGCCAGAAATTGTAAACTTTTTTAATGTAGTATTTTCCGATGGGACCAATAACATAGGTATTTAAAAATTAAATTTTAGGCGCCTTCCCCTAAACTACAATTTCATACAGAGCAAAAAAAATTGTTTATAACTTAGACTGTAGTTTCTTATTCCCCGACTCTATATACTGATTTTCATTCAATTCTGTTAACCCATTTTCTCGTGGTTCGGTGTTGATATGGACTTGGCAATAAAAATACATATTCATAAATATCTCTCTTATCAAAGCCGGTACGGTAACAATGTATGACATAAATGATCAGAAATTTAATTCTATATAACTTTAGTTATGTAGTATTTATCGATAGGGCCACTAATAATATAAATATTTGAGAATTCAATTTTAGGCCTTCCCCTAAACTACCATTTCACTCAGCGTGAGTAAAATGATTTATAGCCTAGATTTTAGCGGCTCATCCCCCAACTTCATATATCGATTTTCATTAAATTCTCTTTAGCCGTTTTCTCGTGATGCGTGTACATACATACATACAGAGAAATTACAGAAAAATAAAAAATGCAATTCCTTGTTACTATGGACATGACCGATACAGAAATACCATTCTTTTCAAATTCTGTGCAATGTACAGACAAAACTCTCATTTGATATATATAGAAGATAATTTCTCTATATTGCATATCTATTCACTATAAATCAAGCAAATATTACTGATTTCTTCTGGTTGCATCAAGTGTGCATGTTTATATCTATTAAAGCTCTGGACTTATATGGAGTATGCACATAACTTGGAGTGGAATTTTTCAGGAATCTGTTCACAAAATGAACATTCATAGAATCTGGCATATTTACACAGTACAGTAAATCCTTATTGAGAAACATAACAATGGCCAAGTATAAGTTATTCAGATGACATGGACATTATAACAAAATGTTGTTCTATACGTATACATTTTAAAGTGTGTTTTTAAGTTAACACCTTCTAATGGAATAAATTATGTCTAAGCTCTCTGTGTACTAATTATGATTTGACATTATTGCCAGTCAATGTCTCAGAATCTTTATCTTTTCTTGTTAATTTTTGTCATGGTTTTTACACTACCAGTATTAAATTTCTGTGTTAAGTCTTTGGTAGTTGGTCACAGAGGAGAGACAAGCTAAAGTTTATTGGAATTTATACTTCCTTTTGTTTTACTCTATCACTGTTACCATTTGGAGTTTGGTTATCTTGCAATGTAGTCGTTTTATAGGGGCATACATAGGTGGCGTGGAGCTGATGTATGATCCGGACATGGAGTTGACTAGTTTCTGGCAGGGATAAGTACATCTAATGTTTGTGATTTTTATACCTGTTTTCTACATTGTAATCTATGTTTCATTTTTAATTAGTGGCCCTCATGATAGTTATGAAAGGGAAATATTGGTCTAGTGATGAAAAGTCATTGTAATCAGTCATTTTGGAAACTGAGATTTTGCCTTGACCCGTTTACATTATTTTTACAGCTGGACATTCTGAATGTTCGAACTTTCACCAAATGCCTATTCTGTATTTTTCCAAGGTAGCTCTGAACTTTTTTTAATGCTTGTGACATCATTAATTTTCAATGTATCTTCCTCCTCTAGTTTCAGGTAATTTAAATTATCTACTACTATTGTAAAATTTGCTCATCAGTTGTGTAAATTATTATTACAGGTTTTCTACATGTGTACAGTGAATTAGATGATGGAAGTCTCCATATGAGTGTTAGTCAGTCAATTATTGTCAACAGCATTTCTTGAGTGTCCCTTAGTCATCCTCTATCTTGGCATTAATAAATATTTTGACTTATTATTCAGTTATTGTGGTAGGAAGAGCTTACGAGTGTAAGTTAAATGTCATTTGCCTTATTGATGATGCAATGTTTGTTTGGTCTGAGAAGTTCATGTTGCCTACAAATATTAAGTCCCACATAGCAGCAAAGGAAAGAGTGATTGAACTTCATGCTGAAAGAAAAAGCAACATCTATTAAAATATAAAAACAAAAGAAAGGCAATACAAGGATACCACAAGAGAAGCATGAAATCTTAGCAAAAGGATGAAGAAAAGAAGTTAACAAAAGAGGCAAAACAGAATACATTCAAGGCATTCAATCCCAGACAGCCCTGGTTTCCACACAACATACCAATGGAGACATGTACAGAGCATCTGTTCACAGAGCTAGAAGTAAGAGAAACTCACCCAGCCAAATGACCAGCTGTAATCTCCGACAAGACAGGGCCTCCAGAAACGATCCTGGAGAGGGAAGTGATGACGGCAATAAAAGCAATAGAGAACAAGGCTGTTGTCCCAATCAAATATACAACGAACATCTATAGGCAATCTCCCTCAAGCTGAGATTTGGCATAGAAAATCTCCTCAATGAATGTTTGTGACAGGAATTATCTCCAAAACATGGAGAAAATCAATGCTGAAAATATTTTATAAAGGGAAAAAGGACACCAGCGACCACAACTTTTACTGGAGAATGGCTCTCAAACGCAATTGTCCAAAATTTTTACTACGCTAGTATTTCAACGACTGACAAAATTAACAGTACACTTTCCAAATGAACAATTCAGGTTCAGAAGACACTGATCCACAATAGAGACCATCCAGTGTATATAGTCTGATATATGGGTGGGAAACTACATGAAGCCCACCAAGGCTTTTGACACTTAATAGGGTATTCTAACTGTTAAGTTGGAAAATCTAATATGATTAAGAGAATTCCCTAGCCAGGCTCATAAGGAACATACTCAATAGAAACTGTGAGAAAATCTGTGACAGTGTAACAAGAGCCAACTCCACACAACAGACAATATCAACAGACAATACAAGTCCTTTCAGGGGAGCCACTGAGCATCATACTATTTATTTACTATGGACACACCAATGTTGTAAGAACAATACCAGAGAATGTAAAGCTGTACATATATATGAATGACATAGTGTTGACCTCAAGCTGTCAAGGAAATCTTCAGCAAGCCTTCATCAGTGACTGAATGGGCAAATTTAACAAGCTGTATCTGAATAAGGCTAAGACAGTGCCTGTAACTTTTTGAAAAGGAGGCAAACTTTGAGTTATTCACTTATTACAGGCACCAGGGAACATCTTCATAATCCATGTTCATGAGAGAGTGAATGCTGCTATAATGGCGATGAGTGACAAAAGGCATGTTAGAACCCTCTAACTGAAATGGCAATAACACTTTTTCACCTAAAAGTTACTTTGTGGCCTTGTACGGGCTGGAGAACATACGGCTATCTGCTGTGCAGATATCTTGCAGAGCTATAGAAAATTAAATTAACATTCTTAAAGTTATTGGTTTCTAAAAATTCATGCCTTTCGTGCCTAACCTAGGACTTTTTGAACGAGCTCCTTTTCGTCAAGGAATCAAGACTACAGCTGTTCCTGCCACCAACACCAGGATATGAGGAACTAATGACCATTATGATCGTTGGGCAGAAAGAAAGCTGTCAGTGGATAGTTGGTGTGGAATGACATAAGTAGAAGAATAAGCTTGACTGGAGCTTTTAAAAGTAGGGAAGATCATATCAAGATAAAATTGGAATTCAAGAGAACAGATTGGGACAAATATTCATTTATAGGATGAGGAGTAACGGACTGGTATATATTATCAAGGGAAATGTTCGATAACTTTCCTAGTTCTTTGAAAGTATTTAAGAAAAGGCTAGGTAAACAACTGATAGGGAATCTGCCACCTGGGTGATAACCCTAAATGCGGATCACTGACTGATGGAAATACTGAGCGACTTCTGCACGGACGTGATCTCTCGGAATGGATTCAAGCATAATACAAACCGAGGCGTGATGACACAATTCTTAGGGCACGGTTTTCACCACAAAGTGTGTAAGAACAAGAGTTTCCATCAACTAGACTCTCTGTGTATATTCATGTTATGTGGAAAAATGATGTGGTAGATATCATGCTATACAGTGTGAGAAAAGACCCCCTTACACAGTTTGTAGGGAGGATTGAATAATGTGGTTGACATTTGTGTGCTCTCACTATTATAATTACTGTCCAGCTCCATGGCTAAATGCTGGCCTTTGTATCAAGAGGTCCTTGGTTCGATTCCTGGCTGGGTCAGGGATTTTAACTTTCTTTAGTTAATTCTTATGGATCGGAATCTGGGAGTTTGTGCCATCTTCAGCATCAGAATTCATCTTAGATAGGAGTCCAACTTCTCAGATACGCACGTTGCTTATACCGCATCAACTCGAAAGACCTGCAACAGGCCTCTCTGGAGGCCACACGCCATAAAAAATATATATAATTATTGAAGGTACAATTAGACTGTTATGTAAAACGAATGTTTAAAAATTGCATACATTCACTTAAATAGAATAAATGTTCATGAAAGTATTTATGGGGGCATGATTAGCTCAGTGGCTTAGCTGCTAGCTTTCCACCCATAAGGCTTACGTTCAAATCCCCATTGATCGTGAGCCGAGATTTTCATCTCAAAAATGACGTGGTGTCAGGAAGGGCATCTGACCTTAAACCCCTGGCTAGAACCAAAATGAGCCTCGGTGGCTCCAGCAACCAAAGACATACTTGGGATAAGCTGAAGAAATGTTCAAGTCCATGAATGTATTTGTCTTATTTATTTCTGCTTTCCCACCAAATTCCAGTAGACAGTATTAAGGGGAGCCTGAAGAATATAAGGTGTAATATATAACTAATGATCGTACATACATACACACACAAGAACCTCGTTTATCGGGCCCTCATTAATCTTGATCTTCAGTTTATCCGGATCGAAAATAGTAAAACATTTTTACTTGTAGAGTATTTCTTTTATGGGGTCAATTCTTCTTGAATGTCTTTTTCGCCATAGAGCAAACGCCTGAAAAGCCAACATCTAATTTTTGATCTGATTTTTGATATGCTCTATTGGTGGAAAAGTATCTAATTCCCTCCATGGGAATTTAGAATTACCATTTGGAATTGCTAGGCGGGCATTAATTCCATTGTGGAGTTTTATCTCCCGTATGCAGTTATCAGACTGTGCCACATAAGAGGCTTCTGATAAGTTCACCTGCATACACCCCAGCATCAGTGGGTAGGGTCTGACACATCCCACTCTGAAGAGTCTAGTGTCGGACCTAAGACGAAATGCTGGTTAATAGAGCAAACGCCTGAAAAGCCAACATCTAATTTTTGATCTGATATTTAAGGATAGTTAAGGACAGGAATTGGAAGTAAGTCGGCCGTGGTCTATCAAGGGTACCGTCCCGGTATTCACCTGGAATTGAGAATGGGAAACTGTGGACTCTTTTGGGTACATTTGTACGCATTCCCGGATGCTCGGACGTAGATGTGAACAACGTAAATGACTGGTTGAAAAATGATTGCAATTCAGCCTACGGTATAATGACAGATGAATAAATGATTGCCTCTTGTTCCTCGGTAGGTAATGACGAGAGTGATGGTGAATTCAAAAATGAAACCAGCGCTCCATCAAAAGAAACAATGACTCATGGAAATGCAATCATACAGCTGGACAAACTGATGGCCTATTTAGAATCCCAGACTAAAATTACACCAACAGAAGTGATGTTAGTAAAACGTCTTCATGACCATACTGCACGCAAATGCTATACAAATGTAAAACAGAAAAGGCTCACACATTATTTTAGTGCATAAAACAGGGTCAAAAATGTAAGAAAAAAGTTTTGATATTTTTTTGTGCAATTGAAAAAGGTATTAGTGTACAACTTATGTTAATATAACATATACTGTATTTGTTTTTTAGTTCTCCGGATTATCTGGATTTTCAATAATCCGGATCAGTTCCAGTTCCACTTAATCTGGATAAACGAGGTTCTTGTGTATATACATTACAGACTTTATGCCTTGCAGCGATCAGTCGGTAATTCTCTATCAATTATCCAAGCGCCTCCACACCATCCTCTATTTGCAACTAGCTCCGTGGCCTCATTTAGTTCCATACCTCTGATTTTCCCAGTATAATGAAAATAATGGTGAAGGAATTAATAAGAAAATAGCTCCACAAATATACACCACCTAACCTGTTTTTGTATTGGTTCATAATTCTTCCTACAGTTTCCAGTAAACAACTACAGTATCATTGCACCTCACCATTCTTGTAAAATTACTGCAATGTTTAAACAACAGAATATACACTTAACACCTTGCCCGACAAATGTTAGAGATACAGTGCCTTCAACTATTCTCTGTGCGGAGCACTGCATAATTGTATATAGCTTAACACCTTGCCCGACAAATTTTACAGAGATACAGTGCCTTTAACTATTCTCTCTGTGGAGCACTGCATAATTGTAAGATCTCTGCGGCCTGCTTGATAACTTTCTGTATCTTTCTCCTGGACACTTGTTCTGTCTCTACTGCCTGCTTGACAGCTTTCTTTGTTCTGTTAGAAAAGTTCCCCATATAACCTGCAAGGATGTGGAATGCAGCCACAGCGTATTTTTGAAAAGTACAGTTTGTCAATCTTGTGCCGACATGTTAACCATTGAAAAGTGTACCTTCTTAGCAGAATATGTGTTTAGAGGATTGGACGAATACAATTAGAGAAACTGGAGTTGTATTTGATGCACCGTTATTTGTGAGACCTTGTGTCTTAACACAGGATAAAATCTAAAATTTTTGATAAAGTGTTGCAGAGTCCTTCTAAATCAATTAAAATATTGTCTCGAGAGAGAGACCAATGCACTGATATGTACAGCTTCTAAAACTGTAAAAAAAGATTTAGGTCTACATGGATATAAAGTAATGTCAGTTCATGAATTAAAAGGCCTAGATGTACGTAACCCACAAGGCTTATTGCTTTCAGCGAAGTGGTATGCGACTGCCTTGAAACACTATTGTGAATCTTATGTGCCAATTCCTCACTGTGGAGAGAATAATTGAAGGCACTGTATTACTTATTGGTCCTAATAAACTTGGATTAGATGACCCCTTAAAACTGCAAAGCTATTAACAATCTCGTTCCTCCAGATCACACTTAACTAAAGGTCTCGTTTATGTCTTCAACAATTTGTAAATCTTGATAAACATTTATCTATGTTGAATACCGTGAATTACATATGCATAGTGAAAAATTCATAGCGACTGTGTTAATAACCTTGCAGCTGAAGAAAGACAATGGAATTGTTACTTGACACATCCAATATCCATGAACATCATGTTGAAATGATAATTTTGTTCATTATTAACTTAACTCTTTTTGGTGGACTTCCTCAACTCTGGCACAACCAGGCAACAGTCTATCTTACTACTTCCAGAACTAATAATCATATATAACATCTGCTTGGAAAAGCTCTGCATGTTCGAGACTGTATGTCACGAGCAAGAATGATAATGCTTTTCTGAATGAAAAAATACATACAAGAAGTTGAAACTTTTTCAAAACACTGAAATTAACTATGGCAGAGTGATGCTAAAATTCCTAATTAATCACAACATTATTTTTATATCCCACTGTCTATTTTTACGATTTTCAGAGATACTGAGGTGCCAGAATTTTGTCCTGCAGGAGTACTTTAATTTGCTGTAAATCAACTGACATATTTCAGCACCTTCAAACACCACTGGACTGAATCACAATTAACCCGTTCGGTGGGCGATGCAGCGAGATCCGCGGCTACAAGTCGCTTGCTTGGTGGGGAACATGGATATATCTGCCGATTCAAATTATATTTTTTTCCTCTCAGTTGCCTGTCTGCAGAGGTTTATTTCCTCTTCAGCAGCATATTCTGTATGAGTCTGCCCTCTGATGTGAATTTTTTCAACTATGTTCTCCCAATACCAATGTGTCATCCATGAGTTGCAGCATAAAGAACGCAGCCGAGTCCTGGCAAGAACGACCTAAGGCCTAATAGCTCCGCGCTGAAGCTTTAGCTCATCACCTAATCGTCCCTGGGATGTAATAATATTGCTGTAGAAGGGATGTCTAGAGATTATGACACTGAAACAGACATCTCTGATGACATTTTAGAACTGTGACCTGATTTATTATCCCCAGTCTTGAGTTCTTCCTTCACGACTGGAGTGTGTGTTTATCGCAGGTTACACAACATTTTATTATCGTACGCATCCGTAATACAGTCATATTTCATGTTTTCCGTCCAAACTGCTGAGACTAGGGTTCTATTCGATCCTTTCTCTTATATTTTTTTCCGTTAAATTATCTATAACGAATTACCGGCCCCCCCACTGTTAGAGAAAGATGATTTACGAAATGCTGGAATTTAGTTGGGAGAATTGTGATATTAGTGAAGTAAGTTCTGCCGAAGGGGAATTCGTAAGTGACAAGAAATTACCTGGAATACGTACTGCAGGCTTGAATATACAGGATTTGGCATAGCTGATGTGAATGTTCAGCAGTCGCAAAAGAGATAACACGTGTTCGATTCCAGTTCAAGTAGCGATCATGACAGTGGCAGTTGTGATGATAATACTGATTACAATCGAACCATTGCAAGTTCTTCGTCAACTTATACTGAAAATGGACAGAGAAATTCCCGTTTTGATCCAAATTTCCATCGTGATGTAAAGAGAGCGTTTTTAGGGAAAACAAAACTGAGTGAAATATTTTAATTACTTTTTATGACGAGATATGCCAGAACACAGCGGAGCAGACAAAAGATGCCGAGCAGGAAATCACACATAAAAACCAGTTTAGTAAGATGAAAGGAAGGAATCGAGATCAAGACTGTATCCGGACAAATAAGAACGAAATAAAGCTTCTTACGGCCATACTGTTGCCGCAGGGGATTGTACAGAAACCTAAATTAGGGCACTATTTCTCGCAATCGCTTGTTCACTACGCCTATTTTCTATGAGCTGATGACAAAGAGATTTTTTCTCGCCAGATTGAGTGGCCTGGCCAGCCTCCTGACCCCAACTTGGCAGGTTCGATTCTGGCTCAGACCGGTGGTATGTGAAGGTGCTCAAATACGGCGGCCTCTTGTCAGTAATTTACTGGCATGCAAAAGAACTCCTGCGGGACTAATTTCTGGCACCTCAGTGTCTCAGAAAACCGTAAAAGTAGTTAGTGAGACGTGAAGCCAATAACATTATTATTAGATTTTCCTCCACAGCTTTTTACATATCTCTGACGATGGGGTGAATAATGCACAACTTCCTTCCAAAATATACGAGATAAATCCAGTATTTGACCACCTGTTAGCAAAATTTTTGGAAGCTTATACCCCTGATGGTAAAATGTCAATTGATGAGAACCTGTTCCTATGGAAAGGGTGGCTAGGGTGGAAAGTTTACATAACAAGTAAACGATTGCCTTTTGAAATGGAATTATATAAATTATGCGAAGGCGAGACAGGTTATATAACATGACCTGCTTCCGTGTGTATCATAATGAACATCTGTAAAAGACATAACACTGTGAAGACTAAATACTGTATTACCTGTATTGTAGTGTAATATAGTCCGTTTATGTCACTTATGAATTGTAGGGAGGCTATATAAACTTGATCCCTCGAATGCGCTAACCAACATAACAGAAAATTTTGTGAGTATTATAATTTATTCCATTGTACGTCTTTTAAGTACATGTAAACTTTGTAAATCTACATTTTACATATACAGAAACATTTATTTACAGGCAGAGATTGATAATAATGTGTCTAAAATATTCAGGTGAAATTTACTGTATAAACAAAAACCAGAGCTTTGCTGTTAGGAAGAAGCAATCTCAATTTCACAGTGTGAAAGCACTTAGTACGTTTTTGCGCGAAGTATTGAAAAATTAAAATAAATTTTTCAACAATTAAATACATTATATTCAAGTAAATATTTCTCTTTTGGTCCTTCAATAGTTCATTTTAGTCTAAGATTGTTTTTAATCAAGTAATTAAATATTTACTTTAATCAGGGAAATCTCTCCCCACCTGAGAGTGAGCTAGTGTGTACTGAGCTCCCTGCTTAAGGGGTTAAACCTGCAACTTGAGCTCAAAACTCTACCATCTGAGCTATTTAGCCCGGCATTAAAAGTCCCTTTTATTCAGTGCACAGAACAATGTGTGTTCAACACATCACACTCCCAATCACCACAGAAACATGCAATAGGGTTCATCTATCCAAAGAGGGTAAGCCTCGGGAAGGTTGTTCGGCTGTAAAACAGAGCCAAGTCCATATATGCGACAGAGTTTGTATCAGCAACTCCACCAGAATGTAGGAAAAGTGGCAGAAATTGATAGAAAGACAAGGTTGTAGTTACTTCAGAGGAGTAGTATCCAACTCGTGACTCCAAGCTTGTAGGTTCAATCTTGACCAAGGTAATCAATTCATGAATGGTGGGAAAAATTTGCCCTCCTTTAATACATGGTACAGTATATTTAAGACCTCTGATGGCACACTTTGCATCAAACAAAATAAACTCAGCTTTGGAACTGTCCAGTATTGTTTTGCTTCACTGCTGGATGACAATATAATCAGAATGTAAAACACTGGCATATGCTGGGATCAAGACGTGGGCTACCACTAGATTTAGGTTACCACTTTTCGATGGTTGGTTTAGTGAACGTCAAGCATTCAGCATTTTGAGCTGAAGCCAATGGAGAAGCCTGCTGTGTTGTCAAGGCTGCTTCACAAGCTACTGCCCTGGCTTCTGCTACTGCCAATGCTCAACCCCTGATCAGTGGAGATGGTAGCCTAAGGTTTAGCAAATAGTCCGACTTTGTGGCTAAATGGATAGAATGCTTGCCTTTGGTCCGATGGCCCCAATTTTCAGAAATTAAATAAAAATGTTGAATTTTACAGCAGTCGTACCCATCGTTCAGTGGTTAATCAGCTTCCTCGGGAGATCAGCAGTGGTGCCCGACCCATGATCACGGGTTTGATTCTAACCAACAAAAGAGAACACTAAACCTGAAAGATTGCATTTCATTTTAACAGACCCACCAATAAAAAGAAAACTATATTGCTCCTATAACAGCAGCCCAGCAGTGTCTTCCTACAAGGATGTAGAAGTAAACGGGAGTGAAATACCAGCACTCTCATATATATAATTAAGTCAGAAGTATGAAGTGAGGAAGTATATACGATGAGTAACGCATGGTTGATACTTAGCAGTGGCGATCTCACGGACTGAAGCCTAGCACACCTATCACCCCGGTGCCCACTCCTATTCGATATACAGCAGCCAGCGGAGTGGAGCGAGTTGAGGGGAGAGGGACGAGAGTCTGGGCTGCAATATCAGTCTCCGATGCCTTGCTCTCAGAAATATATGCGACGTTTTTTTATCACTGCTTTCAAGTTTTGTAAAAGGAACAATGTGTCAATGCTAACATTATAATGTGCTTTAGGCTCCCATCATGCTCAATTGAAGTTTGGGCTTCACTGATAACTGTGGTAGCCCTCAGTATATGCCACTGATGTTGAAACTGATACAGAGGAAGCCTAAAGGATACTACTTCAGGAGATCTACAGCCCAGTAGCTGAAGCCACACAATTATTATTATTGTCCTAATCCACGGGAAAAAGTAAACCTAACAACATATAAATATGGAAAAATGAACAGGACGTTGTGAAGGATTACACAAGTTCAACAATAGTAGATCTATAATGATTAACAAAATAGGTAAAACTTCCATACCCAGTGTGCGAAAGCAAGGTTAGAGATCCAACATGGCGCTACTCAGACATCATGTAACACTCGGCAACTTGCCAACTTATGCATTCTTAGTAACAAGACCACTGGGCTGGATTTTTTAGGTCCGGAGAGTGACAAGACCATTGGGCTGGATGGGTTAGGTGGGGGGGGGGGAGTGACAAAACCACTGGCCTGGGAGCAGGCAAAGGGGGCCTTAGGCCTATAGTATCCCGTGTGATACCACCATTGGTCTGGATACGTTAAGGTAGGTTAGTGACAAAACCATTGATCTGGATAGGTTAGGGTAGGCTAGTGACAAAACCATTGGTCTAGATAGGTCAGACAAAAATTTCAAGAAGTGACTGAAATTGGTGGTCCCCTTACTTCTAGCGAATATGGCAGCTCTATACTTGCACACGATGCGAGCTGTAACGGAGACAATACAAAGCTTGGCTGGCGAATAGGAACCCAGCACGAATATTGGCCAGCCAATAAGACACAGCACATGGTCGCATTCAGCTGATTTACAGTGTCTGTTTAAATTCTTATATATAAGTAAGAATACTTGGTTACGGTACACATTCACGCTATCTCCAGTTCACTTGTAGGTGCCGTGATATGCTGTCAGATATGTTCATTAGGGTGTACAGAAGCGGCGCCACAAAATATAACCAGATTTAATTTACACGATAACCACTCTAATTATCCCTTCTTAAAGTAAAACCTATAAATCAAAATATACACTGACCTCCAGTTAATTCCCCACCAGCTCCCAGTCTATGAGCTTAACAACTTTGTCACCAAGGCAATTTACTGACCTCTGACAAATTCATCAGTTATAAAACTAAATAAACTACATTAATCTAATAATCCCAGACAGCTTCCATTCATTAGACCTACAGGTTATTATGAGAAATAGGCACTCTGAACAACAATGATCACTAACAAACAGTTAACATGAAATAATATGGGTTATGTACTAGGTTAATGTATGCCACTACTCCAGTTCACACTGGCCGATGGTAATAGGTATGATATGAATGTAGTACATTATTTTAGAGCACAAGATCAGAGAAAAGTTCAACTTCAAATCAACATTGAAAGAAACTTACCTATGAATTTGGCCATTACTATGGAAATATTCAAGTCCTTTCAGCACTTCCTTCAGTACTGTTGCTATCGTTGATTCATCAAAAACACCATGTCGACAGTTGGAAGCTCGCATTTTATGTTTGATTATATCAAGCAAGGAACCTCCTTCTAAGAGACGCAAGACCAGCCACAGCTCCTCACGAACCACAAAACTAGTGTAGTATGTCACAACATTTTCATGGTTACATGATGACATCGCCTGAATTTCCTTCTGCACAAAAACAAACATAATAAGATAGTGCCTAATGAAAAGTAACCCTATAAATAATTTCAAATAGCAACTGAAAATATGCATCATTGATCAATCTTCACTGATCTGCATCTGCAGTTGGTTGAAACCACTGAATTTTACAGCAATAAATAAAACACATACAAAAAAACTAACAGCACGTACGACAATTACTCACGAGAAGTTCATCCATACTCGTGTTCCATTTCTCGAGATTTATTCGTTTGATGGCACATTTTTCCTGCCTTGGTTTGCAAAAGGCCCCGTGAACAACTGCTGTTGCGCCAACACCTATTAAAAAAATAAGAACCATAACGCACGAAAGAATACTGAAAATTATACAAGAGACGCACGGTAACCACAATAGTGCAACATAACTGCATAAGGGCATTTCACGATGCCATGCTGCAGGTTATCATATTCTGGAAAGCGATGCTATGCTTTCACTGACACTAATAATAAAGCGAATGGTAAGTTACGTACCATCAATAACATATATCTAGTTGTCATCTTATTACTGTTTCAATACATGACACCGGCATTCACCGGTACTCGATTTTCATTAATGACGTGAGATTGGTGTCAAGTTATCACGAGTTCTGCTTATCCCCAATGTATCAACACAAAACTGATTTTTAACGTTGACAGTAGTCTTAAATTGATTATAAACGATATTAGATTCATACAAACCTATTACTTCCTTAAGTTCATAGTCATCTTTCGTATTAGGCCAGCCTTGAGGTGTTACGCCTGCACCAGTTACCGCCATCTTGTGGGCAAGAATATCCCCAATACTCGCTCTAGCGGATTGCGTACAAGTTGAAAACGGTGGAAGATCGGCATTAGAAGATTTCCGTCTGAAAATGCCCGGAGATCCTGGAGGCATTAATCCTGGAGAAATTTTCCTGATAAAAGAAGAAAAAGACATAAATGTAGATAGTAAATAAAAGAAAGCGCAAGCAGTCCAAGTGGTAGTCAATTATTAGGTCTAAGAAATTACAGAAAAAACTATCCTTCCTTCCCCAGACTGTAAGACTCACGCGTAACTTACGTTGAAGGACTGTACTTATGCCATACGTCAGCCGTTTCTCTTACGCTGCACGCTAATCGCTCAAGTGAGAATAATAAATGATAATAATAAAGATAGGGTGACAGGTATATGAAGTTGGTTACAGAGAACAATCGATATTACATAAACCATGCCGCAGGCGTGAGTATGTGTCGCTCAGAAATATGACACGTTTAATCACTTTGCCAGCGTGGGATTAATTACAGAAATTACGTTCCATCAACCATATGGGTGCTCCGGATTGACACACGTAATTTTGCTGGATTAGATTGACATCACAGCTTTTGTAACATACTGAAATGAATAATGCAAAAGGTCAGTTACTATACACTGAGAGCCGATGACCTGGATGTTAAACCTCTTTAAACAAGCAAGCACTATTCACTCATATACTGCAAGGTGAATACCGTATATTTAAATCTTGTTGAGGTATCAAAACAGAAAATATAGGGTAGGGAAGGCCTACCCGTCCCATTAGTCTTTCTGCCGTCAAGTCCAAAAAACTAATTCCTAACAAAATAATGATTGTAACGAGCTCCAAGACGAAATAAAACCTTGTAAATGACAGGTTTCCCTTATTCTATTGAGCCCTGCAAGTCGGAAGCAAACGAGAAACAATGTTGTCTTTTTTATATAGGTACCGGTACATATAAGTTGCTTTACATCGCACCGACACAGGTCCTGCGGTGACGATGGGGGCAGGAAAGGGCTAGGATTGGGAAGGAAGCAGCCGTGGCCTTCATCAACGTACAGCCCCAGCATTTGCCTGGTGTGAAAATGGGAAACCACGGAAAAACATCTTCAAGGCTGCCAACGGTGGGGTTCGAACCCACCATCTCCCGAATACTGAATACTAGCTGCAGCTATCGAGCTCGGTATGTTGTCTTTCAATGTACATATGCCTCCCAGGAGTTCACAACTTGTGGACGTTATCACGATCTCCAGGCACCGGTTGTTCCCGCCTTTCATGGCGCTATCTTCCACTTCGTTCGGTTGGAACTTTCCTACCTCCCAGCATGAGCAGATAATTTATCTGCCTGTTGAACAGAAGTTTCAATCATCAAGCCACTTTCACAGTTATTCGCCAAAATAATAAAATTACCCTTTCCCAAAATAAGTGCAACCGACTGTGAGCTTGCATCCGGGAGATAGTTGGTTCGAGCCCCACTGTCGGCAGCGCTGAAGATGGTTTTCCGTGGTTTCCCATTTTTACACCAAGCAAATGCTGGCCTGTACCTTAATTAAGGCCAAGGCCGCTTCCTTCCCAATCCTAGGCATTTCCCCTCCCATCGTCACAGCTGGTGTGACGTAAAACAAATTGTAAAAAGTAAATATTAAAAAAATACATTTTTGTACGAGCTACACTATCTACTTAACCTACTGTGTGTCAGAAAAACAGTTTCGGATAGAATATTGACGTGTGGGGTCGGTACTTTGTATGTATGTATGTATGTATGTATGTATGTATGTATGTATGTATGTATGTATGTATGTATTTAGCCCAGTTTTACGGTCGGGTGTCTTTCCTGACGCTAAATCCTAAGTTGAGGGATGGTGATTGGTGGTCATCCGTGACTGGGAGAAAAGAGTATTCATTTATTGTAATCATAATAATGAATACATGCAGTTACCTTTTTATTATTATATTTATTTCATTTGTTTACCCTCGAGGTTTGGTTTTACCCCTGGACTCAGCGAGGGATCCCACCTCTACTACCCACCTGTACTGGAGCGTGAGACATATGGTCGCGGATAAAATTCGGCGGGGGGGGGGGGGGGAGTACCAGTGCCTCACCCAGGCGGCTTCACCTGGTATGCTGAACAGGGGCTTTGTGGGAGATGGGAAGATTGGAAGGGGCATGCAAGGAAGAAAGAAGCGACCGTGCCCTTACCTTAGGTACCATCCTGGCATTTGCCTGGAAAAGAGGAGGGAAACCACGGAAGACCACGTCGAGGATGACTGAGGTGAGAATCAAACCCCCTCTACTCAGTTGACCTCCCAACGCTGAGTGGCCCGTTCCAGCCCTCGTACCACTTTTCAAGTTTTGTGGCAGAGTCGGGAATCGGACCCGGGCCTCCGGGGGTGGCAGCTAATCACACTAATCACTACACCACAATATAATCCAACCAAGACAAATGTTACAAAATTATTTAAGTATACTCACTAATATGCAGTATTTCCCATAGATAGTACTTGGACGAAGGCCTGTCTCCTCATCTACCGTATGTATTTCTAATATTTTTTGTTTCTTTACAGTCTTTCAGTAGATGTGCCACTTCCATATTTTTATTGCATAAAATACATAGATTTCCCTAATCTGTTTGTCTCATACCTTTATTCGTGTATACTCACATCAGCCCCTCTTATCCTTTAGTCACAGGGGTTCATTTCCGGCAGGATCGGTAATTTTAACTATAATTGGTTAATTCTGCTGGCACAGGGTGAGGGTGTATGTGTCATCTTCATCATAATTTCACCCTCATCACGACGCGCAGGTTGCCTACGGGAGTCTAATCGAAAGACTTGCACCTGGCGAGCCGAACTTGTCCTCGGACATTCCCGTCACTAAAAGCCATACGCCATTTCATTTCATTTGCCCCTCTTATTTACCTTGTTTTGTTAACATTTTAGTCCTTATTGCCATATTATCACTTCTTTTACAAAATTCAACAAGAGATTGCTTGCTTACATGTAATTGTATTGTTTTTCTTTCAACGTCCTTCACCCTTCGGGCCACCTTCTTACAAAATTCCATATCACCCCTTGATACAAAAAATATTTTTTTAAAACCATTTCAGCCATCACATTGAATCCCGGATGCGCTGACGATGGGTTGATGCATGCAACAATGCTAACGGAGGGTATTTTGAATTTTTGCCATTCGTTTTACGTCGCACCAACACAGATAAGTCTTATGGCCACGACGGGGATAGAAAAGGGTTAGGAGAGGGAAGGAAGCGGCCGTGGCCTTCATTAAGGGAAACCACAGAAAACCATCTTCAGGGCTGCCGACAGTGGAGTTCGAACCCACCATCTCCCGGATGCAAGCTCACAGCTGCGCGCCCCTAACCGCACGGCCAATTCGCCCGGTTTTTGAACTTTTCATGCATGGAAGAGTTTCATGTCGTATATTAGTATGTTCTGTTCCCGTGTGTTTCCCATCATTAATATAGTAAATTAAGTTGGATAAAAGAGTTCTAACATGGAAATAAAGCGTTTCCGGACCAATGTTCACATGATCTTCTACACGTGAGGAATGTAGCTGAAAGTGGTGGGCCGTACCTTGTTACACTCTGTATTCACTATTACATGTTTGTGTGGTTGTCTGTCGTCTGATGTGTTAGGTGTAAATGAAGTTGTGTACTAAGACGAACACAAAAACCCAGTCCCCAAACCAGGAATAACCAGAAGTGGTAAAAATCCCCAACCTGGCCGGGAATCGAACCTGTGGCCCTCTAAAGTGAAGCCCACTGCGTGGATCATAGCTGCCTTTTTCTGTAGCTCAAATCTGTAGCTCATGTGATCAATCAATCAATCAATCAATCAATCAATCAATCAATCAATCAATCAATCAATCAATCAATCAATCAATCAATCAATCAATCAATCAATCGATCAATCAATACTGATCTGCATTTAGGGCAGTCGCCCAGCTGGCAGATTCCCTATCTGTTGTTTTCCTAGCCTTTTCTTAAATGAATGCAAAGAAATTGGATTTTTTTTTTTTTTTTTTTTTTTTTTGCTAGTTGCTTTACGTCGCACCGACACAGATAGGTCTTATGGCGACGATGGGACAGGGAAGGGCTAGGAGTGGGAAGGAAGCGGCCGTGGCCTTAATTAAGGTACAGCCCCAGCATTTGCCTGGTGTGAAAATGGGAAACCACGGAAAACCATTTTCAGGGCTGCCGACAGTGGGGTTCGAACCTACTATCTCCCGAATACTGGATACTGACCGCACTTAAGCGACTGCTGCTATCGAGCTCGGTGGGAATTTATTTACATCTCCTTAACTCCCCTTCCCACAAATGAACATTTGATCCAATTTGTCCTCTTGAATTCCAACTTTATCTTCACATTGTGATCTTTCCTACTTTTAAAGACACCACTCAAACTTATTCGTCTACTAATGCCATTCCACTCCATGTCTCCACTGACAGCTCGGATCATACCACTTTTAGTCGAGCACCTTGTCTCTTTTCTCCCAAGTCTTCCCAGCTCAAACTTTGCACCATTTTTGTAACGCTACTCTTTTGTTGGAATTCACCCAGAACAAATCGAGCTGCTTTTCTTTGGATTTTTTCCCGTTCTTGAATCAAGTAATCCTGATGAGGGACCCATGCACTGAAACCATACTCTATATAGTTGGGGTGTTACCAGAGACTTATATGCCCTCTCCTTTACAGCCTTACTACAACCCCCCAAATACCCTCATAACCCTGTGCACAGATCTGTACCATTTATTTAAAATCCCATTTATGTGATTACCCCAATGAAGATCGTTCCTTATATTAACAGCTAGGTACTTACAATGATCCCCACAAGAAACTTTCACCCCATCAACGCAGTAATTAAAACTGTGAGGACGTTTCCTATTTGTGAAACTCATAACCTGACTTTTAACCCCGTTCATCATCATGCCAGTGCCTACTGTCCATCTCACAACATTATCGACGTCATTTTGACTCTGTACAGAATAATATAATCCGCAAAAAGCCTTGCATCTGATTCCACTTCTTTACTCATATCTATCTATATAAAAAAGAGTTTTGTCTGTACATTGCTCAGAATTTAAAAAGAAAGGCATTTCTGTATCGGTCATGTCCACACTAACATGGAAATGCACTTATTACTTTTCCATAATGTCTGTCTGTCTGTCTGTCTGTCTGTATGTATGTATGTATGTATGTATGTATGTATGTATGTATGTATGTACACGCATCACGAGAAAACGGCTGAAGAGAATTTAATGAAAATCGGTATATGAAGTCGGGGGATGAACCACTACAATCTAGGCTATAAATAATTTTTGTCACACTAAGTGATATGGTAGTTTAGGGGAAGGCCTAAAATATAATTCTCAAATATTTATATTATTGGTGGTCCTGTCGATAAATACTACATAACTAAAGTTATATAGAATTAAATTTCTTATCATTAATGTCTTATACATTTTTACCGTACCGGCTATGATAACATAGATATTCATGAATTTGTATTGTTGTTCCTAACACCATATCAACGCCGAGCCACGAGAAAATAGGTATGCAAAATTTAATGAACATCGGTATATAGAGCCGGGGAATAAGAAACTGCAGTCTAAGCTATAAAGAATTTTATTCACCCGGGATAAAATGGTAGTTTAGGGGAAGGTGTCAAAAATTTAATTTTTAAATACCTATGTTATTGGTTCTATCGAAAAGTACTACATAACAAAAGTTATAGAGAATACAATTTCCGATCATTTATGTTTTATTCAGTTTTACCGTACCGACTATAACTAACAATATCGAAAGTGCGTAACATTGATCAACAATAACATTACATTGACCATTGTTTGTTGTGATGTGCTGCCACTCAACTCCGATAGATGGGATTACTGCTGCGTACAGAGTATAACAGCCTAACAATAATTAGCGGGAAATAGCTGGGGAGTTGGATAACTTTCTTCTTTAGCATGCCATTCCTCTGGTTCATACATTTTCTGATACTGCTGGTATGTAACACACTGGTTCATCATAGTATTCCTGCTATTCGATCCCTACTCTGACGCGCAGATTGGAATCAGCAGTGTGCACACTTAAGGCAGAGACCCAATAATAATAATAATAATAATAATAATAATAATAACCTGGTCTTGAATTACAATTTCGGCCTATTCCAAATTATAGCACCACACTTCACTAAATAACTGAAATTCAACCCTGAGAAGAGCCGTTTGTTAATAAAAGCTTCTTCCTCTTCACTTTTATTAAATTCTACATTCATTTTATTCCAAATTAGCTGCGAAGAGGGGTTTTCTTAGAGGAAAAATTTGCCTCCACATCAGATAGTTCCCTCCCCCCCCCCCCCCCCCCACACACACACAATTTAGTGAATTGAGATTTTCCGACTCATCGGGTACTCCTAGGAAACAGATTAGTAAACGGGCATACATAGTTTTTGCGCTGGGACTCTCCACTATTCTACCCCTCCCCCCATCCCCCCGATAAAAACGAAGAGTGTTCAACGGATGACGGCTGTCTGCGGCCTGGTCATTCTAGCTCTGGAACTTTGGACTACTAGATCGATAGCGTAGTACTGTTCGTTTAAAGCGAGAAAATGCGTGGTTTTTCATTTCATCGAGTATTTCATACAAAAACATTGATTTTAATCGCACCATTCCTACTGACGTCCTTGCAATGACCTATGTTCATTTCAGTTGGAAAAACCAATAAGGCAGTCTTTCTGAGGTTGAAAAAAGCAGGCGGAGGGTGAGTGTCTGCTGTTATAATGAAAACTCACCAACCTGATTGTGACTGATGGTAGGCAAGCGGGCCTACCATTACAATAAAAGTCCCCTAACCCAGTCTTCATATGAGAAAAGATGATTGGTGACTTCCCCGTCGCATTTCTAGGGTAACGTGAAGAGGTCTGTCTGTCTGTCTGTCTGTCTGTCTGTCTGTCTGTCTGTCTGTCTGTCTGTCTGTCTGTCTGTCTGTCTGTTAGGTCATCAGCCCACAGGCTGGTTGGATCCTCAAATAGCACCCCCAAAGGTTATGCGGTTATAAGGAAACCCCAAAAACCAATGGCAGCAGCAAAATGAGGCGTACGAGGCAAGATGAGGAGTGAAGTAGTTTGCCATTGCTTTCCTCACTGGGTCAGAAAGTACTATTGCAGCACAACTGACCCTATGAGCAGCACCTTTCATAACACTCAGATGCACTAGTCATGCTCTGAATGTCATTACTCAGCACTACTCATACCCCAGCAACTTCCATATTGTCACAGCCATGGATGTTGACTGGGACTTCGGTGGAAGCTACACTTTACTCTGGCCTGTGCCAAGAGATGGATGCAAAAGTACTGTATCCATCAAGAAATGACAGCAGGCACCGTGAAGAGGTATGCGATTTAATACGATCTTACTCACAGCGTGTATACTACGTAACCTAGAATTGTGTATACAACGTAGAATTCCGTAGCGAAGCACGAGTACATCAGCTAGTCATTTATATGTATAAGAAAACATAAAGGTCCAATAACACTGCCTTGAGGAATTCCTGTCTTAATTATTACATGGTTAGATAAAGCTTTGTCTGCTCTAATTCTCTGTGATCTGAAAATGAAAACCTACAACCTGTTTTCCAGTCATTGACCGGGTCAGGGATGTAATGAATAGCATATATAGGCTGTTAGTACGATGGGGTCTCCACTCCCAAAGTGATATATTAATGACTGATAGATTCTATGAAATGAGAATGGAGAGTGTTGCTGGAATGAAAGTTGACAGGGAAAACCGGAGTACCCGGAGAAAAACCTGTCCCGCCTCCGCTTTGTCCAGCAAGAATCTCACATAGAGCGACCGGGATTTGAACCACGATATCCAGCCGTGAGAGGCCGACGCGCTGCCGTCTGAGCCACGGAGGCTCTTCTCTGAGATCTATTTTCTAGAAATATAGCCACCAATTCAGTCACTCTCTTGTCTAGTCCAAATGCACTCATTTTTGCCAGTAGTCTCCCATGATCTACCCTATCAAATACCTCAGATAAGTCAATCGTTATACAGTCCATTTGACCTCCTGAATCCAAGACATCTGCTATATCTTGCTGGAATCCTACAAGTAGGGCTTCAGTGGAATAACCTTTCCTAAACCCGAACTGCCTTCTATCGAACCAGTTATTAATTTCGCACACATGTCTAATATAATCTGAAAGAATGATTTTCCAGAGCTTACATGCAATGCATATCAAACTGACTGGCCTGTAATTTTCAGCTTTATGTCTATCACCCTTTCCTTTATGCACAGGGGCCACAATAACAACTCTCCATCATTTGGTATAGCTCCTTCATGCAACCAATAATCAAATAATTACTTCAGATATGGTACTATATCCCGACCCATTGTCTTTAGTATATCCCTGAAAGCTTATCCATTCCAGCTGCTTTTCTAGTTTTCACCTTTTGTATCTTATTGTAAATGTCGTTGTTATCATAGGTAAAATTGAATACTTCGTTAGTATTAGTCATCTCCCCTATCTGGACATTATCCTTGTAACCAACAATCTTTACGTAGGCCTACTGCTGACCGAATACTTCTGCCTTTTGAAGATCCTCGCATGCACACTACCCTTGTCCATATTTTTGCAGAAAAAATGTCGATTACTCAATTTGGAAATTTTTGGTTTTTTTATAATAAGCTTGAAGCACTGCAGCCTAATTGTAAAACGTACAAAAAGGCGAACACGATCTGCAGCCGTTTTACATCCTGATACGCCTAGCCAAATTGTAAAATGTTATTTCTCTTCATGTCCGCACATAGCGCTTCACAGGGATATTATAGGAAAAGTCGTATATCAATAATCTTGCGTATATTTCAGGAATAGTGTGTATCGAATAGGCTATTTCTTTAAGAGAGGCAATTTCAAAGCAGTCACATTTCGGTGTACAAGGTTTTGAAAAGCGTTGCTGTAAACCTGCTAAAATTCAGTGCCGAACAGATCGATGTATGCCTACTTGTTTCAAAAATAATATCCACTGCAATGTTATTTGAGTTAACATGTGTTAATAAGTAGTCTTTCAGAAAATCATTTCATAATTCACTCATATTTTTACTATAAATTTCCTCTATAAAACATTATGCCTAAGTACTATTCTTAATTCAGACTGTGTTATATTCATCTACTTTTTATGACTGTAGAATGTGTTTCAAAATGTAACCTAGGCATATGGGATATGTGATGATTGTTCAATGGTTGAAGTGACCTTTAATTAATACTGGTAATAATGCAAGTTATATTCTGGATTAGTTTCAATAGAAACCTGTCATTTGCTACTCATTTTGTTGTTTTGATTTTAATTTTCTTAACACTTTACTGGATACTTTACATTTTTGTTTTACAGAACCCGTAGGGTCTAAAAGGGATTCAAGAAGTTAAAAAAAAAGTGAAATTAGAGTACTTCATAATAATATTAAATATAACAATAATGCTGCTTTCAAAGAAATTGCAAAGAAGATTGCGTTTTACAATTAGGCTGCATTGCATAGGGCTTATTACAGAAAGGCCAAGAATTTCCGGTCTAATTGAGTAATAAACATATTTTTCTACCAGTAGGCGGCTGATTGTAAAAGGGATAGCCTTTTTTTTTTACAAAAGGCTGAAGTTACAATTATCCTGTGATATATACACAAAAAAAAAAAAACAAACACGAAAATACTTATTAAAACAACCACTATTTGCAATAACCCATGTCTTCCAGTATTTGCTTCGGGAGAACTTGCTCGCAAACTGTATAATTTTATAAAAAGACATGTTTTTTTTGTTTCTTTCAGAAAATGAAGTGTGTGAAATGTAGTGACTCTAAACTTTCTAAATTTTCGATTCTTCTTCTGCAAAAATTCATGAAAGCGCTCCTGGACAACTTTAGAATTTTCTCGCACGAGCAGGAATGAAAGATTTTTGCAGCTTCACAATAAGCCTCTAATCAATCAATCAATCAATCAATCAATCAATCAATCAATCAATCAATCAATCAACCAATCAATCAATCAATCAATCAATCAATCAATCAATCAATCAATCAATAAATCAATCAATCAATCAATCAATCAATCAATCAATCAATCAATCACTACTGATCTGCATTTAGGGCAGTCACTCAGGTGGCAGATTCCTTATCTGTTGTTTTCCTAGCCCTTTCTTAAATGTTTGCATAGAAATTGGAAATTTATTGAACATCTCCCTTGGTAAGTTATTCCAATCCTTAACTCCCCTCCCTATAAACGAATATTTGCCCCAATTTGTCCTCTTGAATTCCAACTTTATCTTCATATTGTGATCTTTCCTACTTTTAAAGACGCCACTAAAACTTATTCGTCTACTGATGTCATTTCAGGCCATCTCTCCACTGGCAGCCCGGAACATACCACTTAGTCGAGCAGCTTGTCTCCTTTCTCCCAAGTATTCCCAGCCCCAAACTTTGCAACATTTTTGTAACGCTACTCTTTTTTCGGAAAACACCCAGAACAAATCAAGCAGCCTTTCTTTGTATTTTGTCCAGTTCTTGAATCAAGAAATCCTGGTGAGGGTCCCATACACTGGAACCATACTCTGGTTGGGGTCTTACCAGAGACTTGTATGCCCTCTCCTTTACATCCTTACTACAACCCCTAAATACCCTTATAACCGTGTGCAGAGATCTGTACCGTTTATTTACAATCATATTTATGTGATTACCCCAATGAAGATCTTTCCTTATATTAACTACTAGGTACGTACAATGATCCCCAGAAGGAAGTTTTAATAAGTGCCTGCTTGCTTATGATCTTCTAGTGAGTTGTAGATATGACTGAGAAACCGGAAAGTGATAAATGTGCCGAATAAGAGTTAGTACATTCTCTCATCTCTAGAATAAAATTCATGTAGTGCGCTCATATATAGCGTGCTAAAACGCGATCCTGGTGGCATAGCTCTGAACTCTAGTGCTACCCAGTCGCTGCGTGGCATTTCGCGGTCAACGAAGGCAACGACTATTATCAAATACGCTATTATACAGGGTTATTCAGCTAAGGCGTCCGCCTCAAATAACTCGTGAACCGTTGAAGATGTCGACGTTCTGTTTTCACTTTCAGTAATTCAGTAGTGGATGCCGGGCTGAGTGGCTCAGACGGTTGAAGCGCTGGCCTTCTGACTCCAACTTAGCAGGTTCAATCCTCGCTCAGTCCGGTGATATTTGAAAGTGGGCCTCATAATAGGACTTGCAGTACCTTACCAGGATGTCAATATCTTCTGAGATAATGGTACTGAAAGTGATAAATATGCGTAATAAGAGTCAGTACATTCTCTCATCTCTAGAATAAAATTCATATAGTGCGCTAATATGTAGCGTGCTCCATATTGGGTTGAGGGTCTATCTATATATATATATAATAAGAATTTTGTCTGTGCATTCCTCAGAATTTGAAAATAATGATATTGCTGTATCGCTCATGTCCAGAGTAACAAGGAAATTTACTTTTTACATTTCCGTAATTTCTGTCTGTATGTATGTATGTACACGCATCACGAGAAAACGGCTGAAGATAATTTAATGAAAATTGGTACCGGTATGCAAAGTCGGAGAATATGTCGCTACAATCTAGGCCATAAATAATTATTCACGCTGAGTGAAATGTAGTTTAGGGGAAGGCATAAAATTTAATTTTCAAATATTTATGTTATTAGTGGTCGTATCTTAATGAAAATCGGTATGCAAAGTCGGGGTAATAGGTCGATATTATCTAGGCCATGAATAATTTTATTCACGCTGAGTGAAATGGTAGTTTAGGGGAATGCCTAAAATGTAATGCTCAAATATTTGTGTTATTAGTAGTCATCGGAAGACAAAGTCGGGGAATAAGTCGCTCTAATCTAGGCCATAAATAATTTCTTTCACACTGAGTTAAATGGCAGTATAGGGGGAGGCCTAAAATGTAATTCTCAAATATTTATGCTGTTAGTGGTCGTATCGATCATTTATGTCTTATAGCTTGTTACCGTACTGGCTATGATCACAGATATACTCATGTATTTGGATTTTTTTTTTACTAAGTCCATATCAGCGTCGAGTCACGAGAACATGGGTAATCATAATTTAATGAAAATCAGTATGTAAAGTCGGAGAATAAGGAACTACAGTCTACGGCATGAAAATTTTTATAAGACGCCCTAATAGCACAGAGTCGAAAGAAAACTAAATGTGAAGGCCTACAATATAGAAAGATCATAAAACTGATCAACAATAGCGTTACATTGACCGTTTGTTGTGATGCGCTTTGTGTCTTCTGTTGCCACTCATCTCCGATAGATAGGATTACTGCTGCGTACCGACTATTTTTTAATTAGCTTTACGTCGCACCGACACAGATAGGTGAGTTAAATGGCAGTATAGGGGGAGGTCTAAAATGTAATTCTCAAATATGGGATAGGAAAGGGTAGGAGTGTGAAGGAACTGGCCTTGGCCTTAATTAAAGTACAGCCCCAGCATTTGCCTGGTGTGAAAATGCGAAACAATGGAAATATGGAATGCCATCTTCAGGGCTGCCGACAGTGGGGTCCGAATCAACTATCTCCCTGATGCAAGCTCACAGCTGCTATCCGCTAACCACATGACCAACTCGCCCGATCGTACCGAGTGTAACAGCCTTCCTGAATATTGGCGGGAAGTCATAGCATTCGAGCTGCAGAAAATTAAGGCTTCTATCTATCTATCTATCTGTCTATCTATCTATCTATCTGTTTAATCCCTACTCTGAGGCACTGATTGGAATGAGCAGTGTACATATTTAACGGAATAATGGCAGAGGAGTGTTCACGCCAGTCTGCGGCCTGGTCATTCGAGCTCTGGAACTTTGGACTGTTAGATTGGCACCGTAGTACTGTTCGTTAAAAGTGAGACAATGGGCAGTTTTTCATTTGATCGAGTATTTTATATGATAACATTGCTTTCAATCGCCACATTCCTACTGACGTTTTTGTAATGACCTATGTTGACTTCAGTTAGGAAAACCACACAGTTAGTCTTTTTGAGAATCCCGTAGCGAAGCACGGGTACATCAGCTAGTCTGAAATAAGGATGGATAGAAAACCGACATCATGGTAATCATGGCAATAAGCATTAGTCGTATATCTATACTAAGACCCTCGTTGTCAGCAGACACGGAGGCCACCGTGGTCCTGGGTGGACAGAGATTAAAGAACATGGATGACTTTACCTATCTTAGAAGCAGGATAACATCCGACAACCGAAGTATGGAAGGTATTGTAAGCAGGATCAACCAGGCCAAGGCAGCTTTAACAAGAAGAAAAACTCTTCACTTTCTAAAACATAACCTGGACCTAAGAAAGCAGCCCCACAAGACATTTGTTTGGAGTGTGCTGCTCTACGGCAGTGAAACATGAACCCGAGGTTCAGCGAGAAGGAAGAGAATTGACGCCTTCGAGATGTGGTGCTACCAGAGGATCCTCAAAATATCGTGGGTAGACAAGGTTAGCAATGAGGAAGTCCTACGCAAGATAAAATAAGTTCCCTGTCTGTGGAACACCATCGGCTCACGGAGGGATACCTGGTGGGATCACACCTTCAGGCAAAGGGGACTATTGGCCACCTTACTGGAGGGCCGTTGACAGCTCTTATGCGAGGAGCAGACCCAGACTGGAGTACATCGCCAGATCATCTTGTTTGTTTGTCTCGAATGGACTCAAAAACTACTGGACCGATTTCGCTGAAAATACGATAGGTAGTTTCTTTAAGATGAGTAATTTTATGTAATGAATTTAATTCCAAAGCTGCGCGAAGATTGGATCGACCTTGATGGACAGATTGTCGCTAAACGGCAGAGTCTAGTCTTGTCCTTGTTTATGGTCATGTGGTATCCAATACTGAGTGTAGCTCCCATATCATTCAGCATTGGTGTGAATTGCTCCTCACTCTCACCCAGGATTAGGGCTCTCTAAAGACCCATCTTATAGAGCCTTACCCAGGATTGCTACGTCATCTGCAAAGCGCAACGTGTCCGTCTGTCAGTATTTATACTCTCCAACTTTGGGTTTGTGGCACAAAAAATAAAAATACAAAAATGACAAAATTGTTTCGAACTGACAATAGGCTATCGAGGAAACTAAATATATACTTATACCAATTATGCAAATTATGTAAATCTATCTGTGATTTTTTTGTATACTAAAATTTTAGTCTAAGAAGACAAAATGAACAATTTGGTATACCTTCCTGTCCGTTGTCAGTCAATCATTACTGATCTACGTTTAGGTCTGTCACCCACGTGGCATATTTCCTATCGTTTGTTTACCTAGACTTTTCTTAAATAATATCAAAGAACTTGGAGATTTATCAAATATCTCACTCGGTAAATTATTCTATTCCCTAATTCCCCTTCTTATAAAAGAGTATTTTCCCCAGTTTGTCCTCTTGAATTCCAACTTTATCTTCATATTATTATCTTTCCTACTTTTAAAACTCAACTCATGCTTATTCGTCTACTAATTTCATTCCAAGCCATCTCTCCACTCACAACTCGGAACATAACGTCTAGTCGAGCAGCTCGTCTCCTTCCTCTCAAGTCTTCCCAACCAAAAGTTAACAACATTTTCGTAACCATATTGATCTCTTGCCTTGCAGACCTCTGTAAATTATAAACGTGGATCAATTGACAAGCAAAACAAACTACTTCGAACTGAAAATATTGTTCTATATGTTTACTCCAGATCATGGTAATGAACCGTCAGCAACGCAGTGCTGGAAACACAGCTGTTTCTCGTACCAAGAACACACAATTAATGCACTGTCTTCACATTCAAAAAATAAACAGTTCGTACTTGCTTGAAGTTGATCGTCAGTATATTTTAAAACTCGAAATTTTTTGCATGTGAAGAAAATCAGATTCAATACATGTAACATATTTCTTCGTTTTCTACCGGTACCCTTAGATATGATTGCGAAACGTAGGACTTAACATCCTTCGAAGAATGGAGGTATTGCCGGACTGAGTGGCTCAGCGCTGGCTTTCTGAGCCCAAGTTCGATCCCGGTTCAATCCGATGATATGTAAAAGTGCTCACATGCACCAGCCTCGTGTTGGTAGATTTACCGGCACGTCAATGAATTCGTGCAGGACAAAATTCCAGCCCCTCGGCGTCTCCAAAAGCTATTAAGTAGGTGATGAAACGTAAAATCAATAACAAAAAATCAAATTAATGAAGGTATCAGCAAAATAAAAAAGAAACGCTAGTACAGGCGTAAAAATCAAAGACTCCCCAGGCCTCGCAAACCTAATATCATCGGGTCGAAAGACAACAAGAATTGGTCAAGGGAGCTCGATAAGGAAAATTTGATAGTAAGGGATCTGGAATAAGTAGCGGTAAAGAAATATGAGATATTTAGCTTGAGTCCCCATGATCACCAATCCAAGTTAAGAACCGCGATTAATCGCCTTTTACAACAGGCAGGAGATATCTAAATAATTATATTCTATGCTTCCCGGATTTGAAATGTACTATGTGTAGTACAACCATAAGGCAGAAGTAGTTAACTGAAGTCACATTTTCTTCTAGAGGAACAACCCGACAGACAACAATCAAATGGTTAGCGTGCTAGTCTTTGGTCACAGGGATCCCGGGATGATTCCCGGGAGGGTCGGGAAAATTTCTCCCCTTCTCTCTGTTAATTTGAACGCTGGTGCTAACAGAGACTATTCTGAATACGAATTTTGCCCTCTCACGTGCTGAGAGAGATTATTCTGAGTGTGATTTTCCCCTCTCTTCTCTTCAAACCTACACTCATTCAAATAAAATTCTTGGAACTGAGATAGTAACTTATTTGAAGACACATTACTCGCAAGAAACCTACGATGTAAACTAAAGTCAACATACATATTCCACGTGTGTTTTGTAAGGTATCTTTCCCTATGGTTATATTGTGAATACGTATATCTTTACTGCAATCTCTTGGCACTCCCCTTAAAATAGTTAATCTCTCCTGTTCGCTCGAATACATCTGCACCCTCTCGGTGCTGCCATTGATTTGCTGACTAGTGTGGCCTTGCAGCTAAGTCTGCAGGTATGTCGAATTGATTGCGACTATTTATATAACATCAGTGACTGGTTCCTTAAGTGTATGTTGCTAATTTGCATAAATGCTCATGGTGCATTTTGTTATTGCATGCTAAGAACTCGTTTGTTTAATCGGCAAATGACTATGAATAACTATATTGAAGCAGGTTTGCTGTATATATTTTAAAAAGTATAAGCTTTGACAGGTAAGTGGAGCACAAATTAATTCTAAAATTATACCAGGATTGCGTCTATGGTTAATTAAATTTTCACTTTATAGAATTAATTCTCCAATTCTTTGGCTGAATGATCAGTGGACCCCGGATTCGATTCCCGACCGGGCTGTGAATTTTAACTGATTATCTTTTTTTTTACCAAGGTCATGGATACTGACGTGTCATTCACCCAATACTAAATGATTTTGTGTTATATACTCACACCGTACTTCAGTTTAATTGTAAGAAATGTGTGATTGTTCCTTTGGTGAAAGTTTTGTAGTATAGTATTGAATCAAATCTCAAAAACTATTATTACCTTGGTAAAAAAAAAAAAAAAATCTCTCACAGAACATGCAAAGCTATACGAATCGGTTAGGCGCTACAAACGGCATTTTGTGATTTCCGCTAGTAATTTTGCTAATAATTAAAGAGAGTAGAGGAAAGAATTAGCAGATAAGACAATAGGGCTTATACAAATCTCTTTTTTTTAATAATTCCTATAACTCTTAGTTCTATTTGGCTAAAAGTGAATAAGAATGCAATGTTTTTTCAACTAAGTGGGCGGGCAAACCCCTCTCCCCCCCCCCCCCCCCTCCTTCCGCCTAATCACCGCTACTGGGGTAGCATCCAGCTTCACACAATTTTTATCGAGCACGCTCAGAAGCAAACTTCGGACCTATACAGGTAACGGAGTCCCACTTCCACTTGACAGGTGAGAGATTCCTAAGAAACATCTTGGCGAACTACATGGAATTCGACGGGGATTTATCAATATTAATGGGACTTATGAAAGAAGGAAAGTAAGTAAGTAGAACTGATGAGGAAGATCTGGAAGCTAATAGGAATGGGAAGTGTTTACTGGACTTATGCGCTAGTATAGAATTAAAAGTTACGAATACATTCTTCCAGCATAAGGCTATTCACCGCTACTCATGGGAGGGCAGGGCTACCAGATCCATACTTACGTATCGTATGGCTTATCGTGCCGGGAGTGTCCGAGGACATTTTCGGCTCCCCTGGCGCAGGTCTTTCTATTTGAGACCAATGGGCGACATGCGCGTCTAAATGTGGGATAATGATAATGAGATACGGAGAGGGTGAAACCTGGTGTCGGTAGGTAGCCTACTGTCGAATAACACTAAGGAGTCTGCTCAAAGCCTCACGTCCCAAACCAAATCCATAATATATTATATCATAACCGACTATGAATTCTGGAAATCTGTTACGAAAATGCAGGTATTTAGGGAATTTTTCGATGATACAGACCACAATATGATCTATAGTGAACCAAGCATTTCTAGGCCTTGGATAGAGAAAGTGAAACCGGTCTGCAGATCAATACGGTAAGTGTAAACAAATCTCCAGGACGAGGAAATTAGAGAGAAGTACATGGATATGATTAGTGGAAAAGGGCCGATGACCTTAGATGTTAGGCCCCTTTAAACAACAAGCATCATCATCATCATCATCATCATCATCATTCGTGAAAAGTTCCAAAGAAGAGCAGTAAGCAGGCCCTGAACACAGAAAGAAAACGGGTGATATACAGCGATGCTGCCGTAGAAACAGCAAGAGGAACAACTGTGTATAAAGATGGGGTAAAAGCGAACGAACATTTGATGGAATGGTGAAGATAGTGAGGGCAGTTTGTAAACGTAAAAGAGGTGAGTATCAGAAATGACTCCAAACGAGGACTGATGCAGACAGAGAGTTGTACGTAGATGAAAGAAACAGACCGAAGCCACTAACTGTTGAATCCAAGAATAACTTAAGTTATGGGATAATTTCGATAATAACCAGGAAGGGCTAGATCAAGCGGTAGGGGACCCTTTCTGGGCAGTAGTAAAGACTCTTAGAAAGGGAGAGCAAATGGAAATGAATAGTGTTTTGTGTAAATCAGGTGAACTCATATCAGATCTCAGAGGATCACTGGACTGGTAGTAGGAATACTTTGAAAATCTTGTCGACGTAACAGGAAATCTTTCTGTTGACGTCGTGAACAACAGAACTCATGGGGAGGAGGTCAATGATGTTAGTGAAATCACGCTTTGAGAAAGTGGAGATAAAGGTAAATAAATTCCCTTGTCATAAAGTAGCAAGAATCGATTAAATTAGACCTGAAATGGTGACATATCGTGGGAAGTCAGGAATGAAATAGTTTTATAGTGTAATAAGTTTTTTTGTTCCAATTTGTTTTACATCGCACCGACATAGATGGATCTTATGGCGCCGATGGGTTAGGAAAGAACTAGGAGTGGGAAGGAAGCGGCCGTGGCCTTAATTAAGGTATAGCCCCAGCATTTGCCCGGTGTTAAAATGAGAAACCTTCTTCAGGGCTGCCGACAGTGGGGTTCGAACCCACTATCTCCAGAACGAAAGCTGGCAACTACGTGACTCAAACCGCGCAGCCACTCACTCCGTCAGCAGAGTTGACCAAGGGAAGTCGGGTAGGAAAGGAAACCCATCGCATATCTGCTTATCCTTTACCTATTTACCTCCGACGACATTAACGATGTTAAACAATCCATATTTATGGGCAATTTCTGTGCTGTAGTTGTTAGTGTGATTAGCTGCCACCCCCGGGGGCCCGGCTTCGATTCCCGGCTCTGCCACGAAATTTGAAAAATGGTACGAGGGCTGGAACGAGGTCCACTCAGCGTCGGGGGGTGAACTGAGTAGAGGTGGGTTCGATTCCCACCTCAACCATCCTGGAAGTGGTTTTCCGTGGTTTCCCACTTCTCCTCCAGGCAAATGCCGGGATGGTACCTAACTTAAGGCAACGGCCGCTTCCTTCCCTCTTCCTTGTCTATCCCTTCCAATCTTCCCATCCTCTCACAAGGCCCCTGTTCAGCATATCAGATGAGGCCGTCTGGGCGAGATACTGGTCGTCCTCCCCAGTTGTAGAACCCCGACCCAATATCTCACGCTCCCGGACTCTGCCCTTGAAGCGGTATAGGTGCGATCCCTCCCTGAGTCCGAGGGAAAAACCAATCCTGGAGGGTAAGCAGATTAAGTGGTATGTTCCGAGCTGTCAGCGGAGAAATGGCGTGTGGACGAATAAGTTTGAGTGGCGTCTTTAAAAGTAGGAAAGATCACAATATGACGATAAAGTTGGAATTCAAGAGGACAAATTGGGGCAAATATTCATTTATAGGAAGGGGAGTTAGGGATTGGAATAACTTACCAAGGGAGATGTTCAATAAATTTCCAATTTCTTTGAAATAATTTAAGAAAAGTCTAGGAAAACAACAGATAGGGAATCTGCCACCTGGGCGACTGCCCTAAATGCAGATCAGTATTGATTGATTGATACAATCAACATAAAATCCACATAAGCCTAAAGGGTAAAGGTGTGTTTTATCATGAAATCATTTTATATTTGAAATTCCGTATATGTGAATTAAAATGATGGAGAGTAAACAAATACAAATTCTGTCTCTAAAATTTTAAGGTAAAAAAGCAGTCTAGTATTCTCGTCGAACGATACCAAACAGAGTTTTAAGAAAAGCAAATTTGGCGTTTTAATATTAAACGAGAAACTGCAAGTCTTTAGTTCGTTCGTAATCTGTTTTCCCTCCAGGGTCGGTTTTTCCCTCGGACTCAGCGAGGGATCCCACCTCTACCACCTCAAGGGTAGTGTCCTGGAGCCTGAGACATCGGGTCGGGGGATACAACTGGGGAGAATGACCAGTACCTCGCCCAGGCGGCCTCACCTGCTATGCTGAACAGGGGCCTTGGTGGGGGATGGGAAGATTGGAAGGGATGGGCAGGGAAGATGGAAGGAAGCGGCCGTGACCTTAAGTTAGGTACCATCCCGGCATTTGCCTGGAGGAGAAGTGGGAAACCACGGAAAACCACTTCGAGGATGGCTGAGGTGGGAATCGAACCCACCTCTACTCAGTTGACCTCCCGAGGCTGAGTGGACCCCGTTCCAGCCCTCGTACCACTTTTCAAATTTCGTGGCAGAGCCGGGAATCGAACCCGGACCTCCGGGGGTGGCAGCTAATCACACTAACCACTACACCACAGAGGTGGACGCAAGTCTTTAGTACAAAATTAAAATCTTTGTGGGATTTTTAATGCTCACGCATAACGAATGTTTTACTCCGAACAGTCGATAGTTTGATGAAAATATTCGCCACAGTTTCGAGGTTAACTTTATTTTTTGTTTCTTGATTATGAACTTGCATGATTGCATTGTCGTTCAATTTTCCTTGCGCCATAGTACTGCGCAGGTATAAGAAGAAGATTTATGGGCAATGGAGAGTAAATACCTAGCTGTCAGAAGAAGTTGAAAGAATTCTGTATGTCAACAGCTAGCTCATGTTTCATATGTAGCGCGAATTGATTAGGGCAGCCTCTGGCTGGCAAGTGAGGCACGTCTGAATTCGTTACATTTTCTTGAGAAGTACTTGTCCGATTTTCAAAATAAGTACGGCTTTGAATTCATAATGTTTTTTAAATATATTTTTTATTTAAGGCTAGGTGTAGAAAACAGCGTAGTAGCATTTGAAAAAAATATCTCCGCTACACGGAAAAGATGAAAGTCATGGATATATTTTTTCTGTTTATTGATACTGATAATTCTATGTCTTTCCGTGCAGTGCGAGTATCTGCAGTAGCGGCGATTGGGAGATAGAAATGAAGGGGGGGGGGGGGTGGAGGGCAAAAATGTACCGACAACAGAAAGTACCCAGGTTTGTGGGATATAGTAGCGTGAGCGAATTTCGACAGAGAGGTAAAGGTTGACAGTTTACCAACTTAAGTGCGGTAATAATAGTTTTGTGAGATTTTGATTCAATACTGTACGATAAAACATTCAGTCCGACTCGTTGACTGAATGGTCAGCGTACTGACCTTCGGTTTAGAGGGTCCCGGGTTCGATTCCCGGCCCGGCTGGCTCAGGGACTGGGTGTTTGTGTCCGTCCCAACACTCTCCTCTTCATATTCACACAGCACACTACACTACCAACCACCACAGAAACACGTCATAGTGATTACATCCCTCCATATAGGGTTGGCGACAGGAAGGGCATCCGGCCGTAAAAGGGCTAAATCCACATGTGCGACGCAGTTCGCACCCGCGACCACACAGGTGTGGGAAAAGAGGTAGGAAAATAATAATAATAATAATAATAATAATAATAATAATAATAATAATAATAATAATAATAATAATAATAATAAGAAGAAGAAGAAGAAGAAGAAGAAGACTGTACGATAAAACTTTCACCAAAGAAACAATATTACACGTATTTTACAATTAAATAGAAGTACGGTGTGATTTTGCAATTATAAATCATTTAGTATTTGATTACGCACTACGAAACTAACAGACACTAAAAAGACTGCCAGACTGACGAATGCCCACGGCAAGCGGTTGAATCATACCTGTGTCCATGACCTTGGCAAAAAATATATATATACCCCTGCTACCCTTCCCCACAGCACACGCAGTCTCCACTACTTGCTGTGGCGCTATACAAATGGGTGAGCCGGGACGAACGACATTTTGTGCGTATTTCCCCTAATAACTTTGTTATTAATTAAAGAAAATAAAGGAAAGAATTAGTTGATAAAACAGCAGGGCTTGTATAAATTGCTTTCTTCAATAATTCAATAATTCCTAAAATGGAACAACAATCTAATGTTTTCTCCGCAAAGTGGGGGGGGGGGGGGGCGGCGAAAGGCTTGGAAAACAACAGATAGGGAATCTGCTACCTGGGCGACTGCCCTAAATGCAGATCAGTATTGATTGATTGATTGATTGAATTAAGTATTTTTCGTGAAGAAATGAGCTTGCGTTCTTATAGCAATGTAGGCCTACACAATATTATATTGCTGACCTAATATACATATATCACCGAAGATCGATTGCCTTCGGTGACGTTGCCGTGTATAAGGGGCTTTGCTGTGACCCAGCTAGCCGAAACGCCAGTAAAAGACAATGGAAACTCGTCTAAAACATGGCGCCAGTTGTACCTACTGTACCGTATATGGGAGGCAGTGTTCTGGCACACGGTAATAATGCGGGGAAGAAGATGATGAAGACTTCTTATTATAGTCCGGTAAGAAATGCTGTATTATAGGAGGATGGGAACACGCAGCCATGTTTTATGAAGTACCTTTCCAAATCTCCTTCTAAACCACTGGAGCAATTTCAAACAACAAACTCGGTACACTTATGACTTACTACCCTACTGTTGGGGTAAACCATTCCTAGCACCCTGAGGGGTGAAAGTGGGAGGGGTGCAATATAAAGATAATCGAAAATAGTGTGGAATCCATAGTTTTCGGGGTCGCTGAGATGAACAGTGACACTCTTGATGCCTAGGGGTTGAGAAGAAATCGTCCAAATAAGACCGAGATTATGCATGTGTGTGTGTGTGTGTGTTCCAGCATAGCTCTCAACCAAACTTGGTACAAATATGACTTACTTTCCCGAAAAAAGTACTGTGGGGGCAAGACACCCCTAGCACCCCTAGGGGAGGGGTTGAAATGTACAAATAATCGAGAACGACCGATATTAGCATTGAATCTATACTGTAGTTTTAGGGGTAGCTAAGATGCAATATGACACTCTGGATAGCGTGTAAGTCAAACTTTACCTCAATCGGGATGGGGGTGGGAAGGGGTGAAAAAGAAAATGTCCAAAATTACCGACGGATGAATGTGTGTATGTTAAACCAGACTTAGTACATATATGACTTATTACCTACAAAAATCACTGTGGGAGTAAGACACCCCTAGCAACCCTAGGGGAGAGGGTGAAATATAAAAATAATCAAAACGACCGATATCGATGTCGAATACATAGTTTTCGGGGCCGCTGAAATGAACTCTAGCACTCTGGATGCCTTTTAAGTCATAATTCAGCCCCAGTCGAAATGGAGGTTGAGAAGTGTTGAAAAGGAGTATCCAAAATGACCGAGTTTATGGATGTATGTGTGTGTTTCAGGGTACATCTTAACTTGATACACATATGACTTACTATCTGGAAAATAATACTGTGGGGTAATACATCCCTAGAATCCCTTGGGGTGAGGGTGAGGAGGGATGTCATGTAAAAATAATCGAACACGACCCATGTAAATGTCATATCCTTAGTTTTCTTGATTGCTGAGATGAATAGTGACACTCCGGATGCCGATTAAGTCTAAGCCAAGACCCCATCGGCAGGAGGGTTGAGAAGAGATGAAAAAGTATGTCCAAAATGGCCGAGATTATGGATGTATGTATCTATGTTCCGGCATTTTCTCAATTAAACTTAGTACACACATGCCTTACTATCTAAAGACAAATACTGTAGGGGTAAGACACCATTAGCAGCCCTGGGGGTGGGATGTGTACAGAGGTGAAATATAAAAATAATATAAAACCACCAATATTAATACATAGTTCACAGTTTTCGGGGTCTCTGAGATGAATAATGACACTCTGGATGTAGTTTAAAACCAAGTTCATCTACCGTTGGCATGGAGGGTGAGAAGGGGTGAAAAAAAAAGGAAATGTCCAAAATGACCGAGATTATGGATGTAACTTATGTATGTTCCAGCATAGCTCTCAAAAGATTGGTGTACACATGACTTATTGTCTGGAAAAAATACTGCGGGGGGGGGGGGTAAGACACCACAAGGAGAGGGGGTTGATATATTCATTATTATATATTATTATTATTAAGTCCAAGTTCAGCCTCCATCGACATGCGGGTTGAGAAGGGGTGAACAAGAATATGTTCAAAATGCTCGATATTTGTGTTGAGTCCCTAGCCTTACTTTTTTTTTTTTGCTAGGGGCTTTACGTCGCACCGACACAGATAGGTCTTATGGCGACGATGGGATAGGAAAGGCCTAGGAGTTGGAAGGAAGCGGCCGTGGCCTTAATTAAGGTACAGCCCCAGCATTTGCCTGGTGTGAAAATGGGAAACCACGGAAAACCATCTTCAGGGCTGCCGATAGTGGGATTCGAACCTACTATCTCCCGGATGCAAGCTCACAGCCGCGCGCCTCTACGCGCACGGCCAACTCGCCGGGTCCTAGCCTGACTGATGACAGTCCCAGTGACATTTGGTATCGTGTACATCATATCTATCGCGCGAGGCGTATATACATACAGTTATAACTTACTTTTATTATTTGTCTGCCCGGCTCCATGGCTAAATGGTTAGCGTGCCGGCCTTTGATCACATGGGTCTCGGGATTGATTCCAAACCATCATTGGTTAATTTCGCTGGCACGGGAGTTGGGTGTATGTGTCATCTTCATCGTCATTTCATCCTCATCACGACGCGCAGGTCGCCTGCGAGCGTCAAATAAAAAGACCCGCACCTGGCGAGGCGAACATGACCTCGGACATTCCCGGCACTAAAAGCCATACGCTATTTCATTTTTGTCTTTCAAATAGAGTTGTTTATTGTTCCTTTCACTCCATTCATTATTATTATTATTATTATTATTATTATTATTATTATTATTATTATTATTATTATTATTATTATTATTATTATTATTATTATTAAGCTATGTCGTTCAGACGCTAGAGCGCTGGCCTTCTGAGCAAAAGAAGTTGGCGGGTTTGATCCCGGTCTGAACAGTGGTATTTTAAGATATTCAATAATATGCCAGTCTCGTGTCGGTAGATTTACTGGCACGTAAAGAAAATTCTGCGGGTCAAAATTCCGGTACCTCAGCATCTCCTAAAATCGTTGAAGTAGTTAGCAGGATATAAAACCACTATTATTATTATTATTATTATTATTATTATTATTATTATTATTATTATTATTATTATTATTATTATTAAATAAAAAGATGAGAAATGCACATTTCAGTTGATTATGCAACAAGGTATTTTGAACTCCTAACCTGAAATGTCGTAGACGTTCGGAGACCTAAAATAAAATTACAGAATGTGTATTTACGACATATACGACTTCACACACACAGAGACTGAGAGTAAAAGAGAGAGGAGAACTAAGGGCCTGAAACGAAAACATGAGGTACGAATGAATGTTATATTTTAATAAGCGGACTCTGTTACCATTTCATGCATTGTTACAGATATGCCCCATTCAAAATAAAGGGTTAAAACAATAGTATAAAATGAACAAAAGCCAGTAATCCGATGTTATAACTACGCAGTAGATTTGTTGAAAAACATGCATTCCTACACCATAGTTTTACTAAGTAAATATGAAACATCTGTTGTTGGTCTAATCAAGAAAGCAATATCACACTTCCCTTGATAGCGGACTTCGGAATTTCAAAACTAGTCGATTAACATCATGAGAGTTCAGGTTATATTGTGATAAATAAATAAATAAATAAATAAATAAATAAATAAATAAATAAATAAATAAATAAATAAAATAAGATTTTTGTCTGTACGTTGCTCAGAATTTAAAAAAGAATGGTATTATTTCTGCATTATTTTGTCGCGTCCGCAGTAACAAGGAAATGTACTTTTTAATTTTCCGTAATTTCCGTCTGTCTGTCTATCTATATGTATGTACATGCATCACGAGAAAACGGCTGAAGAGAATTTAATAAAAATCGGTATGTCGCTACAATCTAGGCCATAAATATTTTTATTCACGCTGAGTGAAATGGTAGTTTAGGGGGAAGGCCTAACATTTAAATATCAAATATTCTTGTTATTAGTGGTCCAACAGATACTTACTGGATAACTTATTTAGTAAATTTCCGATAATTGGATTTTTGTTGCTAAGTCCATATCAGCGCCGAGTCACAAGAAAGTGGGTAAACAGAATTTGATGGAAATCGGTATGTAAAGTCGGGGAATAAGGAACTACAGACTACGCTATAATATTTTTCACCCTGGTTAAAATAGTAGATTAAAGGAAGGTGCCTAAATTTAAGTGTTAATTAACAAAGTACTACTTATCTAAAGTTATAGAGAATACAATTTCCTATCATTTATGTCTTATTCAGTTTAACCGTACCGACTATGATAAGATTGGTGGTGATAGTGATACTCTAATATCACAGAGTCGGAAGAAATCTAAATGTGAAGACCTACAATCAAATACAGTAGAGGCAATACGCGACACTTCCGGATTTAGCCTTGTTAAAATGGGAGCCAATTCGCAAGTGGCAGTCCTAATGGCGTGACCTGGAAATTCGCGCTAAATATCAATGCAAATGCATATAGTGAAATGGATAAATAAATTACGTCTAGAAAGAAAGTGTTACTAAGATATTAACTTCAAAGTTACTAAAGCAATTCTGGATAAGTGAATGAAGAATTATTTAACAGGTTATTATTTAAAGACTGAAATTAGACATATAATCAAGATGTGAAATGGACTGCTGTGAAAGGGCTTGATATTTCATTTATGCATTACTTTCTTAGCTTTGGTATTCCTGTCTGAACTTTCACGGCTAGATATGTCTTTTTTCTCATTTAAAAACATTGTATCATTACATTAAGACACTTGTCAATAAAAATATCGGTACATTCCTTACAAACATGATTCAATTAATTTACATTTAAGAGCTGGGCAATTTTCCTTTTAACTTGAAGCCTACTAACAGAAAGAAAATCTACAAATTTAGCCTCAAAAACATTAAAAATTTCCCTACAAGCAATACTTGCCATTACATAAGGGTAAAGCAAATTTGCATCATTATATTGTTTCAACAAAATATGTACATTTCTTAAATCACCCATATTTTCTTCAGTGCTTGACAACGCATTACGGCATTCCAAATGGGTAACTTGGAACACAACCAGCCACACACATATGCATTTATATTTTCCTTAATTAAATCGAAACCCGCAGATCACACCTACAACAACACATCGGTGTTGAAGGTTAACTGCTTCACTATACAATAAAATAAGCCCGTTAAAATATGGGTCGCGCAGGTCAGAAGTTTAGGAAGTACTGTACAAATCTTTTTATCACGAGGGAAACGGAAGAAAGATCGCGAATCCTTCTGCATTTCATAGTTGTTGCAGCCAAACACAGCGCATATCTTTCCACTCATATTGAGAGGTGATGTAAAGGAAAGACACAAGCTACTATTTATTTATGTCAACTTAATGCAAACGCATAAATAACGTCAAAAACTTCACAAACAAATACAAGTGCTCTTATGACAGAATCAGCAACTACAGGTCACTCTGCTAGATAGAGCTCTTATCGCCATCCCTCGATATCTCGCAGAGTGTCGCGTTTTGTCTCTACTGTATTTGCTACAATATAGAAAACTCATAAAATGATCAACAATAACATTACGTTGACCATTGTTTGTTGTGATGTGCTTTATGTCTTCTGCTGCCACTAATCTCCGATAGATGGGATTACTACTGCGTACCGAAAATAACAGCCCGCCTGAATATTGACTGAAAGTAGCTGGGGAGTTGGATCTCTCTCTTCTTTAGCATGCCATTTATCAGGTTCATAAATTTTCTGATTGCTGGTACGTAACACACTGGTTCATCATAGCATTCCAGCTATTCAGTACCTACTATGAGGCACCCATTGGAATGAGCAGAGTGCACACTTAACGGAATACTGACAGAGGAGTGTTCGCAGCTGTCTGCGGCCTGGTCATTCCAGCTCTGGAACTTTGGACGATTAGATCGGCAGCGTAGTACTGTTCGTTAAAAGTGAGAAAATGTGCGGTTTTTCATTTGATCGAGTATTTTATTGGCGACATTCCTATTGACGTCTTTGTAGTGACTTATGTTGACTTCAGGCGGGAAAACCACAAAGACAGTCTTTCTGAGAATTTCGTTGCGAAGCACGGGTACATCAGCTAGTAAATAAATAAATGGAAGAGGCTGTGTCGGGGTCACGGGCACAGTTTTTGACGTAAAATACAGTACGTACTGCGTGAGTTCCAAATCATTTTCCCCCACTGGCTGAGGGTGTGCTCGGCTGGGACTCCAGCAGTGCGGAACTCATGTTGCTCGGCCGCCTTAACTTTGATACACTCTCGATAAGCAATTTAAAGTTCAATGGTAATTTTTAGCTTCTTGGAATTCTGAAAAGCGACGTTACACTCTTGAATGCATTTTCGATACTCTTGAAGCCATTTATTGCTCATATTTCGCGACTTTTAAAGAAGGAAAGGACTTTTGAACACTACTTCGGAACATCATTTTCTAAAATGTTCACTATTTAATTTATTTTTTACACATACCGGTACGTGTAGAACTCACTGAGACGAATCTAACGACACCTCGTACGATATGCTACCACGCCGGATTCCAGAACTACACTGTTAGCCGCGCGGAACGGAAATTTCAGTATCACAAGATGGCAGCATTATTGCATCACCCGATGACGCCACACGCAGGTCAAACTGTTATGGATAGATACACGGGACTCCCCTTTAAAACTGTCGTCGCGAGTGATGTCTAGATATTATTTCGATTCGGAAACGTTCCCCGGTCTCGGTACAGTTTCGAAACTACAAACGTAATCTAAGTCAACAAGTAACAAAATTATTCTTAGGATGCATGATTTTTGACACCGATAAGTCACGGAACCAATGGAAACTCAATAAAAAATATCCCAGTCCAATAATTCATGAAAATGAAAATCATTCTTGCTGATCCAGGGAGGGTCAGTTGGAAGCTTCTCTTCTATTACATGTTGATCTCCTCATGTTCCTGCTTGATATACAGTAGACCCTTCTTGCACAGTTTCTGTAATTGATGGCCATTTTTAACATCATCATTCCACCAGGGAGTTGCCGGTACGTGTAGAATTCACTGAGACGAATCTAACGACACCTCGTACGATATGCTACCAAGTTTTCGCATTTGGCTTTGTCGTCGACATACTTTTTCTGCTGTACCTACCCTACCTTCTTTAGAGTATCCCATTCTTCACCTACCAATTTCAGTTCTTCTTTCGGCAGCACTCTGCGGACACCTTCCCTGAATTCTTCCTTTACACTTGGCTCAGTATGTCGTCAAGATTTTATTTTAGGGGCCTGTTTTGTTACAGACTCTGGGAGGTCTTTTCTCCTGTCCCAAAGAAAGCGGGTTCAATACCGATTGAGACATTTGAGGGTATTTAAATACAACATCGAACTCGGGCTGCTACGCGGACCACTGAGCCAAAAGAGCTGGACGTAAGACAGATGAGGTTATAAAAATTGAATGTTTTGATAACTGAGCGTACTGTATATCATCACCACCGACATGTCATCATCTTCTCACGAAGTGGATACGAAGTCTTATAGCAGATTCCTTGGTGTAATCCCGTCTGGCTTCTCCTGTTGTTCGATAGAGATTATAGGCCTAACTGTGACGGTGACTGATTTATGGAACTCGATGCGCTCTTAGAGAGCACCTTTTATCTGTCAGTCCTATCTTTCCTTGCTCTGGCTTACATTCTTAGCACAATCAAAGCGACCGCTGTTCGACACCCGGTCAATGCACGTAGGATTTTTGAAATGCAAAGTCACGGCGTTATGGATAGGATTCCAAACACCAGAGGATCTGGGGATGTGATCAAGATATCAACAACAATGAAGTACCAAATTTGCTTTGCTTTCTATTCACAACTGCAAACTGATGATAATTAGGAAGTCTTGTTAAGAAATGTGCATTTACCCAATACCGAGTGGTTTAAGGGACCAGTATTTCTAAGAGGCGGGTTACAATCTATGAAGAGATCAAACCACTTGCCCAATCATCGTCAAATATATGAGGGTAATTTTGAGTCTACAAATCAGAGTAAATTCCGGATAAAAACGCGAAAAGAATATCCAAAACATGCCTAATCATACGAAGTAATTATACTGTCCTGAAGAAAGTTTTAGTACTGTACTTGCTCAGCAGTGGACGTAGCAAAACGAAGCAAATAAAAGACAAATTCTTCTCCGTACAGGCCATGAAGGCCTTTGGAGGGGTGGAAGGTAAAGACTTACACACTCCGCAACCTCGGCACTTGGTGCGGTAGAGTGGTCAGACATAATGAAAGAATTAATCTGGTACTCATTTTTAGTGTAGGTTGAGTGAACCTCAGGGCCATTTGCATTAATCTGGTACTCATTTCTAGTGTAGATTGAGTGAACCTCAGGGTCACGAGCACTTCCGGAAGTGGAAATCTCATTATTTAAATTTTGTCGACTTCCTAAGGGAATCGAACCCGCGTCCTTCCGGATAAATCAAGCACGCATTTACCACCTCGGCCAGGTAGCCTATCAATAGTGAACATAAAAATGACTTAAACACAACTATTTATTTATTTATGTATTTATTTATTTATTTCGTGCCTGCTGTCATTTCTTGATGGATAAAGTACTTCTTCATCCATCTCTTGGCACAGGCCAGAGTAAAATGTAGCTTCCACCGAAGTCCCAGTCAACATCCATAGCTGTGACAATATGGAAGCTGCTGGGGTATGGGTAGTGTTGAGTAATGACATTCAGAGCACGACTAGTGCATCTGCGTGTTACGAAAGGTGTTGCTCATAGGGTCAGTCATGCTGCAATAGTACTTTCTGACCCAGTGAGGAAAGCAATGGAAAACTACCTCACTCCTCATCTTGCTTAGTACGCCTCATTTTGCCATTGGTTTTTGGGGTTTCCTTATAACCTCATAGCCTTTGGTGGTGCTATTTGAGGATCCAATCCATTTATTTATTTATTTACTTATAGATTTATTTATTTAAAATAGTGTAAAACAAGGACCGGCACTAATTACAGCGTACCTATACAAAATATATACTAAACAAAATATTAAATAAGCTAAACTAAACAAATGTCATAAGTATCTTATTTTTAAGAAGTACGACAAGGCAACAAAAATAAACATCAAGTAATTTTAAATTGAAGGTGAAGCGTTTGTTGGCGAACAAGTGATCTTACGGAGGTATCGTAAAACGTGCCTTTTATCCAAACTAAAATTGATTTCTCTTTCTTGTGTGACAATATAGTGTTAGTAAAAATTGAATACTTGGATTGTTCAGAATGTCGAACATTTAAAATTTAGTATACATTTATACCAGTACCTGTGCTGTAATAAGATTGTTGTCGGCCTGAGAGCCTCAGACGGTATGCTTTTCGAGCCCAAGTTGATAGATTCGGTCCGATGGTATTTGAAGGTGCTGCCCCGCGTCAGTATATTTATCTACATGCTAAAGAACTATAGCGAAGCAAAACTTCCAGCCACTCGCCTTCTTTATCAACCGTAGAAGTGGTAGGTGGGACGCAAAACCAGTAAGAATAAATAAAATCAATTTAATACGACGTTCTAACGGTGTTTTATATTTGATCCTTTGACCATGTAAAGTTTCAGGGAGAGATGAAATGAAATGACGTATAGCTTTTAGTGCCGGGATATGCCCGAGGACTTCGGCTCGCCAGATGCAGGTCTTTTGATTTGACGGCCGTAGATGACCAGCGCGCCGTGATGAGGATGAAATGATGATGAAGACGATACATATACTCAGTCCCAGTACCAGGGGAATTCATCAATTATGGTTAAAATTCCCGACCTTGCCGGGAATCGAACCCGCGACCCCTGTAACCAAAGGCCAGCACGTTAACCATTTAGCCATGGAGCCGGACTCAGGGAGATATAACCGGGTGCCATAGTCACTGGCTTCTCGCTAAGGCAGCCGCGGTTCGAATCCTGGTCGATGTATTACGAGATTTTAGAAATGAGAAGTCACGTCCCCGTGGTTCAGATTCCTCATAAAACTGGACGTCCCGTGGCTATGATCACGATATCAACAGTCACGTAAAACAACAGGCTCTACCAGCACCTTTGTTAATAGGATAATATCTAGATGTTAGATGTATGCTTAAATTACCAACCGACCGACCAGAGTTATCATTTCACCGAATGTGGACGAATCTCTAAGACCTTCACTCCTCGAAAATAACGAATTTATTACCTCAGAGCTGGATTTTGCGATAGGCTGAGTAGGATGCAGCCTAGGGACTGCACCACAAATAATAAATATGGAGTGGAAAACTAAATGAGCTAAGTGCCAAAAAGTTGGTTTATAATAAATAGAAACAAGTTCATTCTGAAAACAAAAGAGACCTTTTAGAAAATAATTAAGGCCTATGTCGTTTCTTTTGCCTTTACATAAGTCTCATATGTTATTCTTACTAGACGAATAAGCTTGAGTGGAGCTTTTAAAGGTAGGAAAGGTCATAATAAATATTGGAATTCAAGAGTAATAATGGGGACAAATACAGTAGGAAGAGAAATTAGGGGTGAAATAATTTAACAATGGAAATGTTTGGTAAATTTATTTTTTTCAAATCATTTAAGAAGAGAATGAGTACACGACTCTGGCCCCGCGGTGTAGGAGGCAACGCGTCCGCCTGTCACCCGGAGGCCCCGGGTTCGATTCCCGACCGGGTCAGGGGTTTTAATTGTAAATGATTAATATCCCTGGCCTGGGGACTGGGTGTTTGTGTTGTCCTTAAAGTTCCTTTCTTCACATTTAACACCCTACACTTCCGAAATTCCAATTACACGCGGGTTCATATCATATGGTGTAAGTAGTGGCAAAAGATCCCTAGGGGTCGACGCCACGAACAAATATCATTATAAAAAGTAAACAGCTGATAGGAAAGTCTGTCACCTGGGCGACAGTTCTAAATGCACATCAATGATAATTCACTTATGGAAGCAAATTTTTGAATAAAAAAGAATGGGATATTTCGTACGAAATATTCTGCAAGAATAGGAGGAGTGGGAGGAAACGCATCACGTCGTCAGCCTACAGTCCACATACTCTAAACCCGTCTCTGTATTCCCTTCAAGAAGCAAATAGGAGTTGGTTTGGATGAATGATGATGAATAATCAAAAAGCTCGCTTACTGGTTTCAATCTTCTTTCAAAGAAGTTATATGCATGTGCTGTAAGAGCCTTTTTTATTTAGTGGATGGCCTTTAGTGCTGGGAGTGTTCGAGGATATGCTCAGCTCGCATGGTGCAGGTTTCTTTCTATTTAATGCCCATGAGCAACCTGCGCGTCTAGTTGTGAGATGATGATGTTAATGAGGTAGGGAGAGGATGAAACCCGGTGTTGGCACATAGCCTACTCGTGTCGAATAACACCGATGGATCTGCTCAAAGTTTAAAATCTCCATCCTACGGACGAATCACCATCAACAGCGTCTTATGCCCTCACTCCATGTCAACATTACGGAGAGATTTGGAATTTAATCCAGGCTTTCAGCACGCAATTTACTGATTATAAATTGTATACCACCACCTCCCCCTTTTTTTAAAATTTTAAAATGCTATTTGTTCGGGGCGTCGACCTCGAAAGATCTTTTGCCCCTACTTGCAACATAGCCTATGTGTATTTGGAAATTGCTTGAAGTGTAAAGTGTTGAATGTGAGGAAAGGAACGTTAAGGTCGACACAAAGACCCAGTCCCCAGGCGAGGGATATTAATCATTTACAAGTAAAAACCCCTGCCGCTGGGTGACAAGCGGACGTGCTGCCCCCTACACCGCGGGGTCGGACACCACCTCCCCTACCCTGCCGGCCAACATTATGATGGTGAACATTTTTCCACCGGGACTCAAACCGGCTAACCACGGTGCCAGATTTGACGACGGCCAAGTTGCTACAGTCCTGGAAGAGCGAAATAGTTTATCTCTTTCACTAACACATTGCCGTGAAAAAGAAAAATACAGCGTCAAGTTTACTCAAATAAAAAGAAAGCGATGATAAAAAGAAAAATGAGGGACGATCAATGTATTGATCAGGTCGAAGACAGAAGTGAACAATTCTATTGTCACTGTGGGACTGGACGGATTCTATTACAGACTTGACAGGTAAGGGTGGAGAGAAGTCGTGTACCGAGCGGAAAAATGGTAGATCTGAGTGGCACGGAAGTGAGTGAATCCGGTGTAGCGTTGGAATTGAGATAGTGAAGACGTGTACTGTTTGTGTTTTACCGACCTTAATATAGCAGATGAATATGTCGGTCGAAAATGACGAAAACAACGATTACGAATGTAAATAAATGTATTAGGTACACAATGAAAAGAGATATACACATGGACAAATATCAGTATTTATATTAATAATGTTATTGGTTTTACGTCCCACTAACTACATTTTTAATGTTTTCGGAGACGCCGAGGTGCCCAAATTTTGTTCTGTAGAAATTCCTTTACGTGCCAGTAGGCCTAAGTATACCGACACGAAGTATTTTAACACTTTCATATTCCACCGACCAGTGTTCTACTATCTGAGCTACTCAGCCCGCTGGACGTAAAGCCTGCATGTTTTAAGGACCATCTTGTAAGATCATATCTAATAAACTATTTGTTCCAAAACTACCAAACTTTGCTCACCACTGAACATCAACTAGGGCACCATTCATGCATAACAACAACTATCTCTGTACTTTAGTTCAACACGGTTTCAGATAGTCAAAGATCTCTTTTAAAAATTCAAATTCCTGCCACAACTTTAAGTACTACCACTAAAACAGGCGTTTATTTCGTCCCTGAAGGGGGCGGCGGGCCTCCTAGATGGTATAATAATAATGGCGTATGGCCTCCGGAGAGGCCTGGTGCGGGTCTTTTTCTCGTAGATGGACTATTAGGCGACCTGCAAACCTGCACGTCTGTGAAGATGAGGGCCTTACCTAGGATGATTTCTAATGCTGAATACGTCACACACACCCAGCCCCCGAGCCACTGAAATTAACCAATTAAGGTTAAAATCCCCAATCCGGCCGGGATTCGAATCCGGGACCCTCTGGACCAAAGGCCAGCGCTCTAACAATTTAGCCGTGGAGTAACGCCGTCTCTCACGCCAGGGTGATGTGATACGGTGAAGGAGATGTACGGAGAGGGTTGGCTGCCGTGGCCTATAGTGGGAACTGTCCAGACATTCGCCTTAGTGCAGGAGAATGGAAAACCGCAGAAAACTATTCTCAGGACAGCCTTATCAAGCAACCGCTTCTGAGCCCAAAGGCCTACAGAAACGAGATGTTATATGGTCGGCCGTTATCATTACCTTTCTAGACCGGGGCCGCTATCTCACCGTCAGATAGCTCCTCAATTGTAACGACGTTGGCTAAGAGGACCTCGAACCAGCCCTCAGATCCAGGTAAAAACCCCCGTCCTCGCCGGGAATCAAACCGGGACTTCTGGGAAAGAGCCTGACACGCTACCCTTTCAACACAGGGCCGGTTTTCTTCATTTCAACGCCTAGGTTACCAACCACGTTAACCTGATTCGATAGGTCGATTTAAATCGAAGATGACTCGAAATCATCTTCAGCTGTTGTGAACAGCGCGTTGACGCCAGCTGATCGATGAGCTTTCAAGTCGGAAGTTATATTTGTCGGACTAGATAGAAATGTACCAATATTTTTTCTTAAACAGTCTTCAAATGTTAAGGGGTACGCGTATCCCCGCGTTCCCCCTGAAAGAAAAAGCCCTGGGCATTATGTATGATGTTAAACATGGTGAAAAGTGAGGTTGTAAGTTTCACAAGTTTACCAAAAGAGGAAAAGTGTTGGTGGAGTCGAAGTACCTCAAAGGGATCACTGTAAATACCTACGGTTGAAACTGTTGAGAAGGGCTGATATTGTTGGCAATAATCAGTCAGGTAGAACAATGGTTCTAGACCCAACCATAAGATCTGAGAGAGATCTAAACCAGGCTGACGAGGATGATAAGGGGGGGGGGGGGGGGAAGAGGATCGATTTACGAATCATGTCTGTCGTACCTACCTGAGCGCCACAACATACTGCACGACTAGTGGATATGTATACCTTTAAGAAGCATATGCAGTATCTCTAAATTTACGTTGAATTGTCTATAGGATAAAGTCTTTAAAGCGTGTGCCAAAATGAAGTATCAAGGATTTTATCGGCATTTTACTCCATTTATATTTATATTTAATATATTAAACTTCCAATTTTAATGTTTGGTTAGTAGGAATTTCTGATATTCCCAATAATCTTACGTAATATCTTATCTGAGAGCCAAACCAACGTTAGTCACATTTTAGTCATTTTATGAAACTCACAGCCATATAAACGTAAGTCTACTGTTATTTTATTTTTATGACAATAAAATAATAATTAACCATTTTAAGTGTAAATAATATCAGTGAATGTGTTTAGTAATCAAAATAATACAAAATATATCAAGAGCAAATCATAAACATTTATTGCCTAAGTTATAATGCAGCAAAAATGCTCTTCAACGTACGTTTTTCCTCTTTCCTGTAAAATGACTAAAATGTGGTTTAGTTCTCAGGTACAGAATGTACAGATCTGCAGACAGTGGGGTTCGAACCCATTCTCTTTCGAATGCAAGCTTAGAGCTACGTGACCCAAACATTATTATTATTATTATTATTATTATTATTATTATTATTATTATTATTATTATTATTATTATTATTATTATTATTATTATTATTCTTTCGAATGGGCCACCAGAGGACCACGTGCCAATTTCAATTCCTTCTTCTTTGTTCTTTCCTTTTCTTCCAGTACGCTTTCATCTGTTCACTATGTTTCTTCTTTCTGTCTTCAGACCACTTTGAACCAGTCTTTTTTACTTTCCTACCTTGGAATCCTTCTATTTTCAATACTTTTTCCCGAAAGCTTTCTCTATTATTTATTTCTTCTGTTGTTATATTGTTTTTTTCTAAATCCTTTCTTACTTCATTGACCCAGCTTGTCGTTGATTTCTTACTCCACAAATATCTGAAAATCTTACTGGTTAATCTACTATCTTGCATTCGATATAAATGTCCAAAAAACGTAAGTCTCCTTTTCCTCATTACATCTGATATATTTTCTATTTTTTGATATATTTCAGCATTACTTCTTAATTTCCAACCTTCCGCTGTGTTTTATGGGCCTAATATTTTCCTCATGATTCGCCTTTCTAGTATTTCTAGCTTATCTAAATTATAGTTTAATGCCAGACACTCGCTTGCATATAGGCATTCTGGCTTCACTACTGTGTTGTAATGCCTTATTTTTGCATTTTTGGATAGGCATCTTTTATTGTAGATATCTTTGGTGACACCATAAGCTCTCTCCATTTTATGTACCCTCTCCTCTACTGCAGATTTTTCTAAACCATTTTCTTGGATTATTTCCCCTAGATATTTGAATTTTTTACCCTCTCTATTTGGCCAATATCTGTTTTCAGAAATTTTGGTGCATCCCAAATATTTGTTAAAAATTTTGTTTTTTCTGCAGAAATTCTTAAGCCAGTTCTGCTGGCGATTCTTTCCAAGACATTTACTTGGGTTACAGCAGATGTCACATTTTCAGAAAGTATTGCAAAGTCATCTGCAAATGCAAGACAATTTATTTCAATCCTTTTGTTTCCTCTTCCTAACCTTATCGGTGAAATGTTGAGTTCAATAAGTTTTTCGTTCCAAATTCTCACTATTTTCTCTAGGACACAATTAAAAAGAATTGGGGATAGTCCGTCGCCTTGTCGTACACCAGTTTTTATTTTGAAAGGCTGTGATATCTCTCCCAGAAATCTCACTTTAGAGACTGTGTCTGTAAGTGTTTCACGGATTAGATTTGCCAGTTTAGACTTTATGCCAAATTCTCGAATTATTTTATATATAGTTTCTCTGTCAACAGAATCAAAAGCCTTTTTGAAATCTACAAACATGACTACAATGTCCTTTGAATTAAGTAACCTGTGGCGAATTATTGACTTAAGATTAAATATTTGTTCTGAGCATGATCTTCCTTTCCTGAAACCACCTTGATATTCACCTAAATGATTGTCTAGTGTTGTTTCTACTCTGTTTAATAAAATCTTGAAAAATATTTTATATGCCACTGCTAATAAAGATATTCCTCTGTAGTTATTAACGTCCTGTTTATTACCTTTTTTGTGGAGTGGATGTATCAAGGCTACTTTCCATTCCTCAGGAATTTTTTCAGTTTTCCAGATTTCTTCAAAGAGTAATTGTAGCTCATTTGCTATATTTGGCAAGGACCACTTCAAAAGTTCCGCTGTAATAGAATCTTCTCCGCTAGCTTTGTTGTTTTTGAGGGTTTTAATTACTTCTTCAATTTCTTTTATAGTTGGTGGTATGTCTTCTTACAAATTTTCATCAATATCTTGAAATTCTAATTTATGACTTGGTTCAGGACAGTTCAAAAGTTGATCAAAATATCTTGCTAATATCTCACAATTTTCAGTATTGCTTAGTCCAATTCTGCCGTTTTCATCCTTGAAACTAACATTTGTAGTTTGGTACCCCTTTAATTCATTCTTAAAAGTCTGATAAAAGTCACGGGTGTTATTTTTTATAAAGTTTTTGTCCATTTCTATAAGTTTCTCCTTTTGAAAGGCTCGTTTAGTACTTCTGATTATCCTTGCTGTTTCCTTCCTTTGTTGTTTAAACTGATCAAAATCTTAAATTTTCTTTGAGCATTTCCATTTTCCCCATGTTTTAGCCCTTTCTGCTAAAGCTTCTTCACATATTTCATTCCACCATATTTTCCTTTTATTTTTTATTGGCCCAAATGTTTTCTGTGCTGCATAATTAATTGCTTTGGATATTTCTTGCCAGCTGCCTTGTTTAGCCACTTTAATTTCGTCTTGGTAGTTTTTAATTGATTCTTTTGTTATAGTAAGCCTGTCTACATTATATTTTATTAACCTCTGTGGCTTTCTTTGTTCTTTATTAGGTAGGAGTTTGGCTTTAATTTTAGAGAGATAATGGTCGGAATCAAATTCACCATTCCTTACTACTTTCACATTCATAATTTCTTTTGTCCTTTTTTTTGAAACAGCCACATGATCTAACTGAAACTCTCCTAACATTGGGTTTGGAGATATCCACGTTTTAGCTTTTCTGGGGAGTTTTCTAAAGAAGGTTGACATTAGTTTCAGGTGATAGCTTTGATACAAACTGATTAGCCTAATACCATTTGTATTTGTTCTTCTGTGGGCTGGGTAATGTCCTACTACATTTCTAAATTTCTTTTCTCTACCTATTTGTGCATTGAAGTCACCTAATAGTAATATGGTGTTCATTTTCGGAATTTTGGATATTTCATTTTCCAAACGAACCCAGAATTCCTCTGTTTTTTGAGGGTTTTTCCTATTGTCTTCATTTATTTTTGCATGGCAATTAACAAGTGTGTACGTTTTGTTTTTGCATTTAATTGATAGGAGAGATATTCTTTCTGAGTTGGATTTAAATTCTGTTACATTTCCTATTATACTTTTATGAATGTAAAAAGCTGTACCAAGTAGTGGCATCCCTTTCATAATTTTGATTGCTGGTTTGCCTTTAAAGATCCTGTAGTTACAAGTGTCTATTACATTTTCATCTAGGAATCTAGTTTCTTGAACTGCCAAAATTTGAATTTTGTTTTTCTCTAGAAGTATTTCTAGTTCTTTTTGTTTACCAGTCTTGAGTAGAGAATTTACATTTAAAGTGCCAAAAAAGAATTCCTTTTTGAATTTTATTTTAGAAGGATTCCAAGGTTGCTCCGACTCAACCTTCTGATTGCAGTTGTTGGGACTCCCCAGAACCTTTAGTCCCAATGCATTGCGTGACGCAATGGTGGATTTCTCTTTCGAGTTACCACATGGGGTAGTGCCTTCATTCAGCGGACTTTCCATATTGCAATTGAAATTGTATAAAATACAAAGTGAGGAATTAGATTCCAGGATAAGATCGGATTGTTAGTCCGAAATTTGATTTTTGTTCGTGGTTCACTCCACTAGGCTCTTCCGCTCTCTCCACCGTTCGGAACTAAAGCAGAGTTCCTCTTCCGCCTTCAAGACCGTTGGCCAGGTTTCACCTGTAACCCTAGGCAGGGGCCCTTACTGGGTGCTACCACCCGGAGCCAGATGGACCCAGGTTTTTTAACAAGGTTGTTACTCCTCCCCCTCCTCACTTCCCCGTCTCTTGACAGACGAGGCCCCGGGTTTGGGACCGGTAATAGCGGAGTTTATTATTATTATTATTATTATTATTATTATTATTATTATTATTATTATTATTATTATTATTATTATTATTATTATTATTGACTAGCTGATGTACCCGTGCTTCGCTACGGAATTCTACACTGTGTGCAGAATTCTCGTAAGTAGTGTACACGTTGTGAGTAAGATTTTATTAAATTGCATAGCTCGTAACGTTAACCCAGAAACGCGACGGGGAGTCACCATACGTCTTTTCTCATGATTGTGAAGACTGGGTAAGGGAATTTTCAGTGTAATGGCAGGCCCTCTTGCCTACTGTCAGTCACAATCAAGTTGGTGAGTCTTCATTATGATGGAAGGCCCACTTGCCTGCTGCCAGTCAGTATCAAGTTGGGCATTTTTCATTGTAATGGCAGACACTCACTCTCCATCTGCCCTTTTACATCAACAGAAAGACTGTCTTCATGGTTTTCCCAAGTGAAGTCAACAAAGGTCATTACAATGACGTCAGTAGGAAGGTCACGATTAAAAGCAATGCTATCATATGAAATACTCGATCAAGTGAAAAACCGCACATTTTCGAACTTTTAACGGACAGTACTACATTGCAGATCTAACAGTCGAAAGTTCCAGTGCTGGAATGCCCAGGCCGCAGACAGCCGTGAACACTCCTCTGCCATTATTCCGTTAAGTGTGCACGCTGCACATTCCAATCAGTGCCTCAACGTAGGGATCAAATACACGGAATACTATGATGAAACAGTGTGTTACATATCAGTAGTTATCTGCAAATTTATAAACCAGAGGAATGTTATGCTAAAGAAGAAAGTTATCTAACTCCCTAGCTACTTCCCGCCAACATTCAAGCAGGATGTTATACTCTGTACGCAGCAATAACCCCATCTATCGGAGATGAGAGGTAGCAGAAGACACAAAGCACATCACAACAAACAATGGTCAATGTAAAGTAATTGTTGATCAGTTTTATGAGCTTTCTATATTGTACGCCTTCACATTGTTTTCTTTCGACTCTATGATATTCAGGCATCAAATGTAAAGGGAGTCCTCCTTTCTTTTGAAGTGTTGGACCCCTTCCATTTTTCCTCTCTGATTAGTGTTATACTGGGGATGTTTGCCTAGTTGTAATTCCTCTTAAAATAATAATCACCACCACCACCAGTTTTTTCATAGCCTGTATGGTAAAACAGAATATGACATAAATGATCGGAAATTGTGTTCGCTATGACTTACGTTATGTAGTACTTTTCGATAAGACCAATAACACAGATAATTAAAAAAAATAGGCGCCTCCCCCTAAACTACCATTTCAACCAGGGTGGATAAAGTTATTTATAGCGTAGACTGTATTTCCTTATTTTCCGACTTTACATACCGGTTTTCATTCAATTCTGTATATCCATTTTTCATGGCTTGGTGTTGATATGGACTTAGCAACAAGAATCCAAATTCATTAATATCTCTGTTATCATAGCCGATACGAGAAAAATGTATGAGACATAATTGATCGAAAATTTAATTCTATATAACTTTAGTTATGTAGTATTTATCGATAGGACCACTAGTAACATAAATATTTCAGAATTAAATTTTAGGCCTTCCCCTAAACGACCATTTCACTCAGTGTGAATAAAATTATTTATAGCCTAGATTGTAGAGACTTATTCTCCGACTTTACATACCAATTTTCATTAAATTCCCTTCAGCCGTTTTCTCGTGATGCGCGTACAGACAGACAGACAGACAGACAGACAGACAGACAGACAGACAGACAGACAGACAGACAGACAGACAGACAGACAGACAGACAGACAGACAGACAGACAGACAGACAGACAGACAGACAGACAGACAGACAGACAGACAGACATTACGGAAATTTAAAAAGTGCATTTCCTGGTTACTGTGGACACGGCCGATACAGAAATACCATTCTTTTTTAATTCTGAGCAATGTATATAATTATACATGTATATAATTATATAGGTATATGTTAAAGAAGGGAGAAACGAAATACATGTACAGATCTGTATCTGAGAGTTAAACCAACGTAAGTAACATTTTAGTCATTTTACAGGAGAGAGGAAAAACGCCAGTTGTAGAGAATTTTTGCTGCATTGTAACTTAGGCAATACATGTTCATAATTGTTCGTGATATATTTTGTATTATTTTTATCAATGAACACATTCACTAATATAACTTACACTTAAAATCGTTTATTTTATTGCCATAAAAACAAGCTGGCAGTGAACTTAGGTTTATATGGATCTAAGTTTCACAAAATGTGACTTACGTTCGTTTAGTTCTCAAGTACAGATATTTCGTTCTACTTTTGTAAATACACTTTTGGATATTTTAGCCAGGGTAAGAAATACTGTTTTCCTTTCATGATTCCTGTGGTCACTCATTATATATGAGCTGATACCATTTCCATGGATAAATAAAAATTTTGCTCAATTTTTGTCCTTTAGTCTTTGATTCTTACCCACGGACATATTTCATGTCTAAGAACTTGTAGTCTTATGTGTCCAGCCTCGTAGTGTGAAGGTATCGACCCTACTCTGTGAGCTTTTCCCAATCACACAGTCCAAGGATTTTCTTTCTGGACTGAGGGTTGGAACAAAGTTCACTCATCCTTGTGAGAACAAGCGAAGAGTGTCTGGTATGAGAGGAAATGACCCGAATACGAAAGCCAAACAATACGGCTGATGATATCGTTACAGTAGATGGATGATTCCAAACGGTCATACTGGATATGATGAAGAATGTAAAGTCGGTGACAGTGTTACTTAGGGTCATTGGAGAGGTAATGACACGGTTCAGACCGAACGCGACGGTATCTTGCGCATCGCCTTGTAACACTTAATGGCTAATTATAAAGGTCGAGTATGCATGTAGAGTACCACTCCTTATCATTTCGTACCATTCGGCGCATGCACTTATATACCTAAGCTGTATGATTCTGTGCGAATATATATTTTGGTTAAGTCTGAAGTATGATAAGAGTTTTGATGGCGCAGTTCAATCCTCTTCGAATTCCTCTTTCCAATGTTATCAAACACGGCACCAGTAATTTTTCACTAAATTTGGTATGAATCAAGTTACAGCAAATTTAATGCAGTGAGCTCGCAGTTGCGCTCAACTATATACTGTAATAAAGAAGTCAGCTCCCGAACGAAAGTCTCTTTACACCAGTCTGTTTTCAGACCAACTTTGTCACACGGGAGTGAAAGATGGGTGGACTTAGGATACCTTATTGATAAGTTAGAATTAACATACATGAAAGTAGCGAGAATGGTCCCTGGTACAAACATGTGGGAACAATGGCAGGAGGGTACTCAGTATGAGGAGATAAAGGCTGAATTAGGAATGAACTCGATGGATGAAGCGATATGCATAAACCGACGAATGGAGGAGGGTAGGTTACTCGATCATGGAGGGTATGAGAAGTAGGAGACGAAGACGACGATGGCTGGCCGCGGTTTCTAATGATTTAAAGCTAAGAGGTATGGAACAAAACAAAGCCACAGAACCAGTTACACATAGAGGATTGTGGAGGCGTTTAGTAAATTCAGAGAGACTTGCAGACTGAACGCTGAAAAGCATAACAGTCTATAATGAAGATGTATGCAGTAATATTCTAAATTTCGTACACTTGCCCTAATGTCCCAAGTCTACCACTGTCAGGTGTGAGATGCTCTGTTAAATGACACACACGCCATGGATCGGAATTTGCATTCAGAAGTCGATATGAAGTACATTAGAAATTCTCACATTTTCGAGCAGCATAAACGTAGCTTTGTCACTGAGGGTCGTAGAGCAACCCTTGTGGTACCATCATCTCGGGCTTAGAGGATGGCTATTTAGACGGTCAAATCCCCCATTTTCAACATAAAATTCACTTCAAAAAATAAACCTCTTTCTTTTGGGATTCAGACCATTTTATAATGTGAATACAATACGTCAAATGCTCTCTCTCTCTCTCTCTCTCTCTCTCTCTCTAGATATCTTACCCATTTTCGTATGTCTTTTAGTTTCGGAGTAATTAAGCACAAACTAAATGAAATATATCAAAATCTCCCGTTTTTAAAGCTGCCCCCCCCCCCCTCACACTACCATCATACTTAAGTAAGGCCCACCGAGCGTCGTATTTTTTCTCATGTCCCATATTACAATCGAGTGGTATCTCAAACATTCAGACTGAACCTTGTTCTACCGAGCTCGATAGCTGCAGTCGCCTAAGTGCGGCCAGTATCCAGTATTCGGGAGACAGTGGGTTCGAATCCCACTGTCGGCAGCCCTGAAGATGGTTTTCCGTGGTTTCCCATTTTCACACCAGGCAAATGCTGGGGCTGTACCTTAAATATGGCCACGGCCGCTTCCTTCCCACTCCTAGCCCTTTCCTGTCCAATCGTCGCCATAAGACCTATCTGTGTCGGTGCGACAAAAAAAAAAAAAAAAAAAAAAACCGAATCTTGTTCTGGATCTATAGGGCCGAATACGAACACACGATTTCGTTACACTAATGTTCGAATGCATGAAGCCTGATTTTATGAACGTAGTCACGTCAAACTAATAATAATAATAATAATAATAATAATAATAATAATAATAATAATAATAATAATAATTCCGAGCGAGTGGCTGCTTAGTCTGATCACGTAACTGTCAGCTTACATTCGGAAGATAGTGGGTTTGAACTCCGCTGTTGGCAGGCCTGAAGATGTTTTTCCGTGGATTCCCATTTTCACAGCGGCGAAATGAGGGGGCTGAACTTTAATCAAGACTACGGTCGATTCCTACCCTTTCCTAGCGCTTTCCTGCCCCATCGCTGTCGTAAGACCTATCTGTGTCGCTGCGACATAAAGCAAATTCACGAACATTAGGCAATAAGAAGTTGTAATGACGGTTTCTGTCTATGTTTTTCTCTATCTAAATGTACAGTATGTTCATTTGTTAAACAGTTGAAATACTTTTATGTATTAACTATTATATGCAAATAAAAACAATTTCATCGATAATAATAATATTATGTTTGTTGTTTAAAAGTAGTATTTAATATTTATCACTAATGTTAAAAATTATTTTGAATATTTGGTCCTTTCGTACTAAAATATTCATTTAGAATTTATAATTATTATAGAGTTATAAAGAAGTGTAGGCTTTAAATTAGCCATCAGTTGAATAATGTTATAAGTTATTTTGTTATAATATGATTTTATAATAATATTAAGTTGAATATTGAAGTGATTTATGTAATATAAATGTAAAAGGGGCCTAACAGCTAGGTCATCAGCCACAATAATAATTATAAAAATAAAAATAATAATCATTATCATCTAAGCTGAAACTATATGGCTCAAGACTCGAAACTCTAGCTCTCCGGAAGGGTACGATAAATATTTCCGCCAGGACGGTGGTTGGACGGATGTGCTCTATATAAACTACGTACTGTATATATGGAAGGATGCTGGTGTAGGTCTTACAAGGGTACGTTAAACGAGGTCGTGATGCTGATAATGTGTGCTTCATATAAATCCATTTAACGGGGTCTCCTACTGAGATTTGGACTAAGGATGGCCAAAAACAGAAAATTAAAATTTGGTACGGGTAGACACTCCAGCTTAGGGCACATGGTGCAACATTTTAAAGCTTCTTCTATTTTTTTTTTTTTTTTTTTTTGCATGTGTTCAGTTTTAAAGGTCTTAGGAAAACATTCAAATCACAAGTGTACGTCCCTATAACTAGGCACGGTTGGCCTTGCGGTTAGGGGCGCACAGCTGTGAGCTTGCATTCGGAAGATAATGGGTTCGAACCACACTGTCGACAGCCCTGAAGATGGTTTTCCGTGGTTTCCCATTTTAACACCAGGCAAATGCTGGGGGCTGTACCTCAGTTAAGGCCATGACCTATTCCTTCCCACTCCTAGCCCTTTCCTAACCCATCGTTGCCGAAGGACCTATCTCAGTCGGTGCGACGAAAAAAAAAACTAGGCACGGCCACTCCAGTTTTTCTTTCTCTCAAATGTAACTTTTTCTATAATTCAAAATGCTTCACACAAACCAAATTTGACCTGATTATTCAAACTTTGCACAAACTTTCATCTGTATGTTGTTGTAATATGTTGTAATATCATTTTTTTTAATTTTTTTTTTTTTACAATTTGCGTTACGTCGCACCGACACAGATAGGTCTTATGGCAACGATAGGACAGGAAAGGGATAGGAGTTTAATGGAAACAGCCGTGGCCTTAATTAAGGTACAGCCCCAGCATTTTCCTGGTGTGAAAATGGGAAACCACGGAAAACCATCTTCAGGGCTGCCGACAGTGGGGTTCGAACCCACTATCTCTCGAATACTGGATACTGGCCGCACTTAAGCGACTGCAGGTATCGAGCTCGGTGATATAATTTTTTGAAATGGTTGAAACTTACAGAAATATCTTGAGTTAACGCACAGAAAAATCGGCATGTTTTTGACATGTGAAGTTTCTTATTATGAAACATGCGTTACTAGTTGTTATGAAATATGTTGTAAAATAATATTTGAATTAATACAAACATAATACTACAAACTAGTCATTTAACCTTCCTAAGGATGAAACAAGTTTCAATCCAAACTATAGAAAAATACCATTTTTCGAAAAGAGAGAGCTATAATTCCGAAACTAATTTCTCAGTTTTCAATTTCAATTTTTAAATTTTCTTAATTGAGACTATATTAGCTGTCTTAACAAATCTGGTGTAAATCATGCTAAAATTAACATAGAAAATTCAATACTGTCCCTCCTTAACGGACAGTGAGAAAAATGGATTGCTGTTGATTGTGATCGAGCTGTTCGCGTGTTTGGTGCCTGCTTTCACTGCTCCAGCTAGCGTGACTACGCACCATAAGACAAACTAGAAATAGGTTCTTATCCGTTATTTTACAATAACCATGATAATACTACTAAATATTTATGAACTTTCGAGACAATTACTGATCATTAGCTTCCGCTGGAATTTCTCTATGTTTGAGCAAGGTGACTGAACTTGAACGGAGCAGGCTTACAAGAATGTGTTTCCGTTGTGTTGGATATGATTATTTCTAAAGGAAATACTAAATAATACTAACGACACACCCGCTAAGTTGCATCGGGTTTCAAAGAGAATGTTGCTGTTGAATGTGTAAAATGTGTTCAACTCAGTGTCAGTGTGGTATTGGTATGTTTGGTCTAGAATGTGCAGCTATGGTTCATTTGTATTTATGTCAGGATCGAACCCACCACCTTGGGCCTGGAAAGCCAGGGATCTACTGTTCGAACCTCTCAGCCCGGCTCGTGTTCCCATTAATGACGAATAATATTATCTCTCCTTAAGTCAGTTTTCATTACTATAGGATGCTTATCAAGGCAATGAAGACAACCGAATTTGAATCAGCAAGATGATGATGTTTATTATTATTATTATTATTATTATTTTGCTAATGGCTTTACGCCGCACCGACACAGATAGGTCTTATGGCGACGATGGGACAGGAAAGGGCTAGGACTGGGAAGGAAGCAGCCGTGGCGTTAATTAAGGTACAGCTGGAATTTCTCTCTGTTTGAGCAAGGTGACTGAACTTGCCTGGTGTGAAAATGGGAAACCACGGAAAATCATCTTCAGGGCTGCCGACAGTGGGATTCGAACCCACTGTCTCCCGAATACTGGATACTGGCCGCACTTAAGCGACTGCAGCTATCGAGCTCGGTATTATTATTATTATTATTATTATTATTATTATTATTATTATTATTATTATTATTATTATTATTATTATTATTCTGTCCAGTATTGGGCTTTGTGACCTGTTACAGTCTCTTGCCTTCTCTTCTAGGTTCCCCCAGTGGATCTTCTGTTTCAGTGGTAGTTAGTCTGATTTATTGTATGACTTTTAGTGCCGGGGGTGTTCGAGTACATGTTCTGATTCTATACCATTCCATTCGACGGACATACTGAAGATAGTTCTTTCCGTAATGTTGATGTAGATAATATGGGAACTAGTTTCAGTTCCTTGGTTATCTCTTAATTTCTTTTGCGATACAAACCAACTGTAATCCCGCCAACTTGGGCCCACTGATTGGGACTCCAGGCTCTGCCAGTTACAAGCTAGGGAAAAATTGTGAGTGACAGAGGAGTAGCACCTCCAGCTGACTCGGCTGGTAGTACCTTGTAAGTGCCCCTTGCTAGGGTTACAGCAATCGTTACGGTAAAGTCCTTAACAGTGCAGTTGGCAGATGAGGCACTCAGTCCTCTCTGGGGTAACAAATGGAGGAGGAATCCACTGCCTTATGGTGAAGACGGATCTTCGAATGCTAAGGGAAAGATCTGACAGAAAATTAGTCTCCAGAGGTTAGCCCGTCGCCAAGCTTGAATGTAGCGTCTGTACTCCGGAAGAGCGAATACCAAGGCGTCAGTTCTCCACGTTAGGAGCAGCCTGAATTTTTAATGCCTGACCAAGACATTCCACCGTTGGACTTACTAGTTCTCGGCAAGCAACCGATGTGTAGTACAGTACGTTCACCACGCTTTCAAATCTTTATGGGAACGGAAATGGAATATTTATTATTATTATTATTCTTTCTTAATCCTTTCTTAATCCTTTTACCGTCCAAAGTTGGTTTTTTCTTCGGACTCAGCGAGGGATCCCACCTCTACCACCTCAAGGGCAGTATCCAGGAGTGTGAGACTTTGGGTCGGGGGATTCAACTAAGGAGTAGGACCAGTAACTTGCCCCGGCGGTCTCACCTGCTATCCTGAATAGGTTCCTTGTGGGGGGATGGGAAATTGAAAGAGATATACAAGGAAGAGGGAAGAAAGCGGAGTGGTCTTAACTTAAGTACCATTCCGGCATTTGCCTGGAGGAGAAGTGGGAAACCACGGAAAATCACTTCGAGGATGGTTGAGGAGGGAATTGAACCCGACTCTACTCAGTTGATCTTCCGAGGCTGAGTGGACCCCGTTCCAGCCCTCGTACCACTTTTCAAATTTCTTGGCAGAGCCGGGAATCGAACCTGGGCCTCCTGAGGTGGCAGATAATCACACTAACCACTACACCACAGAGGCGGACTATTATTATTATTATTATTATTATTATTATTATTATTATTATTATTATTATTATTATTATTATTATTATTATACTTTCCTCTGCGAACCATGTGACCTTGCCGCGGTGGGGAGGCTTGCGTGTCCCAATGATGCAGATAGCCGAGCCGCAGTTGCAACCATATCGGATGGGTATCTGTTGAGAGGCCAGACTAACGAATGGTTAATAGAAAGGGGGGTAGCAGCCTTTCGGTAGTTGCAAGGGCGGCAGTCTACATGATTGACTGATGCGGCCTTGTAATATTACTCAACATGGCTTAGCTGTGTTGATACTGCTACACGGCTGAAAGCAACGGGAAACTACAGCCGTAACTACCTCCCGAGGACATGCAGCTCTCTCTGTATGAATGATGTACTGATGATGGCTTCCTCCCGGGTAAAATATTCCGGAGGTAAACTAGTCCCCCATTCGGATCTCCGAGTGGGGACTACACGAGAGGGGGCGATCATCAGGAAGATGGATACTGACATTCTGCGAGTCGGAGCGTGGAATGTTAGAAGTTTGAATCGTTGTGGTAGGTTAGAGAATCTGAAAAGGGAGATGGATAGGCTAAAGTTACATGTAGTTGGTATAAGTGAAGTACGTTGGCAGGAAGAACAGGATTTTTGGTCAGGCGACTACCGAATTATCAACACGAAATCAAACAGGGGAAATGCAGGAGTTGGTTTAATAATGAATAAGAAAATAGGGCAGCGGATAAGCTACTACGACCAGCATAGTGAAAGAATTATTTTCGTCAAGATAGACACCAAACCAATGCCCACCACAATAGTGCACGTCTATATGCCTACTAGTTCAGCGGATGATGAAGAAATTGAAAGAATATATGAGGAGATAGAAGATTTAATACAATATGTAAAAGGTGACGAGAATTTAATTGTGATGGGAGACTGGAATGCAGTGGTACGCCAAGGAGGAGAAGGTAGTACAGTAGGAGAATTTGGATTGAGACAAAGGAACGAAAGAGGAACTCGGCTGGTTGAATTCTGCACTGATCATAATTTAGTCCTTGCCAATACTTGGTTCAACACCACAAACGACGGCTGTATACGTGGACGAGACCTGGAGACACTGGAAGGTATCAAATAGACTTCATTATGATTAGGCAGAGATTCAGAAACCAGGTGTTGGATTGCAAAACTTTCCCAGGAGCAGACGTGGACTCTGACCACAACTTTTTGGTCATGAAATGCCATATGAAGTTGACGAAATTGAAGAAAGGAAAGAATGCAAAAAGATGGGATCTAGAGAAGTTGAAAGAAAAGAGTGTGAGGGATTGTTTCAAGGAACATGTTGCACAAGGACTAAATGAAAAGGCTGAAGGAAACACAATAGAGGAAGAGTGGAGAGTCATGAAAAATGAAGTCAGTAGGGCTGCTGAAGAAATGTTAGGAAGGAAGAAAAGATCAACTAAGAATCAGTGGATAACTCAGGAGATACTAGACCTGATTGATGAACGACGAAAATACAAGAATGCTAGAAATGAAGAAGGCAGAAAAGAATACAGGCGATTAAAGAATCAAGTGGATAGAAAGTGCAAGATAGCTAAGGAAGAATGGCTGAAGGAGAAGTGCAAGGATGTCGAAGGCTGTATGGTCCTGGGAAAGGTAGATGCTGCATACAGGAATATCAAGGAAACCTTTGGAGAAAGGAAATCTAGGTGCATGAATATTAAGAGCTCAGATGGAAAGCCACTTCTAGGGAAAGAAGACAAAGCAGAAAGATGGCAGGAGCATATCCAACAGTTGTATCAAGGTAACGATGTAGATAATTTGGTTCTGGAACATGAAGAGGTTGTTGATGCTGATGAAATGGGAGACCCAATTTTGAGGTCAGAGTTTGACAGAGCTGTGAGTGACCTAAATAGGAACAAGGCACCTGGAATTGATGATATTCCCTCTGAATTACTGACTGCCTTAGGAGAAACCAGCATGGTAAGGTTATTTCATTTAGTGTGCAGGATGTATGAGACAGGAGAAGTCCCATCCGATTTTCGGCAGAATGTTGTTATACCTATTCCCAAGAAAGCCGGTGCTGACAGGTGTGAAAACTACCGCACCATTAGTTTAGTATCTCATGCCTGCAAAATTTTAACACGTATTATTTACAGAAGAATGGAAAAACAAGTTGAAGCTGAGTTGGGAGAAGATCAATTTGGCTTCAGAAGAAATGTAGGAACACGTGAAGCAATCGTGACTTTACGTCTGATCTTAGAGGATCGAATCAAGAAGGACAAGCCCACGCACATGGCATTCGTAGATCTAGAAAAGGCATTCTATAATGTTGATTGGAACAAGCTATTTATGATTCTGAAGATGATAGGGATCAGATACCGAGAACGAAGAATTATCTACAACCTGTATAAAAATCAGTCTGCAGTGATAAGAATCGAGGGCTTTGAAAAAGAAGCAGCAATCCAGAAAGGAGTGAGGCAAGGCTGCAGTTTGTCCCCTCCCCTTTTCAATGTTTACATAGAACAGGCAGTAAAGGAAATCAAAGAGAAATTTGGAAAGGGAATCACAGTCCAAGGGGAGGAAATCAAAACCTTGAGATTTGCCGATGATATTGTTATTTTATCTGAGACTGCAGAAGATCTCGAGAAGTTGCTGAATGGTATGGATGAAGTCTTGGGTAAGGAGTACAAGATGAAAATAAATAAGTCCAAAACAAAAGTAATGGAGTGCAGTCGAACGAAGGCAGGTGATGTAGGAAATATTAGATTAGGAAACGAAGTCTTAAAGGAAGTAGATGAATATTGTTACTTGGGTAGTAAAATAACTAACGATGGCAGAAGTAAGGAGGACATAAAATGCAGACTAGCACAAGCAAGGAAGAGCTTTCTTAAGAAAAGAAATTTGCTCACTTCAAACATTGATATTGGAATTAGAAAGATGTTTTTGAAGACTTTCGCGTGGAGCGTGGCATTGTATTTAAGTGAAACATGGACGATAACTAGCTCAGAAAGAAAGAGAATAGAAGCTTTTGAAATGTGGTGTTACAGAAGAATGCTGAAGGTGAGATGGATAGATCGAATCACGAATGAAGAGATACTGAATCGAATTGGTGAGAGGAAATCGATTTGGCTAAATTTGACGAGAAGAAGAGATAGAATGATAGGACACATCTTAAGACACCCAGGACTTGTTAAGTTGGTTTTAGAAGGAAGTGTAGGTGGTAAGAAAGGTAGGGGTAGACCAAGGTATGAATATGACAAACAGATCAGAGCAGATGTAGGATGCAATAGTTACGTAGAAATGAAAAGGTTAGCACAGGATAGGGTGGCATGGAGAGCTGCATCAAACCAGTCTATGGACTGATGACTCAAACACAAACACTTTCAAAAAATAGGTTCACTTCTTCTCCTTCTACCCGGCCTTTTCCATTTACTCGGGGTAGGCACCTTGTACAGATTTAGCCCAGTTTTACGGCCGGATTCTTTATCTGACGTCAACCCTATGTGAAGTGATGTATCCACTATTGTGTGTTTCTATGGTGGTTTGTAGTGTTGTGTGTGTATGTTGGGTATTCAGCCCGAAGGCTGGTTTGATCCTCTGCAGCTCCGCCAACAGATGTCATAAATAGCCTAGGCGTCACTGAAGAGGCGTACTAGGGAAACGAGGAGTGAGGTAGTTCCCCGTTGCTTTCCTCACTGAGCCAGCCGTTGCTATTACATATCAGTCTGCCAAGCCCACTGAAATGCATGCAGCAACCGACCCTATGAGCGATATTTTCACACCATTCATAACAGGGACTGGCTGCGTAAGCAATGATATTACTAGCATTGCTCATACCTTAGTCACTTTCATATTGTCAAAGCCAAGGATGAGACTGAGACAGGTCAATGAAAGTAACAAATTTGATATAGCCCATACCAAAAGACTGTAAACACTACATCTCGCCAGCAAAGGCATGTAGTGTTGTGTGTTGCATGCAAATTAATATGTGTATTAAGACGAACACAGCCAGTCCCCGAGCTAGAGGAATTAACCGGACAAAGTTAAAATTCCCGATCCGACAGGGAAATAAATCCAGGACCCTTTGAACCTGCGGTCACTGCCGCTTATCACCAACCCAAGGAGCTAGACGTGTCCATTCAATTACGGCATGCAAAGTAAAAAAAAATAAAAATAAAAATAATAATAATAAAATGAGTTGAGGTAGAATTAAGATAATGACAACCGACTGCCCTAGGATTCGCAACTTTGAGCATAGGAGGAGAACGCTTAACCAACTACAGAGCCGGGAATCGAACCTGGGCTTCCTGAGGAGGCAGCTAATCACACTGACCACTATGTCTGTGTTTGTATAACAGATTAATAGGATATGAATCAGGGGGTAACAAAATTGTAAATGTATGTATTGTTAAAGGAAACAATAGAACTATAATACATGTTGAGGAAGAAAACACCCATAAGATAGTACTGTAGAAGTAACGTGTAGAGAAATACCGAACACACTTCTTAACAAGTTCCTTTACGTCGCACTGATGCGGCAGGGAAGTGCTAGAAGTGGGAAGGAAGCGGCCGTGAATTTGATTAAGGTACAGCCTAGTGTGGAAATAGGAAACTACGGAAAGCCATCTTCAAGGGTGCCGACAATGGGGTTCGAACCCACTATCTACTGCACTTAAGCGACTGCAGCTATCGAGCTCAGAGTTCACACTTCTTAGAGGAAGAATACTAGGCTAGGTGAATAAGTGAGTGGTAATGAATGATAGCAATACAAAAGTTCTAATAAACGCACGTTACTTTAGAAAGAAAATAACTATGATCCAATGAGGCAAGCCTCATATCAGTAATTTACTCTACAATAATCCATCCCTCTGGCCGCAGCATCTCCTCCAATGTAATGAACTCCGCTTTGTTTCCGACAAAATAAAGAGAAAACAACCAGTTCTCTTTCTCAGTCCTCTAATTAGATAAGAGAAGAAAAACTCACAAATCAGTCTGGATCAAGTACAGTCTGCTCCAAAAGTTAGTAACAGAAATTCCATTGATCACAATAGTTCGGTGTACATGCATTTTGAATGAACGGTTTGTATGAATTACAAAATCAGTAATTCTCGATGTGAATTCCATGATTTATTTATTCCTTGTCCAGGAAAGTGCAAGAAGCCCAGGTAGGGTTTTAAGTATTTCATGTAAATTTCAAGGATTGCAAGTGTTCGCGTCCGCCTCTGTCGTGTTGTGGTTAGTGTGATTAGCTGCCACTCCCGGAGGTCCGGGTTCGATTCCCGGCTCTGCCACGAAATTTGAAAAGTGGTACGAGGGCTGGAACGGAGTTCACTGAGCCTCGGGAGGTCAACTGAGTAGAGGTGGGTTCGTTTCCCACCTCAGCCATCCTGGAAGTGGTTTCCCATGGTTTCTCACTTCTCCTCCAGGCAAATGCCGGGATGGTACCTAACTTAAGGCCACGGCCGCTTCCTTCCCTCTTCCTTGCCTGTCCCATCCAATCTCCTCATCCCTCCACATAGCCCCTGTTCAGCTTAGCAGGTGAGGCCGCCTGGGCGAGGTACTGGTCATTCTCCCCAGTTGTATCCCCGACCCAAAGTCTAAAGCTCCAGGACACTGCCCTTGAGGCGGTAGAGGTGGGATCCCTCGCTGAGTCCGAGGGAAAAACCGACCCTGGAGGGTAAACATATTAAGGAGAAGAAGAAGAAGAAGAAGAAGCTAGTGTTCACCTCCTAACATTTTGAGCTTCGGCCAGTAATTTTAACCTTTTGTTTTTAAATAAGGCCAGGTAGAATGCGTACTTCTTACACCTGTTACAGTTAACCTTATTCATTTCACTTTAAGGCAAATCAGACTGTTGAGTAGTTAAGACGGTGAATACTGTTTAATTTTCTTAAATGTAGGTGTGCCTATGATAGGCCTGGAAAGTGAAAATTGTTAGAGCAAAGATGCTCTTCCACTGATGTAAAAGTTGGGAGATCCGCCTCCTTGTCATTGATTGAAAAAGCAGTAGTGCTCAGGTACAATTTGTAATTAGGGAGCTTCAAACTCATATTGTTTATTGTTATCTGATTACTCTTGTTTGTTTGTCCAACCCTTGTCCCGTTTCCCTACGGGGTGGGGTATGAGGTGAGGTGAGATGAATCTGTCGTGGCGGGTTTTTATGACCGGATGCCCTTCCTGATGTCAACCTGATCAGAGGAGCTAATGGGATGAAATGAATCACGTGATATGTGATAGTAGGGAGAGGCTCATAGCCTACTCCTGTCGAATAGCACCAAGGGGTCTGCTCGAGGCTTAACGTCTCCATCCGACGGACGAATCACCATCAACAGCGTCATATGCCCTCACTCCATATGAGCACTGCGGAGAGGTTTGGAATTTAATCCAGGCTTTTGGCACGCAATCTAGTGATTAGAAATTATATACCACCACCTCCCCTACCCTGCCGGCCAATATTCTGATCGTGAAATTTTTCGACCAACGGGACTCGAACCGGCTTACCTCGGTGTCAGACTGTTTAGACTTCAGCGCCTTAACGATCATGGTCACCTCTAAAATTGTTCCTCAAGCTTACGAGCTAAATTTTTGTACCTGATTTGTTACCTGCTTAGCAGAGTGTGAAGTAAAGAACATCAATAATAATAATAATAATAATAATAATAATAATAATAATAATAATAATAATAATAATAATAATAATAATAATAATAATAATAATAATAATAATAATAATAATTGTATTGGTTTTATGTCTCACGAAATACTGCCTGTAAGACATACATGGTCAACTTTCGAGTTTCTTTACCGGCACCCAAATATCGGCATGAAAATCTTATGATGTATGTATGTATGTTGGGTATTCAGCCCGAAGGCTGGTTTGATCCTCTGCAGCTCCGCCAACAGATGTCATAAATAGCCTAGGTATCACTGAAGAGGCGTACTAGGGAAATGAGGAGTGAGGTAGTTTCCCGTTGCTTTCCTCACTGAGCCAGAAGTTGCTATTACATATCAGTCTGCCAAGCCCACTGAAATGCATGCACCAACCGACCCTATGAGCGATATTTTCACACCATTCCTAACAGGGACTGGTTGCATAAGCAATGGTATTACTAACATCACTCATACCTCAGTCACTTTCACATTGTCAAAGCCAAGGATGAGACTGAGACAGGTCAATGAAAGTAACAAATTTGATATATCCCATACCAGAAGACATAGTGCACTGTAAACACTACATCTCGCCAAGATACCTACTAAAATAAAATACCAATCTATACTAATATTATAAAGAGGAAACATTTGTATATTTGTTTGTAACGGATAGACTCAAAAACTATTGAACCGATGTTAAAAATTACGTCACCTATAGAAAGCTACACTGCCAGTGAGTAACATGGGCCGTATTTTATTTTCAAAACAATTCGAGGTGGGAGGCACGGGGGGAGAGCTATAAAAATAATAGGCTAATATAGGCAAAATATAGAATTTGTCGTACAAGGACGAGACAAAGCTCAATTTAATGCCCTTGACGCAAAGAACAAAACTCTGTAAGCCGTACGGGCCCGAAAACCATGTTTTTTAAGGCCCTAAAACCAACCGTTACGGAGATGCCATTCCTGACGGCAACCGTATGTGTAGGGATGTAATTACTAATGCGTGTTTCTGATGTGGTTGGTAATGTGGTGTGTTGACTGAATATGAAGAGGAGAATGTTGGGACAAACACAAACAACCTGTCCCCGAGTAAGAACTAATCACACGCGATTAAAAACCCCGACCTAGCCCGGGATCGAAGCCGAAACCCCGTGAACTGAAAACCTCAACACTGATCACTCAGCCAAGGAGTGGGGCAGATTTTATAATGAGTATATATACATTATATCTCATAAACGTAAAATGTTACAAATGTGAAAATCAGTATTTGTAGTCTCCTTCGAAAATAAAAAAAAAAACACACGTACTTTTTCTTTTCGGAAAGTCAACTTAAGCTGGAGATCGAAAATAAGTGAAGAAGGAGTTGAATTCTCTTTATAAGGATACTTATATCTCAAAGATGTTACAGACGTGAAATTTGGTATTTGGAATCTCCTTCAGAAATAAAGACATTTTTTTTTTTTCGGCACAAAAGAGGACTGTTTCTCACACATAGAGTTCCATGTCCCGTGTTCCAGATTTAGGTCTGCCAGTAGCCTGGTCATCTTAGCTCCAAAATGCAATGCACAAACGTGGTTTACAAATATGTTCTGGGGTAAATGAAATGCAAGTTTTCGGTGAGTTTTTATACTTTATGGATTTACAGATAATGTCTTAGTGCAGTACTGAGGAACAAGTAATTTTTATCAAATTACGAAATCTTCGCGAGCGAAGCCGTGGGTAACAGCTAGTGATATATATAGCAATAGTAAAAGGTCTTTATCCGCTATTCGCCTTAATAAAAACACCGGTAAGATTATGAACCGAGTAACCTATATTTCCTTGTTGAGCGCCGAGCCAGCCTTTTGGCTCATCCCACGATATCGCTACTCTGACTCATCTGTTAGCTTCGATAGACAAATTTACTCCCGCGATAAGTCAGCTATAACCTTTACTCTCCTCTTCTTCAGACAATATCATCCAGAATGCTGAGGAATGTGGAGGTGGGGGGTTACGTTGAGAGAAAACTATATTTTATATTCTCCTGCACGTGCCAGGCTTGGGTCGGACGTATTGATCGTGAGGCGATTAGGAATAACCCTTTTAAAGTCTCATTCTCTTCCTATCATAGAAAACAGTTTCTCAATAATACCTCTCTCCGGGAGGACTACAAATAGTGAAATGTGACATGTATATTTTTTACAATTTGTGTTACGTCGCACCGACAAAGACAGGGCTTATGGCGACGATGGGATAGAGAAGGGATAGGAGTGGAAAGGAATCGGCCGTGGTCTGAATTAAAGTACAGCCCCAGCATTTGCCTGGTGTGAAAATGGGAAACCACGGAAAACCATCTTCAGGGCTGCGAACCGTGGGGTTCGAATCCACTATCACCCGGATGCAAGCTCACAACTGCGAGACCCCTAACCGCACGATCAACTCACCCGGTAAATGTGATATCTCAAGACTCACTGAAATAAAACAATTGGAGTAGAGGCCCTGTTATTCGAGCTAACTGGGACTGACGCTACCTCGAAACTCGGAATACGCGGAAATAACGACAAATTAAAGAGTAATGTCTGAATAAATGTTTAATGAGCTCAAAAAATGGTTAAGCAATACAGTACATACTTGTGTTTGATATGGGCTAACGTTACTAAGTTGAAAAGAAAAACAAATTAAAGATTCAAGAAATTGTTCCCCCACAGTCTGCCGTTTTAAGAGGCTCGTTTTCGAACAGCAATGTCGCGCCATCTTCTAAGGCCCGTATTCACCAACGTGAGTGATCCATGGCTAAATGGTTATCATGCTGGCCTTTGGTCACAGGGGTCCCGGATTCGATTCCCGGCAGGGTCGGTATTTTAACGATAATTGCTTTTCCGCTACCACGGGCGCTGGGTGTATGTTGTCGTATTCATCATCATGTCATCCTCACCAGAACGCGTAGGTCGGCTAGGATCGCCAATTCTTCTTCTTCTTCTTTTTAATCTGTTTACCCTCAAGGGTCGGTTTTCCTCTCGCACTCATCGAGGGTTCCCACCTCTACCGCCTCACGGGCAGTAGTGTCATGGAGTTTCAGGCTCTGGGTCGGGTGATACAACTGGGGAGGATGACCAGTACCTCGCCCAGGCGGCCCCACCTGCTATGCTGAACACGGGCCTTGCGGGGGGAGGGGATGGGAAGGAAGCGGCCGTGGCCTTAATTTAGGTACCATCCCGGTATTTGCCTGGAGGAGAAGTGGAAGCCATGGAAAACCGCTTACAGGATGGCTGAGGTGGGAATCGAACCCACTTCTACTCAGTTGATCTCCCGAGGCTGAGTGGACCCCGTTCCAGCCCTCGTACCACTTTTCAAATTTCGTGGCAGAGCCGGGAATCGACCCCGGGGCTCCGGGGGTGGCAGCTAATCACACTAACCACTACACCACAGAGGCGGAGGGGCGTCAATTCATGGAATCAAAAACTTGTTTACATTTTGATAGTGGCGGTAGCACGTAATCAGAACTTGTCTTCAGGCACTCCCGGTACTAAGAGCCATGCGCCATTTCATTTTACCAACGGGAGTATAAGCTTTTATCTTAGTTTAAGGCCAAGAAAACCGAGATAACAGTTACATTTGTATTCACCAACAACATTATCTCGGATAAGGGACATTATCTCTGTTTAAAATTTTACCAGAGAAAGGTTGGCCGGTAAAACAGGAAATCTGAGATAATAGCCTTTCAGAATGGCAGTTCATAGACGGCTGGCTTATCAATCAATCAATCAATACTGATCTGCATTTAGGGCAGTCGCCCAGGTGGCAGATTCCCTATCTGTTGCTTTCCTCGCCTTTTCCTAAATGATTTCAAAGAAATTGGAAATTAATTGAACATCTCCTTTAGTAAGTTATTCCAATCCCTAACTCCCCTTCCTATAAATGAATATTTGCCCCAGTTTGTCCTCTTGAATTCCAACTTTATCTTCATATTGTGATCCTTCCTACTTTTATAAACGCCATTCAAACTTATTCGTCTACTAATGCCATTCCACGCCATCTCCCCGCTGACAGCTCGGAACATACCACTTAGTCGAGCAGCTCTTCTTCTTTCTCTCAATTCTTCCCAACCCAAACATTGCAACATTTTTGTAACGCTACTCTTTTGTCGGAAATCACCCAGAAAAAATCGAGCTGCTTTTCTTTGGATTTTTTCCAGTTCTTGAATCAGGTAATCCTGGTGAGGGTCCCATACACCGGAACCATACTCTAGTTGGGGTCTTACCAGAGACTTATATGCACTCTCCTTTACATCCTTACTACAACCCCTAAACACCCTTATTATTTTAACTGAAAAAGAAAATCAGAGGGACGAGGAGTATAACCAAGATTACGCAATAAAATGCCCTAGGTGGATAAAATGAACGCGCTACATATTTTGAGGACAATGATGGCACCGAGTTTGAAATACACTTTAGGTTAGCTAAAGCTCTCCCACCAAGGGTGATGACACGGCCGGACAGTAGCAGTAGATTGTCATTAATATTATTTCTTGCTATTATTCTATTGTATTTTATTTTTCATTTTATTTTGTTTCTTGATATTAAGTGGAGACGATGGACGTGGCATGTAGGGACTGAGGATGACTACTGTGGTGACCCTCCCTTGGGAGTGTCACGTTTCCGGGGTATCTGATGGATCTCATGGCATGCCCAAGGAGTCTTGTGCTTCTCTTCTTTTCTTTTGTTGTTAGTTGTCATGCATGGAAAGGGGCCTTGTGAACATGTATCGGGGCTAATCGCCCGTTGTGTTCAATAAATACTAATACTAATACTAAAAATAAATAAAAAAACTTATATAAAGCTCCAACACTGTCAGTGGTATCCATGATCGAACATAATCTGGAATCTCCAACACATACTGTAGGTAGGCTTAAGATGAAATCTTGATTATATCGTGTACGGTTCATGAATGGATGACTTTTCAATGAAGAAGTAAGGAATACTGCGTTATCTTTTTAGTGAAATATCTGACCCTGTAATAATTAAGAGGGGAATTCCTCAAGGCAGTATTAATGGACCTTTATATTTTCTTATATGTATCAATGATATGTGTAAAGAAGTGGAATCAAAGATAAGTCTTTTTGCATATGATGTTACATTATTGTGAGCAACTGCAAAATGACCTCGACAATGTTGTGAGATGGACAGTAGGCAATGGTATGATGATAAACGGGGTTAAAAATCAGGTTGTGAGTTTCACAAATAGGAAAAGTCCTCTCAGTTTTAATTAGTGCGTTGATGGGGTGAAAGTTCCTTATGGGGATCATAAGGTGTTAATATACCGAAAGATCTTCATTGGGGTAACCACATAAATTAGTGTACAGATCTCTGCACATGGTTATGAGGGTGTTTAGGGGCTGTAGTAAGGATGTAAAGGAGAGGGCTTATAAGTCTCTGGTAAAACCCCAACTAGAGTATGGTTCCAGTGTATGGAACCCTCTACAGGATTACTTGATTCAAGAACTTAAAAAAAATCCAAAGAAACGCAGCTCGAGTTGTTCTGAGTGATTTCCGACAAAAGAGTAGCGTTACAAAAATGGTACAAAGTTTGAGCTGGGAAGACTTGGGAGAAAGAAGACAAGCTGCTCGACTAAGTGTATGTTACGAGCTGTCAGCGGAGAGATGGCGTGGAGTAACATCAGTAGTCGAATAAGTTTGAGTGGTGTCTTTACAAGTAAGAAAGATCACAATATGAAGATAAAGTTGGAATTCAAGGCGACAGATTGGGACAAATATTCGTTTATAGGAAGGGGAGTTAGGGATTTGTATAACTTACCAAGGGAGATGTTCAATACATTTCCAATTTCTTTGCAATCATTTAAGAAAAGGCCAGGAAAACAACAGATAGAGAATCTGCCACCTGGGCAACTGCTCTAAATGCAGATCACTAGTGACTGATTGATAGAATGATTGATTGATTGATTGATTGATAGATAGATAGATTGATTGATTGATTGATTGATTGATTGATTGATTGATATATAGGCTATAATGTGTTTTCTTATTCTCTGTGATCTTAATGCTTTCTGCCACCACATTCAATAACAATTCACTCTGTTGGAAAGTCATAGGCTATTGGGCTTCTTTCTCCGTTTCTGCTCAACAGCGGACATAATTTATGACAATTATTTGCAAACCCCGAATGGAATCAAAAGCTTGTTTACATTTTGCAGTGGCGGTTGCACATAATCATTTGTTTTCCGTGCGTCAACACCCTGTGGGTGGGGGCGGTAGAATAATACCCACGCTATCCCCTGCCTGTCGTAAAAGGTGACTAAAAAAGGCCGCAGTGGCTATGAATGTGGGAGCGTGGGTTGGCGACCGCGGGGCTCTTAGCTAAGTCCTGGCATTGCTTCCATTTAACTCCTCACTTTCATTTATCCTATCCGACCTCCATTGGTTAACTCTTGTTCTTTTACGACCCCGATGGTATTAGAGCACTCGAGGCCTAGGGGAGTCTTTCATTTTCACGCCCTTTCTGGCCCTTGCCTTCGTTTGGCCGATACCTTCATTTTTCGAAGTGTCGGATCCTTTCCATTTCTGTCTCTCTCTCTGATTAGTGGTATATAGAGGATGGTTGCCTAGATGTACTTCCTCTTAAAACAATCATCACCACCTCCGTGCGTCAGTATGAACAATTTAAGGTTCAAATTCAGATTGAAACGAAAACTTAGTTTTGGTAAACCGGGATAATATATTCTAATAATAATAATAATAATGTTATTTCTTTACGTCCCACTAACTACTTTTACGGTTTTTGGAGAAGCTGAGGTGCCGGAATTTAGTCCCACAGGAGTTCTTTTACGTGCCAGTAAATCTACCGACACGAGGCTGAGTATTTGAGCACCTTCAAATACCACCGGACTGAGCCAGGATCGAACCTGCCAAGTTGGGGTCAGAAGGCCAGCGCCACAACTGTCTGAGCCACTCAGCCCGGCGATAATACAATCTGTGGTGAACATAGAAGTGAGCGTTATCCGAGGTAATGCCATTATTCAAGTTTTGCAAATCTAAGATAACAGCAAAGGTAACTGACGTTTGTGAATACGGTCCTAAGAAGCATAATCTCAGTCGGCTTAGGTTCCATTTAACTGCTCGACGTAACACAGTGCCGCAGTTAGCACTGCCAGACCCTTGATGTGGGTCAGCAGTGGTACAGTCTCTTCAGGCACTTCATCGCTACTGTAGTCAGCGGATTCAATCATTTCAACGACTGAAACATCGGTCGAGGTTAGAAGCACCTTACAGGTGCGCGCAATAACGACCAGCCTGCCATTGATTTACTTACAGTGACAGCTGTCATTGGTTAGGGGTTATGTTTCTGACAAGAAGACATATTATTATCTGACGGACGAGCGACCTCAGTTAATGAAGGGATGCATAAAGAAACATGTGGTCAATCCGGGGGGTAGTGTTCTCTCTGGACGCACATTAAACGAAAAACATAATTGTGAGAAATGTATAAATAGGGTTGCATCAGGTTAAACACATTGTTTTCTTTATGTCGTTCTAATGTCAACTAGGCGAGTCATAGCATGTTCACGGAAAATTATTATTTTGTGATCGTTAATACAGTATATTCGTTGTCAAAATGCGGATGTCGATGTTTGCAAAACAAATTTAACATACATAAAGTTAATAATAAAAAACAAAATAATAATACAAGAAAAATGAACAAAAGAAGAAAAACAACAAACATATGTATCTGCCATATTGTTTAGATAATTACATGTAACCTAATATTCATTGTATTACTAATGCTGTGTTCTACTCTGTAGTGTAATGATTAGCCCTATAGGCCTAAGCTTCCGTCTTCAGAGGCTGAGTTCGATTCCCGATACTGCTAGAAATTTAACATTGGCCTACGTGGTTAGAAAGGTGCATGTGGGTCATGCACATTCTGAGTGTGCCTGGAAAATCTGTACCATCTCGGGTTGAGGACACGAATTCACATAGCTTATTTGTTTTACTAGTGCAGTCCCTTCATCTTGTCCATAAAGGTAGAATTAGTAACTAATTTATATCTATTTCTTTTCCTCCTGTTGTCCGGCTCTATGGCTAAATGGTTAGCGTGCTAGCCTTTGGTCACAGGGTTCCGGGTTCGATTCCCGGCAGGGTCGGGAATTTTAACCATCATTGGTTAATTTCGCTGGCACGGGGGCTGGGTGTATGTGTCGTCTTCATCATAATTTCATCCTCATCACGACGCGCAGGTCGTCTACCGGCGTCAGTTCAAAAGACCTGCACTTGGCGAGTCAAACATGTCCTCGGACACTTCCGGCACTAAAAGCCTACGCCATTTCATTTCCTCCTGTTTATTAACATCATTGTACTACGACTATCATTCTCTTTGAATTAGCTACTTCTTATATACGTTTCCCCCTGCGGGTGATGGCGGAAATATAACACCCACGGTAAACTCTGCCTGTCGTAAGAGGCGACTAAAAGGGCCCCCAGGGGCTCTGAACTTTGGAGCGTGGGTTGGCGACCACGGGGCCCTTAGCTGAGTCCTGGCTTTGCTTCCACTTACTTGTGCCAGGTTCCTTATTTTTGTCTATCCTATCCGACCTTCCTTGGTCAACTCCTGTTCTTTTCCGACCCCAGCGCTATTAGGTTTCCGAGGCCTAGGGAGTCTTTCATTTTCACGCCGATACCTTCATTTTTCGAAGTGTCGGATCCCTTCCATTTTTTCTCTCCGATTATTGTTATATAGAGGATGGTTGCCTAGTTATACTTCCTCTTAAAGCAGTAATCACCACCACCACTCTTATATACGTTACACTTAACATAATTATATGTGCAGTACTCATGTCTGGTTGTTGGTCAAAATTGAATATGTAAGTAAATTACTGTTTTGTATGTCAATTAATAAAGCATAAGTCATGTATGTTTCGTGTCTCAAGTTCGAAAAACTCCTCCAAATTACTCTATGAGGCCCTTCTCTTCTCCTTAACCACCCCAATCTCCTGGCCAGAGAGAATGTCTTGCCTTCTAGATGGCCTGTCCCAGCTCCTCAGGTGGAGGATGAAATCATTAAAAACCTAGGGATTTACTGTCTTTAATAAAAGTTTAAATTTCGTAATCTGACTCGAATTACACGGAGCTTCATACTATGGGGCCTCGAATTAACGAAGTTCTACTATAGAACTGTAGTGATTGAGGTATGAGCGATGCTAGTAATGTCATTCTTTATGCAGCCAGTCCCTGTGATGAATGGTGTGAAAGTGTTGTTCTTACGGTTGGTTGGTGTATGCATTTCATTTGGTTTGGCAGCAACTTCTAGCCCGGCGAGGATAGCTACGGGAAACTACATCACTCCTAATTTCCCTAGTCACCGTCGCAACGTATGATAGCTGATGGTGGATCTGCTGAGGTTCAAACGAGCCAAACTTACGCACGACGTAGGCCTACTAGCTGCTGGGTAGGTTTATAAACGAGTCATTAACGACAGTGGTGACCAAGGTGATACTGTTGTACTGAATATGAATACCCACAGCCTGTTTCCTGTCATTCGACCGGGTCAGGAATGGAATTAATGAAGTCCCCAACCAGCGGCGAGGATAGGAATTGTGCCGGCTGTCGAAGCCTGTTACACTCCTCTGGGGCGGTGATTAATGACTAACAGATGAAATTAAATGATATGTTAATTTGTTTTTCTACAAGTTGCTTTACGTCGCACCGACACGGATAGGTCTTTTGGCGACGATGGGACAGGAAAGGGTTAGGAGTGGGGAGGAAGCAGCCGTGGCCTTAATTAAGGTACTGTACAACCCCAGCATTTACCTGGTGTGATAATGGGAAACCATCTTCAGCGCTGCCGACAGTGGGGTTCGAACCCACTATCTCCCGAATACTGCATACTGGCCGCACTTAAGCGACTGCAGCTACCGATCTCGGTAAAATTATATTCAAGAGTGTTATTGAGATGAAAGACGACAGGGAAAACCGAAGTACCCGCAGAAAAACCTGTCCCGCGTCCGCTTTGCCCAGCACAAATGGAGTAACCGGGATTTAAACCACGGAACCCAGACGTGAGAGGCCAGCGTGGTACCGCCTAAGCCACGGAGGCTCCTAACTGTTATTCTATATATTAATAAATAAATAAATAAATAAATAAATAAATAAATAAATAAATAAATAAATAAATAAATAAATAATCCATCGATAGATAAAACAGTTCAGTCGGTGCGCGAAGGTGGTGAGAAGCTGTAGCGACTAGGATCGCCCACCAGTTACACAATGGGGTCTTGTGACATCACCCACCTGCTGTCATTGTCTGCCTCAGTACTGTATGTGTAACTGGGACAACGCTAGACACGCCTACACCTTAGTCTGTGTAGAAGCAACACCATCAACAATGCGTCAGTTTTTATTAGCCAGGTTAGTATGTCCTACACTGAGTCAGGTCATGGACAGTTCTTGCACATTAAAGCAACTTCTGGACAAAATCAGTGCATATTTCACGTTTCAAGTATCAAGTCTCTTTTTTTATATTGTATTCCGAATTAGTAAAGAGAAAGACGGTTATAAACCAAAAAAAGCCGGGCTGACTGGCTCAGACGGTTGAGGCGCTGGCCTTCAATTAACAGGTTCGATCTTGGCTGAGTCCGGTGGTATTTGAAGGTGCTCAAATACGCCAGCGAGCCTCCGTGGCTCAGGCGGCGGCGCGCCGGCCTCTCACCAGTAGGTTCCGTGGTTCAAATCCCGGTCACTCCATGTGAGATTTGTGTTGGATAAAGCGGAGGTGGGACAGGTTTATCTCCGGCTACTCCGGTTTTCCCTGTCATAATTCATTCCAGCAACACTCTCCAATATCATTTCATCTGCCATTCATTAATCATTGCCCCAGGGGAGTGCGACAGGCTTCGGCAGCTGGCACAATTCCTATCCTCGCCGTTAGATGGGGACTTCATTCATTCCATTCCTGACCCGGTCCAATGACTGGAAACAGGCTGTGGATTTTCATTCTTTTGAAATACGCCAGCCTTGTGTCGGTAGATTTATTGGTACATAAAATAACTCCTGAGGGAATAAATTCTGGCACCACGGCGTCTGCGAAAACCGTAAACACAGTAAGAGGGACGTAAAGCAAGTAACATTATTATTATTATTATTATTATTATTATTATTATTATTATTAATCACCAGGAAAATACTATAGCGATAGTAGGGAGATCTAAGAAACCCTGCAAACCCCATGGGAAAGGAATTAGAAAACGGAGGCCCGGGTTCGATTCCCGCCTCTGCCACGAAATTTGAAAAGTGGTACGAGGGCTGGAACGGGGTCCACTCAGCCTCGGGAGGTCAAATCAGTAGAGGTGGGTTCGATTCCCACCTCAGCCGTCCTGGAAGTGCTTTTCCATAGTTTCCCACTTCCCAGGCAAATGCCGGGATGACACCTAACTTAAGACCACGGCCGTTTCCTTCCCTCTTCCTTGTCTATCCCTTCCAAACTCCCCCCCCCCCACAAGGCCCCTATTCAGCACATCAGGTGAGGCCGCCTGGGCGAGGTACTGGTCATTCTCCCCAGTTGTAACCCCCGACCCAATGACTCACGCTCCAGGACACTACTCTTGAGGCGGTATAGATGGGATCCCTCTCTGAGTCCGAGGGAAATATCAACTTCAGAGGGTAAGCAGATTAAGAAAGGAAGGAAAGAAGAAAATTTCAGGTTCCTGAGAGTTACAATTAATGAGAATGGAAGGACTGGAGAAAAACACCAGACTATCAAACACAAGCAAACTATATTTTGTTATTAACAGAATATTTCTAGAAAAGAAAAAGATAAGAAAAAGAAACCACATGGTGTAACAGCCCCGAAGGGTCATGGTTCACCAAGTGAGTGCTGCTCAGCCCGAAGGCCTACAGATTTCGAGGTGTCGTGTGCTGAGCACGATACATTCTCACGGCCGTTATTCTTGGCTTTCTAGACCCGGGGCGCCATCTTACAGTGAGATAGCTCATCAATTGTAATGACGTAGGCTGAGTGGACCTCGAAACAGCCCTCAGATCCAGGTAAAAGTCCTTGACCTGGCCCGGAATCGAAACTAGAGCCTCTGAGTAAGAGGCAGGGACGCTACCCCTACAGCGCAGAGCCGGATAATAATAACAATTACAATATAAAATTCAACCTACATCTACACTTGAATTGAATCATGGAACTTGACCAAAAAAAAAAAAAAAAAAACAGCAGAGATGAAGTACCTGAGAAGAGTTACTCGTAAAACAAGAGGAAACAAAGTGACGAATCAAACTATTAAAGCGTCGTTAAACATCCAGTCTCTTCAAAATCATGTGGAACAAGCACAACTTAGACGGTCTGGATACCTCTACAGAATGGATGACAAACGATTAATCGAAAAGACATGGGAAGCACGCCCAGGAGGACTTGGAAAAGAGAGATCCGAGGAAGGCCGTGTTGGTCTTGGAACGATACCATTTAAGAGATTCTGTACAGCCGGAACAGATCGTGGGAAAGAATAAAGAAGTTATCTTTAAAGAGAATAGGAGGGTTCTCTAAACCCAAGACTTCAACGCTGACCATTCATCCTAGGAGACGAACTCTCGGATAACATGCTAAATTTTCCCATAAAACATTAATCACTGCCAGATGTTGAGAATGATTTCTGTAGCAGCCATCGCAACAATCCAATCGGTCAACTTACCGCACCGAGCGAGTGGGCCGTGCGGTTAGGGGCGCGAAGCTGTGAGCTTACATACAGCAGATTCGAACCCACTGTCGGCATCCTGAAGATGGTTTTCCGTGATTTTTCATTTTCACACCAGGTAAATGCTCGATATGTACCTTAATTAAGGCCACTACCGTTTCCTTCCCACTCTTAACCCTTTCCTGTTTCATCGTCGCCATAAGCCATATCTGTGTCGGAGCGACGTGAAGAAAAAACCGCATTCTAGATAGGCCTTTTTACGTGTAATTTCTCATCATCAGAGGGCTGCGTAGATGAGGATATAGTGGTACGTCTGATCCGCCTAGAATTCAGGTTCGATACTTCTCAGGGAATCGGCACGTGGCGGTTTTTACTGACCAGCATCGTGCTGATATAGTGAATCATGGAGCTTCGGTTTCGAGTCCCAAGGACGTCCATCTATACAGCTCCATGAATACCTATATAATATGTAGATGGCTTTCAGAATCCGAGTTGTCAAATTCGATCTCAGTGCATCATCATCGTATTCCAAAAGTCTTTACAGTCGAGTGGTGGCTACACCGTGCTCCTCGCCATCGGCTACGGTGTTCATCCAGCCGGGTCGCTCACTCCAGGTTGGTACCGAGAGGGGTTTTACGAGTTCAGTCCAGCGGGTTGGCAGCCTGTCACGTCGTCGCTTCATGTTGGATTTCACCTGGACCACCAATTGCTCCATGTGTGGGTTGCGAGCAAAATGTCCAAAGAATGTAAGGATCCTTTTGTAAATCAGGGTAGACAACTTCTGCGAGAACAGATGCGTTAGTTCTATGTGCTAGTCATGGAATGCAAAGCATACGTCACCAGCACAACGTCTCAAATACCTCGACACGGTGGCAGTCAGCGGTGCGTACTCTCCATTTCTCTGGTGGATATAATATAACAGGAAACACCAGGATGTTGACAAGATTGATTTCGTATTGGTTATTGAAGTATGTATGTTGGGTATTCAGCCCGAAGGCTCGTTTGATCATCCACAGCTATGCCAACAGCTGTCATAGATGGCATAGGCATCACTGAACAGGTGTACTGGGGAAATGAGGAGTGAGGTAGTTTCCCGTTGCTTTCCTCACTGAGCCAGAAGTTGCTCGCATATCAGTCTGCCAAGCCCACTGAAATGCACGCACCAACCCCCAATTAAGATGTCGGATGATTCATCTCCTCTCCACATGATGACGATTCTTTAGTGCAACATGTCAAATCGGTTGAAATGACCTTAACTGGGCACTCTGCAGCCAATTGCGTACAGTTTTCGCAGATACACGGATCCCGGTTATCCTCAAGCAATCATCTCGTAATTGATGAGCAGTCAAAGTTGGTCTCCTCTGCGCAGTTACGCGGATATACCGTGGCATTATAACCCTTGATAGACCTTCCTTCGGTCTGTCAGTGACAGCATTGGTTTCACGGTACCTTTTCCACGTGTTTGACACTGCACTTCGGGTAAACGCTACGGTGCGTGATAGTGCTGCTTGTATATGTCTACCCTGAATCTATGTCACAATTCGGGCTCGGTCAAACTGAAAAACGCGCATTACACTTGAAACGGAAACGCTAACTGAAGCTCGGAATGCACTGTATACACTTCTACCAGTCTTCTCCTGAACTGACTTAATTCAGTCGTGGCTCAACACAGAGTGTAGGCAGGGACACGTGCTGTATTGTAAACAAACAATTGACTTACTTGGGCGTATACAGTGCTCTCTACCACTTACAAAAGCACTACACACGCACTACCACATAAAGTGCGTAAGCCCACAATATTCCAAACATTGGTAGGTGTACATCTAAATTGCTCAGAGTTTATTGTCGGAAAGTGTTTGAGCACTATATGGTGAAATTTAACTCGCATTATCAACAATAAGAACAACAAATAGCTTCTTCTTCTACTTCTTGTACTGCTTCTACTTCTTCTCTTTCTGCTGTATTCATCAAAGTTTGGCGATCATCAATGAAATCTTGGATTTCGAAATTGCTATACGGGAAATTTAAAAACCATACTCATGCTGTACCAGTCCCTGAGGTTCATCATCCAGGTCTGCGACGGCCTTCTGTCTTACCCAGCATCACTAGGTTCGCATATTCTACTTTCCGTTCTTTGATAGAAAATAGTATTTTAGTTCTCTCTTCTCACTCTTTCCGTCCACGAGCTTCGTAACATTCGCCGGTAGACCCACATTTCGAAGGCTTCTAGTCTTTTGCACAGGGTCTTGGTCAAAGTCCATCCTTCTGTCCCGTACATTAGTGTGAGAAACACGTAGCCCAGGACCATTCGAAGTCTCAGATCCATGTGTAGATGGCGGTTACTGAGGAATTCCTTCATTTTCATGAAGGTGCTTCGTGCCTGCTCGATTCTTAACTTGATCTCTTGACTGTACTCCCACTTGTAATTCAAGCATCATCCAAATTATTTATGGGTAACACGTTCAATTTCTTCGCTTCCTAGCATCAAATGTGCCTGAATGCCATTCTGCTTACTGACTTTTTACAACTTGTTTTACGTCGCACCGACACAGACAGGTCTTATGGCGACGATGGGATAGGAAAGACTAACCAAGTGGGAAGGAAGCGGCCGTGGCCTTAATTAAGGTACAGCCCCCGCATTTGCCTAGTGTGAACATGGGAAACACCGGGCGAGTTGGCCGTGCGGTTAGGAGCGCGCGGCAGTGAGCTTACATCCGGGAGATAGTGGGTTCGAATCCCACTATCTCCCGGATGCAAGCTCACAGCTGCGCGCCTCTAACCGCACGGCCAACTCGTCCGCTGCTTACTCACTATTATGAACATAGTTTTCTTAACATTCATCTTGAGTTTCCAGTTGTTGCAAATGCGTATACTCTCTCCAGTAAAACTTGCAAGACCTCTGTGCAGTCAGCAAGCAGCACTGTACCATCTGCATGACGAATATCGTTGATAAAGATGCCTTCTACAGAGGATAAACCCAGCATCTCATTCAGTACGATTAAACAACAGAGGAAGTAGGAGACAACCTTGATGGACTTCTCGACGGATCTGGGTTTCTTCAAACGCAAACCGTGGCCTTCTGATTACAGTAAAGATTGGCTATGACACTGAGATACTTGCTAACAAGGCCAATCTCCTGCAGAAGTTGCCACAGACTTCCGCTGGAAAAAGTGATTTGTGAGATAAACATCGTGTCAATAGAGAGAGTTCTTTCTGTTGCCTGGAGTCTTGATCTTTGGTGGTTGTTAAGATGGCAGCTTTGAATAGTATTTCTACTGAAGAGCAGTTCATTTGAGGATTGTCTTTGATGTTTCCAGAATCAAACACTCGTTTCTCTCAAGCTAATGGTACATTTAACTTGGAGGTGGCTCCCGGAATTTCACCTGGCATAACATTGTATTAACCTGTCCAGTGCGTGGAATTCAGTAACCATTACACACTGACACGTAAAATGTCACAAGCAATTTGTTTAATGTCCTTTCAGTTGCGATAGGTTTTAATAGACACAGTCGGGCTGAGTAGTTCAGACGGTAGAATGCAGGCCTGTTGGGCACAAGTTGGTGAGTTCGAACCGACGCTCAGTATGGTGGTATTCGAAGGTACTCAAATACGTCAGCCTTTTGTCGGTAGATTTACCGGCAAGTAAGAAAACTCCTGTGGGATTAAATTCTTCCGGCAATTTGGCGTCTCCGGAAAACCTAACTCCAGTTAGTGCAACGAGAAACCAATAACATTATTATTATTATTATTATTATTATTATTATTATTATTATTATTATTGTACCGGTGGTACATAAAACCTGTTTAGGACCTTAGATTGCGGAAATGTATTCACTATGGCGTATTTCTTTGGTGATTGGTAATGTGGTGTGCTGTATGTAGATGAAGAGATATGATTTTAGGCGAACACAAATACGCAGTCCCTCCGCCAGAGAAATTAACCATACACAGTAAAAATCCTTGGCCCGAACGGAAATCGTAATCAATGCCCTCTGGATCGAAAGCCAGTATAGTGATCATTCACCCGAGGAACCGAATAAATAAATAAATAAATAAATAAATAAATAAATAAATAAATAAATAAATAAATAAATAGTCCACCTCTGTGGTGTAGTGGTTAGTGTGATTAGCTGCCACCCCCGGAGGCCCGGGTTCGATTCCCGGCTCTGCCACGAAATTTGAAAAGTGGTACGAGGGCTGGAACGGGGTCCACTCAGCCTAGGGAGGTCAAGTGAGTAGATGTGGGTACGATTCCCACCTCAGCCATCCCGGAAGTGGTTTTCCGTGGTTTTCCACTTCTCCTCAGGGAAATGCCGGGATGGTACCTAACACAAGGCCACGACCGCTTCTTTCCCTCTTGCTTGTTTATCCCTTCCAATCTTCCCATCCCCCCCCCCCTCTAAGGCCGCTGCTCAGCATAGCAGGTGAGGCTGCCTAGAGGAGGTACTGGTCATCCTCCCCAGTTGTATCCCCCGACCCAGAATCTGAAGCTCCAGAACAGTGCCCTTGAGGTGGTAGAGGTGGGATCCCTCGCTGAGTCCGAGGGAATAACCGGCCCTGGAGGGTAAATAAATAAATAAATAAATAAATAAATAAATAAATAAATAAATAAATAAATAAATAAATAAATAAATAAATCGTTATGCAAACAAACCGAACTAAATTAGACGAAAGTAAGGACAAGCTGAAGTAAATACTAGTTATTACCCCAGTTATCTGCGTCTGTGAGTAATCCCGATGTCCACGACATTTTCATTTCCGTGTCAGAAATGACAGACAACTTTAATCAAATCTACCCTCACAAATTACAATCATTACGGAGGATTTTGGGATTATCTCTATCTGTAGCTCGGGCCCTTCCCTGGAGGTCTCTATAAAACGAGTCTCTGACTTTCGGCGACCACTATCAGTGACAAAGCCCATGGTGGACATCATGATCGCACGCAGACAGGTAAGTGTCTCAAAATTGCTTGGACCGAGCGGACTTTGTCTTGCGTGTTCTTTCTTTTGATGCTTTGCCTTAAAACGATCGCAATAGGTTTATTTTTTGATGCGATAAGATTTGCGGTACTGCAGCAAGCTGAATTATACGACGATGTTCTTGGTAAGTATATAGAAGAAAGTGCTATGTGAGATTATAATTCTGTTTAAACATAAAGATTTTGTAATGAAATATAAATAGAAAAAACTATGTATTATATGTATTGAACATGACCTAATACACTGAAAGTTTACTGCGAGTACAATGCGGTCGTGAAAATTATTCATTAAAATACGTCCTTTACTTATATTTCTGAGATCAAAATAACAAGTATCACACACACGAATAGTTTTCCTATTAAACAGCATTTCCTATTTCATCACTTTTCAACGACTTCAAGTTCGACGCTCAGCTACTTCATTTTTTATTTCACTTTTTTAAACAGTGTTTCGTGTATGTGGTGGAGGGATGATTCCCGTAGCATAAGTTATAGTTTTATAGGGCAGAAGATTCTTACCTGATCTATTCTGTACACTACTTACATCGTCTGATGAATAACGTCTGAATAGTCCGGCTCCGCGGTGTAGGGGGCAACGTATCCGCCTGTCAACCGGCGGCCCCGGGTGCGATTCCCGGCCTTTCTTCACATTCAACACTTTACACTTCTGACATTTTCATAATACACGCAAGTTACTCGCATATGGTGCAAGTACGGGCAAAAGATAAAATTGTATACAATTGTAACAAGGCAGATTTTGATTTGCTATACAAATAATTTTCGCATATAGATTGGGGCGTTCAAAAAACTTATACTGATGTTAACCAGGCATTAGATGTATATTATTTTAAAATTTTTCTGCCATAAATTCTCGAGTTCCGGCAACCGGTAAAGGAAAAGAAACAATACCCCTGTTGGTTTACGCAAGAGTTAATAATAAATATTTGGCGGAAAGCATACCATCACAGGAAGTTGCATGAAGGGCGTAGAAATAAGGCTTTCCATTTTCTTGAAATTCAAATAATTAACAAAGATATGCGCATCACGCATAAAGGCTATTTCTTACGGGCAGAACATGAAATTAGCGTGGATGCGAAGGAAAATGAGCTCGAATGTCAGTGTAAAGAAATACAACGGGAAATAATTGAGCGACACATTTGTTGCTGACAGTTTTGCGGACTATTTCTCCTCTGTATACTCAAAGAAACGAGCGCAGTATGATTTAGTATTCGAATAGGGAAACTGATCCATTGATGAATATGCTAAATATTAATGAAATTAGTTCAATCGAAATCCAAAAGGCAATACATAAGATGAAACCTAAAATATCCCTCGCTATAAAATTGAAGGCTGTGGAGATATTTCATGTATCTTCTCTGAATTATATTTAACATTTCGCTGAAAACTGGAACCTTTCCCGTTAAGTGACATTTAACGCGAGTTAGTCCACTTAACAAATCAAGGGATAGGTCAGTAAAATAACTACAGATCCGTTGCAATTTCTTCCGCACTAGCAAAAGTTTATGAACAAACCCTCTATCTGCTAGAAATTATCATCACCGGCTCCTAACATGGATCCAGACCTGGGAAATCGATGGCGACAAGTCTATTGGATTTCATGTAATATCAGAATCCAAGTTAATGTAGTTTTCAGAGATTTTTAGAAAATCATTTGATATAGTTGATCACGATGTACTTTTAAATAAATTAGGTTATTATGGACTTTCTCATGCCTAATCAATTTATTTGCATATTATCTCTTTGATAGAGAACAATTTGTGTCTTATAAAGGATTTGACTGCGTGTTATAATACTTGATCTGGTGTCCCACAGGGATCAAATCTTGAACCACTACTCCTCTTATTGCTTACAGTTATAAATGATCTTCCTAAATGCATACAATATTCAAACATATTGTTATTCACAGACGATGTGAGAATTTTCAAAAGCGTCCGGTCACAGAAGAACTGTAGTTTTCTTCAGAAATATCTTAATAACACATCACATTGGAGCTTTATTAACAAGTTAGATTTTAACATAAACAAGTGTCATGTCATGATATTTTCCAAGGATGAAAATAATCTTAGTCACTCATATAATATTATGAATAGTAACTTGCCGTTAGTGAATTCTATCAGGCATTTTGGTGTTCACTTTGATGTTCTCCGTAGACATAAATGAAGTAGTTGCAGATACTTACAGAGTGTTGGGATTTATTAAGAGATGGACACGTGCCTTCAATAATCGCGAGGTAATAAAGTTGTTATACAACTTCTTTGTAAGAAGTAGGCTAGAATATACATCGCTCATTTAGAATCCCAACTATCAAATGTACGAAAAAAAAAGTTGAAATATTGAAAAACACATTTCTCAGATACTTTACGTACAAACTAACTAACAACTGCCATAAATTTGATTCCTATGGTGATTTAATGAAACAGATTAGCTGTAAGTCCTTGGAAAAAACGACGAATAATCGCAGTAATTCTATTTATCTATGAATTATTTAATAATCATATTGATAGCCCAAGCTTGCACTCTCGGTTCAACTTGTGTGTCCCAAATCCATCTACACTACCCAAGACCAAGAACCTAGAAAGACAGTCATTCACCAGTGTTTAAATCAATATCAATATTGAATAAATATAGAAATGAATACAGTTCAGATATATTTTCAGATCCATTCTTCTCCATAGAAAACAATGTAAACAAATAGTTTGATTAATATTCTATTCTAAATTAAAATCCAACTCTGATGTTAAGCTCATAGTTTTCTTTCAATGGTTTGTTTCTATTAATATCATCTACATAATCATCATCATCTTCATCTTCTACAACATCACTACCATAATAGTTTATAATCATAGCAGTAATAGAGGTTTAAAATGTTAGTTAATACCTTGTTAAGTTATGTGCATATTAATAACTAATATTTGTAATAATGTATCTATTGGTGATATTATACTACTCAAGAAAAGTGTATTGTATGACTTTATTTTTACGAGGAGTTCCATCGGAGTTAATATAATTTTAAGTTGTTCCTTCTTTTCACTTAATATAATAGTAGGCTACAGGTATTTCACATCATTAGTTGTGTGGAACACAATAAATAAACAAATAAATAAATATTACAGATATAAATCTTCATTATAGATTGGTATGCCTTTCAGTGTTCATTCCTCAAGCCTTTGCACATTAACTAAGCACTCCCCTATTCTCTAGTATTAGTCTATTGATTTACGTAATTTCATAAACTTCTCTTATTGAAATTTTGAGAATAACAATAAGAAAATATTCTTACATTTAAATGTAGAGTTAAATTATAGCACAGATTCAGTACATCAAATTTAGCTGCATTCAGTTGGATAGGTTGTACCAGATACATCTTTTATTTACAGAGTTGAGGAGTAATTGAGTAAAAGTAACGATTACATTCTGATCAATTTTTACTTGTAATCGTTACTTTTCAGTAACTAATATATTCAATGATGAAGATAACTTTTTCAGTTCTATTACCTGGCGAGTTGGCCGTATGGCTAGGGGCAGCTGTGAGCTTGGTTCCGGGATATAGTGGGTTCAGACTCTACTGTCGGTGGCCCTGAAGATGGTTTTCCGTGGTTTCCCATTTTCACACCAGGCAAATGCTGGGGCTGTAAATTAATTAACGCCACGGCCGCTCCCTTCCCACTTCTAAACCTTTCCTGTCCCATCGTCGCCATAAGACCTATCTGTGTCGGCACGACGTAAAGCAAATTGTAAAAAAAAAGGTAAAGAAAAAAAAGCAGTTTTCCCTGTACTTCCAAATACATAATACTTATCCCAACTAGATACGTTCCTAAAATTGAACACGGACATCCTTCAAGTGCTCCTGTAAGAATAGTAGCTATCTTTGTCATTAGAAAAGTAGCCAGCACCCCAGACACCAGTTTAATATAAAGCAGCCTTTAAAGGCCTGAAGTTGGAAATGCGAGTCGCAGGAGACGAAGGCCAGTCAGCAAGTCCGTATCGGGCACGCGACTACCAACACTTAGCACTCTGCTGTTAACGTGACACCGGCTTATCCTCGGTTATGAATAAGCAAACAAGGCATGTCAAAACTTCCGCTCGACCGGCCTTAGAACACTGTCCTTATACGACTAGACGCTATGTCTAAACAAGTATCCGTCAACCGCAGCTATATAGAGAGCCCAGTACTGTCTTGATAAAGCTCATAACAATGAATTTCTTAGACGGCTCCTCTTCGTGGCTGAATGCTCAGCATTCGGCCTTCGATTCAGAGGATTCCGGGATAGATTTCTGCCGAGTAGGTTAGTTTAGCCACATCTGGTTGATTCCTCTGACTCGAGGACTGGGTATTTGTGTTTGTTTCATGCACACACAACGCATCACATAACCAATGATCTCAGAAAAGCACAATAATGACTACTTGCCTCCACGTGAGTTTGGCGTCAGGAAGGGCATCCGGGTGTTAAACAGAGCCAAGTCCGTACGTGTGACATATTCGCACACCTGTGACGACCCCGCTAGAATGTGAAAACAGGCCTCGGAATAATGATTTTAATAATAATAAACCACAACAAAAGTCATAGATCTCACTATTCGATTTGATGACTATTTTTCAACGTGAGATGGTCGATAGAGAAAAGAAAAATACATATGGGCCAGTGATTAGCTTCTTTCAAAGATCATATAACGTCGACAGAATCTCCGTAAAAGGCCCATTCATTGGAGCCATAGGAACGATTCCCAAAGGATTTGTAAAGTGGAGAGTAAAACAACTTCAAGATAAGATTGTAACAACCGTTATGACATTTTCAGTAGCAATCGTCAGAAACCACCTGTACGGACTTCACACCACTTGAAATTTCACTAAAAAAACACATGGCCCGAAATTTATTACAGATGCATGTAAATCACTTGTGAATTATTCTATGTCTCATGGCAGGTACATTTTAGTGTCAGATTAAATTGTTATTAATAATACATTTCTTAGGAATAGCTTATTTACTTCGGTTCGATATATATATAAAAATGCAGTTAATTTTTATTTTTAATGACGGCTTGGGTCACTTCTTTTTATACTTCTTATCCGATCTCGATAGCTGCAGTCGTTTAAGTGCGGCCAGTATCCAGTATTCGGGAGATAGCGGGTTCGAACTCCACCGTCGGCAGCCCTGAGGATGGTTTTCCGTGGTTTCCAATTTTCACACCAGGCAAATGCTGGGGATGTACCTTAAATAAGGCCACGGCCACTTCCTTCCCACTCCTAGCCCTTTCCTGTCCCATCGTCGCCATAAGACCTATCTGTGTCAGTGCGATGTAAAGCGAACTGGAACAAAAACTCTTCTTTCTGGCATTTCCCCCAATGTGGATTTGGCTCAGTTTTAAGGCTTTTACGGCCAGATGCCCTTCCTGACGCCAATCCTATGTGGGGGGGATGTATTCACAGCTGGGCGTTGCTTTAGTGGTTGGTAGTTTGATAAATGAGGAGATGTGTATTACCTCGAACGCAAATACCCAATCCCTGAGTCAGAAGAATTTTCCAGACGTGGATAAAATCCGTGAAACGGTCGGGAATTGAATCTGTGATGCCTGGAACCGAAAATCTCAATGCTGACCATTCATTCAAGGAGCCGGACAAATGATGTTTTTATCCTCAATAGCTTGAAAGGTCTGCATGCTTGATTTCGATTTCTAAGTTTCTCTTCGAACGAATTCACATATAATAATAATAATAATAATAATAATAATAATAATAATAATAATAATAATAATAATAATAATAATAATAATAATAATAATAATAATAATAATAATAATAATAATTTCTGTGGTTTCCCACTTCTCTTCCAGGCAAATGCCGGGATGGTACCTAACTAAAGGCCACGGCCGCTTCCTTCTCTCTTCCTTCTCTATCCCTTCCAATATTTCCATCCCCCACAAGGCCCCTGTTCAGCAATAGCAATAATTCTACGAATATTTGTTTAACCGCCGTTCAAACTACTTAACGGACATTAAGATGCTGAAATTTTATCCCACAGGAGTTCTTTAATGTGTCGGAAGCCGAAGGAACGTAGTCGTTGAATTCGAACAGCATATATTTTCATAGACCTCAGCCGTTGTCGAATCCACTATATTCTAACATAAGGCCAGTGACTTATAGACTGCGCTCCGAGATCGTCTGACATGGGTGTCTAGCATTTTCTTCTTCTTTCTTAATCTGTTTACCCTCCAGTGTTGGTTTTTCCCTCCGACTCAGTGAGTCAAAGGCAGTGTCCTGGAGCGTGAGACATACGGTCGGGGACAAAATTGGGGGGAGGACCAGTACCTCGCCCAGGCAGTCTCACCTGCTATTGCTGAACAGGGGCCTTGTGGGGGATGGAAATATTGGAAGGGATAGAGAAGGAAGAGGGAAGCGGCCGTGGCCTTTAGTTAGGTACCATCCCGGCATATGCTTGGAAGAGAAGTGGGGAAACCACAGAAAATCACTTCGAGGATGGTTGATGAGGGAATCGAACTCCCCTCTACTCAGTTGACCTCACGAGGCTTAGTGGACCCCGCTCCAGCCCTCGTATCACTTTTCAAATTTCGTGCCAGAGCCGGGAATCGAACCCGGGCCTCTGGGGGTGGCAGCTAATCACACTAACCACTACATCACAGAGGCGAACGCCTAGCATTTTAAGCACTCTAAAATGCCAAGCGACTGTGTCGAGATTTATAAACTTCATAAATGAAGAGCACTGAATAAATCAGAATTACTTCGTTGGTTGTACTGGCGCTCATGATGATATTATCTGAAAAGATAAGCAGCCCTTTTGTAAAATTGGCATATACTAGGACATGTTTATTCAGAAAAGTTTTGAAAATAAAAATATTTTATCTCCAATGAAAACTTTCATCTCACAAATTCTAGAAATTTATTTGTATGTATTCATCTGTAACCTAATCGCAAGGCAAGTATTGCAAACAATTCAATTCTACAGCAATTAAACTGCATATAGTTCACGAAATTACTATGTGGGGAATGTTTTTCGTGTAAGACCCATTGTGTCCTATAGAAAGAATGTTCATTACTAATGTGCAAAGGAATGTTTAGTTGAAATGCATGCTAAGACTGCAAAAATCCACCGATTCTGGTTGTTAGACAAATAAGCTTTCTCAATTTATTCATGTTAATTAATTAGTTTCCAAGATATCTCTTGTTTACTATTGCCATCCTATAGTTTAATGTGAGCTTCGTTACTACTAAATGCTGGCCCCGCGGTGTAGCGTGCCTGCCTCTTACACGAAGGCCTCGGATTAGATTCCCGGCCAGATCAGGGATTTTTACCTGGAGCTGAGGGCTGGTTCGAGGTCCATTCAGCCTACGTGATTAGAATTGAGGAGCTGTGTCATAGTGAGATGGAGGCTTCGGTCTAGGAAGCCAAGAATAACGGCCGAGAGGATTTGTCGTGCTGACCATACGACACCTCATAAGTAATCTGCAGGCCTTCGGGCTGAGCAGCGGTCGCTTCGTAGGCCGTGGCCCTTCGGGGCTGTTGCACTATGGATTTTTTGTTAATACTAAATTCCGTGCTTTGCTAATACTAAATTTCATTAAAAAGAAGTTGGATTTAAAATATTTTTGTTCTACTTTGAACATAAGTGCTGCCATAAAATTGGAGCTGTTGGCCATGTGAAGAGACAGGCTGTTGAAAGTACCTGCCATGCTGATGAGTGATGATAATATCCCTTTCATGTATTTATATTCTTAATTTTTGAGAAATTAAAAGTGTTGCTTTGATATTTTGGGGCAGTGAAATGAAACGTTTTGTAGTTAACGGCGTAATGCATACATAGACGAAATTAACATTTGATTAATAAAAATTAATTACCTTTTTATGTCAGAATGGCCAACTGTACATTTCATGTCTTCTACGGATGTATATTGTCATATTCTTAACAGTGATACATGGAGGGAAATTAAGATATCGATTATGGGAAATGGGAAAAAGTTGACTGCAATTTGATTACAAGTTTTTTTTATACAATTGGCTTTGCGTCACACCGACACAGAAAGGTCTTATGGGACAGGAAAGGGCTAGGAGTGGGAAAGAAGCAGCCGTACCCTTAGTTAAGGTACATCCCCAGTATTTGCCTAGTGTGAAAATAGGAAACCGCGGAAATCCATCTTCAGGGCTGCCAGCAGTGAGGTTCGAACCCACTATCTCTCGAATGAAAGCTCTGTTTACAAGTACTAAATTAACGGATATTGTTTCTTCGTTATCTTCCACTTTTACGATATCCTAGTGGGGTGAATCTGTGTCTCACATGTAGACTTGGTCTAGTTTAATGACAGGCTGCCCTTCCTGACTACAATCTACGTGCTGTATTTACCGTTGCGTGTTTCTGTGGTGGTTGGGAATTTGGAGTATTGTGTATAAATTTAATTTCGTGTGGCTATTTCTAGCCTGGTGCAGCCCTTTTTAAGGCAGACCCTCCTATGAGGGTGGGTGGCATCTGCCATGTGTAGGTAACTGCGTGTTATTGTGGTGGGAGGATAGTGTTATGTGTGGTGTGTGAGTTGGGGACAGCACAAACACCCAGCCCCCGAGCCATTGGAATTAAGCAATGAAGGTTAAAATCCCCGACCCGACCGGGAATCGAACCCGAGGCCCTCTGAACCGAAGGCCAGTACGCTGACCATTTAGCCATCGAGTCGGACTTGTGTATAAATGAAGAGAGTGTGTATTAAGACCGAACACAAACACCCAGTCCCCAAGCCAGGGGAATTAACTAGATAGGTTAAAACCCTCGGCCCGGGCGGGAATCGAACCTGGGTTTCTCTGAACCGAAGGCCACTATGCCGACTATTCAGATGGTCTACCAATTAAATTTCCCTCAATGTAAGTCGTTATAGTAAAAAATAAGACTGGGAGTATGGAACTGTTGACAGACAGCAGACCATATCCCGCCATGAACCAAGCTCACTACATGTCCGGCTACATGGCTATATGATAAGCGTGCTGGCCCTTGGTTCGATTCCCGGCCGGATCAGAGATTTTAACCTTAATTAGTTATTTCCGCTGGCTGGGGGACTGGGTGTGTGTGTCGTCCTGAAACGAAAAATAAAAAATAAGAAAAATATCAGCAAATAAAAGTCAGAAAAAAAACCATTACCGCTAAGGTATGGAAGTGAAGGAAAAGTAATATTTCATTCCTTAGGTCTTTATACCCAAAATCTGAGAAATAACTGTGAGTGATTTAAATGTATATTTCGGCCATTGTTATTGCTTTGGCCATATTTTTCTTATTTTAGTAATATGAGGTCATATTTGATCATATTTTGCTTAAAACCTGCAACCTGTTTCCCAGTCTTTAGCCGGGTCAGGGATGTAATGAATGAACAATATATATATACTAGCAATTACCCGCGTGGATTTCGTAATTTGATCAAATAATCGTTCCTCGGCATTGTACTAAGATATTATCTTAAAATTCCTAAAGTATAAAAACTCACCCAAAAATTGAGTTTAATTTACCCCAGATATTCTTTGTAAACCATGTTTGTTGTATTACCTTTTGGGGCTAAGACGACCATGCGATATAGAACTGTACATGTGAGAAACAGTCTTCTCTCAAGTCGAAAAAATAAATACATGTTCCTTTATTTTTAAAGGAGATTCCAAATACCAATTTCCACGTCTTTAACATCTTTAGCTTTTGAGATATAAGTATCCCCATACAAAGGATTCAACTAATTTTTCAATTCATTCAACCCCCTTAAATGGAATTTCCGAAGATGAAAGAACGCGTGTTTCTTTACTTTGAAAGAAGATTCCAAATACAAATGTTCATGCCTATAACATTTTAGTTTTTGAGATATAAATATCCTCATAAAAAGAATTCAACTCCTTTTTTAACCCCCAGCCCGTTAAAATGATTCCCCCCCTCAAAAATGCGTGTTTCTTTATTTTTAGAGGAGATTCCAAATACAATTTTTCACGTGGGTAACCTTAAGTTTTTGAGATCTAAGTTTCTCCATAAAAATAATTTTTTCACTTCCTTTCACCCTCCCCCTTAAGTGAATTTTCCGAAAACCAAAAATACTTGTTTCTTTATTTATAACGCAGCTTCTAAATGCCAATTATCACGACTATAACATCTTCAGTTTTGAGATACCGGTACATGTATCCTCATAAAAAGGAATTAAACTCTTTTTTCACCGCCCCCTCCCCCCAAGTCAATTTCCCCCCTAAAATGCGTGCTTCTTTATTTTTAAAGGAGATTCCAAATACTAATTTTCACGTCTGTAACATCTTTAGTTTTTGAGATAAGTATTCTCATACAAAGAATTCAACTAATTTTTCAATTTATTCACCCCCCCCCCTTAAGTAGATTTTCCGAACACGAAAGAACACGTGTTTCTGTACTTTGAAATAAGATTTCAAATACAAATGTTCTTGCCTCTAACATCTTCAGTTTTTGAGATATAAGTATCCTCATGAAAAAGCCCAACTCCTTTTTCACTCCATCCCCGCCCGTTAAATTGGTTTCCCCCACCCAAAAAATGCGTGTTTCTTTATTGTGAAAGGAAATCCAAGTACCAATTTCCACGTCTGTAACCTTCAGTTTTGATATATAAGTTTCTCCAGAAAAAGAATTCAATTTTTTTACTTCCTTTCCCACTCGCCACTCAAGTGAATTTTCCAAAAAAAGTACCCGTTTCTTTAAAAGAGCTTCCAAATACCAATTATCACGACTGTAACTTTCTCAGTTCTTGAGATATATGTATCGTCGTAAAAGGAATTCATCTCCGTTTTCACCCCCCACCCCATCACCAAGGTGATCACGCCCCCCCCCCCAATGCGTGTTCCTTTACTTTTAAAGGGGATTCCAAATACCAGTTTTCACGATTGTTTAACACCTTTAGATTTTTGGTATATATACATACATACATACATTATTATACAAGTAATTCAACTAATTTTTTAATTCTCTACCCCCTCCCCGTTAAGGGGCTTTTCCGTAAACCAAAGAATACGTCTTTCCTTATTTTAAATGGGGATTCCAAATATCAATTTTTACGTCTGCAACATGTTACATTTTTTAGATATACTGTAGATATGCTAATTTTAAAAATTCACCACCTTTTCCAGTTCCCCTTAAGTGGATTTTCCGAACAAAAAATATTTATGTTTCTTTACTTTTACAGGAAATTCCAAATCATCATCATCATCTGTTTACCCTCCAGGTTCGGTTTTTCCCTCGGACTTAGCGAGGGATCCCACCTCTACCGCCTCAAGGGCAGTGTCCTGGAGCTTCAGACTCTTGGTCGGGAGATACAACTGGGGAGTATGACCAGTACCTCGCCCAGGCGGCCTCACCTGCTATGCTGAACAGGGGCCTTGTGGAGGGATGGGAAGATTGGAAGGGATAGGCAAGGAAGAGGGAAGGAAGCGGCCGTGGCCTTAAGTTAGGTACCATCCCGGCATTCGCCTGGAGGAGAAGTGGGAAACCACGGAAAACCACTTCCAGGATGGCTGAGGTGGGAATCGAACCCACCTCTACTCAGTTACCTCCCGAGGCTGAGTGGACCCCGTTCCAGCCCTCGTACCACTTTTCAAATTTCGTGGCAGAGCCGGGAATCGAACCCGGACCTCCGGGAGTGGCAGCTAATCACGCTAACCACTACACCACAGAGGCGGCCGGAAATTCCAAATACCAGTTTTAAAATCTGTAATATGTTACGCATCTGAGATAATTTGCAGATATAATCTTTTTAAAAATTCACTCCATTTCTCATTCCTGTTTACCCCCTATTCATCGGTTTATCCAAAAACACAAAAATACGTGTTTCTTTATTTTCAAAGGAGATTCCAAATACCAATTTTTATGTCTGTAACATCTTCAGTATTTGAGATATAAGTCTCCTCATAATAGGTGTTCAACCAATTTCCCCCTTTTTTCACCTCCCCCCCAAAGGGATTTTCCGGAAACAAAAAATACGTATTTCTTTATTTTTAAAGGAGATTCCAATTACCAACTTTTATGTCTGTAAGCTTTTAAGTTTTTGAGATGTAAGTATCCTCATTTTAAAAATTCAACCCCCTTTTTCACCCCCTTAGCCACGGAATATCCAAAAATCCACCCTTAGTGAGCACCTAGCCGGGATGAGTGGGTCGGACGGTTGAGGCGTTGGCTTTCTAACCCCAACTTGGCAGGTTCGATCCTGGCTCAGTCCGGTGGTATTTGAAGGTGCTCAAATACGTCAGCCTCGTGCAGGTAGATTTACTGGCACGTAAAAGAACTCTTGCGGGACTAAATTCCGGCACCTCGGCGTCTCCGAAAACCGTAAAAGTAGTTAGTGGGACGTAAAGCAAATAACATTATTTATTATTATTAGTGAGCACCTACACCCTAATATATATGTATCCCTAAAATTTCATTCCTTTATGTCCAGTAGTTTTGGCTCGGCGATGATGAATCAGTCAGTCAGTACATACTATTTTATATATATAGATTACAATGGAGTCGCCACTCCCAAAGTGATTTATTAATGACTGATAAATGCTATGAAATGATAAGGGAGAGTGTTTCTGGTATGAATGATGACAGGGAAAACCAGAGTACCCGAAGAAAAACCTGTCTCGCCTCCGCTTTGTCCACCACAAATCTCACATGGAGTGACCAGGATTTGAACCACGGTATCCAGCGGTGAGAGGTCGACGCGCTGCCGCCTGAGCCATGGAGGCTAACTTTATTTCAGTTATATGAGGTCATATTTGATCATATTTTATTTATTTTAGTGATATAGGTCATATTTCGTTATATTTTGAGAATTGTAGTACACATTGAGGCGTTGTTTTTAACAAGGTACCTACATGTTTTCCGTGTCGAATTTCAAACACAGGATTTCAAAATACATATACATATACATATACATATACATATACATATACATATACATATACATATACATATACATATACATATACATATACATATACATATATTTTTCTTTATTTTCTCGAAATAGATAGGTAATAGGTTTAGAAGACGTGATTCCGAGAATGAGATGCTGTACGAAGGTACGCCGAAATATACCAAAAAGCATGCTAATATTTCATTTTTGGTCATTTTTTAGGAAAACAGAATGTAAACTGTGTCTCAGGGCTAATAATACTGAATGAATGTTTAAAGTTTTAATTTACCTACTATCAGTTTGTATGATTAGATGTGTCTGTTATACTACCACTTATCACCTTACGACACGTTTAATGTCAGTAATACTCTAATGCTTGCTAACTATCCCTAAAATGTTTAAGTCATATTTTAAGGGATATTTGCTTGCATATTTTGTACTTCTTTAGGTCATAAACTTCCAAACCCTAATTATCACTCTGCCTACCTTTGCTTGCTTATGTTGAACTGCCCCAGGATCCCGCTGGCCTCTTGGAAGATGATGGCAGACTCGCCATTTATAGCGCCAGCGCCGGTCCGCCGCTGTCTGATATCCGTTCTGTAAAGCATTGACAACACTCAAGAAACACACTGTACCACGGCAGGTGGTCTGGTGATGAATGGTCTCTCGTTTCAACGGGCGGCACGGTGGTGGTCATGTGGCAAAACTATCGCTTATCAAAATATGACGTGTTTGCCACGGGATATGAGTTACAATACGAATAATTTTCAAAAATTCATACACAAAACAAATACAAAATCTCTTTGAGGAAGCAGTTTATACAGTAACCGAACATACTATATCGGTAAGATACTCGTAGTTGTATAGGAGTGAGGTGGTGGTGGTGATTATTGTTTTAAGAGGAAGTACAACTAGACAACCATCCTCTATATGGGCTAATACTAATCAGAGTGAAAAAAGGGAAGGTATCCGACACTTTGAAAAATGAAGATATCGGCCAAAGAAAGACAAGGGCCACGAAGGGCGTGAAAATGGGAGACTCCTTAGGATTCACAAACCTAGTACCGTCGGGGTCGGAAAAGAACAAAACTTGACGAAGGGAGGTCGGATAGGATAGATGAAAGTGAGGAGGCTGGAATAAGTGGAAGCAATGCCAAGACTCAGGCGAGGGCCCCGTGGTCGCCAACTCACGCTCCCAAGTTGATAGCTCCTGAAGCCCCTTTTAGTCGCCTCTTACGGCAGGCAGGGGATATTGTGGGTGTTATTCTACCGCCCTCACCCACAAGAGGAGTATAGGAGGTAAGATTATTTCGTAGGTACTTGTATAACATTAGCTATGACAGAGTGCCAATGGTGCGTTGTAAAATGAGCTTCCGAACTGGATGCTTTGCTTTCCAAATAGTTTTAAGAGTAATAATAATAATAATAATAATAATAATAATAATAATAATAATAATAATAATAATAATAATTTTTTACGTCCATTCATTGCAATAAATGTTAAAGGAAGACAAGTTGTCGTAATTTTGTCCCTCAATAGTTCTTCAACATGCTTGTAACCAATGACACGGAGTTGTCGAATTTCAAAACGCCCCAAATTTCTCTGACCTCGCAGGGATCGAACCCACTGAACACAGTCGAAGGATTTTTTATAATTCCTCTATTACAAGAAAAGAAAATTATTCGTATCGGTATATAATTTGGATACTCCCTATTTCATTGTGACAGTACTGTATTAACCTCAGATGAATTGGGTCATGAAAATTCAGCGTGTTATGCTATAAGGATTTCAGCTCCTAACCGAAGCCCTTCTAGCAGCTTATCCATTAAGCAAAGTGCCTTTAAAGCTTGTTAAAAACCAAGACGTCGGGAAACTTATGGCTTATATTCCACTCAAGCATCAACACTTCTATGATGAAATAATGAACTGGCCTACTGATGGTTGCTAAGAAGGTCAGTAACCAAATGCAGGGTTCTTGTACTCCCATGTCTACGTATTTGTTAAGTTTATTCGTGGCAAATATAAAATACAAATGATATTATAAGCAGCTATCGAATGTATGATAAAAGAGTCTCAGTCGAGAAACTTCAAACAATCTTTTGCAGCCAGATTGAAAGAACAAACCTAATTCTACTTTATATCCATTCCTTCATCGAGGTACCATGATTTTTTATTTTTTAGGATGTTTCTTTTAATCCACAGACATTTTTATTTAGTTTTCTCGATACTCGGTTTGATTAACAGAGTCTCTTTTAGCATTGGCCGATTCAAATATCCATTTTCGGCGAAATTCTAATCTGTAAGCTGCTTGTATCAGCTGACCACGAAGTCGTGCTTGTGGCAACGTACAGCCGTTGTTCCAAATTTGGTTGCTTGGCTGCTACGTTCCATCTATTGAAATCAGATGTACTATGCCGTATCTGCTATTCGTCCTTTCACATAACTGAAAATTAGCATACAGTTTTGTCCGAATTATAATCCATCGATATAAATGTAATTAGCGTTCGTCTGCAATATTAGTTAAATCAGCAAATATTCCTTTATTTAACGTGCTGCAACACGTTAATAAAAAATGTCATCAGTTAGATTTCTGTTAGTTTATTAGCATACCGCGTGGAAACAAAAGAGCATAAAACGATTCAATGAGATTTACTTATTAAAAGAAGTAGCGTTCGATTATAGGAATGAAACTCGGTGAATAATCGACCTAGTTACTATCTAAAGTATCACAGAACAATTTTTCTACCCAGCAAATATTTTCCCTAATAACATCATGCATTGAGGGGGAATTCATTATCAAATCACATGTGTCGAGTGATTTTTTGGAGTCTGTGTCTAAACTTGGAATTTTTGTCACTTTCAAAAATGTAAAGAAAAAATGTTCGTACTCAACCTTCATGTTACGAGAAATTGGCATTCAGCCCATAACCCCAAAATTCACGAACATAGTAGATGCGAAATTTTCAGCTCTCTGTTATGTTCTGTTGATTAACACAGGTCTTTCTCTTCCTGACCTTTCCCAAATTTATTGAGGTTGGCACTTGAAGTGGATTTGGGCCTGTTTGACGGGCAGATGGCCTTCCTGGTGACAATCATAAGTGGACGTGGTAATGTGATGTGTAGTGTAGAGATGAAGAAATGTGCATTAAGACGAACAAAAACACAAAGTTCTCGAGGCAGAGGAATTAGCCGGCCGGGAATCGATCGTGACGCCCTCTGACCCGAAAGCCAGTACACTGACCATACAGCCAAGGAGTATTTTAAATATTGGTGGCTCGTTTTTCGAGTGCAGTTACTGTTGTGCAGATTTTAAACACTTCTAATATCAGAAAAGCACTTTGGACATACTGTAATAAATACACCAGTAATAAAAACATTATTCAGAACTTCGATTGATTAGGTTACCTTGTTGTACAGTTTTTAGTTACTTCGGCAAGTAAGAGTTTAAATCTACACAATATGCTGTAATGCCAATTTTACGAGCTCTTTTATCATTTATGCTAGAATAAAGTATCTGAGATGATTGACTGACAATCGAACCTTTCTTCTTCTTCCCTCTTTAACGAAAGTTCGTAGTGTATTTCTCCTAACATTCGATATTAATTTATATTCAGACTCCTTGGTGTGTGTTAGTTAATCGTCAGTCATTTAAACAATAGTCTTTATTAATGTTTATTTCTAATTTTATCTAAAGAGATTTTTAAAAATTTGCTTTACGTCGCACCGACACAGATAAGTATTTTGGCGGCGATGGAATAGGAAAGGGCTAGGAGTGGGAAGGAACGAAAACCATCTTCAGGGCAGCCGACAGTGGGGTTCGAACCCATTATCTCCCGAATGCAAGCTCACAGCTGCCCTAACCACTCGGCCACTTGCTCGGTCTAAGAGTTTTATTTACAAGGTTTAATTTCCTCACTCACTTCAGCTTATCCCAGTTATTTCTTGGGTCTCTGGAGCCACCCATTCTCATACTGCTTTTGGTTGGGGATAAAGGCCAGATGCCTTTCCTGACACCACGCGATTTTTGAGATGAAAATCTCAATCCAGGTTTCGAGCTAGTTTCTGGGTGGAAAGCCAGCAGCTAAGTCACTGACCTGATCACGTCACCAACTCAAATGGATTTTGGGGGTGTTAATGTGTCAACCGACTGAAACGCCCAATATATTATTGTCATTGTTGAATCTTCAGTCCGAGGTTGGTTGCATTCTCAGCAGATTTACCATCGGCTGTCATAGGTAGCCTACAGGTCACTGAAGAGGCGTACGGGAGAAATAAGGTAGTTCCCTTTGCTTTCCTCACCATGTCAGAAGTTGCTGACCGACCGAGTGGCTGCGCGGTTTGAGTCACGTAATTGTCAGCTTGAATTTGGGTGATAGTCGGTGCATGTAACAACAGAAGGTGCTGTAACATATCAATTTGTAAAGCCCATTGAAAGGCATAAAGTAACCGACTTTATGGGCATCACTTTCACACCATTCATCACAGGGCCTGTCTGCTTAAGGAATGGTGTTAGTAGCACCGCTCATACCTCATTCACACGCTGTCAAAGCCAAGGATGAGACTGAGACAAGTCAATGAAAGTAACAAACTTGCTCTAGTCCAAACCAAGAGACGCAGTGTATACTGCATCTCGGGAGAGTTTGATCTGAGCAGACATCCGTACGGGCCACCTATCTCAGAAGAGATAGATGGTTTAAGAAGTACCGATACCGGTGCACCTTTGGCGCTCCTCTGTCGGTCTTTAACGAATGTGGAGAAAATATCTTGTAATTTTGTTTATGATGGGTTAGTTAATGATTTATTTAAATTTTAAGAAATTTTACCAGATAACACGAGTTTGTTTCTTTTCCTGACAGGGCTGACACAGAGATTCTACAGAATACAGCAATGGTTAGACCTGAATGGTCGCCCATCCATGTACTAACCACGCCGGATGTTGCTTTTAAAAGTGCAACGGCATATACCGTATACTGTATATTGCGCTAATTTATACATGGATAAATAATATTGTCCGCCTCTGTGGTGTACTGGTTAGAGTGATTAGCTGCCACCCCCGGAGGCCCGGGTTCGATTCCCGGCTCTGCCACGAAATTTGAAAAGTGGTACGAGGGCTGGAACGGGGTCCACTCAGCCTCGGGAGGTCAACTGAATAGAGGTGGGTTCGACTCCCACCTCAGCCATCCTGGAAGTGGTTTTCCGTGGTTTCCCATTTCTCCTCCAGGAAAATGCCGGGATGGTACCTAACTTAAGGCCACGGCCGCTTCCTTCCTCTTCCTTGTCTATCCCTTCCAATCTTCCCATCCCCTCCACAAGGCCCCTGTTCAGCAGAGCAGGTGAGGCCACCTGGGCAAGGCACTGCACATCCTCCCCAGTTGTATCCCCCGACCCAGAGTCTGAACTCCAGGACACTGCCCTTGAGGCGGTAGAGGTGGGATCCCTCAATGAGTCCGAGGAAAAACCTACCTTGGAGGATAAGCAGATCAAGAAATAAAATAATATTGCAGATGTTGGGTGTTTTGAATAGCAGCATTTATTTCGGCATTTAGCGATGTACCCGACTCGGTCATCTAGAGTTTCCAAGGAAAAGCTAAGTGAAAGAAAGAACATCATTCGAGTTATCTTGTGGAAGAATTAAGGATTAACATCTTGCCATTCGAGTTAACTTAGACTTGGGAGTGAAAGAGTAAACTAATATGTGCTCAGAAACTTAAAGTAAGGTAGCATAGAATGAAAATGAAATGGCGTATGGCTTTTAGTGCCGGGAGTGTCCGAGGACAGGTTCGCCTCGCCAAGTGCAGGTCTTTCGATATGACACCCGTAGGCGACCTGCGCGTCGTGATGAGGATGAAATGATGATGAAGACACATACACCCAGTCCCCGTATCAGCGAAATTAACCAATGATGGTCAAAATTCCCGACCCTGCCGGGAATCGAACCCGGGACCCCTGTGACCAAATGCCAGCACGCTAACCATTTAGCCATGGAGCCGAACGGTAGCATAGAATAGTCTGTGGATATAGTCAGTGCGGCAAGGTACGTAGATTCTATTAGCGTTTGACCGAGCGAGTTGACCGTGCGGTTAGGGTCGCACAGTTGTGAAATTCCATTCGCGTGATAGTGTGTTCGAAGATTACTGTCGACAGCCCTGAAGATAATTTTCCATGGTTTCTCATTTTCACACCAGGCAAATGCTGGAGCTATTCCTTAATTAAGGCCACGGCCACTTTCTTGCAACTCCTGGCCCTTTCCTACACCATCGTCGCCATAAGACCTTTCTGTATCGATGCGACATAAAGGAAATCGTAAAAATGAAAAATCAAATCAGCGTTTGGATTTCGTCCTAGAATTTCGAGTACAGTCAAAAAGCACAAGTTACGAAAGTTGATACAGTTGATTGATTACGAAATCAGAGTGATAGTAATTATAAACCGATCCCCTTTATCTCAAACCGGGCGAGTTGGCCGTGCGATCAGGATCGCGCAGCTGTGAGCTTGCATCCGGGAGATAGTGGGTTCGAACTCCACTGTCGGCAGTACTGAAGATGATTTTCCGTGGTTTCTCATTTTCATACCAGTATGCTGCGACTGTACCTTAATTAAGGCCACGGCCGCTTCCTTCCCACTCCTAGTCTTCTCTGTCCCATCGTCGCCATAAGACGTATCTATGTCGGAGCGTCGCATAGCAATAGCATTTATCTCAAAGGAACTATTAGCAATTCCTGTGTTAACAGCCGAAATTTCTACAGTTTGGACAAATATCGATCCACTAAACAAAATGAGAGCACAGATATTAGAACTTGAGCTTGGAATGATGTGGTCCAGCAGCCTCATTATGCCCTGAGGTCATCTACGCCCCAGTACTTTTGTAATTACTGGAAGATTCAGGTTAGACTTCACTACCAGCTGACTGCAGAGAATAAGAAACTGACCTCTATCCACAAAATAAGTTTGTACAGCGCTGTCTGTACAATCGTAATTTCCATATACTGATGTATTGTTTACTTTGTAGAGGACAATACTTAAAATTGAAAATACTGACTACGGTAATCCAATCATTACATTTAGGCAAGAATAAAAGTGCTTTGTGAAGTCCCTCCTCTAGGCTTTCTACAAAGAGTTCTATAAAAAAATCTTGTCATCATCGTATTATCAATCACCCTAATCCTAATCATTTCATCAATAAAAGATCCATATTTTAGAAATACATTTACCATAAATATGGATCTTATATCTATTGACCTAATATCCAGTTTTTTAAATACAGAAGCTTTGAGTGTAGCACTGAGTGCAGTTGTGCGAACTCGCTGGAGGAACCGTAACGTCTAAATTAAATAATTTAATACAATAATTGTCACTGTTTTCGTGGTATTAGGGTGTGTACTGAGACTGGTTTCGAGTTCGATTACCGACTCTGCCAGAGATCTATAATCTGGAATTAGGCCCGGAACGGCGTGCATTCAACGTCATGAGAGCAATTGATTGGCATCCCCGGAATTTTTCTAAAACCAGTTTTGCTAAAGGACTCTCTTTCCAATAGAAATCTGTAATAGTTAAGAGTACTAATGCGTACCTAAGGTTATGCGATTATCATGGATGAACAAAATCCGCAAGTTATACTCTAGTTGCGAGCAAAAGAGGGAGTAATTACTTCTTAATGGTTTTACATGTTACAGAAAAAAATTCAGGGAATGGGAAACACTATTGGTAATCTACACGAAAATCAGAATGTAAAAGAACAGCAATAATTGATCTGAAGGTGAATTATTAACAACTTTAATCTTTAATTTTGTCTTCCACATGGCTAGTTGTACATCACAAATGCTTCATGTAAATTAAATTCTGATGATGCTTTTCTCAAAAACTTCCGTCAGTTTGGAAATGTGGGAAGATAGATGAATGTGGATTGGGGAACGTTTCGTTAGAAAATGAAACATTGGGAAGTACTGTATATCCTTTGGGGAAGTTGGACATAAATGGACTGGCATAAATTATATATCCTTGGGAATTATATACTGGAAGAAAACATTTCGGGAAAATTTTGTGTGGGAAAAAATGAGGCATTGGAAAATATGGACTGGGAATAGTTGAGTAAAGATGAGCTGATATTTCACTCCTCGGCCAAACTGAAAGTGACTGCTGCCTTTTCCCAGGGTGTGAAGAGGTCGAAACGCTGGGGGTTGCTCTGCTAATACTGTTCTAAAGGCGAACAAATGCGGAATAATCGGCATCATACGGTTCGGTCTCGTTCGCTCAGATTTAGAAAAGGTGAAACTGGAAGTCTATGAAGAGGTTCATTACTTGGCGGAAGATGTCGGCAATAATGTTTTAAGCAATTAAAATGATCAAACCCTGATTTCAATTGAACTATGCATATTATTTTATAATGGTGTTTCTGTACTATTTGCAGAATTTTACGAAAATTGGCCTATTCAAGTGCGGCCCGCGAACATGACTAAGGTTTCCAAAATGGCCCTCGAGCCCTTAAATTGGAAACCCCTGCTCTATAGCCTCCTGACAGTTCTTTTCAAACCTAATGGATAGGTCTTTCTATATAGACCTAAATATTATGATAGGCTGCCACAATGAACGCACAGAGGGTTCCTTTTTTTTAACAATATGATTTACGTGGAACCGACACAGATATGTTTTATGGCGACGATGGGATAGGAAAGGGCCAGGAGTGTGAAGGAAATTGCCATGACCTTAGTTAGTTAAAGTACAGCCCCATTATTTGTCTGGTGTGAAAATGGGAAACCACAGAAAACCATCTTCAGGGCTGCCGTCAGTGGGGTTCGAACTCACTATCTCACAGCTGCACGCCCCTAATTGCACGGCCAACTCACTTGGTATCGATCTCTGCACTGCCGATGTAGGCTCCCTATAATCAAGTTTGAGGTCAACAATTCAGACTCCTTTTGTAATTTAATGCACGACGTGATGCTCTTGGTGGGTTAGTGGAGGTTTCTTGACAAAATATGGAACGCATGCCTACCACCATATCCAAAGTTTTTTTTAAAATTTTGAAGCTCCATAGCTCCGAAACTATGCCCTTTTTGGATATAGGTCCCCTGTTATGACCGCCTCTGTGGTGTAGTTGTTAGTGTGATTATTGATTAGACGGAGGCCCGGGTTCGATTTCCGGCTCTGCCACGAAATTTGAAAAGTGATACGAGGGATAGAACAGGGTCCACCCAGCCTCGGTAGGTCAAATGAGTAGACTTCAGCCATCCTCAAAGTGGTCTTCCGTGGTTTCCCACTTCTCCTCCAGGCAAATGCCGAGATGGTGCCTAACTTAAAGCCACGGCCGCTTCCTTCCCTCTTCCTTGTTTATCCCGATCTTCCCATCTCCCCACAAGGCCCCTGTTCAGCATAGCAGGTGAGGTCGCCTAGGCGAGGTACTGGTCCTCCTCCCCAGATGTATCCCCACGACCCAAAGTCTCATGCTCCAGGACACTGCTCTTGAGGCGGTAGAGGTGGGATCCCTCGCTGAGTCCGAGTGAAAAATCAACCCTGGAGGGTGAACGGATTCAGAAAGGAAAAAAAAAAAAAAGGAAAAAGATAGGTTTTCTCTTCAAATATTAGTTTGCCGTCCCACACAGCATACTAAGCGTTGTCGGTGTTATTTAGAATCACTCTGTATATCGCAAACATAGTCCAGAAAGGATTCTTTACGTGCAGAAGTAATAGTAAATCGATTTGAAAGTACATCACTAACTCATTAAAGACCTCTTCCTCCTCCTTCTTCTACCGACACTTCTCCTGAACCGAGCAAGTGGCCACGCGGTTTGGGTCGCGTAGCTATCAGCTTGCATTCTGATGACAGTGGGTTCGAACTCCACTGTCGGCAGCCCTGAAGATGGTTTTCCGTGGTTTCCCATTTTCACACGAGCCAAATGCTGGGGCTGTACGTCAGTTAGGGCCACGGCCGCTTCTTTTCCACTCTCAGCACTTTTCTATCCCATCGTCGCCATAAGACCTACCTATCGGCGCGACGTAAAGAAAATTGTAAAATAAAAGTATTAAAAACGTTTCCCCATATCGTGGTAGGATTACAGGTGAGAACTGTCATGCATGCCAACTTAGACCTGTTTTACGGCCTAAGGCACTAATAAATAAATAAATAAATAAATAAATAAATAAATAAATAAATAAATAAATAAATAAATAAATAAATAAATAAATAAATAAATAAATAAATAAATAAATAAATAAATTAAATAAATAAATAAATAATCTGTTTCTGTGGTGGTTGGTAGTGTGATGTGTGTTTATGAAAAATATATTCATTGAGACAGTCATAAACAACCAGACGTGGCGCAAATCTCCGATCTCAGAACCGAACCTCAGATCCTCCAAATCAAGGCCCACAACACTGAACATTCAACCAAAGATCCGCACACGAACTCATTTCGGACATTAGTGCAATGGAAAGTTTCAAACATAGCCAACATTAAGAAAATAATGCATCATATCAGAAAGCTGAGACCTGGTGCGTAGGATTCTAGGAAGTAGTCTAAATCACATGATACTTCCACATTGTCCAAGTGTGAGCTGTTCTCTTCCGAGGTCAGCTGCGAGCTAGGTGATTCAATTCCATCTAACAGATCATTGAGCTGTTTATCTGTAGACTAGATAAGTTGAACAAAAGAGGTGCCAGTCTGTACGGCTCATTCCCTGACACCCACCTTCCTAGCTGATAGTATTAATTCACGTTTCATGAGAGGATTAGGAAGCTCACCGTTCAGAGATCTCAGAATCGTTCCCACACTCTGGCGACACCTTTAGCCTACTAATGTGGGGAATGCTTTATGCCTATCATAGGGGCATTCAACGAATTTTACGGGATAGGCCGTAGTTCCTCATATAACTGACAGTAAATTTTCCGGTGTAACGTACATATTAACAGCGACCAGATATACTGATGAATGGTGGTATACTGATTTAAGCTGAGTAGAGAGCGTTACTTATGATATGAATATCTTGGCAATTAAAGGCGATTGCAAAAATGTATTTGAACTTCTTACAAAGGAAACAACTTGGAGAAGATCCAGAGGAAATCAGCACGATTTGTTCTGGGCAATTTCCGACAAATTACGAATATGTTGCAAACTTTGGGCTAGGAAGACTTGGGAGTAAGGAGACAAGCTGCTCGACTAAGTGGTATGTGCCGCGCTGTCAGTGGAGAGATGGCGTGGAATAACATTAGTAGACGAATAAGCTTGAATGGAGTATTTAAAAGTAGAAAAGGTAAACAATATGAAGATACGGTTGGCATTAAAGAGGACAAGTTGGGGTAAATATTCGTTTACATGAAGAAAAATTAGGGATTGGAATAATTTCCTTGAAATCATTTAAGAAAATACTAGTTAAACAACTGTCCGGCCCCGCGGTGTCCTCAGGCGGCCCCGGGTTCGATTCCCGGCCTGGTCAATGGTTTTTAATTGAAATAGATTAATATCCCTGGCCTGGGGACTGGGCGTTCGTGTCGTCCTTAACGTTCCTTGCCTCATATTCAATACTCTACACTTCCGTAATTCAATTACACGCAGGTTTCTCTCAAAAGATCTTCATAGGTCGACGCCACGAACAAATATCATTAAAAAAAGGTAAACAACTGATAGGGAATTTGCCACCTGGACGACAGTCCTAAATGCATATCTGTGGTAAATGATGACGATGAAACACTCCTATAGAACACTTGTTGTAATGATTCACATTGAAAATTCCAATTTGATACTTCCCTTGTGAATGTGGTGTTATTTTACAATTGGTTTTACGTCGCACCGACGCAAATAGGTTTTACGGCGACGATGGGATAGGAAAGGGCTAGGAGTGTGAAGGCAGCAGCCGTGGCCTTAATTAAATTACAGACCCAACATTAGTCTGGTGTGGAAATGGGGAAACACGTAAAACCATCCTCAAGGCTGACAACAGTGAGGTTCGAACCTATTATCTCCCGAATACTGGATACTGGCCGCACTTAAGCGACTGCAGCTACCGAGCTCGGTTTTCCTGGAATATTCACGCAGAACGTTTCCAAGATATTCGCAGTAGATTAATGTAGATTGAGATGAAATCGAACCACTAAACGGTGAAGTGTTGGTGATTATTATTATTATTATTATTATTATTATTATTATTATTATTATTATTATTATTATTATTATTATTATTATTATTGCTGAGAAATTACAACTGGGCCACAATCCTTTCTTAACATTAATTCGGGGGAAAATATGAGATGTCTGACCCTTCGAAGACAGAGGTTGTCGGCAAATGAAAGGGAATGGCAAGGAAGGCTGGGCCTCACAAACCTAATACTAGCTGGGTCGGAAGAGAACAACAGTCGACCGAAGGAGGTAAGATAAGAAGAATGAAAGCGAGGAAATGAGCACAAGTAGGTGGAAGCAATGCAGTCTCAGCTAAGGACGCGTGGTCGCCATTCTACGTTTCACAGTTGAGAGCTCTGAGGGATACCCCTTTTAGTCGCCTCTTACGACCAGCAGGAGATACCGTGCATGCATTCTATGCTCCTCACACACATGGGCAGGGGCTGCTTAGCCGAGGCGGCAAAGGCGCGTTAGTTCATTTGGAAGGACGTGGTTCGATTCCCCATCAGGAAGTTAAAAACATAGAAACGAGATTTCAACTTCTGGAGAGGCAAATGATCCTGAGGTTCACTCAGCGTAGTCTACACAAAAATGAACAACGGGTTAATTCCTGGGGACAGAGGCGGCCAGGCATAGAGCTAAACACTTAATCCTACTTAGTGTCGAGGTAAGGGTCTTAATGGTCTGAACGGAGATTTTTAAAGCACACGACACGGGTTGTCAGCTTGGAAAAGTGGACGGGCAACCAAAGGGTCCGTATTTTAATCTGGTTCTACTTCCACTTACCCGTGGCAAGCTTATCGCTGTCAATTTTCCTATCCGAAACTTATTCACCACTCGCGAATTTGATTCTCGTTCATTTTCATGCCTTTTGATGTCCCTTCCCCTCCTTTTACAGATACATAAATTGGATCTCTTACCGTTTCTCAATGAAGGAATGTTTTTCTCTTAAGGCAATAATAGCCACCTTCATCACTACTTAGAGAAGTACCGCCTTGGAGAGACATGTGAAGATCAATTGAACTAAATTTTGATTGCAACACGTTACGACTGTGACTTCCTGTTCGAAGAAGAAAATTGACACTGAACGTGGGTTCATGAAGCCAATAAACCGATTTTCGTTGTAAGCATGACGGAAATAGCATTTCCTGTAGGGTGCCTGTTAAAATATATGACGAAGAAATTCTGGAGATATGTCCTTTCAATCGAGTATACGTAAGAACAATAGGCCTACATAGTGAAACAACAACACCAGAAATCTATGCATATAAAGTTAAGTCTCCATTACGTTAAATGTCTGTCTGTGTGTGTGTGTGTGTGTGTGTGTGTGTGTGTGTGTGTGTTTGTAAGGGCTAATATATTTTTTGGAATGTGCTTTACGTCGCACCGGCACAGATAGGTACTATGGCGACGATGGGATAGGAAAGGGCTAGAAGTGGAAAGGAAGCGGCCGTGGTCTTAATTAAAGTACAGCCCCAGAATTTGCCTGGTGTGAAAGTGGGAAACCACGGAAAACCATATTCAGGCCTGCAGACAGTGGGATATGAACCCACTATCCCCCGAATGCAAGCTGACAGCTACGTGACCCAAACCCTGCAGCCACCCGCTCGGTGAGGGCTAATATCAAGAACTACCGAACGGATTTTGATGTGGGTTTCATTTTTTTGGGTTCTATTTGCTTTACGTCGCACCGACACAGATAGGTCTTGTGGCGACGATGGGATAGGAAAGGCCTAGGAATGGGAAGGAAGCGGCCGTGGCTTTAATTAAGGAAACCACGGAAAACCATCTTCAGGTCTGCCGACAGTGGGGTTCGAACCCACTATCTCTTGAATAATGGATACTGGCCGCACTTAAGCGACTGCAGCTATCGAACTCGGTGGGTTTCATTTTTGTATAGAGTATTTATTGAGGGAGGTTTAGGTGTATGAATCATTAAGCTACGGCATAAGGGAACAGAGCGGTGATGATTTTACTGAATGAAGTAAAGAAGCAGGCCACCGAGTCGTTTCTTGGCTTACGCTGCCTAAACCATCAGCGATAGACCCCAAGTACGTTTTCAAAAATGATATAAAACACTCGACAAAGAAAGTCTACGGTGCTATAAACAGTGACAGCACATATAGCACATAGCACACCCCGGCATTGTATTATATAATTTTGCATATTCTGCATTATATTATTCAATTCAAAAGTTAAACGAAGAAGCTTTTTGCTTCAGCATTTTGAACGTCTGTGATCTTAAGACCAGTGGTTGTATGTGTAGGGATTCTGTCTGATTTTTGAGGCGGTGATGGACTGTGTAACTTTTAGGACTCACGTGGATTTATCGTCCGAAATGTCATCATTTATAATTTTGGTGCGGTCTTATTAATTTATCATGGCACAGTTAGATCTCAGACGTCATGTTATATTCTAACTTATGACCATCCAGTTGCATTAGCTGAAAAATTACTGCAACTGCACTCAATTTTTAAGAAGTTGCTTTTTATCATAATATTATAGGTTTAACGTTCCTCTAACTACTTATACGATTTACGGAGACTTCCAGATAGTGACAGTTTATCATGCAGAAGTATTTGATATTGGATTCTCCTAGTCATCGTTATGATTAACGCAATGCCATCGGTCCGAGCCGGAATCGAATCCATCGACTTCCGGTTCAGCGATCCACTACTCAACCGTCTGAGGCACTCGGCCCTGTCCAAAGTTATACAGCCGTTACGCTGACCAGCAGACTCCAATATCTACACTCTACTTTTCTGAGTTGTATTCAGGAGTTCATTCGAGAGAGTGCTGGTAATCGAACCCAGGCCAACTGAACGGAATGGTACTTTGACTACCTCAGGACAATGGCAGAATTTTCATTTATTTTAACTTCCTCATACAAGTCCAAATACCTTATTTTTATACATTTTTTACACACTTTTATATATATTACAATTTGCTTTAAGTCGCACCGACGCAGATAGGTCTTATGGCAACGATGGGATGGGAAAGTGCTGGGAGTAGAAAGGAAGCGGCCGTGACCTTAATTAAGGTACAGCCCCAGCATTTGCCCGGTATGAAAATAGGAAACCACGGAAAACCATCTTCAGGGCTGCCGACAGTGGGGTTCGAACCCAATGCAAGTTCACAGCTGCGCGACTCTAACCGCATGGCCACTTGCTCGGCAATACACAAACACTGCCGACCCCTAGCAACTGGGAAAAGGCCAAAAAAAAAAAAAGTACATGGTTCAAATGCTAATAATTTCTTCAGAACATAGGCCTACTAATGCACATGTCCTGTGAATATGAACTTCCTGTCTTTAGTCTTTCAAGGTGTTCTGGTTTTTATGAACATGAGTGTAGTAACAATAATGTCTGATGGTAAACTTAGATTAACTGTCTACATCTTGAAAGTATATAACCAGAATATCGGAATTGTTCCTGTAGCGTCAAAGATTTGAACTCAGAACTCATCCCAACCCCATATTCGATCAAAAAGGGCTAAATTGCTCCACATTATTTTTTGGTAAAATATGGACTCAAGAGGAACCCTAATAGGATAGATTCAGTCCCCTAAAAGCTAATTTGGTAACACTGCTTGCTACCACAATCCCTCAGATAAAGGGCTGTTTCACAGGCTATCAGTCGAGACATGTAACACAGGCTCACTTTGGAGACTACATAAGTTAAAGGATAGCCTCCTTTCAATTAAATTTGAGAAGATCGAACATTGTTTAACTACTAGTGCATAAGAGAACCTCGTAGATAATAACAAAGCAAGTTTAAGTGTTTTTATTTTCGATGTATTAACAGATAGGTCTACAGATTTTATTGAACCAGTCGGAAAAGAGCACATTATCCTTGGAGTTAACTGCAATATGTAAATTCGTCTGAGATAATTTTGAGAAGCCTATCATTAAACATTTTCTAATAATAGGTCATGACTGCATTAAATGTTTTCAATCTACAATATGTATGTACCTCCGTCGATAGCTGATTTTTGTACGTTGTTATGTATCCAGGTCAATGCTGTTAAGAAGCGGGGCCACACAATAGGATGGCTGGCAGGGATTTAAAGGTTTCTTAGTCTGAGATCCATGAACAGTATGCTAATACTGATCTGTATACATTTCTCCCTAATGTTTATGTAATATCCGCGGCTTTGACGTCCAAATATTTCTCTATGACGCCTTACTCTGAAGATAATTGAAGTTAACACTTCTCTGTCAGCTTTGCTGTGTTGTTTGATTTCTCTAGTCCAAGAACTGTCAGTTTATTATTAGTCAGAACTTTCTCAACCACGATTATTGAAGACTGTGCAGTAGAGATTACCTTAGCCTCTAATGCACCAGATTTTCGCTCCAAAAGTAATACATAATCATCATAAAGGTATCTTTAAAAATATTTACTAATTAAAAGTCATAATATGATGAGTTTTGACTGTTTCTTCATATATGCAAAGCTATTCAATTAGCTACGAATTTCAGACTTTATTTTGTGGTTTAACGTCGTTCTAACACATCGAAGGTTTTTGGCGACGCAAGGACGGGAAAAGGCTAGGATTCGGAAGGTAGCGACCGTGGCCTTAATTAAGGAACAGCCCACAGCATTTGCCTGATGTGAAAATGAAAAACTATGGAAAACGATCTCTAGGGTTGCTGACGGGGTTATTCAAATCCACCATCTTCCTAACCGCACGGCCAACTCGCTCGGTACACTTAAGTCTTAGAGCATGTCCATGCTCATGAATCCTCAGGGATATACATTTACCTTAACTGTTTAATGAAATTGTTCTATGTTTATATTTCTCGCATGTAAAGAAGGTGTACCCTATTTATATGCCGCGCGCTTTTCATTCCACTGTGGCCAATTGTCAGGTCAATAGGATCCTTCCTAGCATCAGCTGGAGGAATTGGCGATCCTCAAAACTTCGTTCTTCTCTTCTCAATGATGTCCGAGCTTCGTATGCTTCTTCTGGAATTACGCTTTTCAATATGACACAGACTTTGCGCGAGATCAATGCGAATTTTCTTCTGGTTGGAGTTTTTGCTGTTTCACTTATCTAGATTCATTCACTTTTCTATACAAAATGGAAGCATTTGTTGCTGTTTTATTAACCAGACGGTAAAAATATCGAAAATAACATTTTTCGGGTTTCATTTTGTTGAAACAATACTCAACTTTCTAAGAGAATGCATAGTTAGCATGCTTTCTTCCAACTGGCTGTACGTCGCACCAACACAGATAGGTCTTATGACAACAATGGGATAGGAAAGGCCTACGACTGGGACGGAAGCGGCCGTGACCTTAATTAACGTACATCTCCAGCATTTGCCTGGTGTGAAAATGAGAAACCACGGAAAGCCATCTTCAGGACTGCCGACAGTGGGGTTCCAAACCACTATCACAGCTTGGCGCCCCTAACCACACGGCCAACTAGCCCGGTTAGCTAGCATGTAAAATATCCTTTGCAGATATGCAATGCTGCACATTTAAGGGTTAGTTTGGTCAGTATGGGGCAATATACTCCGTAAGTCTGTGAGGATCGGCCTACAAAATGTATAAAAGTGTGTAAACATTCATAAATATAAGGTATTTGAACTCGTGAAAGGAAGTTAAAAGAGTCGAAAACTGATGCCGTTGTCCTGAGGTAGACAACGTACCATTACGTTAAACTGATCTGGGTTCGATTACCAGCACTCTCTCGGATGAACTCCTGAATACAACTCGGAAAAGTATAGTGTATATATTGAAGTCTTCTGGTCAGTGTAACCACTTCTTCGGCTGTATAACTGGGGCAGGGCCGAGTGGTTCAGACGGTTGAGTGGTGGATCGCTGAACCGGAAGTCCATGTATTCGATCCCGGCTCAGACCGTGGTATTTGTGGGTACTTATTACGCTAACCAGAAAACTCCAATATCAAATACCACTATCTCGAAGTCTCCGGAAACCGTAAAAATAGTCAGAGGAACGCCAAACCTAAAACATTATTATTTAAAACAACTTCTAAATAAAATACACACATTTGCAATCATTTTTCAGCTAATGTAGCTAGATGGTCATATGTTTGAATAGAACATGAACTGAGATCTAACTGTGTCATGATAAATTAATAAGACCACAAAGAAATTATAAATGGTGAAATTTTGCGTTATACCTCCGCGCTGAGCAGTCCATCACTGATTCTAAAATCAGACAGGTTTTCAGATAATCCCTACACATACAACCACTGGTCTAATATCAAAGACGTTCAAAATTCCGAGCCAACAAGAGCAGTGAAAATGTATAGCAAGTAATTAGACAATAATGATCCTAAATGATCAGCAAACCAAATAGGTTTAGCTTGAGAAGTGAGTTTTGAATTAAACCTCCTAGTGAATCAATTAGGACACAGGAGACGGTGCATGGCTTTGGCGCCGTAGGGTGTCAAAAGTTTGACACGTTTCGGATATGGTGATTGGTGAGCCTTCCACGTTTCCTTCCAAGAAACCTCCACCAATTTAACCTACAACCTGTTTTCCAGTCAGTGATCGGGTCAGGGATGGAATGAACGAAGCCCCATCTTGCGATAAGGATAGGAATTGTCCCAGCTACCGAAGCCTGTCGCACTCCTCAGGGGCAATGATTGATGACTGACAGATGGAATTAAATGATAGTGGAGAGTGTTGCTGGAATGAAAGACGACAGGGAAAACCGCAGTACCCGGAGAAAAACCTGTCCCACCTCCGCTTTGTCCAGCACAAATCTCACATGGAGTGACCGGGATTTGAACCACGGTATCCAGCGGTGAGAGGCTGGCGCGCTGCTGCCTGAGCCACGGAGGATTACCAATTTAACGAGAGCATTAAATTGCGAAAGAAGGGGTTCGAATTGCCGACTTCCAACTTGATTAAAGGGTCGTCATTGGTTGTGCAGATGTTGGTGCACATGGTCAAAGACGTGTAGTTCTGTGCTCAGTATTTCATTTACTGCGTGGATTCTTGTAATAAGCTCCTCCTTTTGTGGTAGAGAAGTTTCGTATACGTAAAGTGCGCTTATCTCCGCACCGACAAACACAGCCTGATACAGCTGAGCATAGAAGGCGTAATAAAAGGGGAATGTGGTCGTGGGGGAATTATATTCTGGGCTCAGAACCTCCGGCAGTCGTTCGACAACTCTGATAGGGGAAGAAAAAAGTCCTTGATAGCCGCCAACCTCCTGTGAGAAGACGGCGCCACGTTGTTATTATTCTTTCTTCGATTTCGGCCCTCTATAGACCACGTAAAATAAGTTCCTCGTGTCTCCTTTCTTGATTTTCAGTCACTTCTCCAGTACTTCTTCATCCTTTTCTTCTTCTTTATCTGTTTACACTCCAGGGTCGGTTTTTCCCTCAGACTCAGCGAGGGATTCCATTTCTACCGCCTCAAGGGGAATGTCCTGGAGCTTCAGAATATGGGTCGGGGATACAAGTGGAGAGGATGACCAGTACCTCGCCCAGGTGGCCGCAACTGCCATGCTGAACAGGGGCCTTACGGGGGATAGGGAGATTGGAAGGGATGGGCAAGGAAGAGGGAAGCGGCCGTGGTCTTAAGTTAGGTACCATCCCGGGATTTGCCTGGAGGAGAAGTGGGAAACCACGGAAAACCACTTCCAGGATGGCTGAGGTGGGAATCGAAACCACCTCTACTCAGTTGACATCCTGAGGCTGAGTGGACCCCGTTCCAGCTACTTTTCAAATTTCGTGGCAGAGTCGGGAATCGAACCCGGGCCTCCGGGGGTGGCAGCTAATCACACTAACCACTACACCACAGAGGCTGACCTTCATCCTTTTACTGTGTTCTTTTCTGCTTTCATCCCTCCAGACAGCTGCACGCTTCCTGCCTTATTCCTGAAGTCGGCCAAACTTCCCAATTCTATTGCAAAATACAAGCCTGTCTAGATTTTCTGCCTTCACAATTCTCATTTCTGCTAAACCAAATCTAATAATAATAATAATAATAATAATAATAATAATAATAATAATAATAATAATAATAATAATAATAATAATAATAATAATAATAATAATAATAATAACGTTAATTGCTTTACGTCCCACTAACTACTATTAGTCCGCCTCCGTAGCGTAACGGTTAGTTCGATTCGATTCCCGATACTGCCAGAAATTTAAGAATGGCAGGAGGTAGAAATGGTACATGCAGCTCACCTCCATTGAGGGTGTGCCTGAAAAGAGCTGCACCACCTCAGGATGAGGACATAAGTTTACTTTTTAACTACTATTACGGTTTTCGGAGACGCCGAGGTGCCGGAATTTAGTCCCACAGGAGTTGTTTTACGTACCGGTAGATCTACCAACTTAGTTGTATTTTGAGATTTTTGTCAAAATGGTCAAATATACTTTTTCTCAGCCATTCTGGGTTCATTCGGACCAAGTGACCATAAAATATATATTCTTGCTTTCCTGAGGGCATGTGATATCTTTTAACTTTGGCTATACATTTCTTTATTACTACTTTTCATTCATGTATGTCCAACTTATTTCTTTGCGTTTAGGCCATCTGTGGACCACGGTGCTTGTGTTCTAGCTGTGTTCCCGATACTGCCAGAAATTTAAGAATGGCAGGAGGGCTGGTATGTGGTAGAAATGGTACATGCAGACTGTATCTTACATGCCCAACTTTATTATTATTATTATTATTATTATTATTATTATTATTATTATTATTATTATTATTATTATTATTATTATTATTATTATTGAATATGAATATCCACAGCCTGTTTACAGTAATTCTACCAGGCCAGAATGGAATTAATGAAGCCCCCATCTAGTGGCGGGGATAGGAATTGTGCCGACTGCCGAAGCCTGTCACACTCCTCTGGGGCAATGATTAATGACTGACAGATGAACTGTTGTTAAAGAGTGTTGCTGGAATGAAATACGACAGGGAAAATAGGACTGCCCGAAGCAAAACCTGTCCCGCCTCCGCTTTGCCCAGCACAAATCTCACATAGAGTGAACAGGATTTGAACCACAGAACCCAGTGGTGAGAGGCCGGCGCGCTACCTTCTGCACCACGGAGGCTCTATTATTATTATTATTATTATTATTATTATTATTATTATTATTATTATTATTATTATTATTATTATTATTATTATTATTATTATTATTTTGCTATTTGCTTTACGTCGTACTGACACAGATAGGTCTTATGGCGACGATGGGATAAGAAAGGCCTAGGAGTTGGAAGGAAGCGGCCGTGGCCTTAATTATGGTACAGCCCCGGCATTTGCCTGGTGTGAAAATGGGAAACCACAGAAAACCATCTTCAAGGCTGCCGACAGTGGGACTCGAACCCACTATCTCCCGATTACTGGATACTGGCCGCACTTAAGCGACTGCAGCTATCGAGCTCGGTATTATTATTATTATTATTATTATTATTATTATTATTATTATTATTATTATTATTATTATTATTATTATTATTATTATTATTATTATTATTACAACTGTACGCTCTTCAAAGAACAATATGATGAAAAGAACGATCCTGAGTTCAAAGAAGAGGGGAATGAAAGATCTGAGAATAGAGGGAATCGAGGGGACTCTAGATTTACGTCTACACCACGATATTGCCGATGAACTCACATTACTATGGTGAGCAGAGCGGGAATAACATTTCACCTTAACATTCTTCTTCCGTTTACGTATTTTGGACTTGTTATTGGAAACAACAAAGTGAGCTTTAAGCTCTCGCGGCTTACATGTGTTTCAGCGAGGGGTCGTTTCTAATACGTGCCGACTGAGTGCCAGTAAGAAGCTTACTTAATATCGTTATGTGAAGCTAGTGTCTGTCTACTGAGGTGGAACACGCTACGAAGATTGAGCTTTTGCGGTATTGTTTGGTTTCCCAACAGCGTGACAACTCCACGAGACGTGCCTGGACGCATTGATAGCTTTTTACTTGGCAGTTGCTACCAAGCAAGCAAGCAAACGGCGTAGTAAGCTTTCATGCAATTCAGCTATTTCTTTAGGTGATAATACAGTAATATGTTGTATGTGCTGAGTGCGTTCAATGAGTGTTGCGACGTCACATGGGATTTATTACTCGTAAAAAAAAAAAAAAGAAAGAAAGTGGGTTACAGTCCTGATGAGCCTCCTGCTCAGCTTGGAGGCATGTGGATCAAGGAGATGACACGTGCAGGGGCGTAACGTTAGGGCCTGCAACGCAGATCAATCCGGGCCTTTAAGGGCCCCCGGAGACTCCTCGTAAAAGATGTATTTATACAGTGGAACCTCGATATCATGAATCACCTCGGGAGCTAAATTTTGCTTCGAGTTATCGAAATTTCGAGATAAATACCGTTTTTGAGCATGTATAGCACATAATTGAATCATTCGAGATAAATACTGTTTTTGAGCATGTATAGCACATAATTGAATCATTCGAGATAAATACCGTTTTTGTGCATGTAGACCTATAGCACATAATTGAATCATTCGAGATAAATACCGTTTTTGAGCACGTATAGCACATAATTGTATCATTCGAGATAAATACCGTTTTTGAGCATGTAGGCCTATAGCACATAATTGAATCATTCGAGATAAATACCGTTTTTGGGCATGTATAGCACACAATTGAATCATTCGAGATAAATACCGTTTTTGAGCATGTATAGCACATAATTGAATCATTCGAGATAAATACCGTTTTGAGCATGTATAGCACATAATTGAATCATTCGAGATAAATACCGTTTTAGAGCATGTATAGCACATAATTGAATCATATGTATCTATGGGTTTATACCGAATACATTATGTATTACTACTTTTCATTCAAGTATGCCAAAATTCTTTTTTTTCTTCTTCCTATTGAAGCCTGTTTTCAGTCATTCGACCGGGTTAGGAATGGAATTAATGAAGCCCCCATCTAGCAGCGGCATTTTATGGCATCACTTTAACTTTAACCCTTGTTACAATAACTTTTTAGAAGACAGGATACAGTACATACAGTAGTGAGAGAAGAAACATGCCTCGGTTAACACCTTTGGAAAAAAAATCCATTAGTCTCTTCTGTTTGTTACTATTAACCTTTCCTCCCTTCACGTGGAAACTTCTCATCAATGCCACATAGCCGAGATTCGTACGAATGGAGCCGTGACTTCGGGGGGTTGCTTTCGTACGTAACCGGTAATTAATTCACACCCGAAAAACAGCTAGGCTTCACCGATTTTCCGATCATTAGAAGTTTTAGTTTTTTAGTTCGCGTCATATTAGAACCCAGCATCACTGCAAACCTTTCTTTGCTTGTTAACTGTTCCTAACAAACCACAAATGCCGTATTGCACAAAATTCGAGCTACAGAGTATTTTTTTGCTTCAAGGGAGGAAACGTGTGCTTCGAGAATCGATTTCGTGTAACCAAATTTTGAGTAATAGAAATATAAATACACGTGAAAAATAGTGCAAACGGTTGGGAAATTTAAGTTACTTGGGCATACTGAAAATTGGAGTAATGAAGGTTCGAGATATCGAAGTTCGACTGTATCTAGTCTAATGTCACTCTGCAGGGAAATGAGCAGGGCGGTTTTGTAGAGTCAATCGAAATAGATGTTTTTTTTAAATTTATGCGAATATCAATTGCCACTTGGTTGCATCTATCAGCATAGCTGCTTCTCTCTCGCACGCTCCTCGCAAAAGACCTGCACCAAATTATTAAAAAATAATTACAACAGTGAAAATCGATACCAAAATATCACATTATACTTAGAAAATGATACTTTGCTGATGTGTACCGTAACACGCGTACCGTGCAGTCAGCTATTTCGGAATGCATTATTATTATTATTATTATTATTATTATTATTATTATTATTATTATTATTATTATTATTATTATTATTATTATTATTATCCGGAAAGACGTGGGTCGATTCCGCGTCAGAAATTTGAACAATTTAAGAAACGAGATTTCCACCACCTAAGGTCATATAGCCCCTAAAGTTCACTCAGCCTACACCAAAAATGAGTACCAGGTTAATTTCTGGGGCCAAAGGCGGCCGGGCGTAGAGTTAACCACTCTACCCCATCAAGTGCCATCAAGGTCCACCTTCCACCTCTCCCAGGGCCGTCATGGCCTGTACGGAGATGACTTTGCTTTGATTTTATTATTATTACTTACATCGATAGAGCCAACTGTGAGCTGCGAGTGCACAAGCTAGATGATATTCTTCTCTGAGGCACGCCATTTTCTTTATGTTTTCGCTAAGGCTTCAAGCTTCTCTGTCGTTCTCCCGCCGAAACGTTCCGCGGTTTCGCAGGTACTTCTCCAGGATTACTCTGCACCTTTCTTTCGAAAAATAAGACTGTCTTGAATTTCTTCTGCTTGTATACCATCTTCACGTAAATCTCGTCAGCCACCGGGGATGTGTTTTCCATTTCTCCTGAAGAATTACTATTTTATACGCTGATCTCTCTGAGTTCATCCTCTTTAAGCGCCCGTAATAGGTGAACTTTCTCACTGGTGGCGATTTTTCGATCCTCGCATATAATTTGTTGTTGGACCTCAGGTGGAAGGTAAATCTTCATGGCAACTTTACTGGGTTCTGTGATCTTCCTGAGAAACTGACAGGACCAGTGCCTCCCTGGCGAAGAGCTATTCTGGTCGAACTACTCTGTAATAGTGTCTCAGTTTTGCCTGAAATTCTATGAATCTGGATTTGTAACTACCATGACACAGTTTAAAGGCTACTTCCATTTTCTTTGTTCCACGTTCCTTGCTGGTTCAGTGCTTCCTTTTTATTTCCATCGAGGATAATAATCTCACCTAGATATCTACATGTGTATGTCCTCTGAACAACTCCATACGTCATTTCAATCTTCCGACTAACTTCCGTCTTATCTTTGATATTTCTAATAATAATAATAATAATAATAATAATAATAATAATAATAATAATAATAAAAATGTTATTTGCTTTACGTCCCACTAACTACTTTTTACGGTTTTCGGAGACGCTGAGGTGCCGGAATTTAGTCCCGAAGGAGTTCTTTTACGTGCCAGTAAATCTACCGACACGAGGCTGTCGTATTTGATCACCTTCAAATACCACCGGACTGAGCCGAGATCGAACCTGCCAAGTTGGGGTCGGAAGGCCAGCGCCTCAACCATCTGAGTCACTCAGCCCGGCTTTGATATTTCTTTTTTTTGTTGTTTTTTTGCTAGGGGCTTTACGTCGCACCGACACAGATAGGTCTTATGGCGACGATGGGATAGGAAAGGCCTAGGAGTTGGAAGGGAGCGGCCGTGGCCTTAATTAAGGTACAGCCCCAGCATTTGCCTGGTGTGAAAATGGGAAACCACGGAAAACCATTTTCAGGGCTGCCGATAGTGGGATTCGAACCTACTATCTCCCGGATGCAAGCTCACAGCCGCGCGCCTCTACACGCACGGCCAACTCGCCCGGTATTTGATATTTCTAAGATTATTCATACATACATACATACATACATACATACATACACATACATACATACATACATCATTATAGATCGTTATGCTTTTCAGCGTTCAGTCTACAAGCCTCTGTGAATTTACTAAACGCCACCGCAATCCTATTTGCAACTAGTACTGTGGCCTCATTTAGTTCTTTACCTAACCATCGTCGCCTTAGTCTCTCTCTACTTCTCTAATCCTCCATAACAGAGTCCATTATTCTCCTAGGTAACCTATCCTCCTCCATTTCCCTCACATGACCGAAGCCGGTTTATGCGTACAGCTTCATCCATCGAGTTCATTCCTTAGCCTTCATCTCCTCATTCTGAGCATCCTCCTGCCATTGTCCCACCTGTTTGTTCCAGCAATCATTCTCTTCACTTTCATGTCTGTTGCTTCTAACGTAAAGCAAAGTTGGTCTGGAAACAGACCGATGTAAAGTTAGTTTCTTCCGGGAACTGACTTTCTTATTACAAAATACTATTCATTCGAACTGCGAGCTCACTGCATTAGCTATACTGCACCTTGATTCGATCCCACTATACTACCATCCTGCAAGAACGCACATTCTTATTATTCTTATTCTTATTCTTATTCTTATTCTTATTCTTATTCTTATTCTTATTCTTATTCTTATTCTTATTCTTATTCTTATTCTTATTCTTATTCTTATTCTTATTCTTATTATTATTATTATTATTATTATTATTATTATTATTATTATTATTAGTACTTTAGTAGTAATAGTATGATATTATGTTATTTTTTTACCCTGCAAGATGTCAGGGTTATTTCTCAATACTCTTCTTGAAGGCACACTTTTATTATTAGAGCCCGGATGTTTATGACATGTCATTTCTTCCTTCATATTATTTCCATGTCAGGGTTATTTCTCAATACTCTTCTTGAAGGCACACTTTTATTATTAGAGCCCGGATGTTTATGACATGTCATTTCTTCCTTCATATTATTTCCATGTCAGGGTTATTTCTCAATACTCTTCTTGAAGGCACACTTTTATTATTAGAGCCCGGATGTTTATGACATGTCATTTCTTCCTTCATATTATTTCCATGTAAAATACAAGTGAAGCATGATTTTATCTACGATGACTAAAATTATGCAATTTTCACGGGTAATATAAAGCCATCTTTTAGCTTTTTTAACGTTTTTCGTCTTTTCCGGTAATTTTTCATTTTATGGTCATATTTTCCCGTGAATTTTCGTATTTTTGTCATATTTTTATTTTCTTATTCAATTTTCGCTCACCTGCTTGTAGCCGTCTCGAAGACGGATTTTTCACATCTCCTAATTGTCTGTAATTTCATACAATTATCTTTCTTAGAAGTACATATTTTTGTGAATTAGGAGGGTAAGCTGTGTAGAAAGAGACAGATGCGTAGAAAACGACAGGAAGGTGAGCCTCAACTGAACTCAAATGATCTGACGTATTTCAACCATGCCCCAATAACATCCTGCAATGTTGAGCGGTCTTTTTTTCCCGTTACAAGTCAATGTTGCGTGAAAATAGAAACTCGTTCCTGTTTGAAAACTTTAAAATGTATGTAATTTTCTATTATAATTCTTTCTGATCACCCACCAAAATGTGACATTTATTTCAATCGGTACAGAGTCGAGACTTAAACTCAAAATATTACTTATTCATTATTAATGAATGTGCTAGATTTTAAAAGTATATTTTCAACATAATGTTAATTTAAACAGCGGCAAGATTTAGAAGATTTCGAAAATTTTACCAAACATTTTTGAAGTTATATTTATTGCAATATTTTAATACATTTTTTTTAGTAGTTGCTTTACGCCGCACCGACACAGATAGGTCTTATGGCGACGATGGGACAGGAAAGGGCTAGGAGTGGGAAGGAAGTGGCCGTGGCCTTAATTAATGTACAGCCCCAGTATTTGCCTGGTGTGAAAATGGGAAACCACGGAAAACCATCTTCAGGGCTGCCGACAGTGGGGTTCGAACCTACTATCTCCCGAATACTGGATACTGGCCGCACTTAAGCGACTGCAACTATCGAGCTCGGTTTAATACTTTTTGGGTCATAAATGCTTACATATTTCTAACATTTTTAGGTCATAAACATCCGGACACTAGCTATTATAACCATCATGACTACGACCGCGCCAGGAATACCCATGCCCCGCAGTGACAACATGGTTGGCGAACAGCGTGCTATGCATGACTTGGAATTAAACAGCTTTCAAATGCGTTATTAAGTGTCCCCGTCTCACTTTACCCGCAAGCGTTGAGTGTGCGAATACTTGAATATCCATACAGTCTCCCTCGACTCGGTCGCGTTGTGAGCCTCCAGTCTCATCCCAGCTTTAATATCATCTAGCAGGTCGAAGTACACTGAGGTAACTCTTGTTACATTAAAGGGAATAGAAACTGACTTCAGTAATTTGTAATACGCTCAGATTTACTCACAAAACGCGTAAGCAGGTTAAAAAGCCATCGATTTTACCAGTATAAAAGGGATGCTTGTGTTGTTTTTTGTCCATTGAGTGCAAGCTTACGTACTTATCAACGATAAATGCAAGTTAAAACTCTCCACGAAAGCGTTAATAGCAAAGATGGTAATGTCTCTTCTTTTCAGAAATTTCAATGAATTGGAACGAGAAAGAATAATACTTAGCAATAGTAGATACACACTGCAGAATGGATTCAGTCCTTAAATAAGTCAGGTATGCTCCATTAGTTTTGAAAAGGATAATTTTCTTCTAATCAGTCTCATTGCTTTTAGGTGATGCGTCTTCTTATTTCGAGCCCCCGAGTTCGATTCTTGGCTCGTCCAAAAAATCTAATCCTCGGTAAGGGGTTGTACCGTGGTTCAGACGAGGATATGTCTGATATAGGAGCAGCGGCCACGGTAAAGAAAGCCAAGAAATACGGCTGACGAAATCGTTAAGTTGACAACAGAACACTACAGTATCTGCAGGTCATCTGGCTGGGCAGCAGTCGTCTGAGCAGGATAACGTCTCTAATTAGTTGTGTGGATTACAGAGGGAAATGAACTATTTCTTGATATCAATAAGATTTCCAAGCATTTTTGCGGATCAAGGCCATTTTTATATCTGAGATTAGCGTGGCAGACATCCTCTAATTCTTTGTGTGTTTGTGTGTGTGTGTGTGTGTGTGTGAGAGAGAGAGAGAGAGAGAGAGAGAGAGAGACGCGGGAAAGGGAAATGAGACAATACATATTTGTGAAGCCATTTTTTAAAGTTCCTTACCGATTTTTTCAAAACATCAGAGTGCCATAATTTTGCTCTGAAGGATTCTTTAACGTACCAGAAAATATACTATTAGCAAAGAAATGGTAAATATAAAGTCTCTTATTCCAGACATTCTGATGATTGAGAACGATAAAGAATATTTGACAATAGAAGACACATTACACGACGGATTAAATCCTTAAACAAGTCAAAGTACTTGAAATGATCCACTTGTTTACGTTCTATATTCTCTATCTGACATTCAGTCATCTTAGGTTTTCTTCCTATACAATTCTTACCCTCTATGACCGAGTCCATTATTCTCCTAGATAACGTATCAGCCTCCATTCGCCTTACACGACCTCACCACCGAAGCTGGTTCTTACGTTCAGCTGGTATTGAAATATCTTTAATTTTCAATCGACTGCGTTGAGTTTCAATCCTACAACTATGAACATAGAGACGAGTGCCTTGAAACTACAATATTACTACAGTATGCTTTCTGTAGCATTAGTCGAGTTACAGTATGCTGATGATAGTGGAGTTGTAGCTGAGGCTGAAAAAGAACTAGTGTTAATCTTGAATGCCTTTTCAACTGTATACATAAAGATTTGTTTCAAACTGAATACCAGTAAGACACAGATTGTCTACCAACCAGCCCCTGGAGAAGGATATAGATAGATCAATGTCTCTTCGATAGCGTGAGCATTCACGCAGTAAACACCTTTCCTTGCCTTGGCAGCATCCTCTCATCAAGCGCAAATATAGATTCGGAAATTCAGTTTAGAATCAACCATCCTGCAGCATCCTTTGCCAAACTAAGATCTCGAGTATTTGACAGCCATGATGCCAATGTGGCAGCAAAGATCCTCGTATACAGTTCAATTGTAGTTCCCAGTTTAATAATTATGTATCTGAATCCTGGACATGCTACAGACGACATTAAAAAACTGCAACAAAACCACCAGCGATTTTTAAGGAGAATTCTGCATGTAACCTGGCAAGACACACGCACGAATATAGGTGTACTCGAAGAAGCACGGACCACCAGTATAGAAGTCATGGTTTCAAGACGTCAGCTACAATAGATAGGTCATGTAATACGCATGCCCGATAATCGTATTCCCAAGCAAGTGTTTTACTCTGAGTTAACAGTGGCGTAAACGTTGTTTGGGAGGTCAGAGGGAGCAATTTAATGATGTAATTAAGGCTAACATGAAGATGTGTCACATTGATGTTAACGACCGGGAGACCTTAGCCCTCAAGCATTCATCCAGGAGATCATTACTTCATCGCGGTAGACTGCTTTTTGAAGAACACGAATACGAAGGCGAATACAGAACGATACCAGGCAACTTAGACAAGAAAAAGAGCGAAACAGGAGAACAGCGGCTGCTCCATCTTGGACTTCTCCCATCTCTGCGGCAAATTGTGTGCCTCCCGTATTGGGCTATACAGTCACCTACGAACTCACAGATGAAGAGGAGTTCTGCTTGGAAGACCAACTTACTCGTTTTCGAGTGTTTTGTATTGTATTGTATTGTACTTTAGTACAGCATGTTTGAAATGACTTAAAGCATTCCACACTAATGTAATGGAAAATAGCTCTCGGAGGATTTATTTAATATTGTATTTCTCATGTTCTTCAACGAACGTCACCGTAGACACAATATTCACATATTGCCAGATTTGTAGAAATCGGGCAACTACGATTAAACACGGCGTTATACGTATAATGTTGCTGCAAAATTAGCTTAATGCGTGTTAACAAACTTGTAATTGATAACCTTTCGGAAACTATACCAGCTGCCCTTACCAATATTTTGTTCTGCAGCCCAACAAACGTGTGAGATCGTCGTGAGGTCAGTATTTCTCTGTTAGCATCCCGTAAGGTACTCGTGCACTGTAAGCAGATCCTGCAAACGATTCTGAAAACTATTGTGACTATAGGCCGTTCGAAAAATATTACATTCTTTGAATCATTCATTGTACGAAAGTCTATCATTTAACTTTGTTAAGACGTCATTCAACGTGACCGGATATAGCAAAACGCGAAATTACTATTTAATTCAGGGCCTCTCAAACGCCCAAAGTCTCACGCTTGCAAACTGAGACGCAGAGTTCCTGTGCACAGTGCATCGGTCCCACTCGGCTCGGCTCGGACTAACGCTTCGTTTCTGGGCTACTCCGCTAAGCTCGGCTCAACTCGGCTCGGATTTGGAGCGCTACGCATCAAGTGAGGAAGAGGGGGACAGGCGGAGCGAGCGAGACAGGAGTGGGGAAAGAGAGAGACAGCGCTATTGCTCCAAATCGAGGAGTGGGGGTCTGCACTCTGGTCAACCAAGTGAAGTCGTCTTTTGCACCGTGCACAGTGCATGCACCCTGAGAGGCCCTGATTTAATTCATACAGTGATATGGAGGGCGAACGAAACAGTCATCTGTAGGAGTGACGTACTGTAAGACATTCTTAGTACAAGTCTCACTCACAGCTGTGGCGTAGCGCATATGGTCAAAGTATTGATAGTTCAAATTCAACATCGTATACTTTTATTTTTACATTTATATAAAACTTCAGTGCTTAAACAGATGCCAGTGTGTCCCACACGCAAGCAGTAAAACGCCGCTATTATTGTTTTTGTGAGCTGCGCACAATGCACTGATATATGGTCGGAATGCTGCCCCTTCATTAATTCGTCATGCATTCTACGGACGAATACGTTGACATGCTTTCTTATCTACGTGAAGCAAGAAAAAATCTTGCAGGCATTAAGTCTATTTCAGAAAATCTTCCTGGACAGGTGACATCCAACTGCAAAGGCTTTCCGCAGTGTTGAAGGACGTTTATGAACAACAGGGGTACTTCAGACGGTACCACCTGTCTGCGAGAAGATCGCAACGTCTGGTGGTAATGAGGAGGCTGTTTTGGACACAATTACCCACACACGGGTACACGGGCAATCGCACAACAGGTGAATGTAAGCCAGACTTCCGTACTGCATGCGCATAAATATCACCTCTACCATCGACAGCTAAATCAGAGCTCCACGGATGGGATTTCGAAGCTCGAATGAATTCTGTCATTGGCTGTTAGAATATCTGGAAATTGATGCAGCATTACTGTTGAAAATCCTGTTCTCTGATGAATCGCGATTCCACAGAAATGGTACCCTCAACCGCAACAACATGCTCTATTGGAGTGCTGACAAGCCCAGCTGAGTGTGACTGATAGCCTGTGAGTGTCTGGTGTGGAATATTGTGCGATCGCCTTATTGGACCGTATCTCTTTGAGGGTTACTTAACAGACGCACGCTACCGGCACTTTCTACGCCATGAACCCCCACTTTTGGTGGAGGATGTGCAAATTTGAAGAACGTTCAACGACATGGTTTCAACAGGACTGAGCTCCACCACGTTGGACGTTAGCCGTCTGGACGAGGCATATCCAGCAAAATGTGCAGGAAGAGGAGGACTTGTCTCAGCCCGCAAATTGACCAGAATTAACATCATTAGACTTCTTTCTGTGAAGGAATTTGCATTTAACACCTAGGAGCCAGAAAATTCCGAGCGCCTTCCACAGCTCATCGCCGAAACCTGCAGATCAATAAGACTTGCTATGCTACAGCACAGTAGAATATCCATTCAGCGGCGTGCCCACATGTGTATAAACCAAGCAGGTCATCACGCCGAGATCTTGCTAATGTAACCATCCACTGCTAGTGCAATTTGGTTTCCCCTCCCCAATATCTATCCCGTTTTCGTCCTACCCGATGACATATACTGTAGGTCTTTCTTACGGACACATACACTTCTATTCACTGAAAGTGTGCATAAAATAGGACATTTTACGTACGTTAAGAGACGGTAAAACTAAATAAGGAAGACAGTGTCCTGCCTGCCCCAGACTCGAGTCTATCACACGTAAGGCAGGCACAACGTAGCGTTCAGCTTGCTCGTTATCATCTACGCTATCTTGCACTGCGCCACAAAGCATGTAGATTACAACTCATGTGATAGTTTTAACACGTCCACTTCGTGTTTCGCAAACGTTTCATTTACATACCAGATGATTTAGAAAGAGCATTCGTGATTTATATTATTAAATGATATTATAGCATAACAGCTTCCTATATTTGTGCAGGGCGTAGCGTCCGATGTTGTTCTGGGTTTCGTCGCTGACAGTGATTGAAAGTTGGCTCGTTGAAGTTTGCTGCAGGTTGGTAAATAACTTGCGTTTTGTTAATGTTAAGTTATAAGCCGTCCACCTCTGTGGTGTAGTGCTTAGTGTGATTAGCTGCCACCCACGGATGCCCGGGTTCGATTCCCGGTTCTGCTACGAAATTTGAAAAGTGATACGAAGGCTGGAACGGGGTCTGCTCAGCCTAGGAGGTCAGATGAGTAGAAGGGGGTTCGATTCCCACCTCGATCATCATCGAAGTGGTTTTACGTGGTTTCCCACTTTTCCTCCAGGCAAATGCCGGGATGATACCTAACTTACGGCCACGGTCGCTTCCTTCCCTCTTCCTTGTCTATACCTCCAGATATTCTCATTCCCCCACTACAAAGCCCCTGTTCACCGTAACAGGTGAGGCCGCCTGGGCGAGGTACTGGTCCTTCTTCCCAAGTGTACACCCTCCCACCGCACGATCTCAAGTCTAACTTTCCAGGACACTGCCCTTGAGGCGGTAGAGGCGGGCTCCCTCGCTGAGTTCGAGGTAAGCCGGGCTGAGTGGCTCAGACGATTAAGGCGCTGGCCTTCTGACCCCAACTTGGCAGGTTCGATCCTGGCTCAGTCCGGTGGTATTTGAAGGTCCTCAAATACGTCAGCCTCGTGTCGGTAGATTTACTGGCACGTAAAAGAACTCCTGCGGGACTAAGTTCCGGCACCTCGGCGTCTCCGAAAACCGTAAAAGAGTAGTTAGTGGGACGTAAAACAAATAACATTATTATTATTATTAGTTCGAGGAAAAACAACTCTCGAGGGTAAACGGATTAAGAAAGAACGAAAGAAAGAAAGAAAGAAAGAAAGAAAGAAAGAAAGAAAGATCTAAGCTGATATTTATTTATTTATTTATTTATTTATCTATTTATTTATTTATTTATTTATTTATTTATTTATTTATAAGACTCCCCCAAGTACTGAGGTTGCCCTAATGGACAAACCAAACCCCATGGCACTACAGCCCTTGAAGGGCCTTGGCCTACCAAGCGACCGCTGCTCATCCCGAAGGACTGCAGATTACGAGGTGTCGTGTGGTCAGCACGACGAATCCTCTCGGCCGTTATTCTTGCTTTCTAGACCGGAAATGGACAAACACAGGTACATAATTATAATTTTTTAACAAATTATCAGACCTAAAGCCTTATTAGAGAATAAAGCATCCCTTATTAAAATGTATATCTAAATGGTCACATGATAAGTGAATTAATTGCGGAATACTTGCCCTAAACCATGTAAGTGTTTGCTGACGGTAGTTATGGAACCCGTTAGGTGCTGATTTCAAATTCCTTTATTGGATTGTTATGTAGGCCAAACTGTCGGTAGAAATAGAAAGCAATGATGGGCGATGGTTTCTTTCTAGACCCTATGATGAGTCCAATCATCAAGATGTCTGTCAGCTGGTACTTTTGTTTGTAATAGTGAATTATAACGTTGTAGATGCTGCACTTATCGTTGTAAACTTAGCTGGTTGTCCTGCGTGGGTCTCGATTCTTTTTGCAGGCTCTATTATCAATCCTGTGCTGTTTCTCTGTCGCTATTCTCCGAGAAATGTATATGCTTGGTTAAATACATTCAGAAAAGAGTAAAATGTACATTACATTGATAACATTGAATGGGCGTGAAATTAATATTATCTAGCTCACTGTCAACTTCAATAGCGTTAGTCGTTTACTAACGATCGATAAACAGATATTTTGTTGAGTTGCAAATAGACCTCCACAATGAAGGCAAATAACATGTCGGGTATCATTCATATAGTAAAGCATATCGTAACATTCCACGTTCCATGAAATGTCGGACAAAATATGGCAAATAATAAACTTAGGCCTTTTAGTATTTTCGAAAAATTTAAAACAGATCTGGAAAAGCGTCAACATCAAGGTTGTGTAAAAACTATTTTCGTAACTGCAACAGCACTCGTAGAACAAAGCGTTAAATTATCGTATGCTATTATTTTTGTAACTTCTGAGGCCCATATTTCACTTATCCCTAGAGAGAGTAAATTGAATGAGGTTTAATTTTCATATACTGACATTTTAATGATATAGGTTGTTCAAAATATTATTCAATTATAATTGATATGTTAATATTATTTTTATTCGAAAACTAGCAAATATACCCGTGCTTCGCAACGGTATTCTACATTGTATACGGTTATCGAATTAAATTGATGTACATGCAGTAAATAAGATTTTTTAAAAACTGCATGCCTCTTAGCGTTATCCAGAAACAGCAGGGAAATATTCCCATATATTGTTTCCAATGTAAATAGTTAGTTGCGGAGTTGTAATGATAACGGCTGGCTCACTTGCCTACCGCCATTCACAATCGAGTTAGGTAAGTTTTCATTATAATGGGATGCTCCATTACCTACTGCCCCGTCACAATCAATTTGGGGAGTTTTCGTTACAACGCCAGGTGCCTTTTCCTACTTCCAGACTGATTACATCTGAGGTAGGCAAGGGTTATTCTGCCCGAAGGCAGGTCCGAACCTCCGCAGAGGTGTTCCTGAGCCAGAGTTTACGTACGGTAGAGTGGCCAGTTTCTTTCCGCTCCTTCATTCCCTTACCCCCCACCAACAGCGCGTGGCAACCCATCCAACTCCTGACCACGCCCAATGTTGCTTAACTTCGGAGATCTCACGGGGTCCGGTGTTTCAACACGGCTACGGCCGTTGGCATTACATCTGAGGAGTTTTTATTATAATAGCAGGCACCTTTCCTACTGCCGGTCAAATTTGAGTTGTACTGTTATCATTATAATGACATGCCCCTTTTCTTAATGGCAGGCACACCGAGTTAGTTAACTTCTATCACAATAGCAGGGCAAATGAGGAAAAGGTTTAGAAATTAATTTCCATTAAGGCAGGTAGATTTCCATTAAGTTTGGTTGTGTATATTTTGAGGGAGTGCAAAATCACGGCTTCTGTTCGTATAAACCCCAGTCAGTTCAGGGATTTAGAAACAATATTTGCCCCAAAACCTACCCAAGGACAGGTGGGTTCTAAATATGAAGTTTGGTGGAAATATTTCCAGTAGTTTTCAAGTTATAGAACGACAGACAAACAGACAAACAGACAAACAAACAAACAAACAGACACCAAAGCTAAAAATTATGCAGATGGTAATTATTACACCTGAAACGGATAACTGTACGGAAATTTCGCCAAAATAGTGAATGTACAGACACACGGTCGTTACGATTTTATTTATGTAGAAGAAGAAGATTACCGAGCGAATGGTTGGGTGGTTTGAGTTCCTTAGTTGTCAGCTTGCATTCTGGAGATAGTGCGTTCGAACCCTATTGTCGGCAGCTCTGAAGATGGTTTTCCGCTGTTTCCCATTTTCTCACCAGACATATACTGGGGATGTACGTTAATAAAGGCAATGGCCATACCCGCTCCTAACCCTTTCCTATACCACCATCACCATAAGATCTATCTGTGTCGCTGTGGTGTACAATCAACTGTAAAATTAAACATCTGAATACAACAGTGCTTTTTAGTTCTGGCAGTTGGATAGGTCTATGTTGTCGAATTTATGGGGCCATGAATTATATATACCGAACTCGATAGCTGAAGTCACTTAATTGAGGCCAGTATCCAGTATTCGGGAGATAGTGGGTTCGAACCACACTGTCGGCAGCCCTGAAGATGGTTTTCCGTGTTTTCCCATTTTCACACCAGGCAAATGCTGGGGCTCTACCTTACTTAAGGCCACGGCCACTTCCTTCGCACTCCTAGCCCTTTCCTGTCCCATCTTCGCCATAAGACCTATCTGTGTCGGTGCTACATAAAGCAAATTGTAAAAAATGAACTCTGCCATCTGGTAGATTAAAACGGAACGTTGAAATTGATTAGGCCCACGCAGACTAGATGGCATCAAATCAAAATGTCTGCTCACAGAAGCTGACACCACATGATTATTATTATTGTTGTTATTATTATTATTAAAATATATTTCTGTCACTACAGATTGTCATAAGCAATACCAACTGCAATAAAAAAGAAGTTGTGACTTAATTTACTTCATAAAGCGTTTGATAAATTGACGTTTTCTGTATCTACGTCTAGTTATTTTTCATAAATAATATAAACCACTACGCAGTATTTTTTATTGAGATTTTAAACGCAAGAAGGACCACTTTTTGGCTTAAATGCTTAAAAGGTGAAAGTAACTTGCAGAAATTTAGAAGTGCCTTTGGAATAGTTCCACGGCTGCCGATCATTGAGCCAAAGACAAAGATTTTTCTCCAGTGCGTATTTCTGTTTGAAATATCTGTTGTCGGTTCATACATCTTTTTCTTCTCACGGTCAACTTCTTGCGGCTGTTCAGAGCCTGTTTCAAATCATATGGTTGGATGGATTATGAAACCAGACTTGTTTTTTCAATGATGTCCACTTTTTTTTTTGTACTTCCGTTGTCAGCATTGCAGTGGGCTTGCTCAAATACTTAATCATTATTTCCTAGGATGAGACAAGTTACTCTTATTTGAACAATCCCCGATATTTTTAGTTTCCTCCATTTACAGTGCGATTATAATAGACCCTCGATGGATTTCTATATTCAGCGTGTTTCAAAGAAATATGTCTTGTCTACAGATTTATAAATACATCTTTTTTTTTGCTAGGGGCTTTACGTCGCTCCGACACAGATAGGTCTTATGGCGACGATGGGATAGGAAAGGCCTAGGAGTTGGAAGGAAGCGGCCGTGGCCTTAATTAAGGTACAGCCCCAGCATTTGCCTGGTGTGAAAATGGGAAACCACGGAAAACCATCTTCAGGGCTGCCGATAGTGGGATTCGTACCTACTATCTCCCGGATGCAAGCTCACAGCCGCGCGCCTCAGCGCGCACGGCCAACTCGCCCGGTATAAATACATCTGTGGAAGTCGGAATATCAGAGGTTTGGTTAATTGGGAGTTAGTGCAGGCAAGCTGTGGTCGTGAGTTGAATTCATTTGTATGGATAACGTAGACCAGTGGTATTCAAAGTGGGGTACGCGTACCACTAGCAGTACGCAAATTTATCATTGTTTCGAACTGTTTTCGTTGAACAGTTCAGAAAAGAGTTGAGCCGGCTCATTTTCAATAGAATCTTGTTTTGATTTAGTATGTTAGTCTACCACTACACAGAGTCCCCTTTGCGAACTGTTCATTCTAAAATGTGGCTGTTTGTACCTCCCATTGACTAAGTATGTAAAAATGATCACTTATGTTGCATTGTTCTCATTTTAACATTTAAAAATTTCGAAATTCACTCATTCACTCCAGTTTTTTCGGCAGCAGTGTATATAGCACAATAGTAATTGTTGCATTGTCCGACTCGTTGGCTGAATGGTCAGCGTACTGGCCTTCGGTTCAGAGGGTCCCGGGTTCGATTCCCGGCCGGGTCGGGGATTTTAACCTTCATTGGTTAATTCCAATGGCCCGGGGGCTGGGTGTTTGTGCTCTCCCCAACATCCCTGCAACTCACACACCACACATAACACTATCCTTCACCACAATAACACGCAGTTACCTACACATGGCAGATGCCGCCCACCCTCACCGGAGGGTCTGCCTGACAAGGGCTGCACTCGGCTAGAAATAGCCACACGAAATTATTATTATTATTATTATTATTATTGTTGCATTAATAACTATACTCGTATACATATCGTTGCTAGACAACGAACACCTCGTAATTCCACTCACGAGAAAACCCCGATTCTTCATCTGTCTTGTAAAGGCTTGCCGCGTTGTCTGAGAAGGGAACAGAAGACACCAATGGTCGAATAGCTGGACTATCATTAAGCACTGAAACTGGCAGGAGCAGCTGACCGTTCAGTTTTGGGCTTCTTCTGTAAACTTTCCTCCGAAGAAGTTACGAGGTTTCTTTTGCTCAGCAACGATATATACTTTATTGTTATTACTGGGGAACAGGGTAGAGTAGCGGCTTAGCTGCGTTCCTGTCATCCCAGCGACTGTGGTTTGATTCCTGGTATGGCTGGGATGAGAAAATCCCGTGGTGTCAGGAAGGGCATGCAACCGCAAATCCTCGCACACAACTCCTTCATGCCTCAGTGCGTGCAGGGGCCCTGAGCAAGCAGGATAAGCTGCGGATTCTTCTAGTTCTTCTTCTTATTATTATTATTTGGCATCCATCAATAATCATTTGTTATTTCTGGCATAATCGCAATATACCCGTTCTTCGAGGGTACGAAGGTAATAAATTGGATTTTGGGGGTACGCGGATCAAAAACGTTTGAATACCACTGACGTAGACCATTACTGGAGAGCCTCTCTCTACACCACGTTCGGTGTTCGTCCTCTTAAAGCATGTGCCCCTGTGGGTGGGGGCTGTATCCCCTGCCTGTCGTAAGAGGCGACTAAAAGGGGCCCCAGGGGCTCTGAACTTTGGAGCGTGGGTTGGCGACCACGGGGCCCTTAGCTGAGTCCTGGCATTTCTTCCACTTACTTGTGCCAGTCTCCTCACTTTCATCTATCCTATCCGACCTCCCTTAGTCAACTCTTGTTCTTTTCAGACCCCGACGGTATTACGTATGGAGGCCTAGGGAGTCTTTCATTTTCACGCCCTTCGTGGCCCTTGTCTTCCTTTGGCCGATACCTTCATTTTTCGAAGTGTCGGATCCCTTCCATTTTTCCCTCTGATTAGTGTTATATAGAGGATGGTTGCCTAGTTGTACTTCCTCTTAAAACAATAATCACCACCCCTCTTAAAGCATGGAACCAGCTACTTGTCATTCTGTTCTGACCCTCAAGCACTCCATTTAGAACTGACAGTGAGAGGAACATGAGTTCTACACGGGTAATGGACAGCATCTAACTCGATGCAGATACGATAGAACACCAACACATAGACAGTATTGATAGACCAATAAACAAATGAAACTGAAGTCAGACAGTTGATCAGATGTCACTGCTTAGTTGAGCAAACGACCTTTTATAAAAAGTTGATTTAAATGAGCAAACTACGTTCATAAGAACACGTTGGTACGAATGAGAGAGGTGGATGGGTCCACATGACTTAAGACGAGAACAATGGTGAACGGGAGGGTGCTACAGCGTTTTTATGGCTTTCATTCACGTCAGGTGATTTTTAAATAATAATCTGCTTGTTATTAATATTGGTGGTTAAAGTAATAAGAGAGACTGCTGTTAATGCATTTTGGCGAAAACGAATTTTTATTTGTATGTAGGCACCATTATATGTCAAGTTTCTCTGAAGTTGAGTTCAAATCTCCGCGGGGAGAAATTATGGCTCAATACCGTGTGGATCGCCAGTGCTTTGTTTCACTCCGTGGAGTTTCCTGGAAAAAACATTAATGCTATATATATAACGCCTAAGTGTGAAACAACTACTTTGGCTACGACCATACCAAATTTCAGTTCAATCCATCCAGGTGTTTTCGCGACAACCTGTTGCAACGGAACCCCACAGACAGACATAAAACTGCTACAATTATAATAGTTTTATACTTTATATTTTATATAGACATATATGCTTTTCTGGTATTAGAGCAGAGTGAAGAAAGTGTCTTGTTTAAGAAAATTTTAACATTCCTGCTACTCGCGAAGATATTAAATAATGTTGTTTTCCTTGAACGTCACCTTGCCATATTCGTATGACGTTAGTGGAGAAACCAGGCTGAATGTAGGACTTGTCGGTGGCTCTTAAGATTAAATGTCTCTTTCTACCATCATGCACTGACCCCAGTGAAAATTTCACTCGATTTACTAACCCGGTACACAAACATAGGATTTTTTTTTAAAATTTGCTTTACGTCGCACCGACACAGATATGTCTTATGGCGAAGATGGGATAGGAAAGGCCTAGGAATTGGGAGAAAGCGGCCGTGGTCTTAATTAAGGTACAGCCCCGGCATTTACCTGGTGTGAAAATAGGAAACCACGGAAAACCATCTTCAGGGCTGCCGACAGTGGGGCTCGAACCCACTATCTCCCGATTACTGGATACTGGCCGCACTTAAGCGACTGCAGCTATCGAGCTCGGTAGATAGGGAATTGAGAGGCTTGACAACTGTACCAGCGTTTTTACCATTTTAAATAATAATAATAATAATAATAATAATAATAATAATAATAATAATAATAATAATAATAACAAGCTAGTTTTAGGAACGGACGTTCGTGTGCTGAACAGATATGGAATCTGAGGATATGGAGAAGCAACGACACGATAGTCACCTTCGTGGACCTGAAGAAAGCGTATGACACTATGAAAAGGCAGACCTTGTTTGACAAGCTAGAAGAACTTTGAGTGGACAGAAAGACCAGAGAACAGATTCGTCAAACCCTCACAAACACAAAATCTAAGGTGAAATTTTTTTTGAGGAAATTTCTGACCCTTTTGAAGTACACACGTACCTAATTGGTATTGAAAAGGTTGAACCTAATAGATATCTTATCGTTGATCTCAGTTCAATACGGAAACATTAATGAAGTTCATATCCTTAAACCCGGTTGTTTGGCAAGGAGATGGACTACCTCCTCTTCTGTTTAGCTTGCTTTTACATTAAAGTCATCAGAGTGAGAAAAAGATATTACGGGCATAAACATAGGGATTTCTGGAAACAATATCAAAGTGAAATGCTTGACTTTCACAGATGACCTCTCTTCACTAAAACACTGAGTATGTTATCGAGATATTACACAAAAGAGCATCATAGGCAGGCCTTCAGATATCAGTAGAGAAAACCAAATATATACAGAATTTTCAGCAAAAGTGCAAGAAAGATAGAAACGAAACGGCATATAGGACAATCTCACAGTGATCCTTTTTTTTTAAATACCTTGGAGATTAGACAGTTTAGCCAATACGGAAAGGACCTCAAAACTTCAGAGGGCATTTATATTGACATGGGACCACTACAATAAGCGAATAATGTTACGTAATACGAAAATGCAACATTACAAAACAGGGTCGTTCTATGTACTTCAGAAACCTTAACGGAATTTAGTCCCGCAGGAGTTCTTTACGTGCCAGTAAATCTACCGACACGAGGCTGAGGTATTTGAATACCTTCAAATACCACCGGACTGAACCTGGCAAGTTGGAGTCAGAAGGCCAGCGCCTCAACCGTCTGAGCCACCCAGCCCGGCGACAATTATTTGAACGGAGTCAGTGACTGTTCAGAATTACCAACTGACAACGGCGGGGTTGGAACCACTGAGAACGGGGTCTAGGAGGATATCGACCAGCCTCAAAGTGCTTAAATTCCTAACATTCTTTTCTCCTTCGTATCAAATTTCATTTAACCACAAAATATATTTCTAAGGAAAGGAAATCCTAAATAACGAATTAAAATCACTTCGCATTATCGGCACAATATATGTGAATAATAAATAACGTCTAAAGCAATTATAATAAGACCAAAAGTAAGCCCTTATACCATTTTTGCACAAATATGACAACGATAAAATACAAGGTGTATCACGAAGATAGGTCAAACTTTCAAGAGCCATTCCTTACACTTCTTCTTCTTCTTAATCTGTTTTCCCTCCAGGGTCGGCTTTTCCTTCGGACTCAGCGAGGTATCCCACCTCTACCGCCTCAAGGGCAGTGTCCTGGAGCTTCAGACTCTGGGTCGGGGATACAACTGGTGAGGATGACCAGTACCTCTCCCAGGCGGCCTCACCTGCTATGCTGAACAGGGGCCTAGAGGAGGGATGGCAGGATTGGATGGGACAGGCGAGGAAGCGGGAAGGAAGCGGCCGTGGCCTTAAGTTAGGTACCATCCCGACATTTGCCTGGAGGAGAAGTGGGAAACCACGGAAAACCACTTCCAGGATGGCTGTGGTGGGAATCGAACCCACCTCTGCTCAGTTGATCTCCCGAGGCTGAGTGGACCCCCCTCCAGCCCTCGTACCACGTTTCAAATTTCGTGGCAGAGCCGGGAATCGAATCCGGACCTCCGGGGTTGGCAGCTAATCACGCTAACCACACCACAGAGGCGGACGCCACTGCTTACACTTGGAAGAAAATTTGTTACCTATATGGATATGGGTCAGGAAACGCTTTATTTCCACGTTCATTTTTTACAACTCTATATAGTACATTAATCACGGAAAACATACAGGGACGGAACGGACCAGCTTAACACACGAAATGTACAAAATGCACTCCGTTGACACTGATCATGCATCAACTCGCCGCCGCATTGAATTCCAGTACAAGATGCGAAGTCTTCCCTTAAGACACCTCGCAAATATATATATAGCCTAAACTCTCTCTCCATGGAACTAGTTCGGGCAGTTTTGTAAAATCAGTCTAAGTAGTTTGTTTTACAATTTGCAAGCAGAGGAATTGCCATTTGGTTGCATCTAGCAGCAGTTACTATAGCACAGTTATAAACAATGCTTGTCCTTGCCGTCTCTCGAAACACCGCGACGCGCTTTTCACAATGATTTTTAAATGTCCGATTCGTTGGCTGAATGGTCAGCATACTGGCTTTCGGTTTAGAGGGTCCCGGGTTAGATTCCCGCCGGGTCGGGGATTTTAACCTTCATTGGTTAATTGCAGTGGCCCGGGGGATGGCTGTTTGTACTGTCCCCAACATCCCTGCAACTCACACACCACACATAACACTATCCTCCACCACAATAACACGCAATTACCCATACATGGCAGATGCCGCCCACCCTCACCGGATGGTCTGCCTTACAAGGCTAGAAATAGCCACACGAAATTATTGTTATTTTAAAATAACTACAGCAACGAAAACTGATACCAGAATAACACATTTTAATTAGAAAATGATAATTTCTTGATGTGTAGTGCAGTGTTTTATTTAATTTTGTTTGTATATGTTTCTGTGTTGTAATCGATTAACTGAGACTTTGGTATCGGTTACAGAGAATAGTTCCGTAGTTACTCGAAAATGAAACCAAATTTAAGTACGAACAACTCGGTGGTGAATGGTTCAGCAGCTTGACCGTTAAACCACGGAGGCAGCCAAATAAAACGTATTAAAATTATTTTTTAATAATCTTACAATAGTGAATAATCCCTTTGTTTATATAATTTGACAATATATATTGCATAATATGTACTTGCTGTAATTAAATTTATGTTAGTTACTCGTAGGTTTTACATTTTATTTGAGGGGCCCCGAATTTTTATTTTGGAAGGCGGGCTCGTATCACATTCGTTACGTACACGAGTTTTCATTCCTCCCCTGAAGGGGGGCGGCGGGCCACTTAGACGGTGAGCCGTCTCTCAGGCCACGAGATTTATGGAGAAGGTGAGGTGATTGGCGGCCGTGGTCTATACTAAGAACTGTCCCAGCATTCGCCTTAGTGCAGAATAGAAAACCATGGAAAATAATTCTCAGGACAGCCGACAGTGGGAACCAGCACGTCTCCGTCTCCCGAATGCAGAGCTGTAGTGCCACGGTAGGGGCATAGTCGGCACATCTTCGTTCAGTCCAAAGAGGATTTTCAGCCATTCAACCCACTGGCTGGCCACAGCTGATATGACGTTATTTATCTAAGATTACATCACAGTGTGACTCACAATACGACTGTTCTGAGAAGAACGATTTTGGACAACAGAGTGAAATGTGAACATGAGATAAAAATTTTAAAGTGCGCTGTCAGCAAACAGTAAGTTAATACCAACCAATGTTTTGACGGATCCCATTACGCGCTGCGCAAGACAAGGTCTCCGCAACAGGACAATGCCAGAGCCATCTGTTGATATTCCGCTGTAACTATATCGCTCTTAGTCCAGAGAGCAGCGCCGAACGAAATGCAGTGGCTGTTGTCGGAAACTTGTGCGTTGCCGGCACAACACACCAATAGTTGACCCCGAGGTCAGCAGTAGTAATTTATTTGAATTGCCGCCCTGCAGACTGAATTAGTCAATTGTGAAATAGATGGCCCTTCTGCACGTCAATACGGAGAAAACTCTGGTCCGAAGGTGTACGATTTAACGTACAGTTGCTGACTAAAAGCTACGTACGATGTTACAGAATTTATTCCTGATGTATGGACAGAAAAGGGAGCACCAAGCAAGTGGCTGTGCGGTTTGGGTCACGCAGCTATCAGCTTGCATTCGGGAGATAATGGGTTCGAATTCCACTGTCGGCAGCCCTGAAGATGATTTTCCGTAGTTTCCGATTTTCACACCAGGCAAATGCTGGGGCTGTATCTTAAGACAGGCCATGCTCGCTTCCTTCTCACTTCTAGCCCTTTTCTATCCCATCGTCGCTATAAGACCCATGTGTGTCGGTGCGACGTAGAGCAGTTTGTAAAAAGGAAAAAGAAAAGGAAACAGGTCATGAATACCTTTGAAGAAGCCAGAGTCAGAAGAGATGAAACGCTAAAAATTGAAAATTTCGATAATTTCTTCCCCAAAAAATCTACAGTTCCCTTATTGAATTGGTGTATCAGTCTCTACATTATTAAAATTTATTTTGTTTCTTTGATAGTCTCAAATGAGCAACCCCCTGTGGGTGGGGGCGGTAGAATAACACCCACGGTATCCCCTGCCTGTCGTAAGAGGCGACTAAAAGGGGCCTCAGGGGCTCTGAACTTTGGAGCGTGGGTTGGCAACCACGGGGCCCTTAGCTGAGTCCTGGCATTGCTTCCACTTACTTGTGCCAGGCTCCTCACTTTCAACTATCCTATCCGACCTCTTTTGGTCAACTCTTGTTCCTTTCCGACCCCGACGCTATTAGGTCTGCGAGGTCTAGGGAGTCTTTCATTTTCACGCCCTTCGTGGCTCTTGCCTTCCTTTGGCCGATACCTTCATTTTTCGAAGTGTCGGATCCCTTCCATTTTCCCCTCTGATTAGTGTTATGCAGAGGATGGTTGCCTAGTTGTACTTCCCCTTAAAACAATAATCATCACCACCACCACCACTCAAATGAGCACATGCTCACATTAAGGGAGAGTAGAGTTAATTAAGGTGGCAACACAGTACACACTTGTCACAGGGATTGTCGCATTAGTTAGAGTATAAATCGAAGATAAATGTAACTTAAAACCTTTTCAGTCTGTTAAATAATATAAATACTACGCTATAACATACCTGTACAAACAGACAGCAAGAAATAAAAATATCCACTACTTTGATTGTGTTTTTATTGTGTGTTCTTTTACACATAATATGTTGTAGTGTAATATTTATATTATTTAATTTATGTGTTCGACAGACTGAAATGCTTTTGAGTTACATTTAACTGAGTAGACTATGGAAATTATGGCTTCCTTCTTAAGAAAATGAATCGAAAAAGGCTGACAACAATTATAATCAATACACAATTTTAGTTACTTATAAGGCAATTGCTTCAGATCCCAGTTCTGTGTGATTTGATTTCATTGAGCAATTTACAAGATTATTTCAGAAAGTTTCAGCTCCAGACACGCAATATATATATTGAATTTTAATGTGATACGCTAATATTGTGGCACGATCGCAGTGTGTATCGGTGAACTGTTGACTGCCTTGTTTATTTACACTGACTGACAGAGCAAATGCAACACCAAGAAGGAGTGGTTCGAAAGGGATGGAAGTTGGGGAAAAAAACAGAGACGGCACGGAAGAATAATTGATGTTTATTTCAAACCGATATGCAGGTTACACAATGCGCACGGCATCGACTCAGTAGGATGTAGGACCACCGCGAGCGGCGATGCACGCAGAAACACGTCGAGGTACAGAGTCAATAAGAGTGCGGATGGTGTCCTGAGGGATGGTTCTCCATTCTCTGTCAACCATTTGCCACAGTTGGTCGTCCGTATGAGGCTGGGGCAGAGTTTGCAAACGGCGTCCAATGAGATCCCACACGTGTTCGATTGGTGAGAGATCCAGAGAGTACGCTGGCCACGGAAGCATCTGTACACCTCGTAGAGCCTGTTGGGAGATGCGAGCAGTGTGTGGGCGGGCATTATCCTGCTGAAACAGAGCATTGGGCAGCCCCTGAAGGTACGGGAGTGCCACCGGCCGCAGCACATGCTGCACGTAGCGGTGGGCATTTAACGTGCCTTGAATACGCACTAGAGGTGACGTGGAATCATACGCAATAGCGCCCCAAACCATGATGCCGCGTTGTCTAGCGGTAGGGCGCTCCACAGTTACTGCCAGATTTGACCTTTCTCCACGCCGACGCCACACTCGTCTGCGGTGACTATCACTGACAGAACAGAAGCGTGACTCATCGGAGAACACGACGTTCCGCCATTCCCTCATCCAAGTCGCTCTAGCCCGGCACCATGCCAGGCGTGCACGTCTATGCTGTGGAGTCAATGGTAGTCTTCTGAGCGGACGCCGGGAGTGCAGGCCTCCTTCAACCAATCGACGGGAAATTGTTCTGGTCGATATTGGAACAGCCAGGGTGTCTTGCACATGCTGAAGAATGGCGGTTGACGTGGCGTGCGGGGCTGCCACCACTTGGCGGCGGATGCGCCGATCCTCGCGTGCTGACGTCACTCGGGCTGCGCCTGGACCCCTCGCACGTGCCACATGTCCCTGCGCCAACCATCTTCGCCACAGGCGCTGCACCGTGGACACATCCCTATGGGTATCGGCTGCGATTTGACGAAGCGACCAACCTGCCCTTCTCAGCCCGATCACCATACCCCTCGTAAAGTCGTCTGTCTGCTGGAAATGCCTCCGTTGACGGCGGCCTGGCATTCTTAGCTATACACGTGTCCTGTGGCACACGACAACACGTTCTACAATGACTGTCGGCTGAGAAATCACGGTACGAAGTGGGCCATTCGCCAACGCCGTGTCCCATTTATCGTTCGCTACGTGCGCAGCACAGCGGCGCATTTCACATCATGAGCATACCTCAGTGACGTCAGTCTACCCTGCAATTGGCATAAAGTTCTGACCACTCCTTCTTGGTGTTGCATTTGCTCTGTCAGTCAGTGTATTCACTTGTTTACTTCAAGGTCTGTCTAGGGAGGTCAAGTCACGAATGCTTCTTATGGAGCCGCCATATTGGGTCTTTAAGCGAGCGTAACCAAAGGGAAGTGTATTTGAATTTAGAGGATTTCCGTGCCGCACATTGAAATAAAAACAGGTCAACAACTGTTTTTCGTAAAGAATTTAATTGGGCATGTACTGTGCATGTATATATAACTGTATAACACTTAAATGATATTAATACATTCACAGCTATTTGAATAGGAATATAATTAGCAGAGCCTGAAATTCTTTTTTTTTAAGAAACAACATCAACAGGAAAGCTCATGTCCTACTCTTTTACTTCCTTACAACTTGGTCTTACTGTGTTTCCTATTAATATAATCTGTCAAATACGTAATCTTATTGCCAGAAACATAGAAATCTGTACAGTACCTGTGTCATATTATGATTAACGGTACATGAAATACTGAACTTGAAGTACTATACTTAAAGTACTAAGAGACAGTTGTAATAAATTACCTTCAGCGTTTTCTTTATTCTTCTTCTTTTCCTGCCGCTTTTTCCACACCTGTGGGGTCGCGGGTGCGAACTGCGTCGCACATGTGGATTTGGCCCTGTTTTTACGGCCGGATGCCCTTCCTGACGCAAACCCTCTATGGAGGGATGTAAGCACTATTGCGTGTTTCTGTGGTGGTTGGTAGTGTAGTATGTTGTGTGAATATGATGAGGAGAGTGTTGGGACGGACATATACACCCAGTCCCCGAGCCAGAAGAATTAATCAGAAGAGATTAAAATCCCCGACCCGGCCGGGAATCGAACCCGTGACCCTCTGAACCGAAGGCCAGTACGCTGACCATTCAGCCAACGAGTCGGACCAGCGTTTTCTTTATTAAGAAAGTAATTACCGATACTGCGTTTCTAAGGGGTTACCCCAGTGTGTTGACAAGCACTGAATGCCTCTTGAGTTGAGTACATTAAATGATGTATGGTAACTGTTGTTATCCATTCATGTAGTATTTCTTTGGGTTCTAAGGCAAAAATACTCTGTACATGTGTAACAAGAGTGATGTTCTTAGCTACTCTTAACTAGTTTATTGATAACCCATGCAGCTTATATAGTATTGTTGTTTTAAGAGGAAGTACAACTGGGCAACCATCGTCTATAAACACTGATCAGAAGAAAACAAATGGAAGGGGTCCAACAATTCGAAAAATGGAGGTATCGGCAAAAGAAAGATGAAGGCCACAAAGTGCGTGGGAATGAAAAACTTCTTAGGCTTCGAATGCGCTAATGCCGTCGCGGTCGGAAAAAAACAAGTGTTGACCAGGGGAAGTCGGATGGGATAGAATAGGTGAGAGCCTAACACAAGTGAAAGCAATGTCAAGACTCAGCTAAGGACCTCGTAGTCACAACCCAAATTGATTGCCCCCTGTGGGCGGGGGCAATAGAATAACACCCACGGTATCCCCTGCCCATCATAAGAGGTGACTGAAAAGGGCGTCAGGAGCTCCTAACTAGGGAGCGTGGGTTGGCGACCACGGGGCTCTCAACTGAGTCCTAACGTTCATGCATATAATAATAATAATAATAATAATAATAATAATAATAATAATAATAATAATAATAATAATAATACCGAGCTCGATAGCTGCAGTCGCTTAAGTGCGGCCAGTATCCAGTATTCGGGAGATAGTGGGTTCGAACCTCACTGTCGGCAGCCCTGGTTTTCCGTAGTTTCCCCATTTTCACAGCAGGAAAATGCTGGGACTGTACCTTAATTAAGGCCACGGCCGCTTCCTTCTCATTCCTAGGCCTTTCCTATCCATTCGTCGCCATAAGACCTATCTCTGTCGGTGCGACGTAAAGCAAATAGCAATAATAATAATAATAATAATAATAATAATAATAATAATAATAATAATAATAATAATAATAATAATAATAATAATAATAATAATAATAGTGGTTAAGAAAATTACAGCCATTGGTAGACACAGTTCCTTAAGAAAGAGAAATTCGGTCACTATTAAGTTGAGTTAACCTAGGTCAGGCTATTTTAGGGATTACATTAGGATATTATGTTAGGCTACGGTACGTTAAATTACAGTAGTTGGTTAGTGCGAGTGTTGTGATCTTTAAGTATTTGTCCAGCCAGATAATGTACTCAATAGAGCATTTAAGGTAAATGAAATATAGCTGTAAATAATAACTACAGTTCCGTAAAAGACTGCTATTAACAATTATTGTTGTAATGATAAGCTGGACACAAATTGTTGGTTTGATGAGATAGGCCAGCGAAATTAACCAATTATGGTTAAAATTCCTGACCTTGCCGGGAATCGAACCCGGGACCGCTATGACAAAAAGGCAAGCACGCTAATCATTTAGCCATGGAGCCGGACGCATGAAAAGGAAACTTTCGTAAACAACAATACTACTATTACACATTTCCTGTTACTTTCCTTGCTTGTTTTGAAAGACAGTTCCCTTTCTTTGGGAGGTTTCCTATCATATGTCAAAGACTTGGGTGGATTAGGGACGTTTAAAATTGTTGGGATGGAATTCCGCTTGAGTAGTTTCCGTCCATCTGCCCTCTTTAGTTCAAATAGCGATTCTTCAAAATTATGCTAGAAGAAAATACATAATAAGACCTATAAATATAAAACATCGTTCATACCAACATATTACTGTACTATTCAGGAATAATACGAGTGTATAAGTTCACAAAACCGCGCACAAGACGGAATTATCTGTAGATTACCATTTGTCATGCCTACAGTTTTGTATACACTGAGGTCTCCTTTGCTTAACTTTCGAGAAGCGAAACACTCTAATTCCGTCAGTTGTCTTATTTTGACAATTTGGAGTGGCACAGTATCCCATTTTCTTTCAAAATACAAGTAATAACTCACATCATTACATCGTGCACGCCCACATAACAACGATTTTTGAGACCCAATATGGCCGCCACCGCAAAGGATTGTGGTAGCGTGACCAGACCTCCCTAGACAGACCTTGGTTTACTTACTTACGTATTTGTTTATTTATTTGTCTATTTATTTGTTACGTTGCGTTTTATAGTGGGATATTATTTAATATTTAAACATTTAAATACAAGCAGAAGGTTTGGCGTATCATCGTTGCGCCTGCGAAAACCTCTGTGATATCTTTGGAGAAATACTAACCCGCAGCACATATTATGAAGAGCGACAATTCCTTGACAATACTCCCATAATATTGAACCTTAGATGACAGAACCTAACTGGCCAAAGTTCTAAGGTAAAATACTTCACATAGTGGTTTCTGTAGGGTAACGACGATATACTGTGAGTAGTAGAAAATGTATCAGTTCATTCGCGATTTTTCTTCTCCTATGTGGGGAATAAACTGTACGAATGGCTCTATTTTGCAGCACTTATATAACTCGAGAACAACCTTTGTTTTCATCAGACCAGATCATGGCAAGATAAGAGAGGTGGAAATAGATAAATGCATAATAAAGACTTCTTAAATGTACAGCACGTAATATTCCTTCGAGTCTGTATAAGTATTCCAACGACAGAAGCCAATTTTATTACACAACAATACCACTGGTTTTATGTTCCACTGATTACTTTTACGGCTTTCGGAGACATCGAGGTGCCAAAATTTTGTCGCGCAGGAGTTGTTTTACGTGCTGGTAAGTTCACCGACACGAATCTGGCGTATTTCAGCACCTTCAAATAATACTGTACAAACGGAGAGAGGAGGTTCGAAATCGCGAACGTGGTGGACTGAGAAAGCCAGTGTCCTACTATCTAAGCCATGCAGTTCGGCAGGTTATATTACGAAACTCGTTCCAGAAACAAATTTTTAATGTTTACTAAGTAATTAAACTCGTGTCGTCATCCCGAGGTGATGCCACAATTTTGAAGGCGCACCCCGCAATAAAAGTAGCTGCATGAACCATTTTAACCACAAATCAGCCCTGCTGTCATTCTTAAATCACTGGCAGTACCGGGAATCGAACTTGGCCCTCCGAGGTCGGCAGGTAATAGTTCTAAACATTACACTACGGAGGCGGAATTTACTAAGTTACAGTTAAAATTACTCCATTTTTCATGTGTTTATTTTCAAACATCCGCTTTTCCAAAACCAGATGCCAGAGAGGGCGTTGTTTCCCATTGACGTCGATGCAGCGCTGTGCTCGATGTATCAAAATGTGAGACAGGCGTAACAGATCTGCCTGAGGGATAGCAGCAATAGCGTTTTCAATGTTCTTCTGTAGCTCTTCCAGTGTGTGAGGATTACTGGAGTACACCTGGCCCTTCAATTTTTCCCACAGGTGAAAATTGCAGAGAGAGAGAGAGAGAGAGAGAGAGAGAGAGAGAGATATCAGGCGATCGAAGTGGCCAGTTGATTGCACTGCCTCTGCTGATTGTCGTCTCCTCATCAAACACCTCATGCACTCGTGACAAGGTTGTCAAGGCGGTGCGTGTTGTTGCTCCATCTTGCTGAAAATATTCATACAGTCGTTCATCTTCTGTGAGTTGATCCACATATGGATTAAGCAGTGTCTGGCCATACCGGTTAACATTAACAGTTTAGTGAAAGAATCGTGTTACGATGAGCACATTGCGCACCACACACCAATCTTGGGATTATGCAATGGCTTTTCGACGTACTGATGGGGATTTTCTGAAGCATAATGGCGCGTGTTTTGTGAGTTCAAATACCCTGACAGGCTGAATCAGGTTTCATCTGAAGAAATGAAAAACCGAGGATCCAAATGTCCTCACTCACACGTAATGGCACAGCGACGTACTCGGGACAGAGCATGCGGGAGATGAGCACGCGCAGACATGTGACAGCAACCTATTGGTGCATCGAAATCGCGGTTTTCAGCATTTCCGTGATGGACAGTTCTCCTGTTCATTAACAAAGGTCAATTTTGCGTCAGTTTTATTTTGCCCACCCTGTACATCAAGAGCGAACATCGCTGCCATAGAAATATGATTCACTCATCATGACAGCGAGTTATTGCTTTTCATAAGGTGAAAATTACGTGGTCATCAGCACACGAGTGGTATCTAATTAGAATCTCCTGTTAATCCCGCATCCAATAACCCATCAACGACTCTTAGAATCTACTCGGGTCAATATTTACATCTTCAAACTGTCGACAAGTTCTTCTTACTCTTAACAGAATGTTGACCTCATTAGTACCCTGAGATGTCATGCGATGTTTACAGAGCCCAGTTTGATAATGGGACAGCCGTAATTAGTTCATTCCTCGTCATCTGAAGTATGAGTGAGTGGCGGATGCTTGCGAGAACTATTACAAGTCGTGATCCGCATAAGAACGACCTTAATGAGATAATTGTAGCTTGTTATGTCAAATGAAGGTAGTCCAGTATGGTGCGGATCTAAATTAGCGCCCATCATTTTATTTTGCATGCATCTTAAACAGCTTCTGTCTTTCCTCGCTGAGCATCTATAAACCATAATATTAAGCCTTAGCTCAAGGGGTTGCCTAGCTCAGTTGTTAAGGCGTACTTGGATCATCTGCTAAGGCGTGGGTACGATTCCACACCAGAAAGACGAAATATTTGGACGAGATTTTCCCTTATAGAGAGGTACAATGCGTTCATTTTCGGCCCTGGTCGGACTATCGCATACAAGCGAGCCGAACGGAAATAATTGACGGTAGACTTTCACTACTGTAACAGCTGCAGGGTTTTAAGGGTTTCGTAGACTTATTAGAAATAAAGACAAATATTACGTAGATAACAAATGTTATTAAATAGAACGTGGTACACACAGCCTCCGTGGCTCAGACGGCAGCGCGTAGGCGTCTCACTGCTGGGTTCCGTGGTTCAAATCCCGATCACTCCGTGTGAGATTTGTGCTGGAAAAAGCGGAGGCGGAACAGGTTTTTCTCCGAGTATTCCGGTTTTCCCTGTCATCTTTCATTTCCAGCAACACTCTCGACTATCATTTCATTTCATCTGCCAGTCATTAATCATTGCCCCAGAGGAGTGCGACCGGGCGAGTTGGCCGTGCGGTTAGGAGCGGGCAGCCGTGAGCACTGCTGGCAGCCCTGAAGATGGTTTTCCGTGGTTTCCCATTTTCACACCAGGCAAATGCTGGGGCTGTACCTTAATTAAGGCCTCAGCCGCTTCCTTCCCATTCCTAGGCCTTCCCTATTTGATCGTCGCCGTAATACCTATCTGTGTCGGTGCGAAGTAAAGCAACTAGAAAAAAAAAATAGAGGAGTGCGACAGGCTTCGGCAGCTGGCACAATTCCTATCCTCGTCGCTAGATGGAGGCTTCATTCATTCCATTCCTGACCCGGTCGAATGACTGGAAACAGGCTGTGTATTTTCATTTTAGAATGTGGTACACGGACCACGAAGTATTCACAACGACAGCTAACCTCCAACTGAGCGCGCGAGTCAACACACTGTCATCTTATAACAGAGAATGTGTGTGACGTCAGATGAAAAACCACAGCCTGTTTTCCAGTCATTGACCGGGTCAGGAAAGGAATGAATGAAGCTCCCATCTTGCAGCGAGGATAGGAATTGTGCCGGCTGCCGAAGCCTGTCGCACTCTCCAATGATTAATGACTGAAAGATGAAATGAAATGATATTTGATAGTGTTTCTGGAATGAAATATGATTGGGAAAACCGGAGTACCCGGAGAAAAACCTGTCCCGCTTCCGCTTTGTCCAGCACAAATCTCACATGGAGTGACTGGGATGTGAACCACGGAACCAAGTGGTGAGAGGCCGGTGGAGCCACGGAGGCTCTTTGTGACGTCACATAGTTAGCACAAATTCTGAAGCGCCATTTCATGAAGACTACGTTTCAGATGTTCAATTTTTAAATGTATTTTTTGCAACAGGTAGCCTCCTCTTTTATCTGCCAATTGAGATATTAAACATAATCGTAAGTGAAATTCTCTCGACGAATGCGCGTTCCACCCAAACTCTACAAGTCTCTTTAAGGGCCGGTATTATATTAGAGGTTTAAACTGTTGGTTCAGTTTAAACCTCGGTTTATCTGTTAGTCGTGTACACTGACTGACAGAGCAAATGCAACACCAAGAAGGAGTGGTTCGAAAGGGATGAAAGTTGGGGAAAAAACAGAGACGGCACGGACGAATAATTGATGTTTATTTCAAACCGATATGCAGGTTACACAATGCGCACGGCATCGACTCAGTAGGATGTAGGACCACCGCGAGCGGCGATGCACGCAGAAACACGTCGAGGTACAGAGTCAATAAGAGTGCGGATGGTGTCCTGAGGGATGGTTCTCCATTCTCTGTCACCCATTTGCCACAGTTGGTCGTCCGTACGAGGCTGGGGCAGAGTTTGCAAACGGCGTCCAATGAGATCCCACACGTGTTCGATTGGTGAGAGATCCGGAAAGTACGCTGGTCACGGAAGCATCTGTACACCTCGTAGAGCCTGTTGGGAGATGCGAGCAGTGTGTGGGCGGGCATTATCCTGCTGAAACAGAGCATTGGGCAGCCCCTGAAGGTACGGGAGTGCCACCGGCCGCAGCACATGCTGCACGTAGCGGTGGGCATTTAACGTGCCTTGAATACGCACTAGAGGTGACGTGGAATCATACGCAATAGCGTCCCAAACCATGATGCCGCGTTGTCTAGCGGTAGGGCGCTCCACAGTTACTGCCGGATTTGACCTTTCTCCACGCCGACGCCACACTCGTCTGCGGTGACTATCACTGACAGAACAGAAGCGTGACTCATCGGAGAACACGACGTTCCGCCATTCCCTCATCCAAGTCGCTCTAGCCCGGCACCATGCCAGGCGTGCACGTCTATGCTGTGGAGTCAATGGTAGTCTTCTGAGCGGTCGCCGGGAGTGCAGGCCTCCTTCAACCAATCGACGGACGGGAAATTGTTCTGGTCGATATTGGAACAGCCAGGGTGTCTTGCACATGCTGAAGAATGGCGGTTGACGTGGCGTGCGGGGCTGCCACCGCTTGGCAGCGGATGCGCCGATCCTCGCGTGCTGACGTCACTCGGGCTGCGCCTGGACCCCTCGCACGTGCCACATGTCCCTGCGCCAACCATCTTCGCCACAGGCGCTGCACCGTGGACACATCCCTATGGGTATCGGCTGCGATTTGACGAAGCGACCAACCTGCCCTTCTCAGCCCGATCACCATACCCCTCGTAAAGTCGCCTGTCTGCTGGAAATGCCTCCGTTGACGGCGGCCTGGCATTCTTAGCTATACACGTGTCCTGTGGCACACGACAACACGTTCTACAATGACTGTCGGCTGAGAAATCACGGTACGAAGTGGGCCATTCGCCAACGCCGTGTCCCATTTATCGTTCGCTACGTGCGCAGCACAGCGGCGCATTTCACATCATGAGCATACCTCAGTGACGTCAGTCTACCCTGCAATTGGCATAAAGTTCTGACCACTCCTTCTTGGTGTTGCATTTGATCTGTCAGTCAGTGTATTATAAGACTTAATCTTAAGTTTAACTAGAGATTAATTTTACTGCCACTCTAATCAACCGTTTAATCTGAAGTTTAAGAATACATAACCTTACAACATGGCAGAACGAATTGATTTCAAAGATATTTTTGAGTTGTTTGAAGAAATACTAAGCGATGACGAAGAAGTGGTTCAAATTATTCACCGACCACGAGCACTACGAGTTTTCCGAGGAAGGGGACGTTCCTTTCATATATGGAATGAAAAAGAAGTTTTTTAAATAGGTTTTGGCTTACAAAATAGACTGGCATAACCCTATTTCAGCAAATTGGTGCTAGAATAAAACATGCAACGAAAAGGTAAGAATGTAAAAATGACTTTTTGAACTGTTTGAATGCCAAAAGTGTAAATTTTAGAAAATAAATAACTTCCCTCTATTTCAGAAATCATGCTGTAAAACCCATCAGTCACCTACTAATAGCATTTCCGTTTTATGCCTCCCGTAGTATGTTTATTAAAATGCGAGATTTCGGAGGAATTCCTAAGGCCACTGTTTCACGGAATATATAAATATTTCTGTACTAATTGTACAAGCAATTCTATTTCCTTACAAGTAAAATTAGGACAACGTTTATTGCATTCATCTGCCATTTTAGCTACACGAAGTAAACAAAACATTATCGATAGTCAACTTTTCTTGCAAGTCACCGCAAAACCTTGTCGACAGTCATCTTTTCTCGCAAGTCACTGCTACCAAGATCATATATTTCCTTTTTCACCGTAGTTTAACTTAGGCCGGCTTTTATAAGACTCAACATCGGTTTAAATTCAAGTTACAGTTTAACTCAAACTTCAGTTTAAACCTTCATTATAATACCGGCCCTAAATGTTTCTTTCCATGTCCCCGTTGTCGAGGAACGTATGTCTAAGTTAAAACACATGGGTTACCCGCGACGTATACCATGGTGAGGCGAGGAACAGGTTCCAAGGCAGCCCTAGCCTGGCAATTTCCGTACGCAGACAGACAGTGTCCGCTTGTCTGTACCGAATGCAGTGCAGTGAAATATACACTGACTTAGCGAATGTCATGGGATAGTCACCTAATAGCGTTTGGGGCCTTCTCTGGCCCTGCGAACTGCAGTGAGACGCCGTGGAAGTGAATCGACAAGTCCCTGGTAGTCCACTGGACGCAGCTCACACCAAAGCGGCCGCCAATGCTGGCCTGTTCGTGGGTGCAAGATCCATAGCTCGGAGCCTGCGTTCCAGGACATCCCAGATATGCTCGATAGGGTTCATATCGGGGCTCGTGGGTGGCCATGGCAGTCGTTGGACTTCCGCTGCATGTTCCAGGAACCATTCCCGGGCGACGTGAAAGTGATGTGGCGGCGCGTTATCATCTTAAAACACCGCAGAACCGTCTGGGTGCTGGAAGGCCAAAAATGGGTGGAGATGGTCTCCGAGCAGCTCAACATACCGCGTACCATTCAAAGTCTCTTCCAGAACAACTAGGGGGTCCATTCCATACCAGGAAAATGCACCCCAGACCATAACAGAGACACCAGCGCCCTGGACCACACCTTCGAGGCAGGCGGGATCCATCGCTTCATGTGGTCTGCGCCGTACACGGTGCCTCCCATCGGCATGGTGCAGTTGAAATCGTGATTCGTCCGACCATATCACGTTACGCCATTGTTCCAGTGTGCATCCCTGGTGACTGGCGACAAATGCGCGTCGTTGTGCCCGATGACGTTGGGTTAACAGTGGCACCCGTGTGCGGCGCCGGCTCCCATACCCCATAGAACCCATGTTCCTACGGATTGTCCACTGGGAGACGTGCCTGTGTTGAATTGAGCCGTGATTTGTTGCACGGTTGCCCGTCTGTCACTATTTAAATCCGCCTCAGATGTCGCCGGTCACGGTCATCGAGGGTGGCTGGACAGCCGGTCGTTCGTCTGTTGTGGACGGTGACACCCACATTCAACCATTCACGATACACCATGGACACGGTTGATCGTGTGAAGCCGAATTCCCGCACCACTTCCGAAATCGCACTTCCCATCCGTCGGGCACCGACCACCATACCCCGTTTGAACGGTGTCAGCTCACGACGACGTTCCATGTTACACCTGTCACATGCACAGCCACTGCTCACAAGGTCTTCTATACAACTGCCGCTGGCAGAGGGGGCGTGTGGTGCGCAGACAACACACCTGCGCATCAGTGCTCCGCTATCCCATGACATTTGCTCAGTCAGTGTATATATTACAAGTTGCTTTACGTCGCACCGACATAGATAGGTCTGCTGGCAGCTAGTGATGGGACATTCGATTCATTTTACTGAATCGATTCATTTGATTCCGTTCACGTTACTGAATCGATACAGTGATCCGATTCACGGCTCATTGGTCACCGCTCCTACTGCATCTGTGTAGTATGTGCTGGTAAGACAGCAGCAACAGCATTCAGTGCTCGCAGCTGCCGCCTGGTCTTCATACTATGAACTCCTTTCTTAGAAAAAATGCTAGTTACTCTAATACATCGAAGGTTTCCGGCGACGCAGGGTGGGAAAGGTTAGGAAGGTAGCAGCCATGGCCTGAATTAAGGTACAGTCCCAGCATTTCCTGGTGTGAAAATGGGGAAACTACGGAAAAACCATCTTAACGGCTGCCGACGGTGGGATTCGAGTCCACCATCCCCCGAATGCAAGCGCATAGCCACGCGATATTAACCGCACGACAACTCGCTCAGTCTTTTTTTTAAAGTAGTTTTCTATCAGCTGAGGATTTTTTTAAAATCGTCATATTTTGTATAGGCTACCCGAGATGTACAGTAGCCCGCTGGTTTTCTGATTCAACATTCTGTTATTGCGTCTGTCCACATATGATTGAAGTCTTGTGCAACGATGTGACATATGAACTGAGAGAATACTGAGCCGTTTTTCCCAATATAAAACAGGTACTTTTGAGTGGTCATGACTCATGAGCATGACTCATAGTCATAGGGAAGGCTAGAGTCGAGTTTAACTGTCAAATGTCAACTAAGTTATAATACTAAGATTCATTAAACTAATAAATAGTATAACTTAATAGCCTACCTACTTACTAGCTACTTCAGAATTATGTTGTGACTACCTTTTTAACACTGCAAATAAATCCATCTATTATTTAAACCTCCCTGTAAGAAGAGGACAGTGAATGCAAATGGGCATTATTTTCAAATGAGCTGAGCTCGAGAGTCCATTATAGCATACGATTCTTTCAGTCTAGCATGGCTCACTGTATGTCTCGCTGCAGCGGAAGCTCGGCTCTCCGCGTGTCCAGTGTGCCGATAAGGAGCCGTGTGTATCATGTGTCTCACTGAGCCGCGCTCGTTCACGATTCTTTCGATGTGCCATGATTCACTGTATGCCTCGCTGCAGCGGAAGCTCGGCTCTCCGCGTGTCCAGTGAGCCGATAAGGAGCCGTGTGTATCATGTCTCACTGAGCCGCGCTCGTTCACGATTCTTTTGATGTGCCATGATACAGTCTCGCTGCAGCGGAAGCTCGGCTCCCCGTCAACGTCCAGTGAGTGCGCCCCTCAGCACTGTCCGCTAGGAGTAAGCTGAATCGTGTGCCGTGAGCTCGCCTTTCCTGTGAATCGATTCACTCGGACACTTGAATGAATCGATACACTGCTTCGAATCATGCATTCAGTAGCCAACACTACTGGCAGCTATGAGATGTGAAAGGGCTAGGAGCGAAAAGGAAGCGGCCGTGGCCTTAATTAAGGTACAGCCCGATCATTTGCCTGATGTGGAAATGGGAAACCACGGAAAACCATCTTCAGGGCTGCTGACATTGGCGATCGAACCCACTATCTCAATAATGCAAGCTCACAACTCCGCACCCCTAACCGCACGGCTAACTCACGCGATTAATCACTGTATTGCACCATGCGCCGAGGTTACAGATAGAAGAATTTTACGATACTGTAATTACCGGTTTCAATCCACGTAAAATACAGTAGTTACTCATGTCGGTGAATCTATCGACTGATTCTTGCATGATATCGATTAGTTCATGCATTGCGCCAATTGTTTAAATGATGGGCCCTGAACCGAGCATAATCTGTTCATTTTCATGAGTTCAACACAGCATGAAATAAAATATTGTACGTCACTACGATGAAAGTGTTCCTCGTGTTCGTTTCGAACGTCTCAACTCACACGGAAGACCTCAATTTCGGCCCTTGTGATGTAAATAATTATTACCTTGCACTCCTCCCCGTGTATGTGGAAACAGGCTAGTAGCTTACACAGACAGGTGTCTTGAGTTTAGAGAGTCGGAATTTAGCCAACCCACATGAGTTCCTGGAACACCATCTCCCACTCAGAGGTTCCTTAGCCCAATTGGATAATTCATTTCTAATCACGCGCTAACTGTTCTCTCGGAATTCGTCCTCCGCTATAGCTCGCCCAATCTTGCTAACAGTTCTCAAATACCGTGTTTGAGAAATGCAACTTACCCATTTTCCCGTGAGGCAACAGACAAACAGGACAGACAACATTTGAAATGAACCAATTATCCCTCTTTTTTTAAAAAAAGAAATAAAGAATTGGAAAGGCACTTTCTTTTCAGTTCGACTTACTGGATCTACAACCTATAAACAGACTGAAAGTCGACACCCTGCCATCACACATAAATGAACAAAAACACGCTAAATCACAATCAAAAGAAACTCATCCCCTTAAATATTACCAACGCTAGTACCTTGAACCTCGAACAAACTAAACACACACAACAGGACCTACAGAGGTGCGCAATGGCGCACCGGCATCGGTACTTCACGTACCACCTATCACTTCTGAGATGGGTGATACAAACGAGCCGAAACTAATGGAAGTTTAATCAATACTTGAAAATACCTGACAAACATGTAATTATTAACAGAAAATATCTGAAAAATGTGTTCTCAGCGTCTCTCTATTCAGTCACATACGGAATGGTGAAATAAGGCAGTAGGTGAATATTGTACCGAACACTGACAAGATGCTAGAAAGGAGACTTCAGTGGTCCGCTCATGTAATTCGCGCCGCATCGACCACTTTCAACAATGCCGCCCGTCACCTAGAAGTCTACGGTCGGCGTCCACGTAGTCGAACAAAACCGCACTACAGGCAATACAGATATAAAATCTATCTATCTATGTATGAAACATTCGTCCCGAGGGTGCACATGACCGTGGTAAGTGACGTTCCAAGATTAGAGTAGCGGACCCTGCACTGAAGCGGGAGAATGTTTATGAAGAAGAAGAAGAAGAAGAAGAAGAAGAAGAAGTTATTAATTACATGTTTTCTTTTTCAGGTATTGTGTAATATTTAGAACCTTGTATTGGTTTCGGCAAGCTGGAAATCTTAAAGGATATATTATTGAAACCTGTTTTCGGCATTCGTAGGCTATATCCAATCTGAGATTTAAAAAGAAGTCCTTCTGTACTTTTAAAAATCTTAACCTAATACTTTATTTTTACACCAGACAGGACACCTACGTAGGAAAAATGAAAATCCACAGCCTGTTTCCAGTCATTCGACCGGGTCAGGAATGGAATTAATGAAGCACCTATCTAGCGGCGAGGATAGGAATTGTGCCGGCTGCCGAAGCCTGTCGCACTCCTCTGCCGCAATGATTAATGACTGACAGATGAAATGGAATGATATTGGATAGTGTTGCTGGAATGAAATATGTCAGGGAAAACCGGAGTACCCGGAGAAAAACCTGCTCCGCCTCCACTTTCTCCAGCACAAATCTCACATGGAGTGCGAGTCACGGAGGCTCCGTCTACGTAGGGTTCAATTTAATTTTTGTCCGTTTGTCTAACAAAATAACGGAAGAGTGGCCACTGTCGGCAGCCCTGAAGATGGTTTTCCATGGTTTCCCATTTTCACACCAGGCAAATGCTGGGGCTGTACCTTAATTAAGGCCACGGCCGCTTCCTTCCCACTCCTAGTCCTTCCCTGCTCCATCGTCGCCATAAGACCTATCTGTGTCGGTGCGACGTAAAGCAACAAAAAACAACCCAGAAGAGTGGAATGGTATATTTTCATTCAACTTATTATTTAAGGACAAGGGCGAGTAGGATCTTATCTAAAATTCGTTTAAAAATCAGCAGGAGGGGACTTCACAGAGGGATTTAAACATAAAACTGGATTTTCGGCTGATTTCACAGGAAAACTGCCCCTGACAAAATGTATTTATTTTATCATTTAAAAGTTGTTTAGTTCTATACATTGTTCGGATAAAGTGAAAGATGAGGGAAAGCTTTATGGGGAGTTGCTATGAAAATCATTCTGGCAACTTGTAAAGGCTTTGCACATCTGTCTGTATTCTACTTGTTACCAGAAGGAAGAGATCAAACGAAGTGCAACAATAACGGACGAAAGATGAAACTGCAGAGCCAGGAAGCGAGTACGTCACGACAAATCGTGACAGCCGCATGTCCACATACGTGTCTCAGAATCTCAGGAACAACTTTTTTTTTTTTTTGCTATTTGCTTTACGTCGCACCGACACAGATATGTCTTACGGCGACGATGGGACAGGAAAGGCCTAGGAATTGGAAGGAAGCGGCCGTGGCCTTAATTAAGGTACAGCCCCGGCATTTGCCTGGTGTGAAAATGGGAAACCACGGAAAACCATCTTCAGGGCTGCCGACAGTGGAGCTCGAACCCACTATCTCCCGATTATTGGATACTGGCCGCAATTAAGCGACTGCAGCTATCGAGCTCGGTCAGGAACAACTTGTGGAATTGACAAAAATGTACTCATACACATGCTGAGTGGCTGTCTCATCAACGACGGCTGGTCTGAGATAAAAACGAAATGTGACGCCAAAATTTGAGGTGTACAGGCAATATTATAGTCTTATTTCTATAGATTTATGTAGATATCCAGGAAATTTATCCCCACGTCCATATGTCTAGAGAAAATGTCCTTAAGTAGAAACAAGTCCTTGTCATTGAAAAGAACGCTGTTTACATCTGGATGGTTGCACGCTCCACTGACCCAAGGGAATAATGAAGTCAATGAATAATCAGCTCCAGTGACTGGCTTACTAAAACTTATCAGCTGTCAGTGAGTCGCCGAAATAGGAGGCCATCACAGGTGTGATGTAACTCTGCAGAGGGCTGTGATTCGACCTCCACATGACCGGTAGTAGATTCCTGACCTGGCAAGAGCAAACTAGTAGCCACTCATGGCTATTTATACTACGTCCTTCAATTCAGAGTTCAACTAATTAACACAGTAACGAGGTTTAATGAGCTCCAAAGCCAAGGACGACGGTAGAGGGAGTTTAGTAGTGGCCATTCTGGAAGCTCAGTTGGAACTGGTTACTAAGGCAACTGAAACAATAACAGGCTTTTTAAATCGTGAAATTACCAGCGTTTCGCCCCAGTGTAGCAGTGGGCTCATCAGTTGGATTGCTACACCTTTCCAAGACGCTGGCGGCTAGTGCGCCTCCTGTGTAGGGCAATGCAGTGACGGTGCACTAGGGGTAGCATGTGCCTCCACTTGTATAAATGCCTGCCTTTGGTCTTTATATCAAAACATTTGAAATCGATTAAATTAAATTACGGTTTCCTTCTAGGAACCTTATTTTTGAAATAACAGACACTTCTGTGATGTTGTTAGTGCAATGAAATGAAATGAAATGTCGTATGGCTTTTAGTGCCGGGATATCCCAGGACGGGTTCGGCTCGCCAGGTGCAGGTCTTTTGATTTGACTCCCGTAGGCGACCTGCGCGTCGTAATGAGGATGACATGATGATGAAGACAACACGTACACCCAGCCCCCGTGCCATTGGAATTAACCAATTAAGGTTAAAATCCGCGACCCGGCCGGGAATCGAACCCAGGACTCCCTGAACCGAAGGCCAGTACGCTGACCGTTCAGCCAACGAGTCGGACGTTAGTGCAATAATATTACGTAACGGTCAAGTGCTATTGAATAGATACTGGTCAGTGTCGTCCGGCTCCATGGCTAAACGGTTAGCGTGCTGGCCTTTGGTCACAGGGGTCCCGGGTTCGATTCCCGGCTGGGTCAGGAATTTTAACCATCATTGGTTAATTTCGCTGGCACGGGGGCTGGGTGTATGTGTCGTCTTCATCATCATTTCGTCCTCATCACGACGTGCAGGTCGCCTACGGGAGTCAAATCAAAAGACCTGCACCTGGTGAGCCGAACATGTCCTCGGACACTCCCGGCACTGAAAGTCTGCGCCATTTGATTTTTTCAGTACCAATTAATTGTAAGAATATGAGTTAACAACTAGATAAGTCAGGTATTGTTGAGGGGTTCAAGTTAAGTACGCTATCTGAAGAAAACACAAGTACTGTACACTGAAATCTTAATGCACTTGTTCTTTTACACAAATCGTTGTTGATATATAAACAGATATGATATTACGTACTATATACACGTGTATGTACATTTATTTCGTTAAAACTTTCATTTACTATTGTATTTATTTAATGTTAACCATTTAATGTGTAAAGTTGGCATTTTTTTAAACACGGGTACATTATAAGGTCAGTTTATTGCTGAACGTGAATCCCCATTATTCTAATATAACATTTTAGCTTTCGTAGTACACATTATAGAAGTGTTTTGTTTACAATATACACACTCCTATTTTATGACAAAGAGAGAAGTGTTAATTGAGTCCAACTCACTGGCTAAATGGTCAGCATTGAGGCCTTCAGTTCAGAGAGTCCCGGGTTCGATTACCGGCCGGGTCGGGGATTTTAATCGCATGTGATTAATTCTTCTGGCTTGGGGACTGGGTGTTTGTGTTTGTTCCAAGACTTTTATCTTCATATTCAGACAACGCACTACACTACCAACCACCACAGAACCACGTAATAGTGATTACATCCCTCCATACAGGGTTGGCGTCAGGAAGGACATCCGGCCGTAAAACAGGGTCAAATCCACATGTGCCACATAGTTCGCACCCGCGACCCCACAGATATGGGAAAAGCGGTATAAGAAGAAGAAGAAGAAGAAGAAGAAGAGTTGTTAACGGAGTAACTGAATATATGATAGTAATGTGACAAACTGGTAAGCCTAAACGAACTACGTGGCAAAATATCTTCAACCACTAAATATTAGTTTCGCTTTTCGTAAAGAACGGAGTACTTAGATTATGCAGAAAAGTTATGTAAACCGAGTTATTTCACCGAAGGAGAATTTTTTTGCTAGTTGCTTTACGTCACACCGACACAGATACGTCTTATGGCGACGATGGGACAGGAAAGGGCTAGGAGGTGGTGGTGGTGGTGATTATTGTTTTAATAGGAAGTACAACTGGGCAACCATCCTCTATATAACACTACTCGCACGGAAAAATTGGGATTCGACACTTCGAAAAATGAAGATATCGGCCAAAGAAAGACAAGGGCCAAGAAGGGCGTGAATATGAAAGACTCCCTAGCCCTCGCAAAACCTAATAGCATCGGGGTCGGAAGAGAATAAGAGTTGACCAAGCGAGGTCAGATAGGATAGATGAAAGTGAGGAGCCTGGCACAAGTAAGTGGAACCAATGCCAGGACTCAGCTAAGGGCCCCGTGGTCGCCAACCCACGCTCCAAAGTTCAGATCCCTTGGGGCCCCTATTAGTCGCCTCCTACGGCAGGCAGGGGATACCATGGGTGTTATACCGCCCCCACCCACAGGGGGAAAAGGGCTAGGAGTGGGAAGGAAGCGACCGTGGCCTTAATTAAGGTACAGCCCCAGCATTTGCCTGGTGTGAAAATGGGAAACCACGGAAAAACATTTTCAGGGCTGCCGACAGTGGGGTTCGAACCTACTATCTCCCGAATACTCGATACTGGCCGCACTTAAGCGACTGCAGCTATCGAGCTCGGTAAATGAATAAATTAATATTGGAAAGTCTCCACACCCATTCTTAACTTAATTCCAAGGTTTTCACAAAAATTACATATATTAGCGACATTCTTCTTCTTTTGTAACGAAATAAACGAGTGATTTAAGTAGTTCACGGAAGTCAGTTACTTTAACGGTCTAGTTTCAGTTTTTAACACGTGTAAAGGAGCTATAACAGAAAACGATCTTGCTTAGTTGGCCAAAATTGTAGTAAACAATTTTTTAAGTCATATTTACGTACGTATGTTGCTTCTGTGTGTCTGATAGGCCTATAGTTTCCTTCATTTGACTTTATAAGAAACTTAGTAGAACGTACCCGTGCTTGACTGACTTCTTGAGATCTTCTTCCGGGTTGAACCGTGTTGTTTGCCGACGTTTCGAATACATTGCAGATTTCTTTGTTAAAGCGACTGAAATGGCCCTACTCGATGCGAGGTAAACTTGTTTGATTGCTGCCTGAGATACTGATTACCTCGGATCGAGTAGGGCTATTTCAGTCGCCTTGACTAAATATACTGCACGGGATGTACAGAAAACAACAACACAAGTTCAACCCGAAAGAAAAAACTCAGTAACTCCACACACCGAGGAAGGCTTCACTTCTAAAGTCGCTGACTTCTGTTTGTACCACCTATAGATGACGTGTAATTTTAGTGTCCAGTCTGAATTAGCAGGACCTACCAATAATCGGCCAAGTACCCAGCTGCACAGCACTCGGCTGATGGGTGCTCTGGAACGCGTGCTTTAACGAATAGAAACTGTATTTTCTGAATAACCATTAGAGTTACAAGGAAATTGCATATAGTCTTCCTTTTACAACACTAAATTTTAAATACACTCGCCGGACTTTGTTTGGTGATGGGACTAATCTGTTGCGAATTATTTTGGTTTTTTAGCGAATAAAACATTCACCCGCTCAGCAAATACCTATGAATGACCACCATTTAGAAGAGGTTAATTATTGATAATTAGAATAGACTTGTATTTGAACTAAACATCTTTCAGCCCAATTGGTCCAGTAGTTTAAGCGTGATTGAGCGATAAATGAAGATACATCATCTTGAAACTGTTAAGCGATTAAAAAAAATAATTTCGCAAATATTATATTTTCAGATCCATATCTTGAAACTAGGAGAGCCTCCGTGGCTCAGGCGGTAGTACGCCGACCTTTCACCGCTGAGCTCCGTGGTTCAAATCCCGGTCACTCTATGTGAGAATTATAATGGACAAAACGGAGGCAGGACAGGTTTTTTTCCGGGTACGCCGGTTTTCGCTGTCATCTTTCATTCCAGAAACACTTCCCAATATCGTTTCATTTCATCTGTCAGTCGATGCGACAGGATTTTCAATCTTGAAACTAAACATAACATAATGTACCCCCTCTTCCCGTTTATATTCACACCTTCTAAAAGGCCCAGTCCATGCGTTCCAGACAACCCATCCTCGTCCACATAACCTCAAAGATGTGCAGCTTCATCCATTGAAGTTTGTTCTTTATCTCCTCATTTCGAATACAATCCTGCCGTTCTTCCCACCTGTTGGTACCAGTAATCATTCACACTACTTTCATGTCTCTTACTTCTAAATTATAAATAAAATATCCTCACTCCACTCAGCTTTTACTCCCATACATCAAAGTCGGGCTGAAAATAAAACTATATAAACACAGATTCTTCCGAAAGTCCAACAGCCACTTGTTTGCCATATGCTTATAAAAGAGATAACCCAAAATCTGTAACACTTAACGTGACTTTTATTGCAAGGCTTAAAATCCTACAGGTTTGTGCTGGGTATCATTATTTTCCAAATTTATCCAAGTTTAATGTACTATGGTTCGAATTTCATATGTCTCTCTCTTTCTAATGTACAGTCTTAATACTGGTCAGTTGCCACGAATGCTTTTACGATTTTCAACATTTCGCTTCACAGTGATCCTCGCCAATATCTTTCACGGTCTGGTTCATGAACGAGTTTCGACGTCTTCCGTGTGAACTTTCCCCTTCGATGACGCCTCCCGATATCGTCTGCATCCGGTGTGAGTGGCGCATTGTGTATCCTCACCACGGAAGATATCATGTCCAGATTGTTAATAGTAGTGATATATCAATCAATCAATCAATCAATCAATCAATCAATCAATCAATCAATCAATCAATCAATCAATCAATCAATCAATCAATCAATCAATCAATCAATCAATCAATCAATCAATCAATCAATCAATCCTGATCTGCATTCAGGGCAGTCGCCCAGGTGGCAGATCCCTGTCTGTTGTTTTCATAGACTTTTCTTAAATGATTGCAAATAAATTGGAAATTTATTTAACATCTCCGTTGGTAAGTTATTCCAATCCCTAATTCCCCTTCCTATAAGCGAATATTTGTCGGAATTTGTCCTCTTGAATTCCAGATTTATCTTCATATTGTGATCTTTCCTACTTTTAAAGACACCACTCAAACTTATTCGTCTACTGATGTCATTCCACGCCATCTCTCCACTGACAGCTCGGAACATACCACTTAGTCGAGCAGCTCGTCTCCTTTCTCCCAAGTCTTCCAAGCCCAATCTTTGCAACATTTTTGTAACACTACTCTTTTGTCGGAAATCATCCAGAACAAATCGAGCTGCTTTTCTTTGGATTTTTTTTTCAGTTCTTGAATCAAGTAATCCTGGAACCATACTCTACTTGGGGTCTTACCAGAGACTTATATGCCCTCTCCTTTACATCCTTACTACAACCCCTAAACACCCTCATAACCATGTGCAGAGATCTGTACCCTTTATTTACAATCATATTTATGTGATTACCCCAATGAAGATCTTTCCTTATATTGACATCTAGATACTTACAATGATCCCCAAAGGGAACTTTCAACCCATCAAGGCAGTAATTAAAATGAGAAGACTTTTCCTATTTGTGAAACTCACAACCTGACTTTTAACCCCGTTTATCATCATACTGTCCGTCTCACAACATTATCGAGGTAATTTTGCAGTTGCTCACAATCTTGTAACTTATTTATTACTCTGTACAGAATAACATCATCTGCAAAAAGCTTTATTTCTGAATCCACTTCTGTATACATATCGTTGATATATATATATAAGAAAACATAAAGGTCCAATAATACTACCTTAAGGAATTCCCCTCTTAATTATTACAGGGGCAGATAAAGCTTCACCTACTCTAATTCTCTGAGTTCTATTTTCTGCAAATATAGCCACCCATTCAGTCACTCTTTTTTTCTAGTCGAATTGCAGTCATTTTTGCCAGTAGTCTCACCCGCTTGGTGGCCATGGTCGTTAAGGCGTTGAAACAGGCCTAACTGCAGACGGGTACGAGCAAGTATTTTACCTCTCCACTTTACCCCGACACTCATTATTCACTGCGTCCACGTTCTTCATCAGGTACACACATCACAATATAGATTTTCTTCGTCCATTTATTTTTATAGGGTCTACCTGGCCGAGGCGGTAAAGGTGTCCTCGGTTCGCCCGGAAGGACGTGGGTTCGCATCCCCCGTTAGGAAGTCGTAAAATTTAAGAAACAAGATTTCCACTTCCGGAGGTGCACATGGCCCTGAGGTTCACTCAGTCTGCAACAAAAATGAGTACCAGGTTAATTCCTAGGGGCAAAGGGGGCCGGGCGTAGAGCTAACCACTGTATCCCATCAAGTGCCGAAGTTACGGATAGTGGAAGCATTTACCTTCCACCCCTCAAAGGGCCTTCATGGACCTTTTCTAATTTATTTAATGTGCTTTTATTTCCCTTCATCCGTTTACTACGTCCAGTTTCTCTCAGTTTATCGTCCTCTATTATATGAAATTATTTTCCTAATTTCTTTTCATATATTCTAATCCTCTCCAATATTGTCTTCTTTAAAATATTTTTCAAAATTCATTAATTTCTTCTGTTGTATTGAACATTTGTTCCTATCTATCACTAGCCACGTCTCGGCTGCATATCTTGCCATGGATATCTACGAATAATATGTCTTGTAAATTAATTCCTTAAAGCCTTCGTTGGTGCATCCCTATAACCTAGTAAGTTATGAACGCTGTAATACAAAATTGTATCTTTCTTTTGATTTCCAATCTTTAATTCTCTTGTTAGCTGACTTTCTAAACAAGTGAAGTTCTTCACTACTTCGAAATCTTATATTCATTTTTGTTTTTAATTTTACTTCCTCTCTTTTCTCTCGTTGTCGCTACTATCTTGTTTCACTTCGCAATGTTCTAAGTTCTTATTGAATATTTCTTTCACCATTTCATAAGTTAACAATCAGATAGCACATGCTTATTCAGCCTTTCCTTCCGTCGCGATATCACCCATTCATGGTTATTATAAATACGGATAGCATTATATTCTTCCATTGTATTTGTAGATGCCACTTTCATCCATAAACAGGAGTGGCTTATCGTAAAGTAGTTTACGTTGAAAGTCAGAAATAATTATCCGGATTATAAGAAATAATCAAGTTGTAAGACATGTATGACAATAAATCGATTCATAATAAAATATACTTCAATTAAGATTTCTATGGATGTTATGAATTATGAATTATGAATTCTTCATCTATGTAAGATAAGCGTGAAAAGTTTTAGTTTTCCAGATTGTACAATTTCTGAGAAAAGAAAACATAATTTACCCAATGTTTTGAGTTCATGTTTAAAATCATACTTTTCGAACCTTCCATAGTTTCATGAATGTGGACACGGATCCGGCGGAGAGAGAGAATAAGATGGCAGACTGACTAGATACTTCCGGAAACTTAACGCAGCGTCCCATCGTCTAGATTTTCTCCCCAGAACATACTTTTACAACTTTCCAAACATTTTGCGTTACCGACTGCAATGTATATAAATATATTGGCTAATGAAGTGTTTAATGCATTATAATTTAAACATCGAAACTGTAGTTAAGTAAGAATGTGCAGGCAACAGTTTAACGGGAAAGGGACAATTACATGAGACTTACATCATCGTTGCGCCTGCAAAAACCATTATGTCAAATATTTTAGCTTAGAACTTCGGCCGATAAAGTTATATTGTGCGAGTATTGTCAAGGAATTCTCGCTCTCCATGATATGTGCACGCCTTTGCTGGCGGACCTAGTGCTTATAGTGCACTATGTCTTCTGGTATGGGCTAGAGCAATTTTGTTACTTTCATTGATCTGTCTCAGCTTTATCCTTGGCTTTGACAAAATGAAAGTGACTGAGGTATGAGTGATGCTAGTAATGCCATTCCTTCTGCAGCCAGTCCCTGCTATGAATGGCGTGAAAATATTGCTCGTAGGGTTGGTTGGTGCTTGCATTTCAGTGGGCTTGGCAGACTGATATGTAATAGCAACTTCTGGCTCAGTGAGGAAAGCAACGGAAAACTACCTCACTCCTCATTTCCCTAGTACGCTTCTTCAGTGATGCCTAGGCCATCTATGACAGCTGATGGCAGAGCTGTTGAGGTTCCAACCAGCCTTCGGGCTGAGGACTAAACATACATATACATGATATGTGCTGCGGGTCAGTATTTTAACAAAACTATGATTAAATAGCGATTTTAACAGGCGCAATGACGATATGCTATGTATTAATTCTTTTTTTTGTGTTTGCTATTTGCTTTACGTCGCACCGACACAGATACGTCTTATGGCGACGATGGGATAGGAAATGCCTAGGAATGGGAAGGAAGCGGCCGTGACCTTAATTAAGGTACAGCCCCAGCATTTGCCTGGTATGAAAATGGAAAACCACGGAAAACCATCTTCAGGGCTGCCGACAGCGGCGTTCGAACCCACTATCTCCCGATTACTGGATACTGGCCGCACTTAAGCGACTGCAGCTATCGAGCTCGGTTATTAATTCTTGAAGTTGTGCAGGAGATTCCTCAGTACCTGGAAAATCAGTCACAGCTGTTTGGGAGAAGTCATATCTCTTTTCTAAACAAATGAAAATCAGACTGTAGAGCTGGTTTAAAATGTTAATGTTGCATTATTTTAGAAAAGACATATACATACAATAATATCATCTGACGGGAACTGATTGTTTCATGGAAAACCCGTTAATTCTGAAATTATTCTGTTTACAAATTCGTAGGTCTATATACAATTTACGAGCTATCCTAACGTATCACTTGCAATCATTTAAATACGAGAAACCATCACATGGCAGACATGTGGCTAAAATAGAAAGAGCATATCTGAAGCACGAGATAATATCTTTCTTCCGTTCTTTCTTAATCCGTTTACCCTCCAGTGTTGTTTTTTCCCTCGGACTCAGCGAGGGATCCCATCTCTACCGCCTCAAGGGCAGTGTCCTGGAGCGTGAGACTTTGGGTCCGGGGATACAACTGAGAAAGAGAACTAGTATCTCGAGCAGGCGGCCTCACCTGCTATACTGAAGAGGGGCCTTGTTGGGGGATGATGAGATTGGAAAGGATAGACAAGGAAGAGGGAAGGAAGCGGCCGTGGCCTTAAGTTAGGTACCATCCCGGCATTTGTCTGGAGGAGAAGCGGGAAACCACGGAAAATCACTTCGAGGATGGCTGAGGAGGGAATTGAACCCCTCTCTATTCAGTTGACCACCCGAGACTGAGTGGACTCCGTTCCAGCCATCGTACCATTTTTCAAATTTCGTGGCAGAGCCTGGAATTTAAGCCGGGTCTCTGGGGGGTGGCAGGTAATCACACTAACCACTATACCACAGAGGCGGACACGAGATAATATATAAGATAAAATTAAAGGTGGGTTAAGTCATCAAACATAACCTACCTCCCACCATTAGGCATGGCCAGAAAGAGAACTTGAAGTATTATTATTGTTTTTGGCAAGACGCTTGGCGCACTATGTGTACTGTAGCTACGTCATCGTTGGTCTTCTTGCTTGCCTCATTATGTAATTTCCTGAATGACCATCTGTGACGTAAGAACACGTGAATATAAGCCTACACCAATTAGATAAAATCTATGGCACACAGTTCTGCAACAACATTGAACACGTTTCTTGGTAAAAGAGGTTTCTAACAAGAAGTACATATATTCACCAGTGATTCACTCCATGTTAATTTGAGAAATATTTCAGGAAGATACGCTATATTTAAGTCTAATAAATTAGATTGTCATTACGACCACCTCTGTTCTGATAGTCTTAAAGTGAATTTAACACGTAGTTAATAAGCAATTTTGCTATTTGCTTTACGTCGCACCGACACAGATATGTCTTATGGCGACGATGAGATAGGAAAGGCATAGAAAGTGGAAGGAAGTGGCCGTGGCCTTAATTAAGGTACAGCCCCGACATTTGCCTGCTGTGAAAATGGGAAACAACGGAAAACCATCTTCAGGGCTGCCGACGGTGGGGCTTGAACCCACTATCTCCCGATTACTGGATACTGGCCGCACTTAAGCGACTGCCGCTCGGTAATATGCAATTTTGATATCATGCTTCTTTTGCATGTGTCATTCTTCTGTGAGGGAATATCAGGTGCATGGGAACACGTGGAAGTTTGAAAGTAGTAAGGATAGGGTGTTGTATGGGAACATTATTTAAAATATGTGATTAATGCCATACTTAATCAAGTAGGTTTTCAGCGTGATGATATAAATTGTTTCCGAGGGGGCTTTTTACATTCTTATGAGCATGTAAATTGCGTCCTGTTTACTACAGATGTCGTACGTAAAGTGCTTCCCATTGGACGCACCAACAACACTACGAGTAATTCTTAACACTCTCTTCAATGCTAGATATTATCACTTCGTTGATGTTCTTAAATAAGTAAAGAGCGACCCCCATGTGCAACTTAGAAACCTGATCAAAAATAAATCTAGTTTGCGCATTTTTTTAAAAAACACTATAATTTTGGCAAGAACAGATTACTCGATCTGAGTTTATATGCCTGTTTGTTTTGAATTCCTGCGTGTCCAAAGAAGCAAGCACTTAATTCTTAAAAAACAAATTATGACCAAGTTTTTCTAACTGAAACTGACCATCATTTTAACCATATGTTAGCCACACCAGTAATTTCCGCTAATTTTATACATAGGCCTATATTACTGATATTTCTCTCCAAATGGGAAGGAATATGTGGCTACAGTCGTGTGTTTATAAACGAGGAGCGTGTTCATTCTGTCCGGTAAAGTGGAGGCAATTTACGTATCGTAGTTCATGTAAACAAGAGGTAATTTACGTATCGTAGTTCATGTAAACAGGAGGTAATTTAAGTATCGTAGTTCATGTAAACAAGAGGTAATTTACGTATCGTATTTCATGTAAACAGGAGGCAATTTACGTATCGTATTTCATGTAATCAGGAGGTAATTTAAGTATCGTAGTTCATGTAAACAAGAGGTAATTTACGTATCGTATTTCATGTAAACAGGAGGTAATTTACGTATCGTAGTTCATGTAATCAGGAGGTAATTTAAGTATCGTAGTTCATGTAAACAAGAGGTAATTTACGTATCGTATTTCATGTAAACAGGAGGCAATTTACGTATCGTAGTTCATGTAAACAAGAGGTAATTTACGTATCGTATTTCATGTAAACAAGAGGTAATTTACGTATCGTAGTTCATGTAAACAAGAGGTAATTTACGTATCGTAGTTCATGTAAACAGGAGGTAATTTACGTATCGTAGTTCATGTAAACAGGAGGTAATTTACGTATCGTATTTCATGTAAACAAGAGGTAATTTACGTATCGTAGTTCATGTAAACAAGAGGTAATTTACGTATCGTATTTCATGTAAACAAGAGGTAATTTACGTATCGTAGTTCATGTAAACAAGAGGTAATTTACGTATCGTAGTTCATGTAAACAGGAGGCAATTTACGTATCGTAGTTCATGTAAACAAGAGGTAATTTACGTATCGTAGTTCATGTAAACAAGAGGTAATTTACGTATCGTAGTTCATGTAAACAGGAGGTAATTTACGTATCTAGTTCATGTAAACAAGAGGTAATTTACGTATCGTAGTTCATGTAAACAGGAGGTAATTTACTTATCGTAGTTCATGTAAACAAGAGGCAATTTACGTATCGTAGTTCATGTGAACAGGAGGTAATTTACGTATCGTAGTTCATGTAAACAGGAGGTAATTTACGTATCGTAGTTCATGTAAACAGGAGGTAATTTACGTATTGTAGTTCATGTAAACAGGAGGTAATTTACGTATGGTAGTTCATGTAAACAGGAGGTAATTTACGTATCGTAGTTCATGTAAACAGGAGGTAATTTATGTATGGTAGTTCATGTAAACAGGAGGTAATTTACGTATCGTAGTTCATGTAAACAGGAGGTAATTTACGTATCGTAGTTCATGTAAACAGGAGATAATTTACGTATCGTAGTTCATGTAAACAGGAGGTAATTTACGTATCGTAGTTCATGTAAACAGGAGGTAATTTACGTATCGTAGTTCATGTAAACAGGAGGTAATTTACGTATCGTAGTTCATGTAAACAGGAGGTAATTTACGTATCGTAGTTCATGTAAACAGGAGGTAATTTACGTATCGTAGTTCATGTAAACAGGAGGTAATTTACGTATCGTAGTTCATGTAAACAGGAGGTAATTTACGTATCGTAGTTCATGTAATCAGGGGGTAATTTACATATCGTAGCCCATGTAAATAGGAGGTAATTTACGTATCGTAGTTCATGTAAACAGGAGGTAATTTACGTATCGTAGTTCATGTAAACAGGAGGTAATTTACGTATCGTAGTTCATGTAATCAGGAGGTAATTTACGTATCGTAGTTCATGTAAACAGGAGGTAATTTACGTATCGTAGTTCATGTAATCAGGAGGTAATTTACATATCGTAGCCCATGTAAACATGAGGTAATTTACGTATCGTAGTTCATGTAAACAGGAGGTAATTTACGTATCGTAGTTCATGTAAACAGGAGGTAATTTACGTATCGTAGTTCATGTAAACAGGAGGTAATTTACGTATCGTAGTTCATGTAATCAGGAGGTAATTTACATATCGTAGCCCATGTAAACAGGAGGTAATTTACGTATCGTAGTTCATGTAAACAGGAGGTAATGTACGTATCGTAGTTCATGTAAACAGGAGGTAATTTACGTATCGTAGTTCATGTAAACAGGAGGTAATTTACGTATCGTAGTTCATGTAATCAGGAGGTAATTTACATATCGTAGCCCATGTAAACAGGAGGTAATTTACGTATCGTAGTTCATGCAATCAGGAGGTAATTTGCATATCGTAGCCCATGTAAACAGGAGGTAATTTACGTATCGTAGTTCATGTAAACAGGAGGTAATTTACGTATCGTAGTTCATGTAATCAGGAGGTAATTTACGTATCGTAGTTCATGTAAACAGGAGGTAATTTACGTATCGTAGTTCATGTAATCAGGAGGTAATTTACATATCGTAGCCCATGTAAACAGGAGGTAATTTACGTATCGTAGTTCATGCAATCAGGAGGTAATTTGCATATCGTAGCCCATGTAAACAGGAGGTAATTTACGTATCGTAGTTCATGTAAACAGGAGGTAATTTACGTATCGTAGTTCATGTAAACAGGAGGTAATTTACGTATCGTAGTTCATGTAATCAGGAGGTAATTTACGTATCGTAGTTCATGTAAACAGGAGGTAATTTACGTATCGTAGTTCATGTAATCAGGAGGTAATTTACATATCGTAGCCCATGTAAACAGAAGAAACTTGACGTACCGTAGTTCATGTAAGCAGGAGACAATTTACAACCTCTTTTTAGCTGGGGAGGCAATTTACCGTCACCGTTTCAGTGACGTTGTGATAAAAGAGACCTAGTACTCCAAAGGTAGCTGTGGGGCGTGATATCTGAGTGCCTTTCAGCAGTCACTGGCATCTCGCAAAAGTGGCTGTGGTTCACATCTTGGCCAGTGCATGAAGGATATCATGGCCGCGGCTCGAAAACCGTTACATGACAATGTTCAAGGGAGAAATACTGACCCGCAGCATATGCGTCACTTAGAAGGAATCTTCTTTGAAAGAGTTCATGCAATACTGAACCTTAGATGGCAGATCCATCCTTGTCAGAGTTCTAAGCTGAACTATTATCACATAACGGGTTTTCTAGGCGCAACGACGATATTTGAAATGAAAAGTCATGTTCCCGTGGTTGGGATGCTACGTAAAATTGGAGGTTCCATGGCAATGATCATGTATCATAAAACTAAAAGCTTGATTGCTCACTTGCTTGTTGTCTATGAAGGTAGCGCGGACATGTTTGTGTCGGGAAAGTTGCATAAACATTAGGTTTTTTTAAAGGCTATACCCCTAACGTTATGCAACTCTTTAAACAGAAGTATTTTGCGGTCTAGACGATGACGACTTACAGCTCGTTGAAATCTACTATTGCACAAAATAATATTCACTCGCAGTGACAGCAAATAAAACAAGAAAGAGGTTGTTTGTTTTCGTGGCACGCTATTTTAGCTGTGTAATATACTAAACATCTCTATGATATTATGTAACGTTCTCTGGAAGACCTAATAGACGAAATTTTACGATTAAATTAATGTGGTCGTGAACATTAAATATTAACTGAAACAGCCGTCATAGGCCTGCTTTTAGAACCCCATGGCCGTGATACGGTAAAATCAGCTCCACGATACGCATACTTCAGCCGTCTGAGCTGAGTAGCGCGTCGCAAGCCCCTGAGAATATGAGTAAAACAACTGCAAGGAAGAGGTTTTGGCCAATGACCTAGATGTTAGGCCCATTTAAACAAAAAGCAAGCAAGTAAGAGGTTTGAAGTCCGATTCTATATCTGTATGAAACACTTCTGTGACATAAGAGTACTGTAATGTACACTACATGACCTAATAGTTAAAAATATTGATATGATTGCATTGTGGTCAGTATTAATTGAGGCGTAATAACTTAGATACGAAATAGATTTACCCTTAACTGTATGGTCAACTTGGGTGAACATCGGAGACGGTAGCTTGACAAGGTACTGAACGAGTTTGGAGAGAGCTAAATTGCTATGTTTATGTCCCTATGAACTATACCACTGAAGTTACAACTTAGAAATATTTAGATCTATATACTGGATACTATTTAATTCGCCGGATTAGAATTATATTTCTTCATTTCCTTCGAGAGCCTTCTCCTCACAGAAGTTTGGTGTTCACCTGGGAGAAATTATCCCCATCTTGCGCTTCTTGTACTAGTGTCCCGTATAGCGGATGTGGAGCCACTGAGTACTTAGGATGAGCTTCTCCGTTCACGTCTATCTTCTTTCTCATCCTCTATGAACGTATCAGGTTCTATTTGCCATTTCGGAAGATATGAAATGATATAGGGAGATTAACAATTGATAGGGATTCTGCAATCCGTGTGGCGGCACCAAGTGCAGATCAGTTGTAAATGAATTAATATATTTATGAAATAAGGAGGAATTAGTGAAATTACATTTTCCCGGTGAAAAATATTCGCAAGCCATAAATTTAAAAAATCTGTCCGCGATCTTAGGATGCACACTCTTTAATAAACACGTATAGGCTTCCCGCCTTACACACCTAGTCGAGAGGTTGCGGAACATTACCTGTTTTTCGTATCGACATTCCCAAAAGTACGGAAAACATGACTAGAACGATATTATTATTTTAATTGTCCGGCACCATGGCTAAATGGTAAGAGTGCTGGCCTTTGGTCACAGGGGTCCCGGGTTCAATTCCCGGCAGGGTCGGGAATTTTAACTATCCTTGGTTAATTTCCCTGGCATGAGGACTGGGTGTATACGTTGTCTTCATCATCATTTCAACCTTATCGCGACGCGCAGGTCGCCTACGGCAGTCAAATAAAAGCCATAAACCGGGCGAGCTGAACCCGTCCTGGGATCTCTCGGCACTGAAAGCCACACACCATTTCATTTCATTATTTTAATTATGATACTAATTTAAGGATACCAGCTGTATGGCTAACCGTTCGTGAGCTTTATCATTTGTCATAAATTGCCAATATATTCTTCTTCTTCTACCGCTTTTCCCACATCGATTTGGTCGCGGCTGAGAACTGTGCCGAACATGTGGATTTACCAATGTTTTACGGCCGGATGCCCTTCATGACATCAACCCAATATGGAGGGATGTGATAACTATTGCGTATTTGCGCGGTATAATAATAATAATTTCGTGTGGCTATTTCTAGCCGCGTGCAGCCCTTGTAAGGCAGACCCTCCGATGAGGGTGGGCTGTATCTGTCAAGTGTAGTTAACTGCGTGTTATGGTGGTGAAGGATAGTGTTGTGTGTGGTGTGTGAGTTGCAGGGATGTTGGGGACAGCAAAAACACCCATTCCCAGAGCCAAGGGAATTAACCATTTAAGGTTAAATCTCCGATCCGGTCGGGAATCGAACCCGGGACCCCTGTGACCAAAGGCCAGCACGCTAACCTTCTAGCCATGGAGCCGGACATTTCTTTGGTGGTTGGCAGTGTGGTGTGTTGTATGAGTATGAAGACGAAAGTGCTGGGACAAACACTAACACTCAGTCCCCGAGCCAGAAGAATTAATCACACGCGATTAACCCTTAAATGCGCAATTTATTATTTATTTTAAATAAGATCGCTTTTCATTCCAAAAGTAATACATTATTATCAGAGAAATATTAAAAAATTATTTGTCAAAATTAATAAATGTACTTTGTTTGGACCAGTCAAAACGTTAAGAGTTCTGAATGTTTTATGTGCCGGTACATGCAAAACTTTACGACTACTGTAGGTACTGCCAGACTTCAATCACAGGGATGCCCTTGCTCACGAATTCTCTAAGGTAAACAACATTTCATTTGTTTTACCTTAACTGTTTAAATTTTATGCTTCACTCCAGCTGATTAGCAAGAAAAATCATAAAATTAAATATTACTAATTTTAATGCACTAGCTTTAATTTCGTGTGGCTATTTCCAGCCGAGTGCAACCCTTGTAAGGCAGACCCTCCGATGAGGGTGGGCGGCATCTGCCATGTGTAAGTTAATGCGTGTTACTGTGGCGAAGGATAGTGTTTTGTGAGGTGTGAGAGTTTCAGGGATGTTGGGTACTGCACAAACACCCAGTCCCCGGGCCATAGGAATTAACCAATGAAGGTTAAAATCCCAGACCCAGCCGGGAATCGAACCATGGACCCTCTGAACCGAAGGCCAGTACACTAGTGACCCCTAGCGAGTTCGTCTGCAAGGTGGAAGTAAATGCATACTTGCAAAATTTTAAAACAGATATAACGAGCAAGTAAATTCTCCTTTGCACATATGCAAAGCTGTGCATTTAAGGGTTAAAATCCCCGACCCGGCCGAGAATCGAACCCGAGACCCTCTGAGCCGAAGGCATCAACGCTGACCATTCAGTCAAGGAGTCAGACCATAAATTATCAAGATATTAATATTATAAAATTCATGTCTGAATCGGCATGTTCCCATAGTTTGAATTTCACATATAACTATGGGTTCTGTAAATTATATTCAGATGTTTTAAACACACATCTTATTATTACTTGTAATCCATTTAAACATTTTTAAGAAGAAAAATTTGTAATGAAGGGCCTAATGACCTCGACGTCGACCTTGAAAATTCTACCAACTTTCGAATGCACGTATTTATTACATAACTGTTGATATCGTGATCATGGCCACGGGATCTTCAGCTTGACGTGGAATCCGAATCACCGGCACGTAATTTATAATTTGAAAATTTTCACATGAATTGACTGGAATTCGAAGCACGCCGCCTTTCGAGAGGTCAATGACTATGCAAGTCGTTTATCATACCTTCTTCCGAGACTGAATGTGCAAAAGCTTATTCAGTGAAAGTCGAGGTTGAGTGGAATATACAAATGAGGTGGCGAATTTCTTAGCCCCTCCTCAATTGGCTCTTCAGTCAGATTTTAATCCAGTCACTCCAAAATAGTGCTCATATATTACCTTATTCTGACGACAGGGGCCTCTAACCAATAGAACGTTCCCAGTTACTATGTTTTCGTTTTCCACTGCATACACAACAATGTCGCAGAGAGAGAGAGAGAGAGAGAATAAAAGACAAGGCCGTGCGGTTAGGAGTGCGCCGCTGTGAGCTTGCATCCTGGAGATAGTGGGTTCGAACCCCACTGTCAGCAGCCCTGAATAAGGTTTTACGTGGTTGCCCATTTTCACACCAGGAAAATGCTGGGGATGTATCTTAATTAAGGCCAAGGCCGTTTACTTCCCACTCCTAGGCATTTCCCATCCCATAGTCGCCATGGGTGGTTGAAAATGGGCAACCACGGAAACCCATCTTCAGGGCTGCTGACAGTGGGGTTCGAACCCACTATCTCATGGATGCAAGCTCACAGCGGTGCGCCCCTATCTGTGTCGATGCGACGTAAAACAAATTGTTAAAAGTAAAACCGTCTCCCCAATTAGATGTTCCCTAAAAATCGGACTACTAATATATCTGTAATAAACCATCTGATTTTAATATTTATCTCAAGTATTTTTGAAGCTGAATGTAATAAAATATGTATCTTCATTCAACGAAAGGTAATTTTAATTAAGGAGAGATGCGGTTATCACTTGTTTTATTAATTGATTATGTTGAAATTCGGCTCAAGTCAGGAAATATAAATGGCGTCTGATTATTGATAGAGGACGTAAAAATAATAGACGATATACACTTACAAGTTAATGAAATGGCGTATGGATTTTAGTGCCGGGAGTGTCCGAGGACATGTGCTCGCCAGGTGCAGGTCTTTTGATTTGACACTCGTAGGCGACCTGTGCGTCGGAATGAGGATGAAATGATGATGAAGTCGACACATACACCCAGCCCCCGTGCCAGCGAAATTAACCAATGATGGTTAAAATTCCCGACCCTGCCTGGAATCGAACCCGGGACCCCTGTGACCAAAGGCCAGCACGCTAACCATTTAGCCATGGAGGCGGACTTACAAGTTAATGTTAAATTTTGAATGAAATTTCAAAATGTCTTTAGTATAGTAGCAAGTATTCACACACACAACACAACTAACTGGGTCTGTTGACTACCACATCCAAAGTCCTCAAATGAAAAACAAACAAATGACGAACAATGCTTATATAGTCGCCTAACGCAGTGATCATATTACCCGAGAGCATGGGATGATAGAGGACAAAGAGGCTCGAGACGAAATAAAACCCACAAGAAATGTTGATTACCTTGCGGTTACTTTACATGCAGGTCACCCTGATCCCAATCTAGTGACCTCGCCACCCGCACTGACTCATTATCCCCTCAAAGGTTACAGCTAATTATGCAGTTCCACTTTAGTCAAGAAAAGACCAAGACTCCACATGCCATCTGGCTACCTGATACTACTAGGTACTTTTGAAGCCAATTAATAATAATAATAATAATAATAATAATAATAATAATAATAATAATAATAATAAACTTGATTCAAATTTTAAATGGCAACGCTCTGCAGAGGTCGCCAGGACCGTACAGTCCGCTGGGCTTCCGGGAAGTCTCTCTTTAGAGTCGGGTTGCTTGAGAGTGCTGCCCTAAAAGGATTGTAAGCTCCAGCTAAGGCTAAATATGACCACGAGACCGATATGACCATTCAGTTTCGTAAGAACTGAGGAGCTGCCAGATATGAGAGACAGCGCACCCAGTCAAGAATGCCGGGGTATACGTCAGAGTATGTTATCGTACTGGCCATGAGACACCGGTACTTATGCTGGCCAACCGGCTAAGCAAGCAGCGTTTTGGTAGGCTAAAGTTTTTTAAAGAACTGTATGTGCTACAGGGATATTTCGCTAAACGGGGTGCGATAGTCGACTGGTATTGTATCTGGCTTCGCACCAAGGTGGCAACGGTTCAATTTCAGGCCGAAGTATGTGGGATATTTTAAAATAGAAAAGCCACGTCCGTATGATTCAGATGCAGGAAAAACTGAAGGTTTTGTGGTTATGATCACGGTATCAAAAGTCATTTAAAATTACAAGGTTTCTCTTTTAGCTTTGCATATTTCGTAAGCTTTTCAGGTGTTCCACAGGGATCAGGTTTCGACTCAATATTATTTATAATCTACCTATGACATATCGATGCGTACTAGCAGATGCTTGCTCATTCAACATAATCTGAAGTTACGTAATTTAGATTACTTTATAGTCCAAGAAATAATCAAACACTTATTGACCGAATTAATTAGCATCCCCAACGACTTAGCAGTTACGTCGCTGATAACGGCGTACAGTATACGCTTACTTATAATGTGATAAATTAGTGATACATTTAACTCTTGTTTTTCTTTCTTTCCTTCTTTCTTTCTTTCCTTCTTTCTTTCTTCGTTATGCCCATCTAAGGAGCGCGATTGAACGTATTTAGCTGATGTCGTTGCCTTTTCCTTCTCCCACAATCTCTTCACCTTCTCGTTGTGGCTTTTTTTGAGATCTTCTGACCAGGTTTGATTGGTGGTAGTGCTTGGATGATGTTTAAAGCGGTGATTGTCGACTCATTTTCTGAACTTAGATCTGTCTAACACAATGCCATCTGTGATGCCTATTTTTTGAAGATCTTTTCCAAATTCGAGCAGCCGATTGTTTTTTTTTTTTTTTACTTTCATTGATAGAGCAAGGTTCAGAATTCTTTTGGTCAATCTCTGATTACTCATTTTGAGAATATGTCCATAAAATTTCAAACGTCTCTTCCTAAACGTGTCTGAGATTTTCTCTGAGTTTTGGTACAGGTCATGGTATTTCCTTATCATCCAAATTCCCCCTTTACAGACTGGTCCAAAAATTTTCCTTAAGATTTTTATTTCTTGCTTTTCTACATCCTTAATCAATGATCTGCCCCTAATGATCAGTGTTTCAGATGCATATACTGCTTCAGGATTGATTACAGTACTATAATGTCTTAATATTGCATGTCGGGACATCATTCTTATTGTATCTGTTCCAAGTGAGTCTGCATGCTCTTTGTAGTTTAGAGACCCTTTCTTTTTTTTCTTCTTCATGATTGCATCCAGAAGGTTGGATGGCTTCTCCCATGTATCTGAACTTAGACACTTGGGATATTGTGCCATATTGGGTTTTCATTGGTTGTCCATCTGGGTACCCAAGAGATCTTTCCATGTAGTGAATTTTTTTATATGAGATCTGGAGTCCTGTTCCGGATGCAATTTCATGGCGTTTTTCAATGGATGCAATCGCTTTATGTCTGTTATTGGACAACACTGCTAAGACATCAGCATAGTCCTAATATTATTATTATTATTATTATTATTATTATTATTATTATTATTATTATTATTATTATTATTATTATTATTATTATTATTATTATTATTATAAATGGAATCGTATAATAGAGGACACAGACTCCAGACTTCATTACATATAAAGACATCATCTAAACTGCAGCAGTGGTTGTGGCAGGTGGTGTCTGCTGGCATGCGAGAGTTTATCCACTTGTTCAGTTGATGAGTGCCTTTTATTCGCTACGTGATGGCTCGCAGGCGTTATAAATAACCACGACATATACGGCTGAGGAGACCACGATGGAGCCTTACTGAATGCTAAATGATCAAAGAGATCAACAATAGTCTTCATAAAAGTAATTAATTGTCACAATTAAAGGAAGTAGTGAGGGTAAAATACAAACTGTCACACTAAATATCCAAGTATAGACCACATCGAAAATAAAGACATAAATGTTGGTGACAAAATGATGACCAATGAGATGTTATTAGGACGCATTCTCAAGTTATTTCTTGTGTTACCGGGCGAGTTGGCTGTGCGGTTAGAGGCGCGAGGCTGTGAGCTTGCATCCGGGAGGTAGTGAGTTCGAATCCCACTGTCGGCAGCCCTGACACCAGGCAAATGCTGGGGCTGTACCTTAATTAAGGCCACGATCTCTTCCTTCCAACTCCCTGGCCTTTCCTATCCCATCGTCGCCATAAGACCTATCTGTGTCGGTGCGACGTAAAACCAGTAGCAAAAAAAAAAAAAAATTCTTGCGTTTCACTCCCTTTCAATTGTGTCGCCATAACTCCCATCACAAGTGTTAACAGGGTGTGCGGACTTTTGTGGTCATGTTATAAGAATGAACTAAATGTTGGCGTTTTATTAGACCAATGCATAAGATGATGAAACTTTTTGTGAAGTATCATCATATGACGTGTTATCAACTCGTGACACTGAATACTTTGCACGCCGTCACTCACATTTTACGCACAATATTCAAGGGAAATGTTTGGAGCTATATGGCTATTTATCCATAAAAAGAAAGAAAGAAAGAAAGAAAGAAAGAAAGAAAGAAAGAAAAATGAAATAAAGAAAGGAAGTTAAAGGCCTCGAAAGTTAAACTTCAGCTTTGAGAGTATCTGTGCGGTAGCCTATATTACATGAACTTAATATGCCCCTCTTCAGAGACTTTAGTTCCCGGCATATTTTTACACAACTGACGTTTGGAGTGTGACATGAATTCTTTTTGTTTGAATCCTCTCCCTGTATTTTATTATAAATACCGTATTTCTCGTAGCGGAAGCCTACGTGGCTCAGGCAGCAGCGTGCCGGCCTCTCACCGCTGGATATCGTGGTTCAAATCCTGTCTATTTGTCTTCGATTTATGAACAGAATTTCATTTGAGCCAAAAGTTTATCTCAGCAGTTACCGCTGCCACTTGCTCATTGATAAAGTAATAAAAATAAGATCTAATCGTTAGAATAAAATAGTTTTAACCATTTCGTAGGAATATGCTTCTTTGTTATCTGGAAATACTCATTTATTAACAAGAAATACAAACTCGTGACTATTTCCTTTTCACCGAGCGAATTGGTTGAGCTGTTCGAGTAACATGGCTGTGAGCGTGCACTCGGGAGGTGGTAGGTTTTAACCCTACCATCGGCACCCCAGAAAAGTTTTTCCGTGGTTTCCCATTCCTAACTGAGTCGGTGCGATGTTAAAACAATAGCTAAATAAGAAAATTCTGCTTCTTGATATTATACAACAAGGAATACTGTACGGGAAATACACATGGAAATTGTAAACAGTGGTTTCACAATCCCATCGTCCTCATCCTACCATTTACCTATGTCAAGCCGGGTGACTGCCACCCTTTAATAAGAAGATCCTGTCTGTCTAGATTGTCTGCTATAGTCACATTTACACGATGCAGAACAATTGAAATATCGTCTGTGTGCCGTAAAAAGCCGCTGCTTGAAATATACTCAGCTCAGAACTTTGGTTGGTAATGTTCTGCTATCTTTCTTTCTTTCTTTCTTTCTTTCTTTCTTTCTTTCTTTCTTTCTTTCTTTCTTTCTTCCTTGGTTTTTCCCTCGGACTCAGTCAGGGATTCCACCTCTACCGCCTGAAGGGCAGTGTCCTGGAGAGTGAGACACTGGGTCGTGGGTAAAACTGGGAAGGAGGACCGGTATCTCGCCCAGGCGGCCTCACCTGCCATTGCTGACCAGGGGCGTTGGGGGAGGATGGGAAGTGGCCTTAAGTTAAGTACCCTCCCGGCATTTTCCCGGAGGATAAGTAGGAAACCACAGAAATCCACTTTGAGGATGGCTGAGGTGGGAATCGAATCCACCTCTACACAGTTGACCCCCGAGGCTGAGAGAAACCCGTTACAGTCCTCGAACCACTTTTCAAATTTAGTGAAAGAGCCGGGAATCGAACCCGGGCCTTCGTGGGTGGGAGCTAATCACATTAACCGCTAAACGACAGAGGTGGACGGTTCTGTCACCGGAGGTTCAATACTGTGCGAGTAATATCGAAGAATTCTGCACATGTGCTGCGGGTCAGCATTTTCCGACAACAGCGTCGCATAGGAGTTTTCACAGGCCCAACGAAGATTTATTTGTCCTGGAGGCATAGAGAGTTATTTTTTCCTGCTTCAGAGCCACACTGAAATCCTAACATCTCCCCGTCTGATTCCTCAACCTGCTGCTAACGCCTCTGAACATAAACTAGAGTGGCCGGGTTATGTATGCCACCCACTACTCCGACACTCAGAAACTAGGTTATGGTTGGTCTTGTAGCCTCACGACGCGACGTAACGAGGTCTCCGGGGTGACAGCTCAATCCTTCATCATTTCTACCTGAGAATAAGCAATAAGCGGAACACTGCACGCCGGGACGTTTGCAAGATGGACAAGAAAGTTTGCAGTTTTATAATATGACAGTTATATCATGATTTACAGCTTGAGATAGGATGCGACTTCAAGAGACGTGACTAGTAGATTTTAGCTCGTAATATGTACAGGATAACCATTTAGAAAACTTAGAGCATTTGATGCTGTGTTGCCCATATAGTTACGAGCTCAACTCCTGGGAGAAAAGTTTCATTTAACGGTAGGTAAGGTAAGGGTTATTCTGCCCGAAGGCAGGTCCGAAAGTCCGCAGAGGTGTTCCTAAGCCGGAGTTTACGTGCGGTGAGGTGGCCAGTTCCTTTCCGCCCCTTCATTCCCTTATCTCCCACCAACAGCGCGTGGCAACCCATCCAACTTCTGTCCACGCCCAATGTTGCTTAACTTCGGAGATCTCACGGGATCCGGTGTTTCAACACGGCTACGGCCGTTGGCGATTTAACGGTAATAATAATAATAATAATAATAATAATAATAATAATAATAATAATAATAATAATAATAATAATAATAATAATAATAATAATTTAAACGTAAAATTCTGTAGGGAGTGCAAAGTAGACAATCCATCAAGTTAACGGTGTCTTGTATCCTACTCTCAGAGGATGACTTCGCATTTTGAAAAATCATCTGTGTGGCAGTAAACAGGCAAGGTCATACCTGATCATGTCCCATCGATAACAAACACTCAGTCTCTGAATTTTATGTTGAGAAAAACCGTCATTTACGATTTCATTTAAAAGTATTTCATTTCTTGGTTTATTTTGGTGGGGGCTGCCTGACCGAAGCGGTAAAGGCGTGCTCGGTTCACCCTGAAGGACGTGGGTTCGATTCCCGGTCAGGAAGTCGAAAAAGTTAAGAGAGATTTCCAGTTCCGGAGGTGCATATGACCCGGAAGTTCACTTAGCCTACACCAAAAATGAGTACCAGGTTAATTTCTGGGAGCAAAGGCGGCCGGCCACTCTACCCCACCAAGTGCCGAGGTGCCTTTACCTTCCACCACTCCCAAGGCCTGCATGGCCTGTATGGAGATGATTTTGCTTGCTTGCTTCTTTCTTTTCTCGTTTCGGATAATTTGTACACAGCAGCCTCCAGTTGCTGGAAACAATATTTAGAAATAAATTCTTTATTATAATAATAATATTTTGGTTTTAACATCCTACTAACTACTTTCACGGAGATGCTGAGGTACCGGAACTTTGTTCCGCAGAAATTCTGTGACGTGCCAGTAACCTCTCCGAGGCGACGCTGACGTATTTCAGCACCACCTAACTAAGATGGGATTGAATCCGCAACTTCGGATCAGAAGACCAGCGCTTCTACCGTCTGAACCGCTCAGCTCGGCAGACCTGGGAGACCAGAGTAAGGAGATAACTTAGGGTCGACACTCGGTATGGATTTGGTCCAGTTTTGCGGCTGGATGCTCTTTCTGACACCAACACTGTGTGAAGGGATGTATTCACAATTGTATGTTTCTGTGGTGGTGTGTAGTGTGTTGTACACTGACTGACAGAGCAAATGCAACACCAAGAAGGAGTGGTCAGAACTTTATGCCAATTGCAGGGTAGACTGACGTCACTGAGGTATGCTCATGATGTGAAATGCGCCGCTGTGCTGCGCACGTAGCGAACGATAAATGGGACACGGCGTTGGCGAATGGCCCACTTCGTACCGTGATTTCTCAGCCGACAGTCATTGTAGAACGTGTTGTCGTGTGCCACAGGACACGTGTATAGCTAAGAATGCCAGGCCGCCGTCAACGGAGGCATTTCCAGCAGACAGACGACTTTACGAGGGGTATGGTGATCGGGCTGAGAAGGGCAGGTTGGTCGCTTCGTCAAATCGCAGCCGATACCCATAGGGATGTATCCACGGTGCAGCGCCTGTGGCGAAGATGGTTGGCGCAGGGACATGTGGCACGTGCGAGGGGTCCAGGCGCAGCCCGAGTGACGTCAGCACGCGAGGATCGGCGCATCCGCCGCCAAGCGGTGGCAGCCCCGCACGCCACGTCAACCGCCATTCTTCAGCATGTGCTAGACACCCTGGCTGTTCCAATATCGACCAGAACAATTTCCCGTCGATTGGTTGAAGGAGGCCTGCACTCCCGGCGTCCGCTCAGAAGACTACCATTGACTCCACAGCATAGACGTGCACGCCTGGCATGGTGCCGGGCTAGAGCGACTTGGATGAGGGAATGGCGGAACGTCGTGTTCTCCGATGAGTCACGCTTCTGTTCTGTCAGTGATAGTCACCGCAGACGAGTGTGGCGTCGGCGTGGAGAAAGGTCAAATCTGGCAGTAACTGTGGAGCGCCCTACCGCTAGACAACGCGGCATCATGGTTTGGGGCGCTATTGCGTATGATTCCACGTCACCTCTAGTGCGTATTCAAGGCACGTTAAATGCCCACCGCTACGTGCAGCATGTGCTGCGGCCGGTGGCACTCCCGTACCTTCAGGGGCTGCCCAATGCTCTGTTTCAGCAGGATAATGCCCGCCCACACACTGCTCGCATCTCCCAACAGGCTCTACGAGGTGTACAGATGCTTCCGTGGCCAGCGTACTCTCTGGATCTCTCACCAATCGAACACGTGTGGGATCTCATTGGACGCCGTTTGCAAACTCTGCCCCAGCCTCATACGGACGACCAACTGTGGCAAATGGTTGACAGAGAATGGAGAACCATCCCTCAGGACACCATCCGCACTCTTATTGACTCAGTACCTCGACGTGTTTCTGCGTGCATCGCCGCTCGCGGTGGTCCTACATCCTACTGAGTCGATGCCGTGCGCATTGTGTAACCTGCATATCGGTTTGAAATAAACATCAATTATTCGTCCGTGCCGTCTCTGTTTTCTTCCCAACTTTCATCCCTTTCGAACCACTCCTTCTTGGTGTTGCATTTGCTCTGTCAGTCAGTGTATTTAGATCAAAAGAAATGTATTGGGACGAACACAAACACCCATTCCACGAGCCAGAGGAATTGACCATATGCTGTTAAAATCCTCAACCAGGTCGGGAATCAAACCTAGATTATTATTATTATTATTATTATTATTATTATTATTATTATTATTATTATTATTATTATTATTATTATTATTATTATTATTATTATTATTATTATTATTATTATTATTATTATTATTATTATTATTACAGTATTTTGTTCGTTGTTTTATTCTACAGGCCAAAACAAATCGTGCATTCATTCATCTTATATCATGTTTGTTGATAAACTTATCTAATAGTGGTGTTGTCCAAATCATGGAGCACATATAGGCCACTATAGTTCACTTTTGTTGATAAAATTATGTAGCGCAATGAGCCATCGTTCTTTTGAAATAGCTAATCATTCGAAACCTAATTATCTGTCATTTACAATTCTGTTTTATTGTGTCATTAAATATCAGTTCTATTTATTCTTCGTTGAACGAAAGGAATGACACGGTCATGTTAAGTGATTTCTTCACTTCTTTCTAGCTGCGAGATCCCTTCAAGCTTTCGAAAGAAACTTCCACATTTTTTTCTTCTATTTGCTTTACGTCGCACCGACACAGATAGGTCTTATGGCGACGATGGGGGTAGGAAAGGCTTAGGAATGGGAAGGAAGCGGCCGTGGCCTTAATTAAGGTACAGTTCCACCATTTCAGCATTTGCCTGGTGTGAAAATGGAAAACCACGGGAAACCATCTTCAGGGCTGCCGGCAGTGTGGTTCGAATCCACTGTCTCGCGGATGCAAGCTCACAGCTGCGCGTCCCTAACCGCACGGCCAACTCGCCCGGTGCGGTGACTTTCACAATCAGTGATATCAGTAGAAGAAGGAAAAAGAGTTGGGTAACCTCTTTCATTTAAATTTATCCCAACAAACTTTCTGGCCGTAGAACATAATAATAATAATAATAATAATAATAATAATAATAATAATAATAATAATAATAATAATAATAATAATAATAATAATAATAATGGAAACAGCAAACCCGTATTGCAGCAACCCATTACGGCCATGGCATGCCAGGACAACTGCTGCCCAGCCAGATGATTTTGCAGGTTTTGGAGTGCTATGTTGTCATGACCACGATATCTTCAGGCGCTCTCTTGACCGGCTCCGGGGTTCTTGTTTCAAAGAGTTCCGCACGAGGCTGAGTAAAGCCCGTTTCAGCCTTTGGTTCAGAATTAAAACTGATTGGGAATAGAACCAGAAGGCTTCGGTTGCGAAGGAGGCACGCTAACCCTACACCACGGAGCTGGTTCCAGGCCAGGTCCGACCCACATAAGCATGGGATGGTAGTGTTAAAAGTAATTCTCCTTCATTCATCATCTTAACTTAAATCATCACGCATCCCCCGGCTAGAGAGAGAGGGCGTAACATTCTAGGTGGCCTGCTTCACCCCTGTGGGGTGGCAAATGAAAGCTTTTTAATTATTAGTTTTCAATATACAGCACTGGTTGACAGTATGAACCTTCTCTGTCATGTAAGCGTAAGAAGAGTAGCGTCTGATCAAGTTCCCCTGGGTTCGACTCCCGGCTTTGTAATAAATTTTAACGTGTTTGAGGCCACAGAACAGGTTACAATCAGCCTCAGAAACAGAAGTAAGTAGCCGGGTTGAGTGGCGCAGACGGTAGAGCACTGGCCTTCTGAGTCCAAGTTGTCGGGCTCAATCCTTACTCAGTACGATGGTACTTGGAGGTGCTAAAATACGCTAGTATCTCGTAGGTCGATTTACCTACCAGGAGAAAAGAGAAGTCGTGCGGGAGGAAATTTTGACACCTCGAAGTCTCCGAAAACCGTTAAAATAGTTGGCGTAAAGTAAAATATAAACAACAATGGTTAAAAATTGCCCTTTCGGTCATCTTAGACCTCAGTGTGAATACCGAATACTCAAGAAACATATGGCTATAATCATTTACAGATATATGCACAGAATGAATGAGAGAGAGAGAGAGAGAGTAGCCTACTGATGCCAAAGGTACATAGATTACCAGGGAAACTTCATGCACAGAGTGTGCCCAGAGTGTGCTGTTGACCACGAGGTTGCAAACGTCCATTTAATAATAATAATAATAATAATAATAATAATAATAATAATAATAATACCGTAACTACAATATGGCTTCAAAGGCAGGCCTCCACATATCGTACGAAAAAAACAGTACATGGAAAATCTACATCAACATAGGAAAAGAGAAAGAAACTCCGCTAGAGATGGAAAACGGCACAATTTCGCAGGTGTTCTCCTTCAAATGCCTTGGAGAAATCACACTACCATCGAGACTAGACAGTAGGGACAATATAGAAGGAGCCACCAAACTCCATATGGCGTACAGACTAACGTGGAATTACTACAACAAAAGAGTCATATCACGTAATACAAAATTACAAAATTAGAAGGCAGTTGTTTTGCCGGGAGCTGTATAGGCCTACGCTTCAGAATACATATCCCTTGGAGGTCACTCTAAAATTATAGAAATTGAAGAAGAAGAAAGGAAAATTCTCCGAAAAATGTATGGTTTATGGAATGTGGATTAAGAGTAGAACAGCGGACCTGTACTCATTAACTGACAGGTTTACTGATGCCGTACATAAGATATGCCATATCTATAGAATGAACAGCGACAGACTCACGAAAAGATTAAAAGTAATCAACTCAAAGAAGATTAAAATAAACTGGCTAGGAGAAACTAAAGCGGGTCTCCAAGAAATGAATATCACGGATGACGTCATAGAAGGTCGTGGAGCCTTTAGTACAATAGTAGCCAAGTACAAATTTGTGGAAAAACCTAAAGAGGAAACTGGTAGGAAGTGGTCTACAAAACGCAAGATGCAACATAGCGCATTTATGAAGAGATTTTGGGAGGATAAGAAGGCGAAAACCATCAGGCCAAGGAACAAGTTCAAACGCGCTCCATCGTCGCCATCTGTGTCGGTGCGACGTAAAAGCAATTAGCAAAAAAAAAAAAAAAAGAAAAAAAAGCGCTCTTTGAATGGGCATTACGAAGAAATAATAATAATAATAATAATAATAATAATAATAATAATAATAATAATAATAATAATTTCGTGTGGCTGTTGCCATCCTAGTGCAACTCTCAATGGCCGCTCACATTTACCGGAAGGGAGAGAGGAACTTCCGAGAAGAATTTCTCCTGTGTGCGCTCACACCTATCGGAAACGCGCCTTGTCATTTGGACAGCTGATCGTCAAAACTTGTCTTTCAGTTGTGTGTGAAGCGTTGGTCCAGCCGAACGCGACTAATGGATCACGTGTTAGCTCTCTTGGTAATGAAATGACGTATGGCTTTCAGTGCCGGGATGTGTTCGAGGACTTCGGCTCGCCAAGAGCAGGTCTTTTGATTTGACGCCCGTAGGCGTTAGGTGTTAGGTGTGAGCGGCCCTTTACAAGGAAGATCATCCGGCGAGGGCTGGCGGTGTCTGCTATGTATAGGGAACTGCGTGTTAGTGTGGTGGAGGAAAGTGTTATGTTGCAGGATTATTGGGGATGGCAAAAATATCCAGTGTCTGAGCCATGGGTACATTTTACGATTAAGATGCCTCGATCCAGAGGGAAATCGAATTCTGGGTCCCTACGACTGGAGGCCAGGACACTGACCACTTAGCTACGGAGCCGAACAAACTCATATCCTCGTATTTCTCGAAGATCTCAATGGAGATGACCTGCATGTACCGTACCATTTTAACAACATACCCTCTTGCCATTCTTCAATTTTTGACAATATAAGGAATCAAACCCAGGTTCCTGAGTACGGCAGCTAAAAGTGCTTTAACCCTCCGCAGCGAAACAACATAACATTGAAGTTCCTCCTCTGTCCCTGGAATTATGATTTCCCAAGGCGAGTAATGACGACTTGACACTAGTTCTGCTCAAAATACAGACAAACATTCATTAATGCGTGTTTCAATGTTCGAAGACAGGAGAATGGATCGTGGCAGTCCTATCACACTCAGAGTTCGACTCGGGTCGGTTCCCGTGGCGCCACCATTCATAACAAGCACTCTTGTTTGTGGCCTTGCTGGGCATGTAGCTTACGTACATTCTTCTATAGGTCGCCTCGCTGATATACTCCCAGCGAACCTCCACTCGCTTTACCTTCAGTTATACTCAGTTTATAAACAACATGACGCCTCAAGTTCATAGACAAATCTGACCAGCAGAAAGAGGGGCAAAGCGGAAAAGCCAAGGTCAGTGTGGCGAGTAGTTGTGGATGTCTTTCCAATCCGATACGCACTAGTTATAGTGAAAATTCCATCCAAAGTCGTCATGATTCGACCTCGGAACACTGGGATTGGGAGGCAAATACTTAGACTATTGCGCCAGCACAACCACTGCCAATCAACATTAAATTTATCAAAGCTTACATACGTGCAGACCTCGTTATGAATAGAAGTAACAGCTTCAACTATCCGTAACTACGGCTAGTGAGATAGCTCGATGTTGCCTCCAGGAATTAACCTGGTACTTATTCCTGTTGTGGGCAGAGCTAGAGGAAGAATTCATATCCCTGCATTTATCGAAATTTAATTTTGGGGATACATTTATTTTAAAGTGTAGGTGCTCACCAAGAGAGGATTTTTGGGTATTCCGTCGCTAAGGGGCTGAAAATGGGGGTGAATTCTTTAAATGAGTATATTTATATCTCAAAACCTTAACAGTTTACAGACATAAAAATTGATATTTTGAATCTCCTTTAAAAATTAAGAAACAAGTATTCTTTGGTTTTGAAAAATCCCCTTAAGGGGGGGCTGAAAAAAAGGTGAAAAGGCCTTTATTTTCTTTTTCATTTGGCTTAACGTCACGCCAACACAGATAGATCTTATGCCGACGAAGGGGACAGTAAAGGCCTCGGAGTGGAAAGGAAGCGGCCGTGGCCTTCATTAAGGTACAGCCCCAGCATTTGCCTGATGTGAAAATCGGAAACCACGGAAAACCATACTCGAACCCAATATCACCCGGATGCAAGCTTACAGCTGCGCGCCCCTAACTGCACCTAAGCCTTTCCTGTACCACCGAAGCCATAAGACCTATCTGTGTTTCTGCGACGTAAAGCAACTTGTAAAAAAAAAGAAACCATTTTTTTACGGATATAACTCTTAACGGGGTGGGGGGTAAAGAGGACTCAAAAAGGGGGTTTAATTTTTTTAGGATACTGATATATAAAAAACTGAGGATGTTTTATGTAGAATTGAAACTTCAGATTTCTCCCCGAAATATTCAACTGTTGTGTACCATTTTGCAAATCTCGGCAAGGTGGTTTGCAACCAGAAGACATACGATTCAATTAAATACCCTCTAGAAGAGAATTAAGAGAAAGGTGGCCATCGGCTATATACAGCCAAGGTCCTAATAAAGTATATCCTCAGATTACCCTCGCATCTATAGACTTTACACCTTTACACCTTATTTCAGAAGGTGATTAAATCCGTGAAGGGTAGTGGATTCCTTGTGATAAGAATTGTGACGGACAATCACAAAACAAACGTCTTCATGTTTTTGCACAACCTCAAATATCCAAATGGTAACGTCTCAATCAATTTAGAAACAACAAAATCAAGTCCTAATTTGTGGGTACTATGCTCGTGTTGTTGAAGAGAGGATGGAGTATGACATTGGCGTCAGCTTTGACACCACTAAATGGAACTGATTATGTATCAGGACAGAGGAAGACTTTGATACCCAAAACCTTGTTTTACTGCTCTGATAAAGCATCTGCAGGAGTTTGTTGAAGCTGCTATGCCCTACTGTCGGAAGTCCTTCAAACTTAAGAGCGTAATACGACTTGTTAGTTCTTCCCTTTCAGAATGTTTTCTGTTGCAGTGTGAGGTAACATAATATCAGCAAACCGTTAGTAATATTATACTAACCAAGTTTGTAAGACCTCTATTAACTGATATTGCGTTAATATATAAGTAATAATAATAACAACGTAAACGTTTCCACCTTTTCAATACTAAAATATAAGCCGTTGAATTTTGCGATTCCGCGGATTGTGTTGAGTTCGTTTTTTAGATCTTTATTGGACATAGGTATGCTGAAGGCTCGGTGAACTAGGCTGTTGTATGTGGCTCGTTTGTGGGACTGGGGGTGCATTGAATCTTGGCGAATGGTGGAGGCTGTTTGAGTGGGTTTTCTGAAAATTTTATAACTGAAAGAATCTGAGTTTCTAGTGATGGTTAAATCTAGAAAGTTGATTTTTTGATTTGATTCGGATTCTAGTGTGAATTCAACGGCTTATATTTTAGTATTGAAAAGGTGGAAACGTTTACGTTGTTATTATTATTATTACTTATATATTATTCTCAGTTCAATACGGATCAAAAACATGAAATTCATAACCATTAATGATATTGCGTTGGCAAGAACACAAAATGTTAGCCGCCTGTTGTATCACTCCATGCCTTTGTCCAGGAAAATCTTTAAATTGTGACATGAAGAGGCCAACAATGACTTCATACAGGTAATATTTTCGATATTTAATATTACTGATGTAATTTACGAGCTTCAGTGAACATATGACAATACTGCGTAGTGTTTTGTAGGTTGTCGTCATAATAACGCGTTAAGAATTTTGTGCGTCTATGCGTGCCATCTAGCGGAGAATTTTTGTCGTAGCCTATTCGCGAAAAGTCTTGCATAGATCAGTCAGTATGGGAGGATTCGAGACGGCGGTACTTGTAGCTGACCTAATTTGTGTCGAGTGATACTAAGAGCGCCACTAGAGATCTTTAACATGCCAACAACAATGACAAGGAGTGCTGAGATTTTTGACCGTCCTTAAAAAATGGACTATTTCAGCCAGGATAGAATACATGAACTTAGGGTTTTGAGTCAGGTCTTGAGTCAGAAACTCTACCACTGGTCCTCGGAGGCAGGTAATTAAGCAATATTAACAATTATCTTAAGATCTTGTAACATAACTGCAAGAAGAGGCAAAGATATATGCAGAACATATCAGCCATACTATCTCCAGAGGAGAGGAAAGTCAAGTAGGTAAAGAGTTACAGAAATAGCCAAGCAAATCGACAAGGAATAGAAAAAAGCTGAATTGAGTTGAGCTGAGAAAGTGACAAATACAATTCTTATTATTTTCACCGACCCATCCCTAATACAAGTTTTTTAGTCCATTTGCATGGTCTTCACATGCACTAAATACACAAGGCTGTTGACCAGGATGTCTCAATACCTCTTAATAATAATAATAATAATAATAATAATAATAATAATAATTCGAGGTATGGTAAGTTCGAATCTCATTGTCGGTTTCACATTTGGTAAATATCAGGAATGTACTACAAATAAAACCACAGCCACCATCTTCTCACTACTACAAAAGAAAAACCTTCTTCAAAACTGAAATGGCAGAAGTTAAAGTTCTTCCAGAAGCTTTACCGTGAGTGTTTATTGAAGTATTGAACTTCCAAGAATACGAAGAGTCAAAACATATTTTTTTTACTAAAGACGAATAAGCTAGAGCATTCCTTTCACAGTTTTTTTGTGAGCATACTGCACAGAGATATGTTTAGATCCTAAATTAATCAATTAATTCAATTTAAATTGTAGGAATGTGTTACAAGAGGTGAGAGACTAACTAGGATCCAAAACCTCTTTTCACTAAGAGAAACATTTTATCAGCACCCTTCCATTGTACCTATAATTGATCAAACAATAGTTTTCTTCCGCGGCCGTTGTATAAAAATATTTTTTCCGGCACAATGGACCTAGTTTTAAAATTATTTTCCACTTGGATCAGAAAAGATAACCGAATCACGACTTGCTCATACTAAGTTCTAGTACTTGCTTTCATATACTCATATTTCGACACAAAGTAAAATCAATTTACCTAATTTATTATAATGAAGAATTGCTTACTTGAGTCACCTGAGTTTGAAAGATGCAGATGCCCTTGGTCCATCCTGTGGGTGCTCGTAGATGATATCCCATCAAAGCACTTCACTACCACTGCACAATGAGTTGTGCAAAAGTTGTGGTCGTTAGCATTCGAAATGAGCGCCGGCTTCCTGTCCCAGAGGGGCCACTAAATTGACTGTGGGGAGGGTTAGGGATCACTCCACATGGTTCCCAGGTCAGCCATCTTGTCATATCCTAAAGCGGTGCTATTAAAAGCTCCTCTAAATGCTCACACATAAATTTCTGATAAGTTCACTACAACTTCCCTCTGTTCGATTCAGAAATGTTTCATTTTCAATTTCATTCACAATTGATGATCCCGGCGCAAGGACCAGACAGCTCCAAAATATCAAAATTTTCAAGGAAACAAAAACTTTATAAAATAATTATATGTTGAAAAATAAAGGGTTATCTACGTACAGTAGTTAGAAGCAATGGTAACGTACATATTGAAGTGGAAATGATGAGGGTTGTGTTACTGGACTCCTTTTAGTTTACTCACAAAACCGTGGAGCTGTTTTGTTTCATGCCCAGGTAAACTAGGTTTACTATGGAGAATGCAATAACCGGTACTGTTTACCTGAGTTATCAATCTAAGGTACTTTGTTATACATCAGATTTACTTTGAGAGTAAATATCGTTACAGTGCAACAAGTTTTATATACACCAACGAAATGAACTTCACAGGAAATGATCATTATTCAGCACCAACATCATCACCGAGTGCAGCATCACTCCCAGTTGAAGCTACCTGGTTGTAGAACCACAAACGGTCAAGTGGAACATATTTCGAAGCTATACCTTAATTTGCCTTCATACTGTATAATCTTTTGGGCTTATGCCGTGAAATTCTTTACGTTTTGCAAAGAACTGTGCTGTGCGTCATCAGAAGAAAATCTCGACTGTCCACAGTTCTCATTTTCTTGACACGGCATAAGCCCAAAAGCCTATACAGTCTCATGTCTATAAGTACGGGCCGTGAAAACATCAATGGCAACATCATTTGCCTTATTTGCAGTGCCATTTAAGATTCTGCGATGTAGAACACTTGATTTATCTGGTAAGGAAAGAGTAGTTCCTGCTTTCTCCAAAACAAAGACATCCCTTACCATGGTACTCGCATTGACACTGCGCGACCGTCCATTGCTCTTGTATTTTGACATTGTCATCGTTGTACTTTTACGAGTACTGACCTTTGTTTTGAAGAAGGTTTTGAAGTGAGTTGTGTAGTCCAAACACATTGTTCGTGTTACATCATGAACAACGAACTTGCGACTAGCATTCTGTACCAGGGCAAGATAACCTTCCGGCAAATATATTCGCTCTCGCGTTCGTTTTTTCCTTCTCGATTACACCAAAGGTCCGGTCGCAGTGGTCGAACATTGAACTATAGCAGCTACAGGAGCTGTGTGGGTTCATGGGCCGGCAGAAACACTTAAAACAACCCCGACAGCTTCTTTTTCACTCCTGATGATGATGATGATGATGATTGTTCTTTTTTTTTGCTATTTGCCTTACGTCGCACCGACAAAGATATGTCTTATGGCGACGATAGGACAGGAAAGGCCTAGGAAGTGGAAGGAAGCGGTCGTGGCCTTAATTAAGGTACAGCCCCGGCATTTGCCTGGCGTGAAAATGGGAAACCACGGAAAACCATCTTGAGGGCTGCCGACAGTGGGGCTCGAACCCACTATCTCCCGATTACGGGATACTGGCCGCTCTTAAGCGACTGCAGCTATCGAGCTCGGTGATTGTTCTTTAAAGGGGCCTAACAGCTAGATCATCGCCCCCCCCCTTTTACACTCGTACTACGCACCAAATCAGTGGAACAGTGCAGTTGTTGCACCGGCAGACAGAGCTTTTCTATTATGATAGCTTACAGCAAAGAAACGAAAAGTGGAGCTGTCCGGTTTTTACACTGGACTCTTTAGCTGAGGAGTGTCTCATCAAAAGATGCTATATCCACCTTAAGAAAGTTTTGGAAAAGATCAAGGAACGTAAAATAGAAGGCATATGGAACGTACCCATGACCGGGTTTGGCACAAATTTTAGGTAATTATATCTTCCTGGTCTGAATTACTCATGGTAACCGATAATATTCAATTACTGTAATGCATGTGGACGAAATATTTATTTTTTGGAAGTGGAAATATTTCAAAGTACAATCTAGCGCTGTGATCATACTCATGTATTTGTTGCGAACGGTAGGTTCCACATTCCAAACTGGGAAGGCAAACAATATGATGACGAAATTTATTAACCTAATTGACTGAACTGTTTAGTATTTCCCATGCTAATACATGGATGAGCGTCGTAGATATTAAGAAAGAAGGAGTTGAATAAGATCGAAGTAGCCGAAATGTTTTGCTGGAAAAGGATGTTAAAAATGCCATGGACCAGTGACCGTACAAACAACTCAATCCTAAAGCAGCTTAAAATTGAATGGATCATCTCAGGCCAGGTTCGGCTCCGTCAGCTGAAATACTTTGGCCATGCAGTGAGGAGAGAATCATAAAATATGAACTAGTTGATTATTTAGGGAAAAACCAAGGAGCAGAGGCCACCAAGGTGGATTAGCAAGATTACCAGTGTATGTGGAAGAACAATGTATAATCCAATAAAGCAAGTTAGTGACACGGAATCATAGAGAAAAATAATCTATGATATCACAATGACCACCATAACTCCTCCTGGACGTCAGCATTGAAGAGAGAATTGACTGAAAGACACACGTACAGGTAAAGATGCCTACATTCTCTGGATGGATAAAGTTAAATTAAATGAATAATAACGATAATCCCTACACGTTTGCGGGAACAACAATAAATAACGTTACTGGTTTTACGTCCCGCTAACTATTTTTTACGGTTTTCTAAGACGCCTGCGAGAACAGTATAATATAAATTACGAGTAGGATTTTCCCAAACTGACCTCTTCCAATCGCTTCATTTCCGTACGCATTCTCTCATGAGTTTCCCTCTTAGTTATTGACTGAACATTTATTACCATGGCAACGGGAAATAAATCGTATTACTAGCCTCTATTGCTTTATAGCGGGTTATCGGCATCCTTAAATATAAATTACTGTACATAAAGGCAGTGTGTTTCACTATCCACTACATTTATTGAACTGCTATTTACAGTAGTTTACTCACGTTTAATTTTGCGCTCGGCACGGTTTTTACTGACGATCGTGACCAATCGTGACCAATAACTACTGTTCTTTACACGGCTTCTCACAATGCAGTGTCGTTCCAGAACAGTTCACAGCTAGGAAGTCTCGTTGAACTCCTCGTAGCCGTCTGACGGACTCACTCCCTGTGAATGACTCGTCACGGACTCGCGACCGTTTCGTTCAGCTTACTTTCGCTCGCGAATGACGCATTCAAGACGCACTGGTTAGAGACTGACTCCACGCGCGCCAGTTGTGCTCTCTATAGAACAAGATTCTAGTAGATTTCAATACAGTTTTCAGTCCAGTGTTAATCAACTTCCAGTTTCTTGTAGGAGCTTCCTCATCGCGAGCGTCAACAGTTCGCTGGCTCTATTGTTTTGCTCGCAGCCGGCCCTGTTCACACTGTTGCGGCGCACTTTCGCTGACATTCTTGCCAACCGCCCTGTGTCGGTCTTCATTGTCATACCTCCGTACCGTCCCCACAGGCCTGTTACCGAGCGACAGCAACTACTTACAATAAGCACTGCTGCGTCGCTCTTAAACATGCTGTACTGTTATAACTTCTACTAAATCACGGCCGGCTTTGTCCGGCTCTATGGCTGACCTTTGATTCAGAGGGTCCCGGGTTCGATTCCCGGCCGGGTCGGGGATTTTAACCTTAATTGGTTAATTCCAATGGCTCAGGGGCTGGGTGTGTATGCCGTCTTATGCATTAGAAATTATCGTAGATAGGGCCCCATCCTCATAGACGCGTAGGTCACCTAGGTATACGGCGTCAAACTGAAAGACCTGCACCAGGCCTCTCCGGAGGTCACACACCATATAACGGCCGGCTTTGATCGGATGTGTTGTATTTTAATGGAATGCTTTATATTGCCACAGTGATGAATGATTGCTCTCATAATCGTAAAATATTTAGTTCATTTTGTAGTGAAACCGTACAGTGTCCTGTACAGCTCATGGGAATGATATGTGCCTTTCTACTCCATTAAAAATTACTCCTAAAGGTCGCGTCATAGGTAGCAGTATGGGCGAAGGGGATCGAGCGGCTTCCGGCCAGAACGGAACCCGCGAAAGAGCGCCTGCAAAACAAAGGGAAGACAGAGCAAGAGCCAAGCCCCCACGGAAATACCCTCTCAACTTGCAGAGAGAGATAGAAGAGGACGCGATGCTGGAGTAGTCAGATACGCCCCGAGGTGTGGCTTAGCTTCCCAGAGTTCCAAACTAACATAAGGAACTTCCGGTTTTTTATGCACGTGTCACGGGTGCCAACGTCGGATTTTGGCGCGTAAAAATGGGATGATATTTTTGATCCAGACATAGGAAAATTATGTGAGACGCACCATTGAATAGAGCGGAATTTTCTGCGGTTCCCAGACTAAAAATATGTAATAACTTATTCAGGGGAAGAAATGAGGTCACCAGCTGTCCAGATGTAACATATTGCTAACACATGTGAATACAACAGCGTCACCCAAGCTAAGAGTCGCGCTCAAAAGATGACTCCACCCCCCGAGGGACGCTATGAATTAATCAAAGGCGGGAAGCAAATTGCATAAAAACTGCCGATCGTAGGTCCAGCACGCCTTGCTCAAATGAAAGAGGAATCAGAGGGCTACAAGATGCACTATTTAAATGTCTTCAATTCTTGGTACGAAAGGAGCTCTTGTCCTTAATGAACCGTGAACGTTTACGCCCCCAGGCTTCCGGCGGGCAAAATGATATAGGCCGGGCTGGCCATCGGAGAAGACAGTTGTTTCTTTGCGGGTCGTTGAGAAGGACACTGTGTCCCGCGGTGCTCCAGTTTTACAGTCCGAACCCATTGACCGCTGCGTAGTACAAAGCCTTTGTGAAATGTAACGGGAGGCCAAACGAGCCTAGGCGAATTGTTTCTGTGCTGCGTGTCGAACTAGTTAACCCGCGAGCATACTTTACAAACGAGTAGCAGAATACGGCTGAGACAGTGCCGGCTTTAATGAGTCAGTGAAATTCATAATTTGGTATCACCCAAAGTGTTACTCTGAATCAGGGGGCTCGAGTCTCGTGAGCCACCCGATTCTTGCTGTGAACGCGCCCGCCGTGATTTGAAAGACCGTCTTATTCGTGGTGTAAACTCTGGTAATAGAGGCCGTGTGACGAGTGTAAAGTGTTACCCATTTTGGATTACTGTAAGATTTCAGCTGTGAACGAGTTCCCCAGGATGTCGGACTTGTATGGACCAGGGATGAAGGACTGCACGCCCGCCACCAACCGCGGAGTCATGCAGCACTAAAGCTCCACCATGGGTCTCCCGTGGAAGGAGAAACAACGGCCACCAAACAGATGAGTGATGTCCAAATCTAATTTCTAAGCATGAGAACATAACCGGGGGATAGGATTAGCTTTCTAGTAAATATCAAAATGTTGTAAGATAATGCATGTCCTATGTGGAAATTTTATTGATTTTTATAATGTGGGAGTAAATTCAAGGGAGCTAAATTCCCGGACGACTCATTTTTTTCTTAATGATTAGCTTATTGTGAAGGTTATATTTTTAGTAATATGTAGAATGTCCTAGCAAATATGGGAACAAGGTTAGGAGAATATTTGAGTTTCCCTTAGGGGTGGTTGGAACAATAGTGCCGGCGAGCAGGGAAACCATGTCAAAATGTTGGTAGTTACTGTCCCACGTGGCTGTCGTATATGCCGGGGAAACTCATGGGTCAGTCAGACAATGCATGCCTAGCTTACACATATAATCTGTGCATGTACAGCAAGAAAGAAGAAATCCCGACCGGGAGAGGTATATGTTGTGTTATTTAGGTAGGTGTGAGGGACCATGTGCAAGTCTGCCGTGATTTTTGATTAATTGGCCAGAATGGTTTGGAGTGTTTTTTTTAATCTATAGCCGGGGTGAGGCCCAGAGGCAGGAGTCCCTAATCTTTGGTCAGAAGATTTAAATATAGGTATATTTCCTGTGGTAGGAACGAGGAGTCATGAGAGTCCTATGCCCAAGGGAAGAAGATACGTGATATGAGACGTAGTGAGAGGGCCGAATGCCCGAGTAATTTACGATGAGATGAGTTAGAAGTGATCGTGCCCATAGTCGGCGTTCAGCGGTGATAATGATAAGGGAGAGAATAAAAGAGTATTTCATGGAAATTCTACGATAATATGAATAAACAAATGAAGTGGGCCATAGATATGTGTCCCCGAGATGAGAGGGTGGACGTGTGAGGGAGAGAAGAATCTGGCGTGGCCAATGAATGAGAAATGGCCATGCGAAGTGAATGGCCGCCCTTCTTTTTTTTTGTGAATGTCTGGCTCTCGCCCTCGTGACAGAAGGATCCCGTTGTCCCATTGTATTAAGACTTGGAGCCCTGGTCTACCCGTGCTCTTCTGTTTGGTTTAAATGGCTTAGCTAAGAATACTTGTATAATGATAATATCACGGTGATTTTAAAGGGTATTTAATAAATGAGCAGGGATCTCCCCCAGATATCCGGTGATATGAGACTATAGCTAGCCTAGGGATTTACAGAAACCCACAGTACCTCTCGGTCGGGAGTCGGCCAGTTCGACTCTGGATTATGATGGCGCCCTTGAGCGAGCTGCTCCAGGCGTGCGCCTTGGGCCGGAGACAGTGATAACCATGCTGTTTCTTTCTAGGAATGGCTCTCCTTTGTGCATGAAGTGTATATATCCATATATCTGTGTATGTTTCGTAATTATGTGCATATATTTTTGAGTTCAAACAGAACCTATGTACACGTTGCGTGGTCTTGGTGATAGATGAGGAGTCCGGGGTTTAGCTAAATGGTATGTGTGTTTGTTTGTGTATCATGTAAATGTTTCTTTTAATATGATAATTATGTAGCGTAGGCCCCGATTATGTTCGTGCTGAGAACAACAAGTAATTTGTGAATAGGGACATCAGATCATCTCACGGTGTGATCGACAGAATAATATAAAAATTTCATGAACGGTCTGAACTAATGAGGAAAGATGAACGATAGCAAAATCGCAAAACCTCAATCATACCGTTATGCAGACGACGCCCATGGGCGATTCATATTTTTAAGGGATCTTTATTTTCTTTTCCTCCCATATGTGGAGAGTTCAGTGTATAGAGCTGTGCCAATTTCTTTTATATGTCATATTTGAATAAATTCGTATTCGTAACCCCTATTTTACGATTCTTGTCATTTGTAGCAGTGCTAAGCAGTATCCAGTAGGCATTTGAACCCAGAGATCCTACTTTCATATTATAGACATAAGGCTCCATCTTAAGTATTTGTTTTTTTTCTTTCTTTCGAACGTACCACTCCCCCAAGTGCTCAGGCTGCCGGGCCGGAACAGAAAGTAGGAAGGGGAGCGGTTCGAAGCTCGTTAAGCAATTCGACCCGCTCTTCAATCCAATCTCATCCGTAGGTGTTTACCCCGTTACGTGGAGGCATTCTTATGCGTGGGTCATCCATTCGAGGCCCGGAAGGGTGTAGTAGGGACTCGATTAATTTCCTCTGCGTCCTCTCAGCATCCCCCGCTGACATACATTAAATCATATATGAAGAATTATAAACCCTGTGGCTCGGACATCTCATTAAAAACCTTCGCCTGCCAAGACCACTTGTGCCCAGCTAGACGGCTTGCAGATATTCGAGTCAATATGATGACACCCTCGGATGCATCGCACGACTTAACTGACTGGGTCTATTGCCTTTCATATCACGAAGTTCCTCAGTTACTCCGACAAGTCTGAGTAATCCAGTCCTTGCCCTCAGCTGAGAATTCATATTCCTGGACAGGGCAGGAATCTAATCCTGGGAGTCCGGATGAGAGGATAACACGACACTCACCACACCGCGGTGCTACATACATACATACATACATACATACATACATACATACATACATACATACATACATACATACATACATACATACATACATACATACATACATACATACATACATAACTAACGAAGAAATGTGGTTGTCACAAGTCCATCAACAAGAATGGAAGAGATGTTGCCAATATAACGCTGTGTAACCTCAGAGGAAAACAAAAACTTGTTTTCAGAAACTTACGAAATAAAATGAATTCTACTGTACAAAAAATGTAGGTGGAAAAGCGCCTGTACTGGGAACGTTACGATGGCGTGATGCCAGTTAGACCACCATCCTTTTTAATTTAGCAGTCCTTTTAAGATAGACCCCCCCCCCCGGCGAGGGTGGGTGGGAAACTGCATGTTAGTATGGTGGAAGATAGTCGTGCAAGAATACTCGGGACAGCATAAATACCCAGCACCCGCGACAAGGGCATTCATCGTTTTACATGAAGATCTCTCGACTCGGTGGAGATATGAGCCCGGGGCTACAAGGACAACCCTCCAGGGTTAGTTTTTCTCTCGGACTAAGCGAAGGATCCCACTTCTACCGCCTCAAGGGCAGTGACCTGGAGTGTGAAACTTTGGGTCGGGGGATACAAGTAGAGTGGAGACTAGTACTTCGCCCAAGCAGCCTCACTGAACAGGAGTCTTGTGTGGGGATGGAAAGTTCGGAAGGGATAGACAAGGAAGAGGGAAGGAAGCGGCCGTGTCCTTATATTAGGTACTAACCCGGCATTTACCTGGAGGAGAAATGAGAAACCACGGAAAGCCACTTCGAGGATAACTGATGTGGGAATCGAACCCACCTCTACTCAGTTGACCTACCGAGGCTGAGTGGAACCCGTTCCAACCCTCGTACCACCTTTCAAATTTCGTCGCAGAGCCGGGAATCGAAACCGGGTCTCCAGGGGTAGCAGCTAATCACACTAACCACGACACCACAGAAGCGGACACAGTTAAATTTAAAGGGCCGTATTAGCATACACTCTCGGGCACGTATCTGTTTATTTCTGTCGTAGATTAACCTCCCAAAGTTTGAAAGAAATCGGTGACCTCAAAGCTTTGGCCTCGCCTCATGAATAAGCTGAATAAGTGCTCTTTTCTAGAACTACGAAAGCTTATTACATGACGGGTTGGGACTGCGATATATCTTAATTATGTGACAGACAGCGGTACGAAATGATGGAAAATTGCTGAAGAGTGTTCTGGAATATGACTCGACGGGTTGAAGGACACAGGTTAACAGGCAATGATTTCTAGCTAGAACATTAGTTACTTGAAGCTTCTTGGGCCTGCAGTACTGGGAGGAGAAAGACATGAAGTAGAGCAGTTGTTAGGAACGGTTCTTGAGGGTGGCTTCCTCTAAGGCAGTCTTAGTAAAAAAGAATGAGTTGAAAAAGTGGTCGCCATCGGGACTTGGATTCGAAATTTTCCGAAGCTTGCAATAGGGCGCATCAGCGAAGCTAAGAAAATAATATACTTTTCTTCGTCTGGTAGAGCATTCTGCTATTTTACAACAATAATAATAATAATAATAATAATAATAATAATAATAATAATAATAATAATAATAATAATAATAATAATAAGTATAAGAAGAAGAATCGTAACAGTACAGATAGTACAGCTTATATAGGATAAAATGTCAGTAGCTCAGCTTCTTCGAAAACCGTAAAAATTGGCAGTGAGACGTAAAGTAATTCTTCTTTCTTTCTTTCTTTCTTCGTTATGCCCATCTAAGGAGCGCGATTGGACGTATTCAGCTGATGCCGATGCCTTTTCCTTCTCCCACAATCTCTTCACCTTCTCGTTGTGGCTTTTCTTGCGATCTTCTGACCAGGTTTTATTGGTGGTAGTGCTTGGATGATGTTTAAAGCGGTGATTGTCGACTCATTTTCTGAACTTAGATCTGTCTAACACAATGCCATCTGTGATGCCTATTTTTTGAAGATCTTTTCCAACTTCGAGCCGCCAATCGTTTTTTTACTTTCATTGATTGAGCAAGGTTCAGAATTCTTTTGATGAATCTCTGATTACTCATTTTGAGAATATGTCCATAAAATTTCAAACGTCTTTTCCTAAACGTGTCTGAGATTTTCTCTGAGTGTTGGTACAGGTCATGAGATTTCCTTATCATCCAAATACCCCCTGAGCACACTGGTCCAAAATTTTTCCTCAAGATTTTTCTTTCTTTCTTTTCTACATCTTTAATCAATGATCTTCCGCCAATGATAAATGTTTCAGATGCGTAAAGTAATTATTATTATTATTATTATTATTATTATTATTATTATTATTATTATTATTATTATTATTATTATTATTATTTGACGGAGAGAACCCTCCGTGGCTCAGGTGGCAGCGCACCGGCCTCTCACCGCTGGGTTCCGTGGTTCAAATCCCAGTCATTCCATGTGAGATTTGTGCTGGACAAAGCTGAGACGGGACAGGTTTTTCTCCGAGTACTCTGGTTTTTCCTGTCATCCTTCATTCCAGCAACACTCTCCAATAGCATTTCATTTCATCTGTCATTCATTAATCATTGCGCCAGAGGAGTGCGACAGGCTTCGGCAGCCGGCACAATTCCCATTCTCGCCGCTAGATGGGGGCTTTATTCATTCCATTCCTGACCCGGTCGAATGACTGGAAACAGGCTGTAGATTTTCATTTCATTATTAAATGACAGACAGAGTCGCTCAGATGGTACATAGCTGCCTTTTTGAGCCCCAGTTGTTGGATTTGATACTAGTTAAATCCGGTCGTACTTGAAATCGTAAAATATTCCCGTCTCATGTTAGTAGATTTCCTGGTACAAACTTCTGCAGGACAACATTATGTTGCTCGGCGTCTCGAAAACCTAAAAGTAGTTAGCGGGACGTGATATTATTATTATTAGTTGTAGTATTATTAATGTGTTAAACATCACTTCATTGTTCTCAAGAGACGCCGGAGTACTGGATGCATCACAAAAAGGGTTCTTTACGTTTCATTTCATCTACTAATTGCCAGTCAGCTGCGCTGGTAGCCGATCCTACGACCTTTAGAATAGATAGTGAAATTCCAACCAACTAACCTACGCACTCCTCTCTTCCTAGCACAAAGAAACACCATCACCACGGTCAGAGAATTCTCGACTGAGGTCGGTAGATGCAGAGTGGGTCTCGGCCCTCAAGTGGCCACGGCTGGTCCGGACTCAGGGCTGGACCTCATGGCTGGCCCCAACCGTCGGCTGTCCTGAGAATGGTTTTCCGTTGTTTTCCACTCTCCTGCACTAAGGAGAATGCCGGGACAGTTCCTAGATAGGCCACGGCCATCAACCCCTCACTTTCTCCATGCATCTCTTTCACCGAAACACATCCCCCGGCCTGAGAGACGGCGTTACTGTCTCAGAGGCCTGCCTCCCCCTTCAGGGGAATCTCGACTGATCACTGCGCTTTTCTCACACCTGTGCGGTCGTGGGTGCGACTATGCCTCACATGTGGATTTTACCCTGTTTTACGGCCGGATGTCCTTCCTGTCGCCAACCCTATTAGGAGGGATGTAATCACTATTGTGTGTTTCTGCGGTGGATGATAGTGTGGTGTGTTGTCTGAATATATGAAGAGGAGAATGCTGATTCGATCCTGGCTCAGTCCGGCCTCGTGTCAGTAGATTTCGTGTATTTAATGGCACGTAAAGGAAGTCCTGCGGGCAACTCGGCCCCTCCGAAATCCGTAAAAGTAGTTAGTGGGGCGTTAGATAAGCATTATTCATTGTTTATTGTCAAATGCCCCTCCAGATACGTCGAGCGCTTCTACATATGTATAAAGCGACGGATTTGATTAAAAATGTTCTCGGGATTTGACTTGTAAATAAATAAATGCATACCATGGCGCCTTTCCAACCGAAATACAATCGTACGTGAAAGGGTTAATAGATATGGGTCGCCTCCTCGAAGTTGTACACTACTATTTTCAGTGGTGGTGAACGGAGTTCACAGTGTAAATTTCCTAAATGAGATGATAATTAGGGCATCGTATTGAAAACGCACAAAGTTCACCAAGGACAGTATTGAAAGTGCAGCAAAACCTACAAACGAGAAGAGCACAATACTTCAGTCTTTGGGAGGCATGAGGCGGTAGAATAACGCCCACGGTATTTCCTGACTGCCATAAGAGGCGTTTAAAAGGGGCCCCAGGGGCTCGTATAATAGGAAACGAGGGTTGGCGACCACAGGGCCCTTAGCTGATTCCTGGCATTGCTTCCAGTTACTTGTGCCAGGCTCCTCACTTTCACCTGTCCTAACCGACCTCCTTTAGTCAACACTTGTTCTTTTCCGACCCCAACGCTATTAGGTTACGAGGCCTAGGGAGTTTTTATTTTCACTCCATTCGTGGCCCTTGTCTTCCTTTGGCCGATACCTTCATTTTTCGAAGTGTGGGATCCCTTCAGTGCTTTCCTTTCTGATAAGTGTTAATAGAGGATGGTTGCCTGGTTGTACTTCCTCTTAAAACAACAACCACCACTACTTTGGGGCACCTGGAGCGGTTTTCTGAGGTCTTCCTATAGGACGCTGACAGTTGGTCAGAATTGAGTTCGTTAGTAAGAACGGTAACTAATGAAGGGAACGAGTGCTATGTGTAGGCTTATTTCAATTTATAAATACAGAAAGTTCCACGTATTGTCTAGTGGTGACATTCTGTGGAGGTGTACTTCACGAAGGTGTAATACTTCCATCCATACAGATTCAAATTTAAGTAACATACTGTTTATATGAAATTAATACTCATAATCCTAAGAAAATTTTGAACGGTGATACTGAGAATTCCATCAATCCACATAGTCAGTGATGTGCTATTAACATTTCCAAACCAAACCAAATCTCATGGCGCAACAGTCCCGAAGGTCCTTGCCTACCAAGCGACCACTGCTCAGCCCGAAGGCCTGCAGATTATGAGGTGTCGTGTGGTCAGCACATCGAATCTTTTCGGCCATTAATCTTGGTTTTCTCGACCGGGGCCGCTATCTCACCGTCAAAGAGATCTTCAGTTGTAATCACGTAGGCTGAGTAAACCTCGAACCAACCCTCAGAACTAGGTGAACATTCCTGACCTGGATGGGAATCGAGCCCAGGGCCCCCGAGTAAGAGACAGACAAACTACCCCCACACCACCGGTCCGGCTGTTAAAATTTTAGGCTTTAAAATTCGAAGGGGTCAGCAGGAAGCAAATCAGAAGACGACAAGAAATGAAATACATATTCATAAACGCTAGGAAGGGTACGACAGGAAATATATCAAAGAATATATACAATATAAGGACTGTCAGTCGACTAATCTTGTTCGTAAACTGAAACGGAAGCACAAAAATTTTAATCGCACCTACTGCTAACGTTATAATCTTTTTAACTGGAGTTTAACAGAGTTTGTAACTACGATTTTTAATTTTTTAGTGTTTTTTAGTGATTAACAGTAGACGGTCCTAAGTAGTTCTTAACAAAGATCTAAGTCTGTAAAAATGGGAAGAAAAATCGAGTTCGCTTGTCATACTTTCCATGCTGTATTTGCTAAATATTTTCATCGCTATTTTATGCGCTTTTTATTGAAAAGTACAACCGTGTGTGCGCCTTTAGTGCGCAGCAATTTATTGAGAATTACTGTAGTGACGGACTTGCTGAGAAGAAGACACATTTCAACACGTAACTGACCTAAACTCTAAGAGAAGTACTCACTGCCAACATGTTGTCCACAACTTCACCAGTCCCTTTTCTTGTTTCTTCTTATTCTTACATCGGAGATTCCTGGTTCCGAAATGCAGACACAACAACTTCATGATAAGGATCACCCGACACTGACCATCGCTGAAGCACAAGTGCAGTCTGTATCAGAAGACGGCGTATAAACAATCCTCTCTCTCCTAACAGCTGCTTCATATCGGGTTCAGTGTTATCAACAACGTTATGACATGCGTACAAGACATGTGTACTGGAAAAACAGCTCAGGTAGCGGATTCCACTCCTATTAGCAGATCGTCATGAATTTGTTTTACGGAAAAGTATAAACATTGCGACACTTCCGGAGCCCGGCTCAACTGTTCAAAGAACATCCGACATAGCTAGTGCTAGAACTTATTACTTGTATTCCTTCCTGGCCTTTTTCACAGTTTCCACGAACCTGCTACGCAGGCGTAGCAGGGGGAGAGGTGATACTCCCACGTGGCGCGTCCCAGGTGGCGGTTAGGGGGCTCCTAACCGGTTTGCCGGCGGACTTGAGGGAAATAAAATACCTCTCGCGGACCAAACACGCAACCCCCTGCGGGTGGGGGACGCACATGCAGAATACACCCGCGGTATCCCCTGCCTGTCGTGAGAGGCGACTAAAAGGGGCGACCAAGGGATGATTGAATTAGAACCATGAAACTACTTTTGATTCGTACCATCACGCGGGGAATACCATAGGTTGCCTGTACTTGCGAGTAGTACCACTATATTAGGTACGAAATAGGTTTGTGATTTGTAGCAGTATAGAGCCTGGTCTGGGGGTTTTTCCAGTACCCGTGCGTCGTACCCATGTGAGCAACACCGCGGGTCTGGGCGTAGCCTGTGAGTTGTACCACTATATAAGCGACACCGTGGGTCTGCGTTGCCTGTGATTAGTACCTACTATGTGAGGAACACCACGGGGCCCGTGGGATCGGCACCCGTGACTAGTCCACCTAGGTGAGGAAACATTGGTTTGCGTTGGCTGTGAGTGGCGCCATTGTGTGAGAAACACCATAGGTCTGCGTTACCTGTACGAAGTACATTACTTGTGAGTAGTACCATCTTGTGTGGAACACCGTGAGTCTTCGCTACTTTTGATTAGTACCCCAACATGACAAATACCATGGTTCTACTTTACTCGCGACATGTACCATTCTGTGGGGCCTTATACATGGATTTTGCACCCCTTTAGGCATCAAGCATCATTGTGCTTTATGAGTGGTCCCTTGGTCAGTAATACCTTTATTTACTCCCTTTTTTGAGTCTGATCCACTGTTTTGTTTGTTTGTTTGTTTGTTTGTTTGTTTTTTGTTTTTGTTGGGTTCATGTCCATCCATTCATTCTTCATGACTTTTTATTTTATTTTGGTCAGTGGATTAATTTGAACTTTTTGTTATTTCATTTCGTACCATTAGGGGCCGATGACCTCGATGTTAGGCCCCTTTAAACAACAAGCATAATCATCATCATCATCGTCGTCATCATCATCATCATCATTTTTCACAGTTTTTCGGAGTCGACAATAATGTGGATTAAGCCCAGATTTAAAGTCGGATGTCCTTCCTGAAGCCAACCCTATCTTGAGAAATATATTCATTATTGCGAGTGTCTGTGGTGTAGTGGTTAGTGTGATAAGCTGCCACCCCCGAAGGGCCCGGTTCGATTCCCGGCTCTGCCACGAAATTTGAAAAGTGGCACGAGGGCTGGAACGGCGTCTACTCAGCCTCGAGAGGTCAACTGAGTAGAGTGGGCGATTCGATTCCCACCTCAGTCCTCGAAGAAGTTTTCCGTGGTTTCCCACTTCTTCTCCAGGCAAATGCCGGGATGGCACCTAACACGGCCGCTTCCTTCCCTCTTCCTTGCCTATCCCTTCCAGTCTTTCCATCACCAACAAGTCCCCTGTTCAGCATAGCAGGTAAGGCCGCCTGGGCGAGGTACTGGTCCTCCTTCCCAGCTGTATCCCCTCGACCCAAAGTCTCACGTTCCAGCACACTGGCCTTGAGGTGGCAGAGGTGAGATCCCTCGCTCAGTTCGAGAGCTCAACTGAGTAGACGGGGGTTCGATTCCCACCACAGCCGTCGTCGAAGTGGTTTTCCGTGGTCTCCCATTTCTCCTCCAGACAAATGCCGGGTTGGTACCTAACTTAAGGCCACGGTCGGTTCCTTCCCTCTTCCTTGCCTATCCCCTCCAATTTTCCCCCCGCCCACAAGGCCACTGTTCAGCATAGCAGGTGAGGCCACCTGGGCGAGGTACTGGTCTTCCTTCTCAGTTGTATCCCCGACCCAAAGTCTCACGCTCCAGGACACTGTCCTTGATGTGATAGAGGTGGGATCCCTCGCTGAGTCCGAGAGGAAAACCAACCCTGGAGGGTAAACGGATAAAGAAGGAAAGAAAGAAAGAAAGAAAGAAAGAAAGAAAGAAAGGAAAGTTAAAATCCCCCGTCCCCTCCGGGAATCGAATTCAGGGACCTCTGAACCAAGGGCCACTACGCTGACCACTCAGCCAAGGAGCCGGACACAGCTAATAATATACTATCAGAGCATAACTAGTGTAAGTTATAATTCATTCCCCAAATGGTGATACATATGAAAACTTGTTACTGTGATGTCTTAGCCGCCTACCCCATGGTGTAAGGGTAACATGCTTGCCTCTTACTGGAGAGTCTCGGATTTGGTACCGACCAGTCCAAGGGATTTAAATTTCCTCTGGCGGATCGAACGGGGTTCATTCACCCACGTGAGATCAATGCTGAATCCATCATTCGTAAAATCACATGAGTCACAGAAATATTTTTTGTGAAAAATAGAAACACGAATAGAAAAATAGAAAAATAACCAATTTTATGTTAACCCGAGAAAGTTTTACAGAGGGACCATAAATTACTATGTTTTACTACAAAAGCATTGTATCTTCTCATTTCATATCATCTTAAAATATTATTTTTAATTCTTGGACTCATGTTGTTTAAACAAGTAAACCTACTAAAAAGGACAACTCTAGTAAGCTGATATTATATTATGTAGTATAATGTTTGCTGCGGTGTGAAATACAATACTTTATTATTCACTTTTAAACAAATGTATATTATTCTTTCTATTTCAGATTCAAAATGGTTCATGTCATTCACAGATGAAATTTAAAATATTATAGCTGACTTTCGCAACACTCATTAACAAAAAAATGTGTCGCATGTTTATATGTTGAGTTAACAATGAGTTAAGAACATAAATCTCTTATTTTTCCAAATTCAAGAAATCAACATAAAATATTATTTATACAGGGTGAAGCCGACCGACAAAATTTCTGAGGTTGTTCAGGGATACCTTCTGAGTATATTGGTATCAGGAACCCGTAGTCTTCAGTGGTTTGTTACAGAGTACACAATAACCTCGTTTATCCGGCCCTCATTAATCCTGATCGAAAATAATAATAAAATATTTTTACTTGTACAGTAATTCTTTTACGGGGTCGATTCTTCTTGAATGTATTTTCTGCCAAGGATAGTTAAGGACAGGAATTGGAAGAAAGTCTGTCGCGGTCTATCAAAGGTAGCATCCTGGCATTCGCTTGGAATTGAGAATGGGAAACCGTGGTCTCTTCTGAGTTCGTTGGCACATTTGCACGCATTCCCAGATGCTCGGACGTAGATGTGAACGACGTAAATGACTGGTTGAAAAATGACAGTAATTCAGGCTACGGCATAATTACAGATGAATAAAGTATTGCCTCTTGTTCCTCGGCTGGTAATAACGAGAGTGGTGGTGAATTCGAACATGAAACCGACGCTGCATCAGAAGAAACATGACTCATGCAGCTGGACAAACTGATGGCCTATTTAGAATCCTAGACTGCAACCACACCGGCAGATATGTTGTTAGTAAAACGTCTTCGTGATCATGCTGCTCGCAAACGCTGTACAAATGTGAAACAGAAAAAGCTCACACATTATTTTAGTGCATAAAACAGAGTCGTAAATCAATCAATCAATACTGATCTGCATTTAGGGCAGTCGCCCAGGTGGCAGATTCCCTATCTGTTGCTTTCCTAGCCTTTTCCTAAATGATTTCAAAGAAATTGGAAATTTATTGAACATCTCCCTTGGTAAGTTATTCCAATCCCTAACTCCCGTTCCTATAAATGAATTTTATCTTCATATCGTGATCTTTCCTACTTTTATAAACGCCATTCAAACCTATTCGTCTACTAATGTCATTCCACGCCATCTGTCCGCTGACAGCTCGGAACATACCACTTAGTCGAGCAGCTCTTCTTCTTTCTCTCAATTCTTCCCAACCCAAACATTGCAACATTTTTGTAACGCTACTCTTTTGTCGGAAATCACCCAGAACAAATCGAGCTGCTTTTCTTTGGATTTTTTCCAGTTCTTGAATCAGGTAATCCTGGTGAGGGTCCCATACACTGGAACCATACTCTAGTTGGGGTCTTACCAGAGACTTATATGCCCTCTCCTTTACATCCTTACTACAACCCCTAAACACTCTCATAACCATGTGCAGAGATCGGTACCCTTTATTTACAATCCCATTTATGTGATATGTAAGAGAAGTGTTCTTATATTTTATTGTACAATTGAAAAAAGGTATTACTGTACCACTTTTATTAATATATTATATAACATGTACTCTATTTGTTTTTTTTAGTTTTTCCGGATTATCCGGATTTTGGCTAATCTGGATCAGTTCCAATCCCACTTAATCCGGATAAACGGGGTTCTTGTGTAATAATGTAATTTCGGTTCATCCGTTTGTTACCCTAATCATCCTTGTTTCTGTGAAAATGCCTTCATATCACTGAAAAAGCACGTAATACGCAATAACCAAAGCGTACAACACGAAACACTGAGTAATGTAACAACCTTCAGACGAAACACGCAAACTTTCGTCCTGTCGGTGTACTGTACGGTACGTAACAAATGCTGAACTGATCTCTTACAGATGGACCACCATGATCACGGCATCGTTGACTTCCGGCGAGACAAAAATCCGACACCCAGGCGTTTGTCAACAACTAGCATTTATTATTTTCAGTGTAATACAGGTACTTGCCTGCTGTCATTTCTTGATGGATACAGTACTTTTGAATCCATCTCTTGGCACGGCCAGAGTAAAGTGTAGCTTCCACCGAAGTCCCAGTCAACATCCATGGCTGTGACAATATGGAAGTTGCTGGGGTATGGGTAGTGCTGAGTAATGACATTCAGAGCACGACTAGTGCATCTGAGTGTAATGAAAGGTGCTGCTCATAGGGTCAGTCGTGCTGCAATAGTACTTTCTGACCCACTGAGGAAAGCAATGGCAAACTATCTCACTCCTCATCTTGCCTAGTACGCCTCATTTTGGTGCTGCCATTGGTTTGTGTGGTTTCCTTATAACCGCATAACCTTTGGTGGTGCTATTTGAGGATCCAACCAGCCTCTGGGCTGATGACGTAACAGACGACAGACATACAGGTACAAAGCTAACAGGGGCAACAAACCAGATAAATGCAATTACTCTGCAACGAGTCACTGGAGACCACGGATCCCTTATACCAATATACTAAGAAGATATATCTGAAGAACTTCAAAAAGTTTGTCTGGGGAGTACGTCTTCACCCTGTGTATTATTTATACTGTACATTTTCAGATTGTTCTTGTACTTAATCATCCACCGTTTCTGTCTCCAAGACTTAATAATAAATTGACCACTGCAATAAGTTGTCATACAAACCAACATGATGAGGGATGTACTGAATGATCTTCCTTATGTTTTGCAACATTCTTTTTCATGAAAGGCCACCAGTGAAGAGTATGCTATTTCTGTATGTAGTGGTCATATCTTGATTGCTTTCCCAAGATTAAATAAATGTTTGTCTAATCATAGACCGATCATAGCGTTCAGCATTTGAATCATACGAGTTGGGGACTGATTTGGTTTAGTATGCAACTCAGTATATGCAGATTTTAGAGACTGCTTGTTGATGATCGGACTCGTGTTGTTTTGACTGGAAATGATGAGTCTCCCGATAATGATTACAATAGTACCTTAAACTCATTCATAAAAATGTGGACTCATCAGCTTTTACGAATGATATATTAAATTAGGAGCTTTCTCATACGAAAGACAGCGGGTCCAGTCACGAAAGTCAAGCAATAAGGACAATATTTGGAGGTCACCAGACTAGGTGGTAGTCATCTTGGCAAGCTAAGGTCCATAATGTGCTGCATGAGCCTTGGGTTTTGACGTGGAACATGCCTTCAATTTCGTTCGTGTATTCTGCATTGGGCAGAATTTGTGCGTCACAACAAAGGAATGTACAGCAAGTTCGACTTTGCTACTGTAAAATATATCTAAATATTTGATATATGGTTAGAAAGGTGGAGGATGAACCATATTATCTGAATATATTCTTTGAAATTAATTTCATTATTCGGTAACATTATGGCGAGTGGTGGAGGCGCCCTCTATTTTGTCGATTGTCGCGATGCCGTAAAGTAGCATATATCACGACTTCGTAGTGTTAGAGGGGTGTAATTATCGTTACATTTGTCTCGTAGAACTCTATCATACTAGCTACCACTGGCCACCATATCTTTATAACCAGGTTAGCTGAGAATTTGAAAATTGAGCTTCATTTGTAAAATGTTTAAATATCGTCGGTCTAAATGGATCCAAAATTTCCCTAACCCAGTTCAAGAGGATAGATGAAGACCTGAGGAATCTGAGAAGTCTGCATCAGAATGTGCGAGAAAGTACCGATAGCGCTGCGGGATGTACAGCCCAGCACTTCTACCGCGCCTGTGGAGCTGCAGACTAGGAATCAACTGTAGACGATGAATCAATCGCTGGGGACCTCTCGCAAACCGTCCCTGACCAACAGCAGCTCGTGGAGGATGACCAGGCCGAGTGTGTCAGGATACGACAAACTGCCACTAAGCACACTGGTGTTGTATTTATAGTTCAGTCCACTTCATTTCTGTCAGAAGGACGCATTCTACGTCATGCACCTTGCGGCCATGTCTCCGACATTGTCCTTCCGTTAAAACAATTATATCCACTTCTTTCCTAGTTTCAGCTGTTCGGGGCAGTACAGACGAGATTGTGGGGCAGGACATCATTCTCATCAAAGCAGCAACGTTTCGATTTCCGGTCAAACCATACAGGGATTTTTTTAGGTTCTTCAACGATAAACTGGAGATCATGAGGCTACGATCACGATATCAATACATTCTATTTGTTAAGAGTTTTTATCTGTTCACAAATTATATTCACTGACAGGATAATAATAATAATAATAATAATAATAATAATAATAATAATAATAATAATAATAATAATAATAATAATAATAATAATAATAATAATAATAATAATGTTATTACCAAGCGAGTTAGCCGTGCGGTTAGGGTCGCACATTTGTGAGTTTGCATTCGGGAGATAGTGAATTAGAACCTAACTGTCGGCAGCCCTGAAGGTTGTTTTTTGTGATTTCTCATTTTCACACCAGGCAAATGCTGGGGCTATATCTTAATTAAGGCCACGATCACTTCCTTCCCACTCCTAACCCTTTCTTGTCCCATTGTTGCCGTAAGACTTATCTGTGTCGGTGCGACGCAAAGCAACTTGTAAAATAATAATAAAGTTATTGTTTTAAGTCACACTAACTACTTGTTTATGGTTTTCGGAAACGCCAGAATCTTTCCCGCAGGAGTTCTTTTACGTGCCGGTAAATCTACCGACACGAGGCTCAAGTATTTGAACACCTTCAAATACTAGTAGACTGAGGCGAGATCGAATCCACCAACATAAGCCCAGAAGGGCAGCACTCTTTCGTCTGAGTCGTTCAGCCCGGTGGACCAGTGATACCTTCTCCAGTTCCTCTATAACCAATGTTGGTACATCCCAGGATAATTTTTTACAATAGCCTACTGGTCTTATTTAATTATCGATACAAACACATACACCACAACAACACAGGCTCCATATTAACAGTACATAATTGCAATCACCACTTCGTCTTCTACCACTAAGAGAAAAGGAACATTAAAAATGTAGGCAGAGAATAAGTGATATCGTCGAATGTATATCTTGAGTACAGAGATATGATATGGGTCTTCAGAAACGGATGAACGAATGCACTTTTTATTGTTATCTTCCAACCTAATTTCGTCCATTCAGTAATTTTATCACTATCTGTTACCGGAATTGATCTTATGACGCCATAGAAGATATCATGATATTGCTAGACTGGAAGATTAATTTGTAAAACTCTATAATACCGAGCTCGATAGCTGCAGTCGCTTAAGTGCGGTCAGTATCCAGTATTCGGGAGATAGTAGGTTCGAATCCCACTGTCGGCAGCCCTGAAAATGGTTTTCCGTTGTTTCCCATTTTCACACCAGGCAAATGCTGGGACTGTACCTTAATTAAGGCCACGGCCGCTTCCTTCCCATTCCTAGCCCTTCCCTGTCCCATCGTCGCCATAAGACCTATCTATGTCGGTGCCACGTAAAGCAACTAGCAAAAAATACTCTATAATGACACTTAGAGGGCCAAACTACACCAAACTACGTACTTATTCTCGGCACGGATGGCTACACATTAACAAGCAAATATCGCCGCCCTATGATAGTACTTTTTAATGGCTCATCACCGCTGCCAACTTGACTAGTTACATATTGAAATCACGAGACATAACCATCAACAAATTAACCTCAGTGTAAGTATCAATAATGGAGGTTCCCTTACCAAAGTACAGTAGATGATCAATCAAGATATTCATAAATGAATCGGTTTTCAAACTCAGTGAGGAAATAAGAAAGTAAACACTCTCTCTCACCCTCACTCAGTTTATTGTTATATATTTCTGCCTTTATTTTGATAAACGCATTACTATAACCGTTTTCTTTGGCGTTTGTCTTGTGTAAATAATTCAGCTCCCTTCTTGAAATTTGCTATTACGAGTACTTGTCAGACTGAAGTGAAACCAGGCTGTAATAATACACGCAAGCAAATACATTACATGTACATATGCCGTAAGTCAATAAGAATACATAAAGCCTAAGTCTGTAAACTGTAACAAAGTTGTGACAAGACAAGGTTAGGTTAGGTTAGGTTAGGTTAAGTTAGGTTAGGTTAGGTTAGGTTGATAACGAAATTTCCTTCCATTTCAACTGAACTGATCTTTATAGAGGAGGTAACGTTACTTTCCTTTTCGGAAGAGTTCTTGCAGGTTTTTCTTGCTTCTTTTACATCCTAATTGAATTCTATACCTACGGAATGAAACAAATAAGACCGTATTAATACAATGCTCCGTTCATCATTTAACACCAACTATGTTATTAAATGCTTTATTCGAACATGCCACAATTCTACAACCGCAGAAGAGGGAGAAATATGGGAGCTATAGTTCAAAGGACATGTTTTCATCAGACGTCGAAATTAGAAATTTTATCATCTGGACTATGTTAAAGTAGAATTCCTTATCTCTCCGCGAAAGGAATTCGTTGCATTGGGGTAATATGAACCCATGACCTTCGTGTCATAAGGAACCAGAGTCCTAAAGTCATTACATGAGATCCCATATAAATTACAAGTCATGAGCTCTCGCTAACTTTTTTTATCTCTGACCAGAGACGGCTCGTGGAGGAACAGGTGGTGTTCCTCATTCTCACGCTAGAAAAATTACGTCACCCGCATGTGTAAATGGAACATGGATATGTTGGACTATTTGTTCTAATAAAAAGTAAATTTTAAGAAGAATTGGCGACGAAACTGCCGTTGTAAATGTTGGGCAATTGTAAGTGAAACAATTTTGTCACTAATATTAAAGGTTTTAGACTTTTAAATACCTCCAAGAGGAAATTTGTCAAAAGACGCGCCTGTTCGTTCAAACTCTGTTACATCGAGTACTTCCTTCAGTACACTTTTATAGGGTAGAAAAAGTGTCTGCAAACATTTTTGCCAGTAAGTGCAGATGGCATGAAAGTGGGGAGTAACTGTATAAAAGAGCGATGTGTCATCTTGAAATCACGCATTGTGTCAATTGAATTCGAGGCGAGTCCACGTATTTCAGAGTAACTTTATAAACCAGAGTTTGAAAGACTAAGTCCCAAGTGAAGATAGGTTTTAAAAGTACAGAATCGCAAACGTTCTATGAACTACGATTTAAACTGTTGTGTTATAGGGTTGAGGTCGGCAATTGCCGAAAGTTGCAAAACATAAAATCAGTCAGTCAAACTATTCTTCCGATAAAAATAACCGACAGTATTCCAAGTGAGGAATCATCCCGTAAATTCAGGGACTGGCAACAGACGGTCATTCTAATTCCGCGTTCCTGCTATTTCTGCAATTGAAGTTGTAAATATAATTGTTGTATTGTAATGTATTGCGTGTGCGGGTCGGTGTTCGACAGACGTGTTCGGTCCATGCAAGGAAGATGACGTGTGAAGGGCAATTTTCTTGTTTAGCCTATGTCATTATTTTCAAGTGAATCAAAATAAAAAGGAAAATATGTTTTGTAAAGCCACTATCTCACGAGATGGCTAAATAAAATGATTGAGAGGCGGTGGATCTGAAAAGATGGGAGACGATGTACGACTACAGGTATGTGAATTACCGCCTTTATAAAATGCTTTTATTTATTTATTTCCTGATGTCACTGTTTTTCTTGTGTGGGTATCTGTGACGCATTTTGGCCACCCTTTTATTTCGTGAAAATGTCAGAGAAATAAGAAAAAAGGTCATTTGTTATATGTCGCGAAACTAGCTGGTGAAGTGTTGTGGAGTAAGAGATTTGATGGTTGAGAAACGAAATGTCTAAAGTAAAGTATCATTTCCGTACGTTTATTTTATATATTTGTGGTTTGTCAAAGTCAAGATATTAATTTATCGTCAAATTCTGTTCGATGTAAAAATGAAATTCATGTAAGCGTAATCCGTGGTTATTCAGTTAAAGCTGGCGTGAAGGCACGTTGTGTTAGGCGATGTATATTTTTATCAGGGGAAGTTAAGAGACGAGAGCGATAAAATTGTTTACAGGGGATTGCTATTCCAAAGTCTGTTGAAATCTGTGTAGAACTGATGAGAGGAAAATAACAGTAAACATTTTGTATGTCAAGTGGTGAGTTTCGATTTGGAAACGTTTGCTCAGATATGCGGGCAGAGACGGTTAGTTGTCACGCAGTGTTTGTGTAACAGCATTGTGGGTCACCCAAGGGAGATATTCCATATTATTGTCGTGTCAAGAATTTGTGTCAAGCGAGTGTTTCAAGTCTTGCAAAATGGGAAGAAATGAAGGACTGTGGATCAGGTTGTTGAAATCCTGAAGTATTGATGCCGGGATATTCAGTGTAGGAAACCCGAGGAATTATTTTGTGTAATTTATTGAGATGGGAATAGGGTCAGTCCATAATTAGGAAACCACATGAAACCGTAGGACCGTGATGGATAAGAATATTTGAGTGACGTCTTAAAGTAAATCTCTTCGCATAATCCATGTGGGTCAAGAATTATATTTCATGTGAATTGCCAGAGGGGCAAGTTTTTTCTTTCACTTGACGCTGGTTAAAATACGCTATTCGTTTTACGTCGCACCGACACAGATATGTCTTATGGCGACGATGGGACTGGAAAGGCCTAGGAATGGAAAGGAAGCGTCCGTGGCCTTAGTTAGGGTACGGCCCCAGCATTTGCCTGGTGTGAAAATGGGAAACCACGGAAAACCATTTTCAGGGCTGCCGACAGTAGGGTTCGAACCCACTATCTCCCGAATACCGGATACTGGCCGCACTTAAGTGACTGTAGCTATCGAGCTCGGAAGTTAAAATACGAATAACATGTGTGTTTTGCCTCGAGATAACGTGGGGAGGGCTCGTGTTCCGTTACTCCAGCCAGCTGTTAGGTAGTCGATTTAGTTCGCTACTAGAAACAAACTAACTGCAACTGAAATTTGTCATTTGTAGTAAAATGTTTGGAATTAGATTTCATTATTTAGAGAGATTCGTTTTAGTAGAGAATTGAATTCACTTTTGAAGCGGCGGAAAGGAGACGATGATATGACAGGTTGGAAATATCAAAATTTGAGAATCGGTAGTGATATTGTCTGATATCATTTGAGGGTTGTACAAAATCTTATTTCAAATGTCACGAAGAGATGTGACATGAATTTTTATTTTGCGTTGTGTGTTAATTTATGCAGATTGAAGGATTTAATGTTAGGATTATCCAAGTTAGTTTCTTAATAATTGTTAGTGTTAATGTAAGCTTGTTGAGTGACGTCATGAAATAAATAAATAGCACTGGTAATTAAAATGTATTCGTTTTTTAAGCTGCGATGAAGAAAGTACGAGCAATAAAACAATACATTTAATTTAATAATGAGGGATTTTAAGAAACCATTCGTCCATGGTTGATAAAATTTGTTGTTAATTAAGATTATGAGATTATTTCATTTATTAAGTTATTAAATTCAGTGAAATCGTATTTTGAGAATTAGCTTAAAACCAAGTTATTAACTTGAAAATGTATTGGAAATCTTAGTTTTATGTGCTGGGAAATCTTAACTTATCAACGTAACGATTAAGGGTATATGTCCAATGGCAAAGGGACTTTACTGCCACACGTGTAGTGAGCGTTTGTTGTTATTATTTTTTGGTTTTGATTTATTGAGCATCAGATGTGCTGGGGATTTATTAATGTGCAAACCTTGGTCATCAACTACTGTAACTTAATTGTGTTCAGCCTTCAGCTTAGAAATTTGGATGGTCATGGGTGTCATTAACCTCAATGACTTAGATTAGGGCCATCTGCCATCATAGCATCATTTTCCTTGCGGTCGCCATCCACAATGACTTTAACGAAAATCACAAAGTTAGATGTCGGTCCATGACATAGTTGCAGGTCACATCGATTCAATTAAGGGGCCATGCCGTACAACCATTGTGTGGCACTAGTGTTGGCTACTGAATGCATGATTCGGAGCAGTGTATCGATTCATTCAAGTGTCCGAGTGAATCGATTCAGAGGAACGGCGAGCTCACGGCACACGACTCAGCTTACTCCCAGCGGACAGTGCTGAGTGGCGCACTCACTAGTCGTTGACGGGGAGCCGAGCTTTCGCTGCAACGAGACAGTGAATCATGGCACACCGAAAGAATCGTGAACGAGCACGGCTCAGCGAGACACAAGATACACATGGCTCCTTATCGGCTCACTGGACACTGGCGGAGAGCCGAGCTTCCGCTGCAGCGAGACATACAGTGAGCCATAGTACACTGAAAGAATCGTATGCTATAATGGACTCTCGACCTCGGCTCATTTGAAAATAATACCCATTTGCTTTCACTGTCCTCTTCTTACAGGGAGATTTAAATAATAGATGGATTTATTTGCAGTGTTAAAAAGGTAGTCAAAACATAATTCTGAAGTAGCTAGTAAGTAGGTAGGCTATTAGGTTATACTATTTATTAGTTTAATGAATCTTAGTATTATAACTTAGTTGACATTTGACAGTTAAACTCGACCTTAGCCTGCCCTAAGACTATGAGTCATGCCCATGATCACTCAAAAGTACCTGTTTTATATTGGGACGAACGGCTCAGTATTCTCTCAGTTCATATGTCACATCGTTGCACTAGACTTCAATCATAATTATGTGGACAAACGCAATTAACCAACAGTATGTTGAATCAGAAAACCAGCGGGCTACTCTACATCTCGGGTAACCTATACAAAATATGACGATTTAAAAACATCCTCAGCTGATAGAAAAATACATATTTTCAAAAATGACAGAGAGAATTGTCGTGCGGTTAGATCGCGTAGCTATGCGCTTGCATTCGGCGGATGGTGGGTTCAAATCCCACCGTCGACAGCCGTTAAGATGGTTTTCCGTAGTTTCCCCATTTTTACACCAGGAAATGCTGGGACTGTACCTTAATTCAGGCCATGGCTGCTATCTTCCTAATCCTAACCTTTCCCACCCTGTGTTGCCGGAAACCTTCGATATATTAGAGTGACTAGCATTTTTTCTAATAAAGGAGTTCATAGTATGAAGACCAGATGGCAGCTGCGAGCACTGAATGCTGTTGCTGCTGTCTTGCCAGCACGTACTACACAGATGCAGTAGGAGCGGTGACTAATGTGCCGTGAATCGGATCACTGTATCGATTCAGTAACGTGAACGGAATCAAATGAATCGATTCAGTAAAATGAATCGAATGTCCCATCACTACGTGGCACATGCCGATTGGACTCTCTTCATTGTACCAAGAGTCCAGATCTCGTGCTATGGGGCTGGAACATCACGAATCATTGTGATGGTACATGCAGTCTCACATGGAAGCCGATCTTAGGGATCTCCAGACTTGCTTTATTTTACTCTTAACCTAAGACTGTGATTTCTAGTAAGGTTGCCGCTCAAGGAGTTGAGTTAAGGTCTCCAAAGCCAGTATTTCTTGATGATGATGATGATGATGATGATGCTTGTCGTTTTAAGGGGCCTAACATAAAAGGTCATCGGCCCCTACAGTATTTCTTATCAGCGTTATTATTGCTATTTTTACGGACAAGACTGAGTTCTTTGTTTAGTGATGTTAAAATGCCATGTGTCTTTTTGACCTCATTTTAAAATATTTAAATAAACATTAGTTTCTTCGACTCGATTCCTCTCATTTAGTAGATAGTTTAAATTACTGAAACCCGCCTCTTACCTAAGCAAGTGACGAAAAACCCGTAGACGACCCGAGAGAAAGGTCTCATCCCGATTTGTTAGTAGGTAAGGAAGATAGGTATCCTACGAAAGACCTAAAAGGGTTCAGTATGTATGTATCCAGAGTGCTAAATAAGCCCTTATCGTCGCCATAAGACCTAACTGTGTCGGTGAGACGTAAAGCCCCTAGCAAAAAAATGAGCCCTTGCTGTTTCATTTTCACAGGAGCCAATGGGTGCATGGTTTTTAAATCATACACCTATTTAACTTTCCAAGAAAATGTTTCGCAAGAAGGAAGACGAAGCACTGTAACATTACACTCGAAGATAAACATACGGAGTGGTCTACTATTATTTCGCATTTGCGTCTTACGTTACACGTAGAAATAGTTTTGTTGTAAGTGATCGTTACAAAGAATAGGCGAACCTGGTTGAAATCCAATACTTTCAAGGAAGGGAAAAAGAAAAGGAAAAAGTTTTAACTCCAACGCCAGGATCACATTACGTCCGGTACCGGGGGTTTCTTAATTACACTCTTAGCATGGCAACAGTAATTACTGATCAGTTCAGTCTCCGAGAAATCCAACACCAGCTTCAGTGGTTTCAGAGCTTCGGGTCAAGATATAAAAACCGAACATCAAATGACTCATTAACCAAGCATTTCATTTAATAATAATAATAATAATAATAATAATAATAATAATAATAATAATAATAATAATAATAATAATAATAATAATAATAATAATAATAATCGTTACCGAGCGAAGTGGCCGAGCGTGTTAAAGCGCTACGGCTTTGCAGCCAAGATCTGCACTCGGGACACGTGTGGGTTCGAGCTTCACCGTCGGCTGTTCTGAGAATGTTTTCTGTGGTTGCCCATTTTCACTTCCAGGAAAATTCCGGGAGAGTTTCTATTCATAGCCACAGTCGATTCATTCCACGCCCCTTACCCAATTTCATTCACCAACATTAATTTCATCTTCATTAGCTATTCAAGTGAGGTTGGCTTCAGGCAGGGCATCTGGCTGTAAAAAGCATGCCATATCATTTCATCCCACCTCATCCCTGTCCGACTCGTCTGAATGGTCAGCGTACTGGCCTTCGGTTCAGAGGGTCCCGGGATCGATTCCCGGCCGGGTCGGGGATTTTAACCTTCATTGGTTAATTCCAATGGTTCGGGGGCTGGGTACTTGTGCTGTCTCCAACATCCCTGCAACTCACACACCACACATAACACTATCCTCCACCACAATAACACGCAGATACCTACATATGACAGATGCCGCCCACCCTCATCGGTGGATCTGCCTTGCAAGAGCTGCACTCGGCTAGAAATAGCCACACTAAATTAAAAAACCTCATCCCTGACCCCACATCAGAAAGCAGACATACAATAATAATAATAATAATAATAATAATAATAATAATAATAATAATAATAATAATAATAACAATAATAATGCAAATGGCATAGTAAATTGTATGCGCTTCACTTCAGAAGAAGAAGAAGAAGAAAACGGAAAAAGAAAATGATTGAAAATGAAAAACATGAACAAATAGGGAGAGGAGTAGGAGAAAGAAGAAAAGAAAGTAAGAGGAGGAAGAAAAGGAAATTACTGCATTCATCTTCCTCCCCTCTCTTCCTCCTCTTCGCTTCCAATCGTTTTCTTTCTTTCCTTCTCTTCCTTCCTCTTCTTAAGGTGTTCTTCTTGTTCGCTTCCAATCATTTTATTTCATTTCTTCTTTCTCTCACTTTTTTCTTCTTCTTCTTACTCACCTTAAGGTCTTCTTCTATTAAAAATCACGCGCACTCTAAATGCGGTATGCACATCTACGGGCCAAGGAACCTGAAGGACCATAAAGGGAGCCAAGTTAATGCATTTGTTCAGGTAAACACCAAATGTGTCGCTAGAGATTTCCTACACGCCGACATTGGTGTCGAATGGACTTCTTTCCGCCCGTGTTTCAACCCGCGGCCTTGGAATTCGAAGGCCGACTTTCTGCCACTGATCCAGAGAGGGAGATATTGAATATGTTAAAGTGGTCGTTATTCTAGTATTTCGCTATGTTCAACGAGATTGGCAAAACGGACAGTAATTAAATGTTTTACCTGTAGATCACTCCACACAGTTAATGAACATAAACAAATTAAATATGACTCTCTCGCTTATGTCAGCCGGGGTGATATTGTTTACTTGACACTAAGTCCAATTTCATATGTTTACTTTCTTTTAAATAATGTGGAAAGTGGAACTGTACTTACTTACCGCACTCATCTTCTACCAACATCAAAATATACTTTCGGAAACGTTTACTTAGGTACTTACCAGATGGCTATATTGCGTCATGTGGGCGAGTCAATAGAGGAGAGTCGTATAATATCGAATACCATTTACGTTTGGCAGTATAACTTCTTACCGAAATCAGTTATGAAATATAAATGAATATGGTTTGAAAATTCAAATAATTTTTAAATTGTAAATTGTTAATGTCTTCACGTCAAAATTATTTCTTTCAAAAAGTTGCACTTGGCGGCTAATATGGAATAGTAGGGTAAATAATATGTAAATTAAAATACATCTTCAGTAAATTAATTCAGTTATATTTAAGGAACGTTCTTACACGTGGACGTACAGAAATTTTAAAAATCGAAAGAATAAAATTGGTAATTAACTTAAATGATAATCTGTACACACTAATTATTCAGAGTTTTCTTTTTACAGTCACTTGTTCGTTCAGTGACAAAAGTCACAGATGCAGAAACTGAGATCTATAGGTAATTAAATGTTATAATATACCAGGATTAATGCAATTAATTTTAATTAATTTTAAACGTCATTTTACTTTGAAACTAAAACAGTATTCCATATATCCCGACACACCATGTTTGAATTAAAGAATTCGTCATGCCCTAAACTTTGCACAACAAGGAAGTTACACTGGTGTAGCAATATAAGCAACTCTTGTACAATATGTAACATTGGATTTCCCAGGACTAAACTCAGTTTTGGTAATTAATACAAGCTTTAAAAGAATTACCTGCAAAAGCTTTTCAAATATGAAAAACAAATATTCTTGCTCCACGCACTAACCTCACTCACGAGCATGTCGAAACTGAATACAAAGCATCATGAGAACATTTACCGTAATTCGAGGAGTTTCCACGTGAGAGCAGTACCTTACAGGCAAGATATTGTGGTATTCCTTATTGCCCGACTATTCCATATTACCCGATTCCCCTCTATATTTATCGACTGATTATTGAATGATGTCGATTACCAATGGATGACTTCCACTGTGTGAGTGGTGGGCTCTGAACTGAGTATCATGTGCTCATCTTAATATTATTTAAATGAAATTAAAGAAATTCAACACAGCATGAAATGAAATAGTGTACGTTATATGAGCGAAAGTGTTTCCTACGAAATTCCTGCCGATCTCAGCACAGAAGCCCACTTTCGACCCATGCATCGTAAATAACTATTAAAGCACCAATTCAGAACACAGGTAGTCACCAAGTTTCTGATATCCCGCCTTAGATTAGAGTTCAATCAGCGGATTAATTATAAGTTTATCTACCGACTACAAACCACAGATCTAAGGAACAATTAGTGGCAATAGAAGTAAAGGAATTCAATAGAGGTGAAGATAAGATAAGAAGTGTTAAAGATAGATTATGGTTGGATAATGCAACTGCACTATCGTGTCTCCGTTTGAACAGGAAGTGAAACAGTAAATTGAAGAGATAGACAGGGAAAAGAGATTACAAGCGACCGGAAATTACAAGCAGAGTCAATAGAACTGGCTGACAGAAATAGAAATAGCTGATGTGACCCTAACATATTGCGCGCTTACTTCATTGTCCTACTTGCTGAGACCAGTGGGTATGCACGTATAAATTTAAAGCAAGCCATCTTCGTTCAGACGTGATGGTCTTTGGAGGAGTGGAATGTAAAGGTTTCAATTATTTATAACTTCGGCGCTGGGTGGGATAGAGTAGTTAGCTCTCTATTGATGGCTATCTTTGCCTGCACTCCTTCCCCCACCCAGAATTAACCAGGTACTTATTTCTGCTGTAGAATGAGTGATTCAGGGCCACGTGTTTTCCAGATGTGGAATTCAGTGGAGGCTTCGTTTATAAAATTTCAACTTCCTGGTGGAATATCGAACCCATGTTCTTGCGGGTGACACGAGCCTGCCTTTACTTTCTCGGCTAGAAGAACCGCTATTAATGTCAAACAATGAAAATTTGGTTCAGAATTTTCAGAATTATACCAATCCAGAAGATTATTTCGGCATAAATTATATAAAAGAATTAATTGTTGTAGTAATAAAGAATTACTTATTTTGAAAACACTGTGGTAGGTGACAAGAGAGTGAGGAGAGTAATATGGTGGTTGACGGAGCCATGTCACTACATACTATGGAGGTTTCTGGAAGTAAAGTCTTCCAGTATCCGTAACCTCGTCATTAAGTGGGATAAAACAGTTAGTTCTTCACCACAACCCCTTTTCCCCCAGGATTTAATCATGTACTCATTTATGCTGAAGGATGAGTGGATCCTATGTGCCTCTCCAGAAGTGGAACTGGATATTTCCTTCATAAAATTTATGACTTAGTATCGGGGAATCAATCCCACGTCATTCTTGGTGAACCTTGAACGTCTTTATTGCCTCCTCTGGGTAGCATCCATATTCAAGAACTAATCTATATGAAAAGAAAATGACAAAAATGAATGTAACTTATACAGAAAAATATGGAATTTGCGTATCTGATAAGATATTCTAAAAAGTAACATAAATCTGAAGAAAATATATAGACAAGAAAGTGAAATTTAGAACTGAGAATGAATTAGGAGTTTACGGTTTGTTAAGTTATTGTACATAGAATAAGGTAAGCGAGGGAGAATGGGAATATACTGTAATACCTTTAGACGAGAAATGCGGAGAAATCGAACGAAAATCAAGAGAGAGGTGATGCATTAAGAGAGTAGTGAAGAACTGCATCAGGAGGTATCCAAGTAGTCCAAGAAATGCTTTGTAAAGTATGAGAAGAATATAAATAGAAATCCTGCGATGTACATGAAATATATTTTTATTTCTTGGAACGCAACTGATATTTTGAATTAAAAATAACTACCTGCTTTTATTAATAAATATTAGAACAAATAAATACTCTGTCCGGAGTCGTTGACCATCCGTGACTTAAAAGAGAAGAAAATTCAATTATTAATAATTATTCTATACACTTATTTCACAATGAAATAACCTAGAACAAATAATAATATGGTTTTACTAGATGCATGGAAATCAATAGCGAAGTAATCAGTTTACCTATCTGCATTTAACAGCTCTTTGTAAAGGAATGAAACTCTTAAACAACGTCGTAAAGAAAGCTACGTGATTGCAGTATCTACTGTACTAACGTCATGTATCACGCACACACAATTTTCCGTGGTGCAACGAGCTAACATGATTGTGTACAGCTTGCGACCCAGAAATGTACTTCCTGGTAATTGTTCAGGTGATTTCTACGATTGTTTACAACAGGGGTTTCCAATTTATAAGGCATGATCGCGGACCGCACTTTAATTTCAGGCCAATTTTCGTAAAATTCCGCAAGTAGAACAGAGGTACCAGTATGAAACAGCATGCGTAGTTCAACTGAAACGAAGGATTAATAATTGTAATTGCTTAGAACACTATTTTACAATTACATACAAGAGTGAAGTTAAAAATAAACGCTATTATACCCAGGACAATTGAACTTGGAAGAAGAACACCCAACAAATGACAAATGACAAATAGTAAAAAAAATCTAAAGACAATCTAAAATTAATACTGTAGTCAAAACAAAATTTGTGTCTTTATATAACATTTCATCAAAAGGAAAACATTCATATTCAGTATCAACGAGTCAAGTGAAACGCAAACCCCTTAAACCCAATATTGAGGATCTTAAATTTTATGCATCACGCATGCGTATAGTTAAATATTTTTAAGTTCTCTTACGTAACACACCACCGACTTTTTGATGGGATATAAATAGTATTCTAAAATGAATACAGTTGCGTCATCATTATACTACATACAAGTTTGCGCTATACGTTGCTTTTATGATGTGTATTTTAATACAGAACTCAATTTCTACTTGTTATCTTGCGAACATTACACAAGAGAAGATCGTCTATGGTAAGCGAGGCTCCACATCCCCGTGTATATTATTACTGAAACAAATAATCTAGAAATCCCTCCCGATGAACTTTTAAAATAACATTCATCTTTTCCTTTCGTATGAGATTCAAATGTTTCTGTTATTTTCTGTTAAACTTTCGCTTCTCTATCACATTTACGTACCAATTACCACCTTACTTCAAATTCTATTATATAACCTGTATATCTCTGTTATCTCAAGTTAGGATTAAGTAATTATTACAAGACGAACGCTCATGTGTCACAAAGGAGAATGTAAATTAAAGTATAACATTGCCTTATTCTCGTTTGTTAGAAATGGTAATAGAATGGGAAGGAGCTCATTTCAGATACCGTAAACTACATCTCGAAGTGATTTAATTTCTTCCAGATTCATAGAAACCGCTTTGTATATCTTTGCCTAGAAAATAAATCTTCAATTAGAATATTCAGGAAGTTATATGTTGTAGATAATGTAGTACGGATCATTCCAGAAAACTCAATTCTTCCGTCGTAAATGCAAAGACAAACTTTAATGGGTAGGTTAAGACAGAAAGAAAATTTCACTTTCGAACACACAACAAATGTAGGTTTAACTATTTCAGTCGGAGTGTAAATATTAGATTTATCAACAATTATACTTCACAGTAATGTTTTTCAACATATTTTAAAATGATACCTACAGAAAATACTAATCGAATTCAGGATATGAGGTTCAAGTTGTTAATGCCACATTTAATCGGATTTTTAGGGCCATAAAAGGAAATTAATATAAGAGAAATCCTTGTCGTACTTTACACACTTCAACAACAGAAAGGTAAATTTAATTTAAATAGCTCATTCTTATCCATTTTGTTGTTCTGATCGTGAATTCCGAATAGAAAATTTTCCATTAGCTTTTTATTTCATCTTAAACTGCTTCGTTACAGCGAAATCATTTCATAATTATTGTATGCTAAGTTTAAATAATAAAACATTTAACACTTGTTTCATTTCAGCTTTAGTCTAGTTTCCGCCGTTAGAGCATAAGCGCCAAACCAGGCCAAAAGTTAAAAATAAGATTAATTTATCTCACAATACATTGTGTAACAAAGATCATATAAATACGGTTTTTTAAAATTTTAAAATTTCTTTTTACACTTATGTTTCTCATCTGTTGACATGTGAATTTATATGAGTAAAAAGACAGTAGTTTCTTAGTTCATGTATATTATGTTATATCATTTTGATATTACTATTAATTTTAATGTTTGGGTTGCTTGAATTTATTAATGCCTGTGATTATAATGCAAATATTTCTTGAAGAGATTCTGGAACGTTCGTACACTTATTTGCTGAGTACTTCAACAGTTAGAAATAGATGACTTATTCAGAAACTAGTACTAAGTATTTTTCTGAATGAATTAATTTTATAATGTACTGTAATTGGCCTTTAAAATGTAAATAAATGCAATCTGCACACCTTCAATGGAACTTTGCTGATCATTGTGCATTGTTCCGCTTGGTTGTGTCTAACATGTTTTATGGAAATGTTGGGCATAAAGTAAAATTCTGATCGTATTCGGGACTCAAACTTCTCTTCTTGTACAGTAGAATAATTAACAGTAGATTTGATGAAATATAAACATACCACTATACTAATGGAGTGTGGTCGAGGACTTGTAAGATACGCAGTACGGCTGGAAAGATATTTAAACGAGCTGCAAATTATGAAGAATGTGGTACGTGATGCAAGTCTACCCACCTCGTGCGTGTTACGTTACACCATCACCATTATAACAACGCCACCACCGCTACTGCCACCGAGACCATCACCACCAGAACCCAAACACAAAATACAACAAACACTCAACACATTATTATGTATACATATCATGCAAACCCATGCAGTGCACAATACAGACTTGTGGTTCACATCACTAATAGTTACTCTCCTTACCTGATTTTGTAAAGCAAGAAACATTTCCAATCAGGTAAAAAGAAAAAAAAACAATGTTTAGTTTTGCAAAGAAAAATCAGTAACAAGGTAAACGGCAAGCGTTTCACAAATTAGGGGGCCTGTTTGCGAACTGACTGTGGCTCATTGGCAGAATTATTGTAAAAAGGTGATCGCAGCTATCCCAGCGACAGTACAGCGGTCAAATAAATAATCTCGGAAACGGGAGCCATTCATATTATAGACTTTGGTCCAGTATCGTACTCGAATAAATACTGTTGGGAACGGAAGTCATTCACTTTAGGTACTTAAGTGCAAAACTGTTCCCAAATAAATACTTTTGGAAATGGAAGTCATTCACTTTAGGTACTTAAGTGCAAAACTGTTCCCAAATAAATACTTTTGGAAATGGAAGTCATTCACTTTAGGTACTTAAGTGCAAAACTGTTCCCAAATAAATACTTTTGGAAATGGAAGTCATTCACTTTAGGTACTTAAGTCCAGAGCTGTCCCCGAATAAATACTGTTGGGAACGGAAGTCATTCACTTTAGGTACTTAAGTGCAAAACTGTTCCCAAATAAATACTTTTGGAAATGGAAGTCATTCACTTTAGGTACTTAAGTGCAAAACTGTTCCCAAATAAATACTTTTGGAAATGGAAGTCATTCACTTTAGGTACTTAAGTCCAGAGCTGTCCCCGAATAAATACTGTTGGGAACGGAAGTTATTCACTTTAGGTACTTAAGTGCAAAACTGTTCCCAAATAAATACTTTTGGAAATGGAAGTCATTCACTTTAGGTACTTAAGTGCAAAACTGTTCCCAAATAAATACTTTTTTTTTTGCTAGGGGCTTTACGTCGCACCGACACAGATAGGTCTTATGGCGACGATGGGATAGGAAAGGCCTAGGAGTTGGAAGGAAGCGGCCGTGGCCTTAATTAAGGTACAGCCCCAGCATTTGTCTGGTGTGAAAATGGGAAACCACGGAAAACCATCTTCAGGGCTGCCGATAGTGGGATTCAAACCTACTATCTCCCGGATGCAAGCTCACAGCAAATAAATACTGTCGGAAGTGGAAGTCAATCACAGCTGTGCACCTTTAACCGCACGGCCAACTCTCCCCGTTCTACGGTGTCATATGAGTAAAATGTGATAAATCAAAACTATGCTATATTTCGTTCAGCTAAATGTCTTCTCCTAGTATTCCAGCAGAACATTTTACTTACATCAATGAAGTACTCGTATAATGAGATTCTTCTTCTTCTGGTTCCGTGTCCTCACAGGAGCCTGGTGACAATCGTGGAGCAATTTTTCCTATTTTGTACTTTCCGTGTCAGAATTGCTGTATCGTGGATGTCGACCCACTGTCGGAGGTTCCGCGTCCGGGATAATCTCCGCCCACGTACATGTTTCCCGTCTATCCTGCATTCTATGATCAGTGCATCTCGCTGTATTTATGATTTCGGAAGACGTGACAGAAACGGGCTGCTTTCCTGCGTTTAATAACAATGTTATTTGCTTTACGTCCCGCTAACTACTTTTACGTTTTTCGGAGACGCCGAGGTGCCGGAATTTAGGCCCGCAGGAGTTCTTTCACGTGCCAGTAAATCTACCGACATGAGGCTGACATATTTTAGCACCTTTCAATACAACCGGACTGAGCCAGGATCAAACCTGCCAAGTTGGGGTTAGAAGGGCAGCGCCACTCAGCCGGCCTTGCCTGCGTTTTGCTAGAGTTAAGACTTCATATGATTTCCAGGCAAGACGGAGTATCTCCTCGTTGGTAACGTAGTCTGCCCACGAGATCTTAAACATTCGGCGGTACATCCACATTTTAGTCGGTTTACTGACTAAGCCTTTATTTCAACACTGTAAAGAAGCACAGGAAACAACAGTTCACGATATATCCATAGGTTTCGAAATGGTGATTACGGTTGGACACAAGACGTTTCATTATTTTGGGAGTGAGATAGTGTCATATTTTAAACGAATAGATCTTGAAATCCATATATATTTCCAGAGTGTACATTTGACATTTCAGCGGTAGCTGAACGAGGTGGAAAAATATCTCGAGTTTTCCAGGATGGACTGTTGTGCGATGTGTATTGTACTATCATACACGCAGGTCATGATATGTGTCCACGGAACGCCCCTTAACTGTACTACACTACCGTTCTGCACATGTGCTGGTTGGGCTGCTTACAGTACGCCTGATCCGTGCTATGAACTTCTTGTACGTGACAAGAGAGGTAAAACTTGGTGTAGGGAAAGGATTATGTAATATGCATAATTAAAATGTCAGAAATACCAATATTAAGAGTTATCCAACTCAGGGTTATAAAATTATTATGTTACGTTTCGTTCAGTACCTAATTTTTTCCCAGCAACCCGCCAGAATATTTTATTTTATGTACAAGCTGCTTTAAGACGCACCGACGCAGATAGGTCTTCTGACGACGATGGGATAGGAAAGGACTAAGATTGGGAAGGAAGCGACTGTGGCTTTAATTAGGGTAGAGTCCAAGTATTTTGCCCCTATATGACTATAAGTTTGTCTGTTGTTTGTTGAACAATCCAGTATTCGGTGATGCGAACCTTTTTGTGCAGGTCAATGAGGGTTTTTCTGAACCTCTTCTGTAAAGTGCACTGAAGTATTTGTGGCATTCTACTTGAGAGGAAAATTAAATGAATGATATGTATTGTAGTGTATCCTCACTAAGCAAGTCTCGCAGGGCAAAATTGCACTGGAAAAATGTGTTTGTTATTGAGTCCTATTCAACCTCTGTAAGTTTGTAATTTTCATACGACCTATATAGTATATTAAATTCATCTCGTGTAACTCCATGATAAACGCAAGGGTCAACCTGTGACTCCATAGTTAAGCAGGAAATGACCCAATCACCAAAGAATTAAAAGAACTTGGCACAAAAACACTAAATACCCCATCAGAATGTGTCCGTAGCTGTGTTAGCGCTTTCTCTGTGATCTCTTAGAGAAGGCATTTTGGCGAATTGTCACCAATTAACATTCTACCGCTCGGAAGGCGGCAACTATACTTTTAATGTTAGACGATCGTAGTCAAGAACGAAGCAGGCCAACGCAGATGAAGGAAGACGGCCATATTTTCCTGCAAGGTCTCATACACAGTTGTTAGTTCTTTATGTTACCACTACACAACTTACCACAAGTTTTCACTCGTTCCTGAAGGGGACGGCGCGGCGGGCCTCCTAGATAGTAACGCCGTCCCTCAGGCCAGATAGGTTTCATTGGATGAAGGAGATGTTCGGAGAAGGTGAGGGGCTTGGCAGCTAGGACTTGTCCCGGCATTCGCCTCAGTGCAGGACAGCCGGCGGTGGGGACCAGCCCCTCTCCGTCTCCCGAATGCACAGCCTGGCAACCGGTAAGCCGAAACTCAACTTTCTCGGTTGGGTCGGTCAGAATGCAGACCTGTGGAGCCACGGTCCACACCTTCCCCCCTCCTCCGATGTTTAAAGGTAATGGATCAAATTCTAGTACAAATGGTGAGCATTTACAGTAACCGTGACCGAGCTCGATAGCTGCAGTCGCTTAAGTGCGGCCAGTATCCAGTATTCGGGAGATAGTAGGTTCGAACCCTACTGTCGGCAGCCCTGAAAATGGTTTTCCGTGGTTTCCCATTTTCACACCAGGCAAATGCTGGGGCTGTGCCTTAATTAAGGCCACGGCCGCTTCCTTCCCACTCCCAGGCATTCCCTATCCCATCGTCGCCATAAGACCTATCTGTGTCGGTGCGACGTAAAGCAAGTAGCAAAACAAAAAACAAAAAAAAAACAGTAAGCGTGAGAGAAGTGTATTGGTGGATTTATAGGCAGTTCCCACCCCTGACACTTAAACACTTCAATCATAAGCGTTCTTGTCCTTAGACCGGCCGCGTGGTGTAGGAGTGGCGTACCTACCTTTTATCCGGAGGGCACGGGTTCGATTCCCGGCCAAGACAGGGATTTTTACTTGGAACTGAGAGCTGGTTTGAGGTCCACTCGGCCTACGTGATAACAGTTGAGGACCTGTCTGACGGTGGAATGAGGCCCCGATCTTGGAAGATCGCTGAGCAGCGGTCGTTTGGTATTCCATAGCCCTTCGGGGCTGTTGTGCCACGGGGTTTGGCTTTGATTGGTTCTTCTACATAGAATTTTCACGTTGGCACAAAGTCTGCTTTGTGGATCTTATTATACCAGTTAACACGGTCTGCTGCATCATGTGGTTCTGTTTTCAGATCTTGATTTACTGAATGTTGATCCCATGGTCTAGAATTAACGAGCATGTCTGTTATCAGAAAATCTTGGGTTCGATTCCAGGCCAGGTTATAGAAATTTTTACTTGGATCTCAGGACTGGTTTTGTGGTGCGTTCAGTCTACGTGAGAACAATTCAGGAGCTATTTGACAGTGAGGCAGCGATACCGGTCCAGAAAGCCGAGAATAACAGCCGAGAGGATTCATCGCGTTGACAACGTCTCACCACGTAATCTGCAGGTCTTTGGCTTCAGCAGCGGTTGCTTGATGGGGCAAGTTCCATCAATATTTTGGCGCCAAGGGATTTGGTTTGGTTTGATTTACTGTATCCTGTCATCTTTGTTTGGGTCGTCTACGTTCCCTAAATTGCAGGTGGCAAGCTGGTAATTCTTTGTACTATGCACAGTATATACCAGCTAAGTCTGCTCTCACGGACCTTCGCAACGATTAGTGCTACACCAATACACTGATGGTGTCACTCGTAATGTAGTCAAGTAGGGAAACAGCCGTCACTTATCGACCCTTTCAAAAATAAAATGCTTACCTTTATCTTTATTGATATCTATGACATGTAGTAGTAGTAGTAGTAGTAGTAGTAGTAGTAGTAGTAGTACATGTCCATGATTAAGATGAGATGGCATTAAATGCCAATTTTGATTACTTAACGTACAATAGGTGAACTATATCCAAGATGTGTATTTACGTTCTGTGTGGTTGTTTGAGTATTCAGTCTATAGATTGGTTTGATGCAGCTCTCCATGCCACCCTACCCTGTGCTAACCTTTTCATTTCTACGTAACTACGTAACTACTGCATCATACATCTCCTTGGTCTATCCCTTCCGTTCTTACTGCCTATACTTCCCTCAAAAACCAACTGAAGAAGTCCTGCGTGCGTCAAGACGTCCTGTCATTCTATCTCTTCTTCTGGTCAAATTTAGCCAAATCGATATCCTTTCACCAATACGATTCAGTATCTCTCCATTCGTAATTCGATCTACCCATCTCACCTTCAGCATTCTTCTGTAGCACCACATTTCAAAAGCTTCTATTCTCCTTTCTTCTGAGCTAGTTGCCGTCCATGTTTCACTTCCATATAATGCCGCGCTTCAGACGAAAGTCTTAAAAAACGTCTTTCTAATTCCTATATCAATGTTCGAAGTGATCAAATTTATTTTCTTTGCTTGTATTAGTCTGCATTTGTGTCCCCCTTGCTTCTGCCATCGTTAGTTATTTTACTACCCAATTAACAATATCCATCTACTTTCTTTAAGACTTCATATTTCCTGCACCACCTGACTTCGTTCCACTGTACGCTATTACTTTTATTTTAAACGTATTTATTTTCATCTTCTGTTCTGTTCCGTGATGTTAATTATATACGTACTGTATATCGACAAGATTGCGTTTGAATTATCCCGAGATGGTTCATATATCAATAATGTGTCCTCCTGCTAACACGATGACCGGATATAGGACACTGCATTACCACAATCCTGAACAAAGGTAACCTAAGAACCGGGTGAGTTGGCCGTACGGTTAGGAGCGCGCAGCTGTGAGCTCGCATCCGGGAGATAGTGGGTTCGAACCCCACTGTCGGCAACCCTGAAGATGGTTTTCCGTGGTTTCCTACTTTCACACCAGGAAAATGCTGGGGCTGTACCTTAATTTAGGCTACGGCCGCTTCCTTCCCATCCCTAGGCCTTTCCTGTGCCATCGTCACCATAAGACCTATCTGTGTCTGTGCGAAGTAAAGCAACTAGCAAACCTTCTTTTTCTTCGTCTTCCTAATCATCACCCCAATTTATTGTGGTCGGTACTCGATATGAACTTGGTCCAGTTTTACAGCCGGCAGTCCTTCCTGACGCCAACTCTTTTTGGAGAGATGTACTCAATATTACGTGTCCTATGGTGGTTACTAGTGTGGTGTGTTGTGTATATATATGAAGGGAAGTGTACGAAGATGAACACAAACACCCAGTAACAGAATCAAATTAACCATACGCAGATAAAATACTAGGCCTGGCCGAATATCGAACCCAGAGTCCTCTGAACCGAAGAACAATACGCTGGCCATTCAGTCAAACAGCTGGACAAGGTGAGTATAAATAGGTTAAAAATGTCGTTGTCGGGGCAAGATTTCATCATTACCGAGCTCGATAGCTGCAGTCGCTTAAGTGCGGCCAGTATCCAGTATTTGGGTGATAGTAGGTTCGAACTCCACTGTCGGCAGCCCTGAAAATGGTTTTCCGTGGTTTCCCATTTTCACACCAGGCAAATGCTGGGGCTGTACCTTAATTAAGGCAACGGCCGCTTCCTTCCCACTCCTAGCCCTTCCCTGTCCCATCGTCGCCATAAGACCGGTCTGTGTCGGTGCGACGTAAAGCAACTAGCAAAAAAAAAAAAAAAAAAAAAAAAAAAAAAGTTTCATCATTCGAGCGTGTCTTAATACTGGTGGTAGTCGAAATGATGTTGAATACAATGCATTCAAAATTAAGGTTAAGAAAATTGAAAAAATAATTGTCTTTACTGTTATTAACTCAAACATGTGTTTCTCAGTGAGGTTCAGGAAGTGATAGCTTAGTGGCATAGTCATTATATCTAAACCCCAGACAGAAGATGTGAGATTTTCAAAATGGTTTGTTAGGATCTTGTGATTTCTTTCTTTTTTCTTTCTTAATCTGCTTACCCTCCAGGGTTGGTTTTTCCCTCGGACTCAGCGAGGGATCCCACCTCTATCGCCTCAAGTGCAGTGTCCTGGAGCGTGAGACATTGGGTCGGCGGATACAACTGGGGAGAATGACCCAGGCGGCCTCACCTGCAATGCTGAACAGAGGCCTTGGAGGGGCATGGGAAGATTGGAAGTGATAGACAAGGAAGCGGCCGTGGCCTTAAGTTAGGTACCATCTCCGCATTTGCCTGGAGGAGAAGTGGGAAACCACGGAAAACCACTTCCAGGATGGCTGAGGTGGAAATCGAACCCACCTCTACTCAATTGACCTCACGAGGCTGAGTGAGCCCCGTTCCAGCCCTCGTACCACTTTTCAAATTTCGTGGCAGAGCCGGGAATCGAACCCGGGCCTCCGGGGGGTGGCAGCTAATCACACTAACCACTACACCACAGAGTGCTTTAAACACAGTCACAAAATTATGAGAATTGAGAATTAATTTTAGCGCTGGCACTTCTTACCGAAAACGACGGCTCGATGTTGAGGAACCTAAGGTGTATTAGCCCCGATCAATCTTGAAATGGCTGAAATTGAAATAACGCAAAAATAATTTCCAGAATTGCCAGCCTACCCCTGATTCCGCAGGCAGAGGCCCAACTGGGAGCCACAATAATTGCTCCATCATGATTATCAAGACACCTTAAGCTGAAGTCAAATAAGAACATTATTGTAGATGGAGAATTTTGTCATTCCATTTCCTTGTCTGCAGTGTGAGGAGGCCTTTTAGTAGAAGCTATTGTCTGTTAAACGAGTGTTAATTGTCAGTGCTGTTTCACCTTCAGACACCCACTTAGCGCAAATTAAAACTTCTTTGGTCTGTTCCTAGCAGCGTTCTCCCTCGGAAACATACGAGTAACTGGGTAGAATGTGCCAGAAACTAATGGTTGAATAAATCTTTTCGCTTCACGGAGGAAAACGTGTTCTTGCATTCTCATCTTCATTAACAACTTGGAAGAAAGGCCCAGTTTTATGCAAGGCGTGTAGTAATAGTAATAATAATATTTTTAATGCCATCTACTCAGGTTTATAAAGAGTTTGATTGAAGATCTAAAGTTAGTTTGAGGCTTTGCCGGACGTTTATGCCAGGATTCGAAACCTAGATACTAGGCCTATACCAGAGTAGGAAACGGAACGGCTAGACTAGTGCATTAGCGAAGCCCAATAATAATAATAATAATAATAATAATAATAATAATAATAATAATAATAATAATAATAATAATAATAATACATTTTAATGCCATTTTCTCATGCTTATGAGGGTTTGGCTGAAGACCCTAATTCAATTTGAGCCCTTACCGGACGTTTATGCCAGTATTCGAAATCAAGACATTTGAATTGGAATGGCTGGTTTACTTAATTAGTAAAATCCAGTAATAATAATAATAATAATAATAATAATAATAATAATAATAATAAGAAGAAGAAGAAGAAGAAGAAGAAGAAGAAGACGAAGAAGAAGAATGTCCGCCTCTGTGGTGTAGTGGTTAGCATAATTAGCTGCCAGCCTCGGAGGGCCGAATTCGAACCCGGCTCTGACATGAAATTTGAAAAGTGGTACGAGGGCTGGAACGGGGTCCACTCTGCCTCGGGAGGTCAACTGCGTAGAGGGGAAGTTCGATTCCCACCTCTGCCATCCACGAAGTGGTTTTCCGTTGTTCCCCACTTCCCCTCCAGGCAAATGCCGGTATGGTATCTAACTTAAGGCAACGGCCGCTTCCTTCCCTCTTCCTTGTCTATCCCTTCCAATGTTCCCATCCCCAACAAGGCTCATGCTCAGTATAGCAGGTGAGGACGCCTGGGCGAGGTACTGGCCCTCCTTCCCAGTAGTATCCACCGACCCAAAGTCTCACGCTCCACGACACTGCCCTTGAGACGATAGAGGTAGGATCCCTCGCTGAGTCCCAGGAAAAAAACAAATCTGGAGGGTAAACAGATTAAGAAAGAAAAGAAATAAGAAGAAGAATAAGGGCTGATAACTCAGAGGAAAAAGCACTGCGTTCTGAGCCCAAGTTGGCGGATTCAGTACGATGGTAGGCTATTGGAATGTGTGTCGGTAAATCTTTTAGCATGTAAAGGAACTCCTAATGGACACAATTCTGACACCTTAGCATCAATGAAAACTGTAAATGTGGAACTTAAATTATTATTATTATTATTATTATTATTATTATTATTATTATTATTATTATTATTATTATTATTATTATTATTATTATTAACCTCGTCGCTCCAAATGTGGTATAGTGGTCAGTCCAACGTCCGACTACCTTTACTTCAGCAATTACCCTGCTGTTTATTTCAGTTACAGGCTGGGTTAAACTCAGTGCAGTGTGCTTTTCAATGAGCGGAGGTCCTATTTGACGGGGAATCGAACATATGCTCTTCCAAGTGAAATAAGTGCGTCTTAAACCGCTGGACTTGTATATTTATTTACTATAATCTTATTTCAAATTCACAGTGGTGAACTGGTCACAATTTCGATTCAGTAAAAATTCGCGTGGGATTTTCAGTAGGAAAGTGTGTGCCGACAGGAAGCATACCCTAGTCTTAAATTCCTCAATCTCAAATTGATCCAAAGTGACGACACGTGAACTTCGAGATGATCATGAGAATTATGATATATTTAAAAGCATCGTAACCCTGAGGAGTTTAAATTGAGGTTAGCTCCGGAAACAATATTCATTCTTCCGAAAACGTGTGCCGTACGAAGTTCAATTTCACGTTATGGTTGCTCTTTCATTCCTATTACATTAAGTAAGAAATATTTTAATAAATCTCCAAAACCGTTTAATGTGTGAAGCCAAGATTTAATTTATTGATTGTGTGATATCCTAGGTGTGAAATGTGATATGTTTTAAAATACACCACCCCTAACGTATTTAAGGAGTTTGAATAGGGGTTACCTCTGAAATTTAAAATATTCATTCTTCCAGAACTGTTTGACGTGAAAAGCTAAAATCTCACATGTCAGTTGAACTTTTATGTTTTAGGTGTTTAATATCAATATTATAAACCATTTTACTCCTAATGGGTTTAAATGTGGGTTAAATTCGAAAACAAATGCATTTAGTCCTCCGGAACTGTTTGACTCACGAATTTGAAACTTAACATGATCGATGTTCTTTTATATCTTAGGTACGGAATAGAAAATTGATTCCACCCTTGAGGGATTTGGAAAAGGTTTATATCCGATAACAAAAAATCACTTCTGCCAAACCGTTCTATGTACGATGGGAGGTTGTGGGTTCGGATCCCACTGGTGTCCGGTTGGCCATGTTTGTTCTTTACTTAACATCCCTTCAACACGTACTAAATGTACGTAACACGACCTAATAGGTTGAAAGTCGGTTTCGATTACAATGCGGTCGTGAAAATTCAATATTCATTATTATTATTATTATTATTATTATTATTATTATTATTACTGAAATAGGCCTACTTTAAACATTCCATGCCTAAGAGGTTTTAATGACGGTTAGCTCCGGAAATAAAAATATTCCAAAACAATTTGATGCACAAAATTGAAATTTTACACGATAGTTTTTTTTTTTTTTTGTTTTTTTTTTTTTTTTTGCAAGTTGCTTTACGTCGCACCGACACAGATAGGTCTTATGGCGACGATGGCACAGGGAAGGGCTAGGAGTGGGAAGGAAGCGGCCGTGGCCTTAATTAAGGTACAGCCCCAGCATTTTCCTGGTGTGAAAATGGGAAACCACGCAAAACGATTTTTAGGGCTGCCGACAGTGGGGTTCGAACCCACTATCTCCCGAATACCGGACACTGGCCGCACTTAAGCGACTGCAGCTATCGAGCTCGGTTGTTATTCTATGTGATATATTAGAAATATGAAAAATGAAAAATATTTTAAATTATCCTACCCCTAAAGGTTTAGAGAGGTTTATTTCTCTGAAACCACTTGCCATTCGAGTTAAAATTTCACATGGTTGTTGCTTTATGTCTTACATGTTAAAATAAATATTTTATTTCTAAGGGGTTTAAATTGGGGGTTAGCTCCAAAGAAAGAAAAGTATTCGGTTCACCAAAATCATTTGATGTACGAAGTTGAAACATGACATGATTGTTGTTCTTTTATGTCTTCTATACTAAATAAGTTAACATATTCCAACACTAAGGGGCTTAAGTGGAGGTTACATCCGGTAACAAAAATGACATTACTCCAAAACTGTTTCACGTACGACGTTTAAATTTCATATGGCAGTTGTTCTCTTAAGTTAGTACATAGTTTAAAATATTTCACCACTCAGGAGGTTCAGTGGAGTTAGGATCCGAAAATAAAATATATACATATTCCTCGGAAATCATTTGATGTGCAAAGCTGAAATTTCACAAGATAGTCTTACGATATGAGAGTAAATTCTAAAGCTTCCATCAACAATGGGATCACCAAACTGTAAAACTTCGAAGGAGAACCTTCAGTATTAAACCTTAGCAAACAATGGGATCTCGATATTTGCTTTATAAACATAGAAACTATTTTTAAATATAGTTTAAAGAATATATATTCAGCTCAAAACTTACATTTTAATGTAATTTTTAGTAAACTACAGGAAATGACTGTTCCAATTTAGGAAACGAAGAACGCCTCTAAAATTATGTTCTGCTCTAAATTTTTATTGAAGATCTTTAAAATATTCTGACCTTTAGAATATATTTCTCTATAAAATTCGAGTTGTTCTTTCCTATTCCACTGAACCATTTCTTCGGGCGACATGAGACTTAAATTCGGACCACTTTACAATATTTCAAGCAGTGATTATACATTTGAAACACTAATAACTTTAACGGTATGCCTAAAATAATAATATGGATATGGGCACGACTGATTTAGAGTTTCTTAATGCTGAAGTAAGGTTTAAAGTATTTAAAACCTCTTGCTGGGATTATTTATATTCCAGAAAGTAATTTGGAAATTTGACATTGTTATCAAATACGTAAAAATTAATGGATGCAATATTCATATAAATTCCTGTGTCTGAGAAATTAAAAGAATACCTTTAAAGTAAAATTATTGCACTAGAAATCAATTGGATATTATTATTATTATTATTATTATTATTATTATTATTATTATTATTATTATTATTATTATTATTTGTTCTTGCTCAAAGCAACTTGAATCTGTAAAATGTCGTGTTTACGGAGTGAAATGCTCCTCAGCAGTTACGACACAAATAAATAAACAACTGAAAGTACACAAATTAGGGACTAATGAACTAATTAAGACTGAAAACTGCAAGGAAAAGGACTGAGGACTCTCATGAGTGTGAAAATGATTGAAATTATTCTGGAATAATTGTGAATTAATTCAGTAGTTCTACTCCTAAAGAACCTTAGCAATGTATCACCACAGTCTGTATTTCTAGAATTTACAAGCACAAAACATGTAAGAAAATTGGCATGCAATGTAGTTTATAATTTCTGAACTGACCATATACTGAAAATTTGTTTAATGAGGTCATTACAATCACATCTGGAAATATTTTAAGAACTATTCAAACATGTAAAGTAGTTTCTAAATGTGAAATGAACCATGCATTGTATTCAGATGTGCAATTTAAGGATAAGGGTTTGTAAATTAACTTTGTCCAATGATACAAACAAAAATGAACTTCAAAATGCTGAGAATATTTTTTTCATACACTAAGGATCATTTATGAAAATGCTCTCAACATCCTAAAGAATTTTGTTTTATTTTCCTTAAAAAAGGAACCATTAATATTAGTTTCAATTGTTAAGATAACAAGATTTCGGGGAACATTTAGTAATGTTTGCGCACAGTTATATCGTGAGAAAGAGAAATGAAGATCACATTTCATGCATTTGCAATGACATTGCACTTGTGTTTAAAATTTCTTTTTAAGAACTTACCGCGCTGCGAATGGCATCCTTACGAAGTCTGCGGACATTGTTGTGAACAAGAACACGATATCAAGTCAACACACTGAGTGCAGGCGTCGCATCTCTTATTGCCCCAACGTCACAGCCTGAACGAAGTGCTCCACCAATTGAGATAGTTCTAGATTGATATATTCACAAGTTCTGTCCAAGGTGATTCACATTCATTTACTTTGACATTGGTTGTTAATTGGTACTACGTACAATGTTTAGTCCTTTTTGTTCGAGTAAAACTCCTAAAATTATAAACCTTAAATTATAAAAACTTAAGGGAATTTTCAGAACAAATTCATGTCCATGAAGACCTACAAGGCTACGAGATTTGTACTGCATTCGTTAAGAGAATCGCATTACAAAGTGTACGCAACAATGGATGTTGAAAGTACTGGTGGCAGGCTGCAGAGGACCCGGTGAAGCTGTGCGCCCTCCCCTTACCCCCCCCCCCTCTCCCTCTCTTCAATCACCACATCATGAGTTTCAGTCTACCAAGGACGAGGTACACCGGTTTGCAGTCTAGCCTAGTGCGAAGACGGAAGAAGGTCGTTTAGCAAAAAAGCTATTAGTATTTAAATATAGACACTGACAACCCTCTCGTATTAGCTCATCAAGCTTCACCCGCAACTTTGACAGCTTTAGGCCTACACCACGCCCTATGAGTTATCTGACTCCACTGTCACAATTTAAAGTTGTGAAACACCTTATCCATGGAGGGGTCAGAATTCTTCCTCTTTACCTACGATCTAAAATAAAAACCACCTCCAAACAGGCCATGAAGGCCCTTGGAGGAGCCGAAGGTAAGTTTTTGCTAGTGGTTTGTTGCAATAACTCAGATAGGTTCTTTTGGCGATGATGAAATGAGAAAAGGCCAGAATTAGGGACAGATCGACAGTGACCTTATTCAAGGTACAACCCCAACATCTTCCTGGTGTAAAAATGGGAAAACATGGAGATTCTCCTTTAAGACTGTACATTGTGGGATTCGAACCCGCCAACTTCCGAAAGCGAGCTGATTCGCTCGGTACGTGGAAGGTAAAGGCTTGCGATACTTAGGATATAAGCCTTTGAAAGTAAGAAGGAAAAGGCTTCCACTCCCGTAATCCCAGCGCTGAGTGGGATAAAGTGGTTAGCTCTATGCCCTTGTCCCCAGAAATTAACCTGTTACTCATTTCTGGTGTACGTTGAGTGAATCTGGGTGAACGGAACACGCATTTACCCCCACGACTAGGCAGAAACTCCTCCTTTAATTTAAGGGTCTGGTTATGCAGCTTTTATCCCTTAACACACCATTAAACGCCTTCACCACCACAGAAGATTGTAACGCACTATTAGAGGAATTCTATGTACTAATTGCTATATTGCGTTCCCTACCTACACACACAATCCCACGTGCCAAAATATTATGTTCTTTGGTAGAACATCGCTTTGTTTTCAGACCGACTTCGCTGCACGGGAGTGAAATATGAGTGGAAGTTGGAAGTAACAGACACGAAAGTAGAATATTTGCTGGTGCAAACAGGGAAGAACAACACAGGAGAATACTCGAAATGGGGAGATAACTTACAAAAAGAAAAAAAAAGAATTTATGGATGAAGTGTACGAAGTAGGGTCATGTACGGTGAGTGGAGGAGAATAGGTTACCTAGAGATTAGACTCGACCATGGAGGGTAACAAAAGCCGAGGGAGATCAAGGTGAATATTGTCAGACTTAGTTAATTTACAGAGGCTAGCAGACTGAACGCTGAGGGCCACAAAAATGTACAATAATAATGTTATTGGTTTCTAGGTTCCACTAACTACATTTTACGGTTTTCGGAGATGCCGAGGTACCGGAATTTAGTCCAACAGGAATGATGTTTACGTTCCAGTAAATCTATCGACACGAGGCTAATGTATTCAATCACCTTCAAATACCGCCGGACTGAGCTAGTATCGAACCTGCAAAGTTGGGGTCAGAAGGCCAGCGCCTCAACGTCTGAGCCACTCAGCCTGACACAATAAGACGTGGATGTATGTATGTATGTATGTATGTATGTATGTATGTATGTATGTATGTATGTATGTATGTATGTATATAAGTACGTATGTATGTATATATGTATGTATGTATGTATGTATGTATGTATGTATGTATGTATGTATGTATGTATGTATGTATGTATGTATGTATGTATGTATGTATGTATGTATGTATGTATGTATGTATGTATGTATGTATGTATGTATGTATGTATGTTACGCTTCTATCATCTTGTCTCCTTCGTGCGTAAGACTGGAATATACAGTATTTTCTTTCAAGATGGTTATCTGAGCTTCAGATCGCTGCCGCAAGACACTTTGAATATGGCTATGATGCTTTTAAATTGGAAATTCTGACGACATTATCTTTAACCAGGTCTGTAGAACTTAGTCCATTGATATCCCTCGTGTGGAGGAATCATATACTTACACATTGCAAAGCTAGTTTCTTCCATGTAGCCAGTGCCCATGAGTTTCGTAAAAACAACACGAGGAGTCTATATTTCCTACAGCAGAAATTCTTGGATTTTAATATACTGAGAATCTGAATATAGCAAAAACTTACCGTAAAAGTTAATTTTTCGGGTTTAACGCCCCACTAACCAATGTTAAAGTTGTCACAGACGAAGAGGTGCCGGTGCATGGCATTGGCGTGCATTTCTGCCGCGAAGAACTGCTATTTTAATATACGATCGTTGCTCCTGCTTGTTGACTTCCATTTTGTGACGCTCTAACTCACACACTGAACTTGGGGGCATGCTTAGACCCACACTGTTGTTTACATACACCATTTAGTAGCATCATAAGCAAGTACATACCGTACGTTTCCAAATGCATATCTTAGATTTTCCGTGTTGTCTCCTGTTCGCGAGAAAGAAAATAGTTGCCATGACTTATGACTCGGCCTACGTATTCCTTCACCTGTCAGTGATCCCCTGGGATATATTATGAGTTTACCTGAATTGCCCGTAACACTGTTCATTTCCTTTTTCCCTCCCTTCTTTTCTTTATTTCTGTAGAGAAAGGTTTCCTGCTGCTTGACCTATCCTTTGCAGGTTATCACCAAAATCTTCCCAAGACTTCTTTTTGGATTCAACAACTACTTGTTTCGCTCTGTTCCTTTCCCTGTCTGATTCAGCCCTTGTTTTGAGTCATTTCTCATACACCTTCTTTTTACGTTTACAAGCTGTTCTCATTTCATCATTCCACAAAGATGTTAGCTTTTTCCCATCTTTGCACACAGTTGTTCCTGGACATTCCCTTGCTATTTCTACTACAGCATTCCTGTATGTCACCCATTCTCTTTCTCTATCCTGAACCTGCTTACTGTTCAGTGTTCGGAACTTGTCACTAATCGTATCCATGTACATCTGTCTCATTTCCTCGTCCTGGAGATTTTCTACCCTTATTCGTTTGCAGACAGATTTCACTTTCCCTATCCTAGGCCTAGAGGGACTTAATTCACTACATATCAAATAGTGATCTTTATCATCTAAAAATCCCCGGAAACGCGTACATTCGAAACAGATTTTCTGAATTCGAAGTTGGTTAAGATATAGTCTATTATGGATCTGGTACCCCTAGCCTCCCATGTGTAGCGGTGAATATCCTTATGCTTGAAGAATGTATTCGTAACTGCTAAACCCATACTAGCACAGAAGTCCAGCAAACGCTTCAATTTCTATTAGCTTCCACATCTGCCCCATATTTACCAATCACCCTTTCATAACCTTCAGTTCTATTACCAACTCTCGCATTGTAATCGCCCATTAGCACTATCCTGTCCTTGCTGTTGACCTTGACTATGATATCACCCAATGCTTCTTAAAACTTGTCAACTTCATCCTCATCTGCACCCTCACATGGTGAATACACTGAAATAATTCTCGTCCTAGTCCTAATTCTTCCAACTGTCAAATCTACTCACATCATTCACTCATTTATGTGCAAACAGAAACTATGTTGCGCGCAATAGTATTATTGATAAACAGCCCTACCCCACACTTTGCCCTTCCCTTTTTAATACCCGTCAGGTACACTTTATAATCTCCTATCGCTTCCTCGTTATCTCCCCTTACCCGAATATAATTTACTACTAGCACATCCAGATGTATCCTCTTTGCTGACTCAGCCAGTTCTACTTTCCTTCTTCCATAAGCCCCAATAATATTGATAGTTTCCCATCAAATTTCATTTCGTTTGCCAAGTTGTTTCCAAGGAGTCCCTGGCCTGTGAAATGGGAGTGGGACTCCGTTACTCCCATAGGTCCGAGGCTTGCTTAAAACGTTCTGAGCTCGGTAAATTCTATGAAGCAGGGTGGTACCCTACTCACACATAGTCCAAGTGAGGATGTCTTCTATAACGGGTTAGTGACCACCAACGGATTGCATAGTCCTAGCTGCCTTAGCACAAGGGGGTCCATGACTCAGAATATGTCCGAGATGCCCGCTCCCATTCCGTAGCAACCGGTGTCCCGACTCTCAGGACCACAAATAAATAAATAAATAAATAAATAAATAAATAAATAAATAAATAAATAAATAAATAAATAAATTTCTCAATTTTTTACTGAGAATCAAGCCTATGTCCTTTCGAATTAACTCAACCCGACTTTGCAGCCTCGGCAAGGCAGACCCCACGCCTTATTAAACTAAAATATATCAGTCTACTCTCCTCACTTAGGTGAACTTCGGATCAATGGCTGAGTGGTTAGTGTCTTGCACTTTGCGCGTTGGAGCCCCTGATATGATTCATGGCTAGATCTTGGGATTTGTATCTTTGAAATGGTTAATTCCCTTGAAAAGGGGCTGGAATTTTGCGCTGCCCCTACATTCCTGCAACTCGCACATCGCACACAACAATATCCTCTGCTTCACTAAAACGCTATTAGATCTTACGGCGACGATGGTATAGGAAAGGGCTAAGAGTGGGAAGGAAGCGGCAGTGACCTTAGTTATGGTACAGCCCCCTCATTTGACTGGTGTGAAAATGGGAAACCACGGAAAACCACTTTCAGTCCGAACCCAGCATCTCCCGAATGTAAGCTCACAGCCGAATGCCCCTAACCGCACGGCCACCTGGCTCGGTAAAACACTTTTTCCCATGGTGGACGCCACCTATCCTCATCGGAGGGTCTGTCTTATAAGGGCTGCATCCGACTGTATTAGTCGCATGAGATGAATTAACGTTGATGAACTGCATAACTGATCCCAATAATTATTCATTTGGATTCATTAGCAAATGTTGGAGCCCAATTCGGCGGCTAACTGCACAGTGGGTCAATGTAGACGAGGGAGTAAAGGAGGTCGCAGTGGCAGGTGGTTTGCCTGTCAAGGCCCTGGAGCTAAAGTTTGTGGTAGAGCTACTAAATCTTTTGTGGCAAGGCTGCTATAAACTGTAGCTCAGGACTCCACTACCTTCACTGTGATGGCTACGTTTTATTTCTCATTAGTATTTACTATAGAGTGGCGCTTTAAACCTTCGCTGGAGTACTAAAGAACAACCAGCATAACTCAGCGTTGTGAAAGATATAGTACAACATTGTCCTTGAGTCAACGGTATGCCTCACGAGGTTCACTTCAGTCTGACACTGATTTAATTTACTTCCTAATCTGTGGCAAACACATTTTGGGTTATTCGATAAATAAGTAGTATCACAGTAGTTGGCGTAAGGGCATTAACTTCTACTTTCTTTCTTTCTTTCTTTCTTTCTTTCTTTCTTTTTAAATCTGTTTACCCTCGAGGGTTGGTTCTTCCCTGGGACTCGGTGAGAGATCCTACCTCTACCGCCTCAAGGGCAGTGTCCTGAAGAGTGAAACTTTGGGAAGCGGTATACAACTGGGGACGAGGACCAGTACCTCAACTAGGCGTCTTCACCTGCTATGTTGAAGAGAGGCCTTGTGGGTTGATGGGAAGATCGGAAGGGATAGACGAGGAAGAGGGAAGGAAGCAGCCGTGGCCGTAAGTTAGGTACCATCCCGGCATTTGCCTGAAGGAGAATTGGGAAACCATGGAAAACCACTTCGAGGATCATTGAGTTGAAAATCGAACATCCCCTCCCCCTCTCTCTACTCAGTTGACCTCCCGATGCTGAGTGCACCCCGTTCCAGGCCTCGTACCACTTTTCAAATTTCATGGCAGAGCCGGGAATCAAACCCGGGCCTCCGAGGTTGGCAGCTAATCACACTAACCACTACATCACAGAGGCGGGCGACATTAGCTTCATTAAATTAACAATAAATAAAAACTATACGAGCTAATTTGTCGGCGCTGTAGTCTAGGGTAGTGATCATGGCTCTTATCCGGAGGCCCTGAGTTTGATCCCCGGCCAGGATAAAGATTTTCACCTGGGTCTGAAGGCTGGTTCGAGGTCCACTCAGACTACGTGAGAATAATTCAGAATATGACAGTGAGATAGCGGTTCCAGTCTAAAAAGACAAGATAACGGCCGAGAGTGCTCGTTGCACTGACCACGTGTCACTTTGTAATCTACAGGCCTTCGCGCTGAGCAGCGGTTGCTTGGTAGACCAAGGTTTCATAGAGTTTGGTTATACGAGCTAACTTAATTACTTCTAGTACTTTTAGTGAACCTACCTTTATTTCTATCTAATTCTATACTATTAAAACATATTAAACAATTTTAATGAAAACACTATGCGTAGAATACGCTTCCTTTGTAACAATGAAACGATATCGTCAGTTTTATGATAGTTTTTATCCGACTTTACTCATTTCCGTACAGCGAAACTTTCACTTATCCCAAGAATCAACTATCAAGATCGATCGATCGATCGATCGATCAATCAATCAATCAATCAATCAATCAATCAATCAATCAATCAATCAATCAATCAATCAATCAATCAATCAATCACCACTGATCTGCATTTAGAGCTGTCACCCAGGTGGCAGATTCCCTATCAGTAGTTACATAGTATTTTCTTAGACGATGTCAAAGAAGTTGGAGATTTATCAAACATCATCCTTGATAAATTATCCTAATCCCTAAACGGACACAGATAAGTCTTATGCAACGATGGGGTAGGAAAGGGTTAGGAGTTGGAAGGAATCGACTGTGGCCTTAATTTTCCTGGTATGAAAAACCATCTTCAGGGCTGCCGACAGTAGGGTTCGAACCCATTTTCTCAACTGCGCGACTCGCGTGGTAGTCCAAAGTTTGCAACATTTACGTAACACTACTCTTTTATTGGAAATCACTCAGAACAAATCGTGCAGCTTTCCATTGAATCTTTTCCAGTTCTCATATCAAGTAATCCTGGTGTGGGTCTCATACACTAGAATCATACTCTGGGTTGGGGTCTTATCGGTGACTTATACACCCTCACATTTACATCTGTACCAAACCAAACCCCATGGCACTACAGCCCTTGAAGGGCCTTGGCCTACCAAGCGACCGCTGCTCAGCCCGAAGGCCTGCAGATTACGAGGTGTCGTGTGGTCAGCACGACGAATCATCTCGGCCGTTATTCTTGGCTTTCTAGACAGGGGCCGCCATCTCACCGTCAGATAGCTCCTCAATTCTAATCACGTACGCTGAGTGGACCTCGAACCAGCCCTCAGGTCTAGGTAAAAATCCCTGACCTGGCCGGGAATCGAACCCGGGGCCTCCGGGTAAGAGGCAGGCACGCTACCCCTACACCACGGGGCCGGCTTTACATCTGTACCACAACCCCTAAATACCCCCATAACCACAGCCTCATAACGTTATTGTTTAATTGACATTGCATAAACATACAGTGTGTTTTACTACTATTTCATTCTAATACACTGACTGACAGAGCAAATGCAACACCAAGAAGGAGTGGTTCGAAAGGGATGAAAGTTGGGGAAAAAACAGAGACGGCACGGACGAATAATTGATGTTTATTTCAAACCGATATGCAGGTTACACAATGCGCACGGCATCGACTCAGTAGGATGTAGGACCACCGCGAGCGGCGATGCACGCAGAAACACGTCGAGGTACAGAGTCAATAAGAGTGCGGATGGTGTCCTGAGGGATGGTTCTCCATTCTCTGTCAACCATTTGCCACAGTTGGTCGTCCGTACGAGGCTGGGGCAGAGTTTGCAAACGGCGTCCAATGAGATCCCACACGTGTTCGATTGGTGAGAGATCCGGAGAGTACGCTGGCCACGGAAGCATCTGTACACCTCGTAGAGCCTGTTGGGAGATGCGAGCAGTGTGTGGGCGAGCATTATCCTGCTGAAACAGAGCATTGGGCAGCCCCTGAAGGTACGGGAGTGCCACCGGCCGCAGCACATGCTGCACGTAGCGGTGGGCATTTAACGTGCCTTGAATACGCACTAGAGGTGACGTGGAATCATACGCAATAGCGTCCCAAACCATGATGCCGCGTTGTCTAGCGGTAGGGCGCTCCACAGTTACTGCCGGATTTCACATTTCTCCACGCCGACGCCACACTCGTCTGCGGTGACTATCACTGACAGAACAGAAGCGTGACTCATCGGAGAACACGACGTTCCGCCATTCCCTCATCCAAGTCGCTCTAGCCCGGCACCATGCCAGGCGTGCAGGTCTATGCTGTGGAGTCAATGGTAGTCTTCTGAGCGGACGCCGGGAGTGCAGGCCTCCTTCAACCAATCGACGGGAAATTGTTCTGGTCGATATTGGAACAGCCAGGGTGTCTTGCACATGCTGAAGAATGGTGGTTGACGTGGCGTGCGGGGCTGCCACCGCTTGGCGGCGGATGCGCCGATCCTCGCGTGCTGACGTCACTCGGGCTGCGCCTGGACCCCTCGCACGTGCCACATGTCTCTGCGCCAACCATCTTCGCCACAGGCGCTGCACCGTGGACACATCCCTATGGGTATCGGCTGCGATTTGACGGAAGCGACCAACCTGCCCTTCTCAGCCCGATCACCATACCCCTCGTAAAGTCGTCTGTCTGCTGGAAATGCCTCCGTTGACGGCGGCCTGGCATTCTTAGCTATACACGTGTCCTGTGGCACACGACAACACGTTCTACAATGACTGTCGGCTGAGAAATCACGGTACGAAGTGGGCCATTCGCCAACGCCGTGTCCCATTTATCGTTCGCTACGTGCGCAGCACAGCGGCGCATTTCACATCATGAGCATACCTCAGTGACGTCAGTCTACCCTGCAATTGGCATAAAGTTCTGACCACTCCTTCTTGGTGTTGCATTTACTCTGTCGGTCAGTGTAGAATTATAACTTACCTAACAGAGTTTAAAATACAGACGAGTATAAACGAAAAATCTACTTTTCCTTTTTTCGTAGTCCGAAGTTTAAACTAACTTTACAGTAACTATGACCACGGCAGAGTACGCGCATGCGCCGTGCGGCTGTTGATGTCGTAGTCCGTAGGCTGCTTAAGTATGCCCTCTAAAAAACCGTATTCTACGTTATTAAATAAATAAATAAATAAATAAATGTATAGGAGCTAATCTAAATTGTTTCTAATATCATTAGTGAATAAATTACCTTTAATTCAACCTACTTCCATACTCTTTAAAAAACAAGTTATTTTCTTGGAGTTCTATAATGAATACAGCCATCTTCGATAATTGACTTGTCGTACAGGAATAAGAGAAGTAGAAATGGCTAGACAGATGTCACAATCTCATCTTACCATCTCTATTTCTCTTTCGACCCTGATGGTATTTTATGAGTCCTACGGAGTTGCTTTCCAAACCTAATGGTACTAGATCTGTGAGTCTTAGGAAGTTCTTTCCTAACCTCGAAAATGTTACGTTGGCGAAGAATTTGAGAGTTATTTTCTTACCCCGACGGTGAAAGATTTACATCTACAGAAGCATATTATCGTATTGTCTCTCTTTATGAGGTTTCTCTTTTATCATCCGACATCTAAATTCTTCGACGAGTCATTATTCCTTTTCGTATTCTTATTCTTCTTTCTCGTCGCCTTCTTCAGCCACGGGACTGATGATTTTAATTTCAGTGCTCTTCAGTCTCAACAAGTTAGTCCAATCAGTGTGCTATAATTTTAACGCCAGACAAAACGGTCATTATTTCCGAATAATAATAATAATAATAATAATAATAATAATAATAATAATAATAATAATAATAATAATAATAATAATAATAATTGTACCGGGCGGTACACCTCCACGCCGCTAATTTAAAAATTGCGCCAGGTGAAACTCCTCTGCTGGAGGAAGTCTGAACTTTATCTACGCTGTTAATTCTTTACCTTCTCAGAAGATGTCACCACGTGGAAAATTTTGAGTTTTTGAACTGTGTCATTTTTGATGTGTTTTTGTTTCGCTTGAAGTAAGAAGTGTAAACTTTCTCTCCTAGAGGACACTACTGAAGATCAACAATAGTGCAACCTAGTGCGGAGTCAAAGAACTATTTTGTTGGAGAAAATTTAATTTCAAGAGTTTGTTCTTTGTTAAATTTCTTTCAGTCATTGTTTAAGTTGGCAATATTCACCCCTTCTTTCCCCTTGTGTTGAACCTAACCAATCCCGAATTTCTTAAATTAATTTCTATCCAATCAGATGTATCTTCCCCCAACTTGAATATGTTGCTGTGTCCTACCCAATAAAGTGTTTGTGGGAGGGTGTTTTCATTACCCTAACGCCTAGAAACTTCCGCGAGAGTATTTAAACTGCTGATTTTTGGGTCTCTCGGCCACTTCTGTTCCATCTTTCAGTGTATTAAGTACATAGCAGGAGGCGGGAAGCGCCTCTTTCCTCGGCAGCGGTCAGCAACAAGGTAATGGCCGATTAATAAATTCTTTCTTTGCTAGCTCAGCAGTTTAACTTTCGGGGCGGGTTCTAAGCGTTCCACTATGTAACCTTTTCCTAAAATGTAACTTCTCTTTTCATCTATTCTCTTGTAAAGCTACATACTGGGATAGAGAGTGCTAACCCTCTCGAGCTCCCACTCACATTGTCTGGAGGTGAACTTATTTTCTCAACCAATTCTTCCGTAATGTAATGTAAATTGTTATTTTCTTAAGTCACCTCTGTAGTATGGGATTAGCCCTTGCACTAACGGCCTAAGGCCAAGTAGGTCTTAAACAAAGTGTATTAGGAGTGCAAGTTCGCCTCCCCTCAAATTGTATTTTAGAGGTCATGTATTAACCTTCTTGTCATTTAATAGACCTCAGTAGGTTGGGTATTTTACCCCTGTGTATATGTCCTTTGAGGACAGCTTAAAGGTGGAGTTTGGTGTGGCCTGGGAGAGGCTTAAAATTGAGAGCGAGTGGCTCTTTTGAAAATGGTATATTGTATGCCTCGAGGAGGCTTTTCAGTGTAATTTGGAGCAAGGGCTCCTAGGTATGAATGGGGTTTTCTGCCCCTCTGTTAAAATTGTGTTTGGGGTAAAACTGAGCTGATTGCCCAAGAATTATGTTTCTGACTTTTGAAGCCCCAAATGGGGTACCTATGTAAATGTATTTTTCAATTGTGTTTCGGCTACTAAGTACCTGTTCTATTTGTTGTTACCTAATTTTGAAAAGAAAATATAACCTTGTTAAATTTTAAAATTAATTTCACTTTAGTAGCTTGAGACCTATTCACCACCCAGAACCTTCTTTCATGCATAACTACCACCAAAAACACGGTAACAAGTGGTGGCAGAGCGTGGTTGAATGGGTCTCAATTTAGCCCCTTTTGACGGCTAAATATTGTTTGTTCCGAACTCTAACTATTTTCCCAGTTGCTAGAATTTTTTGAGTTTTTCAAAATTGTTCTGTCACCATGCCCGGCCCTCGCGATGTTCTCCTTCTTAACTATTTGCGCAAGGAGGAGTTGATCTATGAATTAACTATCAGAAATGTGCAATCTGGAGGCACGGTTGCAATAGACACTAACAAGCTTAGAGAGTCCCTTGATTTGCCCATTTCCATCCCCAATTTGGGAGAGAAAGAAATTGACGATTCTCTTTCCACGATCACGGAGAATGTTACTGGGCTAGCTTCTGTAGTTAGTTTTTTTGATGAAAATGATCCGTCTCCGAATCAAATTAAGCGTGTGCAAGGTAGGCTATATCATTTTTCGAATAGGGTTAACGATCTGTTGTCTCTAAAACTGAATGATGTTCAGAGGAAGGAAGCTAGTACGCTCCTGGAAAATATTTCCGAATTATCTAGTAAGGTCACTCAATTGTTAACTGGGGAATTTCCTCCCAAATCTGATCAACCCACCATAGTAAATGCAGGTAGTGAGGAAGCGCCTCCCAAGGGAGAAGTTAATAGAATAACCGTTGCTGCTCAAACTATCCCTGCCCCATTGGACAACGAATCTGAACGTCGTGCATCATTGAGTAACATCCGTTCTGAATTAACTTCATTACCATTGAAACCTTTACCTACTATGTCACCCGGGTTTAGCAGCTTGCCTCATCCATTGGCAATGTTGCTCAGAGGTATCTCTAAGTTTTCCGTTAATACCACCAGTGATGTAATTTCATTTTTAAGATTTCTAGTGGAATTTCAGGATCATGCCCTTGTTTTTTCTCTTTCTCCATGTCAAATCTTGCAAATTATCTATCCGTATGCTATTGGTATTCTCTCTGATAAAATCGTAAGAGCCATTGCCGAGCAATCATCTATTGAGGATTTCCATGCCCATTTGCTAGCTAACTTCATCCCTGCTAGGGCCAGGTCCTCCCTTGTTCAGAAGTACTATTATCGTGTACAGCGCTTGGATGAAAACTTGGCTGATTTCATACAGGACATTAAGTTTTATACTAGGGTGTTTGCCCTTCATTTTCCTGAAGATCAGATTGTACAGGCTATCGTAGAGGGAATTTCACCTCCCTATAGGTCATATTTGTGTTTCGCGGCGTGTCCGCAAACCTTCTCTGAACTTGAAGCATTGGCCGTCTCAGCGGAAGGAGTTAGATACGCCGATTCTTTGCGTGTCGCGAAAGAACCCCCGCCTTCCTTTAGTAACACTCGGCCTCCACCTCGCCGACCAGTCAATCCCCGTAAATGTTATGCTTGCGGGTCGCCTGACCATCTGCGCAACAAGTGTCCTCTGATCAAGTCTAGTAGGGCAAATAATGGAGCGGGTTCATCACAAGGCTGTTTTAAATGTGGGGCTTTCTCACATATCGCAAAGAATTGTCCCAATTCGAATAGCACCCCCTCCTGCTCAACTTCTGGTGTAACTTCCAACAACAATCAAAAGTGACTAGTGGCTGCGGCTGAGTCAACTAATTCTGCTTCCCAAGGCTCAGCCCCTGGCAAAAAGGTCGAGAATTCAGGGAACGATAAGTCTTCGAATACATCTTTTGAATGCCCCAAAGAGTGTCTTAGGATTGCGGCGGATACCCCCGCACCTGTTCCTTTTCTTGAGATTGAGTTAAAAAACGAGCCTATAACAGCTCTCTTAGATTCAGGCAGTGTTTGTTCGATTATTTCGGCTGGATGGTATTCTAAACTGAAATCTGTCTGTAAACTACCTGACTATGTCTCATCTCCTATTCAATATGTTTCGGCTAATTCATCTCCATTAGAAATTCTAGGTTCCGTACTGGTCAAAATTCGTATTTTTAAATTTACATGGAAAATTAAATTGTTTGTGGCTAAGCACTTGTCTTGCCCCATCATACTGGGAGCGGACTTTATTTCTCACACTGGTCTTGTGCTCGATCTTCAGAGTAAGTCGTGCACATTCAAATTTGCGTCCAATTGTAAAATTCCCTTGTTTAAGTGTAATTCTGTGTCATGTTCATCTATTTCGCCTACCCAGGATGAGATGTTGTTAGACCTTAGACATCTACCTGAGGAGCAGGCTGATAGTATTCGTAAATTATGTCAGTCATTTCCAGAGGTGTTCTCTGATACTCTTGGTGTTACTGACCTTATTGAATACAAAATTGAGGTCACGGATTCGATTCCTGTCCGTTTTCCACCTTATAGGCTATCTCCACCTAAAATGAAGGCTCTGAAAGAAATTATCGACCAGATGTTGAAGGATGGTATTATTAGGCCCTCTAAGTCGGCGTATTCATCGCCTATTTTTCTAGTCCCGAAACCCCAAGGAGGCTTCAGGCCTGTCATTGATTACAGGGCTCTCAATCGGAAGGTGGTGTTGCAATCTGTGCCCCTTCCTGACCTTCATTCTTGTTTTTCATGGTTTCGTAAGGCCAAGTTCTTCACTATCTTGGACTTGAATCAGGCCTATAATCAAATTCCCCTTGCCGAAGAGTCTAAACACCTTACAGCGTTTGCCACGGACTGGAATTTATACGAATACAACCGCGTGCCTTTCGGGCTCCCCACGGGGGCAGCTGTGCTCACTAGGCTACTAGATAGGGTCTTCTCCGACATCAAATTCGAGTACTTATATCACTACTTAGACGATGTCGTCGTATTTTCAGAGACTTTTGAAGAACATCTAGATCATCTGCGAGAAGTTCTCAATCGCCTTCGTAAGGCTGGGTTAACTGTTAAGTTGTCCAAGGTTGCCTTTGCTAAGCCCTCTATGTCATTCCTAGGGCATATTGTGTCACCCGATGGGGTAGCAGTCGATCATTCTAGAACACAGGCCATCCGTGATTTTAAACCTCCCAAGGACATTAAAGGTATCGCCAGGTTCATTGGTATGGTGAATTTCTTCAGGAAGTTCATTCCTAACTTTGCTAATAGAGCGGCGCCCTTAAACCTTCTTCGTAGGAAAGGCATCAAATTCGAGTGGGGACCTTCTCAACAAGCCGCTTTTGAAGACCTTAAATTAGCACTTTGTAATGCCCCTGTACTTGCTATGCCTGATTTCTCGAAGAAATTCATCGTCCAAACCGACGCGTCGTCGTCAGCGGTAGCTGCAGTCCTTCTTCAAGAGACTGAACTAGGGAGGCGCCCCATCGCCTATGCATCTAGGACTCTTTCGGCTCAAGAAGCAAAGTACTCCATATATGAGCTTGAAGGTTTGGCAGTCTTATTCGCCTTAGAAAAGTTCCGTCTCTATCTGGAACATGTCAAATTCGACCTGGAGACAGATAATCAAGCCTTAAGCTGGGTCTTAGGTAGGCCGCGTCGTACTGGTCGTATAGCCCGTTGGGCCATCCGTATTTCTGCTTTCCAATTTGACGGCAGGCATATCAGAGGTACCGAAAATGTTGTCGCTGATGGACTCAGCCGTATGTTTTCAGACGACGTTGAGAACCATGAACAGGTCGACAGTTCATCACCTCCCGAGTCCATGCTATCTGAGGTTAATGCCATCCTAACAGATGCTCCCATGCTTTTTAGGGATATCGAGAAATACCAACGTGAAGATCCGACGCTGGCTCCGATAATGGAAGCCCTTTCTTCTGGGGAACATGCTGTCCCTTATGTTCTGAGGAATGGTGTTCTATGTTGCCCTTCGAGGCATGATAAGTTGATGAAAGTTGTTGTTCCAGCGGTTCTTGTACCTATGATCTTCAAGTATTATCATGAGACCCCATTAGGAGGGCATCTTGGAATCTTTAAAACCCGTGAAAAGATTCGTGAAATGTTCATCTGGAAAGGTATGGACGGCGAAATTCGTGAACTTGTAAAAGCTTGTAAATCTTGTTTGCTCAGTAAACCCACCATGTCCACTAAGGTAGGCTTTTTGTCTTCTCATCAAGCGTCGCGCCCCATGGAACGCCTGTATATTGATTATGTAGGACCCTTCCCCCAGTCAAAGGGGAATGCCAACAAGTTCATCTTTGTATGCGTAGATGGTTTTACAAGATTTTCGTGGTTATTTCCGACTAAGCTGGCTACCGCTCAGTCTACAATTTCTTGCTTAAATTCTATTTTTGCTTCTTTTGGTCCGTGCCAATATATTGTATCTGATAATGCTAAGGCTTTTACATCTAATCTTTTTCGTAAATTCTGTTTTGACTTGTCCATCTCTCATGTAACTACTTCTGCTTATTACCCTCAACCATCTCTGGCTGAACGGGTTAACCGTAATCTCAGGTCCGCACTTATTGCCTATCATCATGAAGATCATTCCAGGTGGGACACGTCCCTGCATTGGATAGCTTTTGCTTTGAATTCGGCGGTTCACGAATCTCACAAGTTTACTCCAGCTTCTTTGATGTTCAAGTTTGTTCCCAACTCGCCGCTCTCTAACCTCTGGTCTCTGAATGACATTCTACCCGTGACAATAGATCCGGATAACATTAAAGATCTTTGGAAGAAGGCTAAAGCCAATCTTAAAGTGTCTCATGAAAAGGTTAGGGAAAAGTATGATCGTGGACGGAGACCCACCACTTTGAAGGTAGGTGACCAGGTGATGGTCAAGAATTTTGTTCCCGCGGGCAAGCTTGCCCCCAGATTTCATGGGCCTTGTATAATTCTCGACTTTCTTACGCCAGTTACGTTGTTAGTAAGCAATCCAGCCACCGAGAGGATATTTAGGGTTCACCTGTCACAGGCGAAACCAGTGTAAATTTTGTGTCAACTTGCTTCATATAATTTGAAAGGAATATGAAGGTTATATTTTTTTTTGAGTTCAACTTTTAAGGCTTTCTGCCCCTTCTATAATATTTTGGTCTTATATGTAAGCCTCGTGTAAAACCTTCCCCGATCCGTTAAACTGCCATTCTGTCCTTGCCTCGGCCATTACCACACTCCCGTCTCCTGCTTCAATACACACTGTGGCTTGATTTGAGTAAATGCCATGGATATCCGCACGCCGCTGGCCCCTCAACCTCTCCACAAGCCTGTACCCTCAAAGAAGATGATGGTCCAACACAATTCTGCCGCCAAGCTTTAATGTTTCAGTGCCCCCGCAGCCGCGCGGCGCCGTGCAGCAACTGGAGCAGAGGACGGGCCCCCTCGGCCCCAGCGAGGACGACGTGTGCACGGCGAGCCGGAGCTCTCCTCCCGGCCAAGGCTGATGTGCGGCGCACGACCTGCTACTTGCCCGCAGCCTGTATATGTTCACCGCGGGCGCAGCGTGCTTCAACACCTCTGCTCCCCTCATAGTGCGGGCGAGCGGTATCTCAGGGTACTTGAGGGGTCCGAGCGGCCTCCTTTGGACGCAAGCCGCAACGGCCGGTCTGGCCATCCCACTTCATCACCATCTACTACATGAACAGTTACTATAAGTAATGACTACACTTGGGAATTCAACTGCAATATTTGGTGAACTTTAAAATTTTTTTTTTCCTTCACTTTCAAGTATAAAAAGTTATCTTCAGAAATTCAACTTCTACAAATATAAAGACTTTACTTCATCTGCAAAAACAAAATTTTGAAACTCAATCAAACCAAATTAAGAAATCTTATAAATGCTTCTGCAATCAATCTTCATATCCTCAGCATAACTTGGACCTTGTTTCAAACAGATTTCATGTGTCACCCCTGGAGGAACTTTTGGGGGGGGGAGGTCTGTACCGGGCGGTACACCTCCACGCCGCTAATTTAAAAATTGCGCCAGGTGAAACTCCTCTGCTGGAGGAAGTCTGAACTTTATCTACGCTGTTAATTCTTTACCTTCTCAGAAGATGTCACCACGTGGAAAATTTTGAGTTTTTGAACCGTGTCATTTTTGATGTGTTTTTGTTTCGCTTGAAGTAAGAAGTGTAAACTTTCTCTCCTAGAGGACACTACTGAAGATCAACAATAGTGCAACCTAGTGCGGAGTCAAAGAACTATTTTGTTGGAGAAAATTTAATTTCAAGAGTTTGTTCTTTGTTAAATTTCTTTCAGTCATTGTTTAAGTTGGCAATATTCACCCCTTCTTTCCCCTTGTGTTGAACCTAACCAATCCCGAATTTCTTAAATTAATTTCTATCCAATCAGATGTATCTTCCCCCAACTTGAATATGTTGCTGTGTCCTACCCAATAAAGTGTTTGTGGGAGGGTGTTTTCATTACCCTAACGCCTAGAAACTTCCGCGAGAGTATTTAAACTGCTGATTTTTGGGTCTCTCGGCCACTTCTGTTCCATCTTTCAGTGTATTAAGTACATAGCAGGAGGCGGGAAGCGCCTCTTTCCTCGGCAGCGGTCAGCAACAAGGTAATGGCCGATTAATAAATTCTTTCTTTGCTAGCTCAGCAGTTTAACTTTCGGGGCGGGTTCTAAGCGTTCCACTATGTAACCTTTTCCTAAAATGTAACTTCTCTTTTCATCTATTCTCTTGTAAAGCTACATACTGGGATAGAGAGTGCTAACTCTCTCGAACTCCCACTCACATTGTCTGGAGGTGAACTTATTTTCTCAACCAATTCTTCCGTAATGTAATGTAAATTGTTATTTTCTTAAGTCACCTCTGTAGTATGGGATTAGCCCTTGCACTAACGGCCTAAGGCCAAGTAGGTCTTAAACAAAGTGTATTAGGAGTGCAAGTTCGCCTCCCCTCAAATTGTATTTTAGAGGTCATGTATTAACCTTCTTGTCATTTAATAGACCTCAGTAGGTTGGGTATTTTACCCCTGTGTATATGTCCTTTGAGGACAGCTTAAAGGTGGAGTTTGGTGTGGCCTGGGAGAGGCTTAAAATTGAGAGCGAGTGGCTCTTTTGAAAATGGTATATTGTATGCCTCGAGGAGGCTTTTCAGTGTAATTTGGAGCAAGGGCTCCTAGGTATGAATGGGGTTTTCTGCCCCTCTGTTAAAATTGTGTTTGGGGTAAAACTGAGCTGATTGCCCAAGAATTATGTTTCTGACTTTTGAAGCCCCAAATGGGGTACCTATGTAAATGTATTTTTCAATTGTGTTTCGGCTACTAAGTACCTGTTCTATTTGTTGTTACCTAATTTTGAAAAGAAAATATAACCTTGTTAAATTTTAAAATTAATTTCACTTTAGTAGCTTGAGACCTATTCACCACCCAGCACCTTCTTTCATGCATAACTACCACCAAAAACACGGTAACAATAATAATAATAATAATAATAATAATAATAATAATAATAATAATAATAATGAAAATCCATGGCCTGTTTCCAGTCATTTCACCGGGTCAGGAATGGAATGAATGAAACCCCCATCCAGCGGCGATAATGGGAATTGTGTCGGCTGCCGAAGCCTGTCGCACTCCCTGGGGCAACGATTAATGAATGACAGATGAACCACGGAACCCAGCGGTGAGACGCCGGTCCGCTGCCGCCTGAGCCACGGAGGCTAAATAATAATAATAATAATAATAATAATAATAATAATAATAATAATAATAATAATAATAATAATAATAATAGGTTCCTTGGATGAGTGATCAGCGTACCGGTCTTATTTTCAGAGAGTCTTGGGTTTGATTGCTATCCGGAAGGGGATTTTAGCCGCGACCGAGTAATTCATTTGGCTCGGGGGTTTGTCTGAAAACATAGCACTTCACTTACATAAAACACATCAAACTCCCGAGCACCGCAGAAACACACATAAATGAATACATCTCTCCATGTAGGCCATCTGGACTTAGAGCACATGTAGTGCCACCTGCAAATAATTAGGAGTGCCCAAGCTAAACATACACAGCTAAGAAAGGTAATAATAATAACTTAATATTCTTTTGACTTCTGTGATTCTTTAAGAGGTGTCAGAGTGCTGGAATATTTCGCTAATAAGAGTGCATTTTATTTTACTGACAGAGGTTTTTCGCACTAAAAGTTATTGTATACCAACCGATTGTGCCCACATTCCACAATTTTGAAGATAGATGACGACTGTCTAATTAAGCATGACGCGTTCTTAAACCTTTTATTTCTTGTGCACGGTTTAATATCAACTCGTCTGGTCGGCAGAGGCATAACGCTCATTAACCTGACTGACAAGGATCTCTCTGTTATGGAGCGATGATTAAGGGGGAAAGCATGACTTTAACATCACTCGAAGGAGGACAGTTCCAAACTCTCAAAGAATTTGAGTTTCGATTTAAAAAAAGGAAAGATCTTAAAAAAATTGTGACTATGTAGGCCTTGCAAAAATACCGTTGGGAGCGGACTAGCAAACTCAAACCTAATATTCACGAAAGAAAACTTCCGGAACTAATACTTAAAGAGTCGGAAGAGAATTTCCTACGGGTCTCGAACCTAATAGTGCCAGAGTCGGAAGATAATTTCATAGGAACGTCAAACTTAATACGGCCAAAGTCAGAAGAGAGCTCCATACATCCAAATCCTAACACATCTTCCCCCTGCCTTCCATCCCTTAAAATCACCATGCCCACCTGTACCGAGGAATCCATTCCACTCCAGGACACTAGCTAACAGCGGTACTGAAATGAGATTTACCATCGTGTCCGGGAGGATGAATGGAATTATTATTATTATTATTATTATTATTATTATTATTATTATTATTATTATTATTATTATTATTATTATTATTATTGTACCGGGCGGTACACCTCCACGCCGCTAATTTAAAATGTGCGCCAATTGAAACTCCTCTGCTGGAGGAAGTCTGAACTTTATCGACGGTATTAATTTTCAAGTTTCTCAGAAGATGTCACTACGTGGAAAGTTTGGAGTTTTTGAACTGTGCCACTTTTGATGTATTTTTGTTTTACCGGTAGTAAGAAGTGTGAAATTTCTCTTCTGGAGGACACTACTGAAAAACTACAATGGTGCACTCTAGTGCGACGTGAAAGAACTATTTTTTGGAGAAATTTTTATTTCAAAAGTTTGTTTCTTGTTAAATTTCTTTCTGTTATTGTTTAAGTTGGCTGTATACCCCTCACTTTCCCCTTGTTTTGTAGTTAGCCAATCCCGAATTTCTTTTATTAATTTCTAACCAATCTGATGTATCTTCCCCCAACTTGAATATGATGCTGTACCCTACCCAATAAAGTGATTGTGGGCGGGTGTTTTCTTCCCTAAAACGCCTCGAACTTTCCGCGAGAGTATATAAACTGCTGATTTTTGGGTCTCTGCGCCACTTCTGTTCCATCTTTCTGTGTGTAAAGTACATAGCAGGGGGCGGGAAGCGCCTCTTTCTCCGGCAGCGGTCAACAACAAGGTAATGGCCGATTAATAATTTCTTTCTTTGCTAGCTCAGCAGTTTAACTCTCGGGGCGGGTCCGAAGTTTTTCCATAATGTAACCTTCCTTAAAATGTAAAGACACTTGGTATCTATTCTATCTTTAAACTGCATATCGGGATAGAGAGTGCTTAACCCTCTCGAGCTCCCACTCATATTGTTTTGAGGTGAACTTATTTTTTTCTCAACCTATTCTTCTTTAACGTAATGTAAATTGTTTCCTTCTTAAGTCACCTCTTTAGTACGGGATTAGCCCTTGTATTAACGGCCTAGTGCCAAGTAGGTTTTAAACAAAGCGTATTAGGAGCGCAAGTTCGCCTCCCCTCAAATTGTTATTTTAGAGGTCATGTAATTAATCTTTTCTCACTTAATAGACCTCAGTAGGTTGGGTATTTTACCCCTGTGTCTATGTCCAGAGAGGACAACTTGAAGGTGGAGTTTGGTGTGGCCTTTGAGAGGCTTAAAGTTTGAGAGCGAACGGCTTTTTTTTGAAAATTGAGTGTTGTATGACTCGAGGAGGCTTTTCTGTGTAATTTGGAGCAAGTGCTCCTGAGCATGAATGGGGTTTTCTGCCCCTCTGTTAATACTTATTTTGAAGTAAGGTTGGGCTGATTGCCCAAGCATTGTGAAGTCGGGGCGCGAAGCCCAAATCCAGTAAATATTGTAACTACATTTTGTTGACTTGCTACTCTGTACCTATCTTTTGTGTTATTTCTGAATTTTGGAAAAAGAATATAACCTTGTTAAATTTTACAGTAACTTTAATTTCGTAGTTTGAGACCCGTTCACACCCGCACCTTCTTTCACCTCTAACTACCGCAAAAACACGGTAACAAGTGGTAGCAGAGCGTGGTTGAATGGGTCTCAATTTAGCCCCTTTTGACGGCTAAACATTGTTTCTTCCGAACTCTAACAATTTTCTCAGTTGCTGGAATTTTCTGATTTTTTCAAAATTATTCTGTCATCATGCCCAGCCCTCGCGATGTTCTCCATCTTAACTATTTGCGCAAGGAGGAGTTGATCTATGAGTTAACTATCAGAAATATGCAATCTGGAGGCACGGTTGCGATAGACACCAACAAGCTTAGAGAGTCCCTTGATTTGCCCATTTCCATCCCCAATTTGGGAGAGAAAGAAATTGACGACTCTCTTTCCACGATCACCGAGAATACTACTGGGCTAGCATCGGTAGTTAGTTTTTTTGACGAAAATGATCCTTCTCCTAATCAAATTAAGCGTGTGCAAGCCAGGCTATATCATTTTTCAAATAGAGTTAACGAGCTGTTGTCTCTGAAGTTGAATGACGTTCAGAGGAAGGAAGCTAGTACGTTACTTGAAAGTATTTCTGAATTATCTAGCAAGGTCACTCAATTGTTAACTGGGGAAGTTCCTCCCAAAATTGATCAACCCACCACGATGAATGTAGGTAGCGAGGAAGAGCCTCCTAAGGGAGAAGCCAATAGGATAACCGTTGCTGCTCAAACTATCTCTGCCCCATTGGACAACGAGTCTGAACGCCGTGCATCGTTGAATAATATACGTTCGGAATTAACTTCCTTGCCATTGAAACCTTTACCTACTATGTCACCCGGGTTTAGCAGCTTGCCTCATCCATTGGCAATGTTGCTCAGAGGTATCTCTAAGTTTTCCGTTAATACCACCAGTGACGTAATTTCATTTTTAAGATTTTTAGTTGAATTTCAGGATCATGCCCTTGTGTTTTCTCTTTCCCCATGTCAGATTTTGCAAATCATTTATCCCTATGCAACTGGTATTCTCTCAGACAAAATAGTAAGAGCCATTGCCGAGCAATCATCTATTGAGGATTTCCACGCCCACTTGCTAGCTAACTTCATCCCGGCTAGGGCCAGGTCCTCCCTTATTCAGAAGTACTATTATCGTGTACAGCGTTTGGATGAAAACTTAGCAGACTTCATCCAAGATATTAAATTCTATACTAGGGTGTTTGCCCTTCATTTTCCTGAAGATCAAATTGTACAGGCTATTGTAGAAGGAATTTCACCATCCTATAGGTCATATTTGTGTTTCGCGGCGTGCCCGCAAACCTTCTCTGAACTTGAAGCATTGGCCGTCTCAGCGGAAGGAGTTAGATACGCCGATTCTTTGCGTGTCGCGAAAGAACCCCCTCCTTCTTTTAGTAATCTTCGGCCTCCACCTCGCCGACCAGTCACATCCCGTAAATGTTATGCTTGCGGGTCGCCTGACCATCTTCGCAATAAGTGTCCACTGACCAAGTCTAGTGGGACAAGGAATGGAACTGGTTCATCACAAGGCTGTTTTAAATGTGGGGCTATCTCACATATCGCCAAAAATTGTCCCAATTCGAATAGCACCCCCTCCTGCTCAACTTCAGGTGCAACTTCCCACAATATTAATAAATGACTAGTGGCTTCGGCTGAGTCGACTAATCCCTCTTCCCGAGGCTCAGCCCCTGGTAAACAGGTCGAAAATTCAGGAAATGTTCTATCTTCAAATTCATCTTTCGAATGCCCCAAAGAGTGTCTTAGGATTGCGGCGGATACCCCCGCACCTGTTCCTTTTCTTAAGATTGAGTTAAATAACGAGCCTATAACAGCTCTATTAGATTCAGGCAGTGTTTGTTCAATTATTTCGGACCAATGGTATTCAAAATTGAAATCTGTTTGTAAACTACCTGACTATGTCTCATCTCCTGTTCAATATGTTTCGGCTAATTCATCTCCATTGGAAATCCTAAGTTCTGTAAATGTCAAAATTCGTATTTTTAAATTTACATGGAAAATCAAATTGTTTGTGGCTAAGCACTTGTCTTGCCCCATTATATTGGGAGCTGACTTCATTTCTCACACTGGTCTTGTGCTCGATCTTCAGAGTAAGTCGTGCACATTCAAATTTGCGTCCAATTGCAATTCCCTTGTTAAAGTGTAATTCTGTATCATGTTCATCTATTTCGCCTACCCAGGATGAGATGTTGTTAGACCTTAGACATCTACCTGAGGAGCAGGCTGATAGTATTCGTAAATTATGTCAGTCATTTCCAGAGGTGTTCTCTGATACTCTTGGTGTTACTGACCTTATTGAATACAAAATTGAGGTCACGGATTCAATTCCTGTCCGTTTTCCACCTTATAGGCTATCTCCACCTAAAATGAAGGCTCTGAAAGAAATCATCGATCAGATGTTTAAGGATGGTATTATTAGGCCCGCTAAGTCGGCGTATTGGTCACCTATTTTTCTAGTCCCGAAACCCCAAGGGGGCTTCAGGCCTGTCATTTATTATAGGGCTCTCAATCGGAAGGTGGTGTTACAATCTGTGCCCCTTCCCGACCTTCATTCTTGTTTTTCATGGTTCCGTAAGGCCAAGTTCTTTACTATCTTGGACTTGAATCAGGCCTATAATCAAATTCCCCTTGCCGAAGAGTCTAAACATCTTACAGCGTTTGCCACGGACTGGAACCTATACGAATACAACCGCGTGCCTTTCGGGCTCCCCACGGGAGCAGCTGTACTCACTAGGCTGCTAGATAGGGTCTTCTCCGACATCAAATTTGAGTACTTGTATCACTACTTGGATGATGTCGTCGTATTTTCGGAGACCTTTGAAGAACATTTAGATCATCTGCGAGAAGTTCTCAATCGCCTTCGTAAGGCTGGGTTAACTGTCAAGTTGTCCAAGGTGGCCATTGCTAAGCCCTCTATGTCATTCCTAGGGCATATTGTGTCACCTGATGGTGTTGCCGTCGATCATTCCAGAACACAGGCCATCCGTGATTTTAAACCTCCCAAGGACGTTAAAGGTATCGCCAGATTCATTGGTATGGTCAATTTCTTCAGGAAGTTTATTCCTAATTTCGCTAATAGAGCGGCGCCCTTAAACCTTCTTCGTAGGAAAGGCATCAAATTCGAGTGGGGACCTTCTCAACAAACCGCTTTTGAAGATCTTAAATTAGCACTTTGTAATGCCCCTGTACTTGCTATGCCTGATTTCTCGAATAAATTCATCGTCCAAACCGACGCATCGTCGTCAGCAGTAGCTGCAGTCCTTCTTCAAGAGACTGAACTAGGGAGGCGCCTATGCCTCTAGGACTCTATCGGCTCAAGAAGCCAAGTATTCTATCTATGAGCTCGAAGGGTTGGCAGTCTTATTTGCCTTAGAGAAGTTCCGTCTCTATTTGGAACATGTCAAATTCGACCTGGAGACAGATAATCAAGCCTTAAGCTGGGTCTTAGGTAGGCCGCGTCGTACTGGTCGTATAGACCGTTGGGCCATCCGAATTTCTGCCTTCCAATTCGATGTCCGGCATATCAGAGGTACCGAAAATGTTGTTGCTGATGGACTCAGCCGTATGTTTTCCAACGACGTCGAGACCCACGAACCGGTCGACAGTTCATCACCTCCCGAGTCCATACTATCTGGTGTTAATGCCATCTTAACAGATGCTCCCATGCTCTTTAGGGATATCGAGAAATACCAACGTGAAGATCCGACGCTGGCTCCGATAATGGAAACCCTTTCTTCTGGGGAACATGTTGTCCCTTATGTTCTGAGGAATGGTGTTCTATGTTGCCCTTCGAGGCATGATAAGATGATGAAGGTTGTCGTTCCAGCTGTTCTTGTGCCTATGATCTTCAAATACTATCATGAGACCCCATTAGGGGGGCATCTTGGAATCTTTAAAACTCGTGAAAAGATTCGTGAAAGGTTCATCTGGAAGGGTATGGACGGTGAAATCCGTGAACTTGTAAAAGCTTGTAAATCTTGTTTGCTTAGTAAACCAACCATGTCCACCAAGGTAAGCCTTTTGTCTTCGCATCAAGCGTCGCGCCCCATGGAACGCCTGTATATTGATTATGTAGGACCTTTCCCCCAGTCAAAGGGAAACGCCAACAAGTTCATCTTTGTATGCGTAGATGGTTTTACAAGATTTTCTTGGTTATTTCCGACTAAGCTGGCTACCGCTCAGTCCACCATTACTTGCCTAAATTCTATTTTTGCTTCTTTTGGTCCGTGCCAATATATTGTGTCTGATAATGCTAAGGCGTTTACATCAAATCTTTTTCGTAAATTCTGTTTTGACTTGTCCATCTCTCATGTAACTACTTCTGCTTATTACCCTCAACCATCTCTGGCTGAACGGGTTAACCGTAATCTCAGGTCCGCGCTTATTGCCTATCATCATGAAGATCATTCCAGGTGGGACACGTCCCTGCATTGGTTAGCTTTTGCTTTGAATTCGGCGGTTCATGAATCACATAAATTTACTCCAGCCTCTTTGATGTTCAAGTTTGTTCCCAACACGCCGCTCTCTAACCTCCGGTCTCTGAGTGACATTCTACCTGAGACAATAGATCCGGACAACATTAAAGATCTTTGGAAGAAGGCTAAAGCCAATCTTAAAGTGGCTCATGAAAAAGTTAGGGAAAGGTATGATCGTAGACGGAGACCCACCCATTTGAAGGTAGGTGACCAAGTAATGGTCAAGAATTTTGTTCCCGCGGGCAAGCTTGCCCCCAGATTCCATGGGCCGTGTGTCATTCTCGATTTCCTTACGCCGGTTACGTTGTTATTAAGCAATCCAGCCACCGAGAGGATATTTAGGGTTCACTTGTCGCAGGTGAAACCTGTATAATTTCTGTGCTAACTTGCCTCATATTATCTTGAAAGGAATATGAAGGTTATATTTTTTTTTGAGTTTCACTTTTAAGGCTTTCTGCCCCTTCTATAATATTTTGTTTCATATGTAAGCATTTTTGTGAAACCTGCCCCGAACCGTTAAACTGCCATCCTGTCCTTCCCACGGCCATTACCACGCTCCCGTCTCCTGCTCCACTCTACACAGTGGCTTAATTAATGCCATGGATATCTGCACGCCGCTGGCCCCTCAACCTCTCCACAAGCCTGTGCCCTCAAAAAAAAGATGATGGTCCAACAAAATTCTGCCGCCTAGCTTTAATGTTTCAGTGCCCCTGCAGCCGCGCGGCGCTGTACCGCTACTGGAATAGAGGATGGGCCCCCTCTCTTCCAGCGAGGTCGACCAGTGTACGGCGAGCCGGAGCCCTTCTCCCGGCCAAGGCTGATGTGCGGCGCACGACCTGCTACTTGCCCGCAGCCTGTATATGTTCACCGCGGGCGCGGCGTGCTTCAACACCACTGCTCCCCTCATAGTGCGGGCGAGCGGTATCTCAGGGTACTTGAGGGGTCCGAGCGGCCGCCTTTGGACGCAAGCTGCAACGGCCGGTCTGGCCATCCAACTTAATCAACATCAACTATATGGACATTCCAGATCAACTTTACTACCTTTTCTTGGGTATTCTACTGCAATATTTGGTGGACTTAGAAAATTTTCCTCAACTTTAAAAACTAAAGTTTTCCTTCTGAATTCAACTTCTAAGACTTTACTTCACCAGTTACAACAAAAATTTTGAAACTGAATCAAACCACATTAAGAAAATCTTATAAATACTTCGGCAATTAATCTCCATATCAACATCAAAACTTGGACCTTGTTTCCAAACAAATTGCATGTGTCACCCCTGGAGGAACTTTTGGGGGGGGAAGGTCTGTACCGGGCGGTACACCTCCACGCCGCTAATTTAAAATGTGCGCCAATTGAAACTCCTCTGCTGGAGGAAGTCTGAACTTTATCGACGGTATTAATTTTCAAGTTTCTCAGAAGATGTCACTACGTGGAAAGTTTGGAGTTTTTGAACTGTGCCACTTTTGATGTATTTTTGTTTTACCGGTAGTAAGAAGTGTGAACTTTCTCTTCTAGAGGACACTACTGAAAAACTACAATGGTGCACCCTAGTGCGACGTGAAAGAACTATTTTTTGGAGAAATTTTTATTTCAAAAGTTTGTTTCTTGTTAAATTTCTTTCTGTTATTGTTTAAGTTGGCTGTATACCCCTCTCTTTCCCCTTGTTTTGTATTTAGCCAATCCCGAATTTCTTTTATTAATTTCTAACCAATCTGATGTATCTTCCCCCAACTTGAATATGTTGCTGTACCCTACCCAATAAAGTGATTGTGGGCGGGTGTTTTCTTCCCTAAAACGCCTCGAACTTTCCGCGAGAGTATATAAACTGCTGATTTTTGGGTCTCTGCGCCACTTCTGTTCCATCTTTCTGTGTGTAAAGTACATAGCAGGGGGCGGGAAGCGCCTCTTTCTCCGGCAGCGGTCAACAACAAGGTAATGGCCGATTAATAATTTCTTTCTTTGCTAGCTCAGCAGTTTAACTCTCGGGGCGGGTCCGAAGTTTTTCCATAATGTAACCTTCCTTAAAATGTAAAGACACTTGGTATCTATTCTATCTTTAAACTGCATATCGGGATAGAGAGTGCTTAACCCTCTCGAGCTCCCACTCATATTGTTTTGAGGTGAACTTATTTTTTTCTCAACCTATTCTTCTTTAACGTAATGTAAATTGTTTCCTTCTTAAGTCACCTCTTTAGTACGGGATTAGCCCTTGTATTAACGGCCTAGTGCCAAGTAGGTTTTAAACAAAGCGTATTAGGAGCGCAAGTTCGCCTCCCCTCAAATTGTTATTTTAGAGGTCATGTAATTAATCTTTTCTCACTTAATAGACCTCAGTAGGTTGGGTATTTTACCCCTGTGTCTATGTCCAGAGAGGACAACTTGAAGGTGGAGTTTGGTGTGGCCTTTGAGAGGCTTAAAGTTTGAGAGCAAGCGGCTTTTTTTTGAAAACTGAGTGTTGTATGCCTCGAGGAGGCTTTTCTGTGTAATTTGGAGCAAGTGCTCCTGAGCATGAATGGGGTTTTCTGCCCCTCTGTTAATACTTATTTTGAAGTAAGGTTGGGCTGATTGCCCAAGCATTGTGAAGTCGGGGCGCGAAGCCCAAATCCAGTAAATATTGTAACTACATTTTGTTGACTTGCTACTCTGTACCTGTCTTTTGTGTTATTTCTGAATTTTGGAAAAAGAATATAACCTTGTTAAATTTTACAGTAACTTTAATTTCGTAGTTTGAGACCCGTTCACACCCGCACCTTCTTTCACCTCTAACTACCGCAAAAACACGGTAACAATTATTATTATTATAAAAAATCTCATGAACAGGTGATTTGTATAATTTCCGCTTTGTGGGAAAAGGAAGAGCAAAGCGGAATGAAATACTTATTTGCCAGAAGGAGGCTCTACAAAATGTTTTTAGACTGCTGGATTAGAGCGATCAGAGAAGAGTAGAGTAATATCCAGGCTGAGGATCTATCAGTTTTTTCGACCACCTCACCTTCACTCAAACTTTATAACTGAATTAAATTTTAATATTTTCCATAACAGTAGTACGCAATTCCCAGAACCATTGCTTTCATCGTTTCTGTAATTCACTTGGTCGCTCTCGTACAAATAGATCGATCATTCCCTCCTGGGAAGCCCCTTTTCTATAGGAGGCTAGTACTTTATATTAATTGCACTTATTACGTTCAAGTTCAAGTATGTCGCCTTGAGAGAGCCAGATGTGTTTATTACTTCCGTAATGTGGGGTTTCTTCCTAACTAGTCACCAAAGCAGTGGACGGCTGAGTTCATATATCAAGTGCGGAATGTCAAGGACGTGTTTTAAATGGTCAAGTTCTGGAGGCAGTAGATTACTCGATCGATTGTCATTTAAGAGAAAGACAGATGATCATCTCTTCGTAAATATAAAAGAGGATAACACTTGACATACCCAAGAATGAGGATATCGGAACGAGTAATTAAAACTCCCCAGGCCTCGCAAATCTAATACCGCTTGGCAGGTTCGATTCTGGTTCAGTCCGGTGGTATTTGAAGGTGCTCAAATACGTCAGCTTCGTGTCCGTAGATTTACTGACACGTAAAAGAACCCCTGCGGGACTAAATTCCGGCACCTCGGCATCTCTGAAAACCGTAAAAATGTAGTTAGAGGGACGTAAAACAAATAATATTGTCATTAATCTAATACCGTACGGATCAGAAGGAATAAATTATTTAAAGTGACTGGAGAAGAAAGGTACGAAGTCAGAAAGCGTCAAACTTAGAAAGTTAATTTATTGACTGAACTTTGATAGATTATATATTTTTTTCATTTACTGTACATACTCTCTGCATGCTCCACTACATGAGTAGTACTACATGCACTTACAATATATTTCCTTACAAATGCACAAACATAAATTACATTTGAATAATTAAATGTTTAGATGACTGTTAATCTTACCTATATCAATCAACATCAGTCTTCCTTTTTCCTGAGAGCTTGAAAGTCCAGAGCATTAACAAATTTGGGAAATTCCTTTAAATACTTTTTTAATAGCACAGATTTCTGCATTGGCCAATTATCACATCTATTAACACTATTTATCAAGAATTGCCTAATATTTTTCACTTCACTGCACTCGAAAATTATATGATCTATTGTCTGAGGGCTGCTGTTACAGGAACACTCGGACTTACGTATAATTTTAAGTCTGCATAAGTACGAAGCAATATTTCCACGTCCAGTCAAGTATTGTAGTCAGATTATTATTATTATTATTATTATTATTATTATTATTATTATTATTATTATTTCCCGACTGCTTGGCTGAATGGTTATCGTCGAGGTCTTCGCTTCAGAGGGTCCCGGGCTCGATTCCAGGCCGGGTCGGGGATGTTAATCGCGTCTGATTAATTCTTCCGGCTCGGGGACTGGGTGTTTCTGTTTGTCCCAACACTTTCCTCTTCATATTCAGACAACACACTACACTACCAACCACCACAGAAACACGCAATAGTGATTACATCCCTCTATACAGGGTTGGCGTCAGGAAGAGCATCCGGCCGTAAAGCAGGGCCTAATCCACATGTGACACACATTTCGTACCCACGACAACACAGGTGTGGGAAAAAGCGGTAGAAGAACAACATTTTTTTTTGCTAGTTGCTTTACGTCGCATCGACAGATACGTCTTATGGCGACGATTGGACAGGAAAGCCCTAGCAATAGGATGGAAGTGGTCGTGGCCTTAATTAAGGTACAGCCCCAGCGTTTTCCTGGTGTGAAAATGGGAAACTACAGAAAACCATCTTCAGGGCTGCCGACAGTGGGGTTTGAACCCACTATCTCCCGAATGCGAGCTCACAGCTGCGCGCTCATAACCGCACGGTCAACTCGCCCAGTAGAAGAAGAAGAAGAAGAAGAACAACAACAACAACAACAACGACAATTATTATCATTACTGTACATTATTATTATTATTATTATTATTATTATTATTATTATTATTATTATTATTATTATTAGTAGTAGTAGTAGTAGTAGTAGTAGTAGTAGTAGTAGTATGACAATACTGTCCGACTCGTCGTCTGAATGGTCAGCGTACTGACCTTCGGTTCAGAGAGTCCCGGGTTCGATTCCCGGCCGGGTCGGGGATGTTAACCTTCATTGGTTAATTCCAATGGCCCAGGGGCTGGGTGTTTGTGCTGTCCCCAACATCCCTGCAACTCACACACCACACATAACACTATCCTCCACCACAATAACACGTAGTGTCCTACAAATGGCAGATGCCGCCCACCCTCATCGGAGGGTCTGCCTTACAAGGGCTGCACTCGGCTAGAAATAGCCACACGAAATTATGATTATGACAATAATTTGCTTTAAGCTGCTCCGACACAGACAATGGATTAGGAAAAGGCTAGGAGTGGGAAAGAATCAAGCGTGGCCTTAATTAAGGTACAGCCCCAGCATTTGCCTGGTGTAGAAATGGGAAACCGTTGAAAGCAATTTTTTATTGGACTAATTTAATCTAGGATGGTCCAATCAGTGCACACAGACAGGATGGTCGGAAACAATGTGAGCCGGGTATTTGAGCGTTAGAGGGTTGGTCATACTGATAAATAATTGGAAACAATAATTAAATATCTCGCTCCGTTGGCATTTTATCAGCTGCTGAAGTTAGCCAATCAGATCGCTTCGTGGGCGACTTCAGATGGACTTTGCAAGCCGGTGTTACTGAATCTGCGCGTGGCTTATGACCGGCTTGAGAAAGCCAATATAAGAAATAAACTTCTCCAGGGGAGGGACTTGAACAACGATGTCCCTGCTGATAGGCTCGATCCATAGCAAGCACGCTACGGTAGTATTGGATGAAACCCACGGTGTGTTAGTGGTTGATGCTCATTTCTCGGAGTGGCTCTCAAGCCCGAGCAAGCCACGTACAAATTTAGCAACATCGCCTCGCAAAGCCCATTTGAATTCGCCCGCGAAGCGATCTGATTGGCTAACTTTAGCAGCTGATAAGATGACAATGGCTCGAGATATCGAGGCATTTTTTTCAAATTACCTATCAGGTGGTGGTGGTGATTATTGTTTTAAGAGGAAGTACAACTAGGCAACCATCCTCTATATAACACTAATCAGAGAGAGAAAATGGGAGGGATCCGACACTTCGAAAAATGAAGGTATCGGCCAAAGGAAGACAAGGGCCACGAAGGACATGAAAATTAAAGACTCCCTAGATCTCGATACGTAAAACCGTCAGGGTCTGAAAAGAGCAAGAGTTGACCAAGGGAGGTCGGATAGGATAGATGAAAGTGAGGAGCCTGGCACAAGTGGAAGCAGTGCTAGGACTCAGTTAAGGGCCCCGTGGTCGCCAACCCACGCTCCAAAGTACAGAGCCCCCTTCAGTCGCCTCTTACGACAGGCAGGGGTTACCGTGGGTGTTATTCTACCGCCCCCAACCACAAGGGGATATTACCTATCAGTGTGACCAACGCGCTAACGCTCGTATACTCGGTTTACGTTGTTTTCGACCACCCTGTACACACACAAGTATACTGGAAAACAGTTCACTAATTAGTGGCTATTTACAAACTGAAAGCTAATGGCTACACACCCCGAGCTGCGTAGCCCTGTCGCTCGGTACTGTTAATGTTCATTGATGACTAAGATATGATACGTGACTCTCTCACTACAGTCAAGCGTTTATCTCGAAACTCCATTACTCGAATTTTCAGTATCTCGAAGTAACTTCAATTTCCCAGTCGTTTGTCCTATTCTTCACGTGTATTTATTTATCTATTACTCAAAATTCGGTTACACGAATTCCTCGATTTCTCAAAGCAAACGTTTCCTCCCTTGAAGCAAAAAATACTCTGTAACTCGAATGTTGTGCAACATTTACTGTGCAATACAGTATTCGTAGTTTGTGAGGAACAGTTAACAAGTAAAGAAATGGTTACGGCGATGCTGGGAGTTAACCGAAAAACAAACTTCTAGTGATCGGAAAATCGGCGAAGCCTCGTTGTTTCTCTGGTGTGAATTCATTACGAAAGCAACCCGGAAGTCGTGGATGACAAGCTCCATTTACGAATCTTGGCTGCGTGTTTTTGAACCTACATACAGAGTCAGTCGATTTGTAAATGACACCGTTTTTCACAGAAATAAATGTTGTTGAAAAGTATGTGGAAGAAAAGAAGGTTAACAGAAAAAAAAAACAGAAGAGACTAACGATTTTTTTCCAAAGGTATTAACGGAGGTATGTTTCTTGTTTCACTACTGCATTCTATCTTCTAAAAAATTACTTTAATTAGAGTCATAATTAAAGCGATTCCGTAAAATACGAGTTTGTAAATACTGTATTCTGTACAAGCCCGTAGATACATGTGATTCAATAAAAAAAAAAGTAAACTCGTGTCCTCATCCTGAGGTGGTGCAGCTCCTTTCAGGCACACCCCCATTGGAGGTGAGCTGCATGTACCACTTCAACCACATACCAGCCCTCCCGCCAGTTTTAAATTCCTGGCAGTACCGGGAATCGAACCCGGGCCCCCGGGACGGCAGCTAATAACACTAACCGTTACGCTACGGAGGCGGACATGTGATTCAATATTGCGCTATTATTATTATTAGGTTCGTTACGACCGCTGAGGATCACGAGTGACTTGTTCGGTGCGTCTTCTTTCTTCCCAACACCTCTTCATTCTCTCACTCCTCCTCTTTCTCTCGGCTTCAGTGATCTGAATCTGGATCCTGGTGTCTGTCCATCTGTGACCTTCCACGAGCTTTTTGTATTTGGACCTATCCTGTACTGTCATCAGTGGATATTTTTCCTTTATGCCAATAGTCTCCCAATCTTCTCTGACTTCCTTCATCCACTTATTTCCAGTTAAGCAGGTTGCATTCCATATCTTCTTCGTCAGCCTACTGTCATCCATCCTCATGAGACGTCCAACAAATCCTAACCTTCTCTTTCTTATCACGCTCGAGATTGGTTCTATACTCGCATATAGTTCCTGCCTTGATCTGTGTACCCAGATTTCACCTTGCTTTTTGGTGCCCCATATATGTCTCAAGATTCTTCTTTCCTCCTTCTCCAATTGTATGCAAGCTCTCTTGCCCAATGTCAGCGTTTCAGTTGCATATAATGCAGCATTCCTGATGGTTATCATGTAGTGTCGCAGTTTGGCGTTCCTCGAGAGGTTCTTCTTTCCATATGTAGTCATGGCTGCATATATTGCGCTATATATGCTCAAAAACGGTATTTTCTACATCTAGAAATTTCGATAACTCGAAATAAAATTTAGCTACCGAGCTGATTCGAGACATCGGGGTTCCACTGCATATTGTGAATGAAGGTTCTTGGCGTGATGTGAGACATCCACTGTAGAGATTACGACAGCCCTGAGCGGCTTGGGAGAGGTTGACGTGACAGTGAGACAGGGGATATTTCACATGAAGACGATTCTGAAGATAGACAGCAAAAGAGAATGTATCTGTTATTAAAGTGCAGGAGTATATACACACACAAACACAAAAGAAAGAAAGAAAGAAAGAAAGAAAGAAAGAAAGAAAGAAAGAAAGAAAGAAAGAAAGAAAGAAATATATTTTTTTAAATTATCACAATAGTTTAGAGATATATAAATCACTATATATATACATTAGGCATATCAAAAGGTATTTATTAGCCCTGCTGTTCGCCGCCAGAATAATGAAAATAGAAAGATTATGGAGTATTACTGAAACGAAATTGTTCGGGAAAGCTGGTCATCCGAGAGAAAATTGTGCTCTGTGTAGTGGATGTTTTGAGAGGTAAAATAACTCTAATCATAAGAGAAAGAGGTCATGAACAAAGGTCATGAAAGGCACGAAAATAAAATAATATCTATTAATATCTAATAATATCTAGCCCTCCATCCCCGTGGGTTACACTATGCGTTTCCAAATTATGAGCCTCTCGCAGGCTACCTCCACCTAGTCCAGTAAATCACCGAGATAAGTAACATGAAAGTAAGAGATAGACATTTCATAAGAAAGTGAAATAAGTGTATCTAAGGCTGATCTGTGGCTAAGTGGTCTGCACTCCATTCACGCTTCCAACTTCAGAGCCCATCGTGTGCAGCACAACTTTCTCATGGAATAACCGATATAATGAACATAAAGGTAAGAGATAGGGCCTTCATAGGAAAGTGGAAGAAATTTTAGACTCGTCTGTGGACTCTCGGTTGCCACTCCATGCTTTCGAATCGGTAAATCTTCGGGGACTGTCTCATATCGATTTTCATTGAAAGGGTGACATCTAACAATCCTGCTGATGATATTGTACAGACGAACTAGACCTTGCAGGTAGTGCTACTAACCGTAGGGATATGGCCCTACTCATAGGGTTGTTTGGCTCACTTCATTATAACATAGTGCCGTTGGGATGTATTTCTGTATTTGCTTCACAACGTAGGGATTCTTCAGCCAAATACTGAGACAAAAAGTAATCACAACAAAACTAAATAGTGTAGCCTACTTCTCACTGGAGAGGAACTCTCTACTATGTTATTTTAGACAAGTTGGTGAACATGATCTCATTGTGTTCAGAGATGTGTGCTAGGTGAATCCTCTCGGGGGGTTTTCCACCCTCCCCCTCCCCCTGCCCCCCCCACCCCCAACCAGTATCTTACACCATGTAATCGAGCAGTGACATTAGTTAAGCTGTATTGTTTCAAAGTGTGGTAAGCAGTTCTTACGGTATAGTTTTCAGTCGGTATTTACGGTTTAAGAAATAATGTTACAATAGCGGTAATTAGTTTATTTTGATGGCTTCAACGTCGTAAAGGTGAAGGGATTATGGAAAAAACTCAGAATAATTGATTGATTGATTGATTGATTGATTAATTGATTGATTGATTGATTGATTGATTGATTGATTGATTGATTGATTGATTGATTGATTGATTGATTGATTGATTGATTGATTGATTGATTGATTGATTGATTGATTGATTGATTGATTGATTGATTGATTGATTGATTGATTGATTGATTGATTGATTGATTGATTGATTGATTGATTGATTGATTGATCCTGATAAGATTACGGCCAGGTGGCCTTCTCTTTCATCTAACCAGCTTAAGAACTGAGAAACAAAGCCAAAAGGAGAAATCTTTAATGTATAGCTTCCGTATTGGTTAACAGGTCTTTGTCTTCATGTGTGTGGATATCAATTGGGTGTTTTCTCTACAATTTTTATTCTCGTTCTTATTATGTATTTTGTTTATTTAAATACTATTTTCTCTGGAGTAGGGAGTCTGAGAGTGAATACGGGGATATTTTGAGTGGTCTGTAGAGGCACAGTAGAAAGTCAGTTGGCACTGCAGGCTGCAAGGCGTTTTAACAATGTCAATAATATCGTGCTTGTCCTACATCGAAGTGGAATTGGCTCTTCGTAGGAAGAAACTCTTACACTCCTACGTTCTTGCACTTAGAGGCATTGTTCTTCACCGTGGAAAAATCCCATTGAAAATGACTAGTCATTGAGAAAATTCCGAAGTTAATAACAAATTAAGTATTATCCACCCATGATCTCCTAATTCGTCCGACATAACACTCATCATTCACCCACATAGCTTCCTCCCACTCAGAGGTTCCGTAAGTCCAAATGGGTAATTCAGTTCTAATCATCAGCACATCATGTTCTTGCAGTTGATCACTTTCCTTAGCTCGCTCACTTTAACAAACTCTCGTCATGGTGGTGCGGGAGCTGCTCTGATAGCGTCATTATTCATTACTCACAGTACAACAATCAGTACTGATCTGCATTTAGGGCAGTTGCTCAGGTGGCAGATTCGCTATCTATTGTTTTGCTCGCCCTTTCTTAAATGATTGCAAAAAACAAAGAAACTGGAAATTTATTAAACATCTCCCTCAATCCCTGATTCCCCTTCCTATAAACGAATATTTGCCCCAATTTGTCCTCTTGAATTCCAACTTTATCTTCATATTGTGATCTTTCCTACTTTCAAAGACACCACTCAAACTTATTCGTCTACTGATGCCCTCCCACGCCATCTCTCCACTGACAGCTCGGAACATACCCCTTAGTCGAGCAGCTCGTCTACTTTCTCCCAAGTCTTCCCATCCCAAACTTAGCAACATTTTTGTAACGCTACTCTTTTGTGGGAAATCATCCAAACAAATCGAGCTGCTTTTCTTTGGATTTTTTCCAGTTCTTGAATCAAGTAATCCTGGTGAGGGTCCCATACACTGCAACCATACTCTAGTTGGGGTCTTACCAGAACCTTATATGTCCTCTCCTTTACATCCTTACTAAAACCCCTAAATATCCTCACAACCATGTGCAGAGATCTGTACCCTTTATTTACAATCATATTTATGTGATTACCCCAATGAAGATCTTTCCTTATATTAATACCTAGGTATTTACAATGATCTCCAAAGGGAACTTTCACCCCATAAACGCAGTAATTAAAACTGAGAGGACTTTTCCTATTTGTGAAACTCAAAACCTGACTTTTAACCCCGTTAATCATCATACAACATTATCGAGGCCATTTTGCAGTTGTTCACAATCTTGTAACTTACGTATTACTCTGTACAGAATAACATCATCTGCAAAAAACCTTATCCCTGATTCCACTTCTTTACACATATCATTGATATATATATAAGAAATCATTAAGGTCCAATAATACTGCCTTGAGGGATTCCCCTCTTAATTATTACAGGGACAGATAAAGCTTCACCTACTCTAATTCTCTGAGTTCTATTTTCCAGAAACAGAGCCACCCATCCAGTCACTCTTTTGTCAAGTCCAATTGCACTCATTTTTGCCAGTAGTCTCCCACGATCTACCCTATCAAATGCCTTAGACAGGCCAATCGCAATACAATCCAACTGACGTCCTGAATCCAGGATATCTGCTATTAGAGTTTTGATAATCCAAACTAATTGGGACCGGGGTATGATCAGAATGTTTAATTTTAGGATTATCGGAAATTTATTCTGAAATCTAGCATTACGCCGCAACTACGAAATTTGGCGTAAAATAACCAAACAGAAATAACCGACTTTGCAAAGATAAATATTTGTGGAGCGTTGTGTTTTATTAATTACTAGCTATATTATCCGGCGCTGCTCGGGTATTTTATTGTTTCCTTTAGGTATTTAATTACCTCTTAATTATGTGTGAAGATAATTTTTGCAGATTTCGTTATTATGACGTTGACTGATAAAGGACTACTTTGTAGTTTAGAAGTTATTATTGTGTTTAATTTCAAGTCGTATAAGATTATTTTCTTTCTTGTTAATCAAACTAATCTCGGAGAGGTTGTACATTTTCTTCATTATCACTTTTCGCCATTTCTACGCAGCTGAACTAGTACTTAAACGGCATCCAGAGTGCCCCTATATAACAACGACCACGGAAACTATGGATTCGACGCTAACATTGGTCATTTTCGGTTATTCTTGTACGTCATTCCCTCTCTTAGGTTTGCTAGAAGGTGTTTAACTCCTCCAGTATCTTTTCGAGATAGTAATTCGTATTTTTACGACGTTTGGTTGAGAGCTATTATGAAAGATATTGTACACACGTACATCTACAATTTTACTTTTAGAATTTGTATTACTTACTTTAAGCGGTTTTTTCTTAATTGTGACGTTGATTGATTGACTTTTATTAAATCCTTTGTAAATGTTTCAACTGAAATATTGTTATGTGTATAATTTTACGTGTTAGCTTAAGATTATTTTGTAACGTGTTAAAGTAATTCCCTTCTGGCAGCCCAGATAGTCTGGGAAGTAGTTGATCCTTTCAAACAAATAATAACAATAAGTTATAACGTAATGTACTTACGCGTCGCATTATAGATGTGATGTACACGATTCCAACTCTCACTGAGACTGTCACCAATCAGCCGAGCGACACCGAAAACTGTGTAAAAACTTTAATCTCGGGTACATTTTCTTTATCACCCCTTCTGAATCACCATGCCGATGGGTGCTGAACTTGGACTTATACGACATCCGGAATGCCACTATTCATCGTAGTGACCCCCAAAACTATGCATTCGACACTAATATAGGCTGGTTTCAATTATTTTACATGTCACCCCCTCCCCCAGGGGTTTCTTATCCCTATGATATATTTTCGAGATAGTGACTCGTATCTGTACCGAGTTTGGTTGAGAGCTGTATTAAGGTTTGACCTTCAACTTAAAGGCATCCGGAGTGTCAGTATTTATCTAAGCGACCCCGAAAACTATGGACTCGGCAGTAATATTCGTCTTTGTCGATTATTTTTAGTAAATGATCATCCCCTCCGCCAGGGGTTGTAGGGGTGTCTTACCCCACGTAATTTTTTTCCCGGACAGTATAGTAAGTCCTGTGTGCACCAGTTTTAGTTGAGAGCTATGCTCCATCCATAATCTCGGTCATTTTGGACATTCTTTTCCTTCATCCCTTCCCAACCTCCATTCCGACTGGGCCTGAAGTATGACTTAAACGGCATCCAAAGAGTCACGGTGTTAGGGGAGTCCTGCCCCCACAGTCATTGTTTGTTTGTTTGTTTGTTTGTTTGTTTGTTTGTTTGTTTGTTTGTTTGTTTGTTTGTTTGTTTGTTTGTTTGTTTGTTTGTTTGTTTGAAAGCTATGCTGGAACATACATTCATCCATAATATCAGTTATTATGGATATTTTCTTTTCCATCCCTTCTCACCCCGTGCAGATGCGGATGAAATTGGACTTATACGACATCTGGAGTGTCAATATTCATCTCAGCGACGCCGAAAACTATGGATTCGACTTTAATATTGGTCTTTTTTTTTACTTTAATATTTCATTCCCTTTCCACTCCCGCTTAGAGGAATCCATAAACTGGGCCATTTTGGACTATTTTAAACCCTTTTCACACCCATGCCGATGGGGACTGAACTTAGATTTAAACGACATGCGGAGTGTCACTTTTCATCTCAGCGATCCCGAAACCTATGGTTACGACACTATTTTCGCTTATTTTGATATATGCAACCCCCTCCCGACCACAACCCCTACGGGTGGCTTACCCCCACAGTGGTCTCTTCGAGGCAATCACATGTGTAGCAGAATATCTCCTTGTCCTTGCCTACATTTACGCACGTGCCTACTTCGAACACCAGGTCTGTACTCTACTGCAGAATCCTTGAGCTGGCGTTGCCATGGTTACTGCTGGTCATTTCTTCATCCAGTTCCTAGAGCGGGGTAGTGTGATGCCAATATCTCCAAAACGGTTGGTTGTAGGCCCTTAAAACATGATTTTCGAACCGAGTTTTGTTCTACACGACGTGAGGCTCAAAATGATCTTTGTTTCGTTCTTATACGGCAAACTGAATACTTCGCCTAAATTAGCCTATGATAATGTGCCAAAGGGCCTAGATCTAGGGAATGGAGAGGGATGTTAAAATTTCTTGTAGATGGGGTTACCCTCAGGGTTCTAAAGTAAAGTATACAAAATTTGGTTCACATTGGTGGAACGGTATGGATTTGTATAAGGTACAAATGAAATGAAATGGCGTATGGCTTTTAGTGCCGGGAGTGTCTGAGGACAAGTTCGGCTCGCCAAATGCAGGTCTTTTGATTTGACTCCCGTAGGCGACCTGCGCGTCGTGATGAGGATGAAATGATGATGAAGACAACACATACACCCGGCCCCCTGCCACTGGAATTGACCAATTAAGGTTAAAATCCCCGACCCGGCCGAGAATCGAACCCGGGTCCCTCTGAACCGAAGGCCAGTACGCTGACCGTTTAGCCAACGAGTCGGACAGTGATATGACATAATAATTAGTAAATTACTTAATTAGACTAATTTATGCTTTCTTATGTTCACTGAATTTAAATAAACGATTGCCTTCCTGGGAAGTACTCTCTTAGCTCTAACCATAGAATTAAGAGGAAGAGTTCCGGCTCTTCGAGGAGTGATAGAATCCTCTAAAGAGAGGGACGGGCACAAAAGGCTGTAAAATAAAATACTCCCTGAACTTAGTAGATTTAGAACCGTTGGGTTGGTTACAGACCAGGAGTTGACCAAGGGAGGTCGGTTAGCAAACACAATGCAAGGCAAGCCGACAATACAAAGTGGAAAAGCTAGGAACTTACGGCTGCCTACTTAATCACAATTTGTGAGCTCCAGGGCAATCAAACTTTGAGAGCATGCCCATATTTCTCTGACCTTTTAGGTGACACGGATAAAGACCCCTGCAGTATTTCTATATACAACACGCACAACTATAGTGTATGTCTAATTGCAGCCTACAAACACGTCTGCTGGAAGATCTGGAGTAGTCCCGGGATGGCAAATCTTTTCTTAGTATCGTGTCAATTAAGGTCTTGTTTATTACTTTTTATGTCTAGTGTGCCACCGGTTATTTTCCTCAAAATTATCATGAAACCCCCTCATTTGACTTCATTTAGGTATTAGATTGCATTACATATAAATCCATTCGATTGAATGTTTCATGATTACCGAGCTCGATAGTTGCAGTCGCCAGTATCCAGTATTCGGGAGATAGTAGGTTCGAACCCCACTGTCGGCAGCCCTGAAAATGGTTTTCCGTGGTTTCCCATTTTCACACCAGGCAAATGCTGGGGCTGTACCTTAATTAAGGCCACGGCCGCTTCCTTCCCACTCCTAGCCCTTTCCTGTCCCATCGTCGCCGTAAGACCTATCTGTGTCCGTGCGACGTAAAACAACTAGCAAAAAAAAATGTTTCATGATTTTATTTTGCAAACATCACCTAAAATTACAGTTCAAAAATAGGTAAATGTTAAGAGTAGGCCTATGATATATTTTAGCTTTAACCTAATAACATTTGTAAATCATATGGCCATAGAATTAACTGTGACATACTTCTTTATTAAAGCGTAATGTTAAAAACATTAAATATGTTAGTATTTTGTGCGGCGTGCCACAGAAGTCGTGTCATTCGCCGTCTCTGATCTAGTCGATCCGCTGACACATCCGGGTTCTAGGACATTTCGTACCATCGGACATTTCGTACCACTTGACCGGCTGATTACCTGCGAAGTGTCAGCTAATGACTTTAAAATATTTAGGAGAGGACATTCCGCACCATTCGAAAGAGAAGGGAAGTATTGGGAAGTAAAAACGATATCCTACAGCATGTATTCATTTGTATATCCATTGTACACTACTGGCGCAGAAGCCTCCGCACGGTGTGACCACTACTGTTGTTAACCTTCCGTCGGGTGCAACTGAGCTGATTGGCACACGTGTTAATTCTTATCTCGTATTACTCATTCGCTGGGACCTAACTACTTCCACCTTTCAGTAATTTCCTGTTTCCGCGTGACCTTCAAGCCCATATCGGCCAGCCCATCAGAATCTTTCATTTTACTTACTTGATACTGAAACAATGCAATAGTTTATAAATATTCACAATAATAGTAATATTACCCATCCTTATGCTCACCAGGCATATTGCGCCCAAACACGGTGTATATTTCTATGTATTGTTTTGTTGAGGATTTCTTCAAAAAATCGACTTTCTTATGATAATATTTGCGTAAACGTAAGGGATAAGTATAGTTTAAAAGGCAATTATTAAAGTAATATAGATGTTTTCTTCAGCAAATGTTGTAAATTACTTTCGTTTCTAATTTCTAAAACGTGTCTATCAGGCCCATTACACCCGCTGGCGTGGAAATGAACTTCCAATTTGACATCAAGTGGTACGGATTGTCCGGGCGTAAATATTTGGAGATTACGGGAAAACCGTTCGCAGGTAGATAAGGACCTGGGTGATACGAAATGTCCTCAAAAATCAAGTGGTACGGAATGTCCGTGGTACGAAATGTCCGGACACCAGGACGCGATCGCGATAACAAAATATACAGGACGAGGGCAATTAAAAAGAAAAAGATAACAAGACCTCTCATTGCGTATATTTTCGCCAACTTCTACACATACGCTTAATATAAACTATGGACTTAGTGTGGATTAGTTTTATTCATAGTCCTCATGTCATTCTAAAACTCTGTTTTAACGGTATACCAAGGCATCCACCTCGGTGAAGAAGAAATCATACCCGCGTGCTAGGCGTCAGCACATCGCAGTTTGCTCAGTTTCATCGTCTGTTCCTAATCCATTTCCATCTGGATGCTTCCTGAACGGTTCAAGGTGGTGTTGTTGTCAGAATGGGATGGTCAAGTACCTCCCAATGCGTAGTAGTAATTCACGTGTGTGCCCTGCTGTTATTGTGCAGCAATACAAGACCTTTTTCACAGCAGTCCGAGATTATTTCTACAACTTTGTCAAATGCTGACGTTTTCGCGCAATGAATCAGATATCAGTACGCACTTCATTGATTGATAATATCTTTTACGCCAGTCCCGTCACCTTACAATTGATGTTGAAGCAATATGGATGAAAATGAGGTGTTTCAATGGCCTTGAGAAACCACTGTGGGCTGGATTGGAGGGTTATTGATATGAAAGACTTCTCACATGTGTATTGAAGTCTATAAAGTATACTTTACAACTTATAGATCATCTCCTATAATTCTAGTTAATATCCTCTGAGTGAAATGGTAGAGTATTTTTCAAGATTTGTTCCTGGCTGTTTGGATGTCAGAATATCATATTTCCCGGCCATGAAATCCAAGATGAGGATATTGTCCCTTTGACCACATGAAACTTTAAGATATTTGCAGGATGGGCAACATTCATTGTGGTAGGCCAAGGCCCTTAATGAGCTATGTAGGTCCCATATTTGTTTCGATGTCATATTGGCATTAACAAGAGACTTTCAGAAGATGCATTATCTATTATCTAACTTATACGCTAATTGATGTCTCTTACAATTTATATAACTAAAATCATAATTTTGTTCCTAAACTCAAAAAATTTTGCCCCATACTTCTTATTTATCTCGGATTAAAGTCTAAAATAGGTTCAGTTCAATTTGTGTCTGTCCGCTTGTCACTGAAAAATGATAGTTTCTTAAAACGCATTATTTAAGTTCAAGGACAGTCGATAGTGCACTAAGCTATAAATTATTTGGTTAGTACACTGCACAGTGCCACAGCAATATTAAGGGCCCAAAAAAGGAAGCGTCAGATGTTTGCGTTAATATTAGCTGTAGGTATCTATCGAAGAAGAAAAAAGGTTGTATAAAATATAATCTGCTATATTTTATGTTTCATGCCGTTTTACCCTGCGGTGAATAATAATAATAATAATAATAATAATAATAATAATAATAATAATAATAATAATAATAATAGAGATATTCGCGATTACTATACTGTTTCAAAAATGGGGGGCATAATTTCAGGTATGTATTTGTTACATGTAGACAATCAAAATAGTTCATTACAACATGTGTCCGGAAATGCTTCATTTTCGAGTTATGGCCTTCACAACACTGAACTTCACTGGAATGTTTGTTTTCCGCAGGTCATTGTCATTACAGAAGATGTTCAAAATGTCCACCTCCTGCTTGAATACAGACCTCACATCGATGTCTCATTGACATGGATCGAATGTTTCCTGATCGATGGATAGGTAGAGGTGGCCCGATTGCTTGGTCGCCAGACTCACCTGATCTGAACCCTCTCGTTTTCTACTTGTGGGGCCATTTAAAATCATCGGTGTATTCGTCTCCGGTGCCTGCTGTGGAAACCCTTCGGAATCGAATTGTGGCATCGTGTGAGGACATACGCAATACTCCTGGAGTTTGGGATCGTGTTCGCAGGTCAATGAGACATCGATGTGAGGTCTGTATTCAAGCAGGAGGTGGGCATTTTGAACTTCTTCTGTAATGACAATGACCTGCGGAAGAAAAACGTTCCGGTGAAGTTCAGTGTTGTGAACGCCATAACTCGGAAATGAAGCATTTCCGGACACATGTTATAATGCACTATTTTGATTGTCTACATGTAACAAATACATACCTGAAATTATGCCCCCTATTTTTGAAACACCCTGTATTTTTATATAATTCCAATCATCTCCGGATATATATATATATATATATATATAGTATACATTTTTTGCAAGTTGGTTTAGTTCGCACTGACCAGATAGGTTTTATGGCGACGATGGGACGGGAAAGTGGAAAGGAAGCGGTCGTGACTTTAATGAAGGTAGTAATCTATCTTATACGCTAATTGATGTCTGTTACAATTTATGTAAACCAAAATCATAATTTTGTCCGTAAATTAAAAACTTTTTCCCCCATACTTCTTATTTATATCGGATTACATAGGCACACAAAAGTCTAAAATAGGTTCAGTTCAATTTTTGTGTATCCCTTTGTCACTGAAAAATGACATAAGATAATTTCTTGAAACTCATTATATAAGTTCAAGGATAGTCGATAGTGCACACCTTGCTTGGAGTGAAAATGGTAAAACACGGAAAATCATCTTCAGGGCTGCCGGCAGTGGAATTCGAGTCCACTATCTCCCGAATGCAAACTCACAGCCAACTAGCCCGGATATATTAAATCAAAAAAGTGTCTGTGGAATAATTATCTTCATTCTGTACAAAAATCAGTCTGCAGTGATAAGAATGTAGGGCTATGAAGGAGAAGCAGCAGTCCAGGAAGGAGTGTGGCAAGACTGTGGTTTGCCCCTTATCCCTGTCAATGTTTATATGCACATAACAGGTGGTAAAGGAAATCAAGGAGAAATTTGGAAAGGAAATCACACACAATCCAAGGAGAGGAAATCAAAACTCTGAGATTTGCCAATGATATTATCTGAGTCTGCAGAAGATCTGGAGAAATTGTTCGATGGTATGGAGAAGAAGTAAAAGATGAAAATAAATACATCAAGGAAAAAGTAATGGAGTGCTGTCGAACCAAGTCAGGTGATGGAGGAGTTATTAGATTAGGAAATTAAGTCTTAAAGGAACAACTAACGATGGCGGGAGTACGGAGGATATAAAAGGGTAACTAGCATTCTTAAGAAAAGAAATTTGCTCACTTCGAATATTGATATAGGAATTAGGAAGATGTTTTTGAAGACTTTCATCCGGAGCATGGTATTGTACGGAAGTGAAACATGGACTATAACTAGCTCATAAAAAAATAGAAGCTTTTGAAACGAGGTGTTACATAAGAATGCTGGAGGTGAGATGTGTAGATCGAATCACAAATGAAAGGTAGTGAATCGAACTGGTGAGAGGAGAACGATTTTCAAGATTTGACTAGAAGAAGAAATAAAATGATAGGACACATCTTAAGATATCCAGGACTTGTTAGTTAGTGTAGTCGGTAGGAACGATAGGAGTTGATCAAGGTATGAATATGACAAACAGATTAGAGTAGATGAAAGATGTACCAAACCAAACCAAACCAAACCAAACCAAACCCCATGGCACTACAGCCCTTGAAGGGCCTTGGCCTACCAAGCGACCACTGCTCAGCCCGAAGGCCTGCAGATTTCGAGGTGTCGTATGGTCAGCACGACGAATCCTCTCGGCCGTTATTCTTGGCTTTCTAGACCGGGGCCGCCATCTCACCGTCAGATAGCTCCTCAATTCTAATCACGTAGGCTGAGTGGACCTCGAATCAGCCCTCAGGTCCAGGTAAAAATCCCTGGTCTGGTCTGGCCTGGAATCGAACCCGGGGCCTCCGGGTAAGAGGCAGGCACGCTACCCCTACACCACGGGGCCGGCACTGAAAGATGTACAGCTGCGTAAAAAAGAAAAGGTTAGCACAGGATAGCGTGGCATGCATCAAACCAGTCTATAGGCTGATGACTGAAACATCAACAACAGCCCCAGAGGAAAAATTCCAGTTGGGTTAAATCTGGAGACCTTGCTGACCAAGGTAAGGGACTACCACGACCAACCCAGCGTTCAAAATACATTTGATTAAGCTGATTTTCTCACGGGTCAGAAATAATGAGGCGGTATGCCATTCTGCTGAAACCAATACAAATGTACTCGCAGCCAAACGGAACTTCTTCCAGAACATTCTCCAACACATTTTTAAGGAACTCCATATATCATCGTCCTCCAAGTTTAGGTTGGAAAAAGATAGGTGCGATGAGCTGGTCTCCAAGAAAAACACACCACACGTTTATGCCCGAACGTTTCTGTAGATGCCCCTCCCGAACCCAATGAGGATTTCGAGTAGCCCAATAGTGAAGGTTGTGTTTGTTGACAACGGCGTTATTTGCAAAATGACACAACTGGCACTCATCACTCCACGGAACGCACTGAATAAATCCAGGGCTATCATCTAGTGTTTGAATAACTCTTGTGCAGTAATCAATTCTTCGTTGAAAATCATTTCCATACAATTGTTGGTTGAGGCGAACTTTGTACGGATACCGCACCCTCTCTTTCAAAATTCTTCGCAAAGACTTTCTGGAAACGTCCAGCTCACCAGATGTTTTAATTTGATCTGCAGAATGTTAAAATAGCATAAGGATTCCAATAATAATAATAATAATAATAATAATAATAATAATAATAATAATAATAATAATAATAATAATAATAATAATAATAATAATAATAATAATAATACGATATCCCTACATTAGAAACCGTGCATACCATATGTTGAATTTTTATCAAAGTAACGAACAACATGCTGAACCATTTCCTAGTTGTAACGTATTCTTTCTTCTCTTGATGATCGGACATGAAATCGTCCGTCATTCTGTAACCTCATCATCGTACGCTTGAAAACCCGTTTTGAAGGTAACCGCCACATAGAGTCAAATCTGTGAGCTGCAGAAGTATTTTGCCGTGTTTCACCAAACAACAGAATAATGTCAGTGTATTCCTCGTTATTAAACGCACCAGCAACACCAACCATGTCAGCACAAACTGAAGATCTACTGATTACTGTACACAACAAAAGAGAAGTGAAACAAACTGTACTTGTACTTCAAGTTTCGACCACTAGGACATTCGCGATGAATCGCAAAATCTCAACTCGTTCCGCCTTTGAATTCGGCATATGTTTAGCTATTCTGCACAGCTCAACTCATTATGCCTTTGATATTGCCCCTTGAATATTGAACATTTCGTGGACTCTTCTGTTTGAATGGTTGTTTATATTTGCTTTCCTGCCGACACTGATAGACCATCTGGTGTAAAATAGTATTGAGTAAACTGGAAGAGGTTTACCTATGTTTAACATCCTGCTTTTATGTATTATAATTGAATCGATGAGTTCGAAAACTAACCATCTCCACGATTTTTCAATATTTACTTTTCTTTGGTTGTCTGTTCTTCTATGGTAAACACATCGTTTGGACTGTTAACATCTCCCTCTACTGCACATGGAGAATACCAAACCATGAAATGTCTGTCTGGTTTGAAACGTGTCATGTTCAGGAGATGATTTGTTTTATGACTCGACTGGACACAGCATTATAAGAAAACTGTTCTATCAAAGTGCCTACATCAAAAAGCGAAGAATAACGAATACCGTACCACTTTCAAGTAATGAAATGGCGTATGGCTTTTAGTTCCGGGAGTGTCCGAGGACAAATTCGGCTCGCCAGATGCAGGTCTTTTGATTTGACTCCCGTAGTGACCTGCGCGTCGTGATGAGGATGAAATGATCATGAAGACGACACATACACCCAGCCCCCATGCCAGCGAAATTAACCAATTAAGGTTAAAATTCCCGACCCTGCCGGGAATTGAACCGGGACCCCTATGACCAAAGACCAGCACGGTAACCATTTAGCCATGGAGCCGGACCACTTTCAAGTGCCAAATTATAACTCCTTTGCTTACGAAAACTCAACACCTGGTACGTTGAAGTAGCCACATTCATTGGTGGATTGCGTGAATACACATTTGAACTCTGTAAAAAGAGTTGCCTGAAGATGGCACCAAATAAGTAAACGAAACATATTTGGAAAATATTCCGATAAACATAAGAAAAATTAAGACAAGTTCTGAAAGTGAATTTTTGACTTTCTTTAAAACAAATGCGTATGTGATCTAGGTACCTAGGTACCTAGTATGCATGAATTTAGGCATAATATTAATGGAGTGAAGTATAATATGGGCCACGTTTTGTATAAATTAACATTTGCCCATTGGTTCTTACAGTCTGTACATACAACTGATAGGCCCTACAGTAAAAATTAAACATGTTTTTTCGTTGTGATCTATTAAAGTGCAAATAGAAAGTCAATTGATAATTTTCCGTTTGTTTCAATAATTTAACTCTATTTAAAATGATACATGTATAATATTTTGTATGAAAACAAATCATCTTCAAATTCTGAAAACGTTCGGTTTTTTCCTCCTGTAAAACTAGTATTGATGAAGATCACTGTTTTTCGAACTAATCGATTTAATTAGGACAAAATCGTATGATTGATAGAAGTCCTTGTAGTGGACGGTATAATGCAGAGCCAGCCTAGCCTACAAAGACATATAGCATGATATAAGGTGGTCTCAAGGAGAGAGGAGAGGGCTGACCCCTCAAATGATAAATGTCTAAGCCCCCTGCCCCTGCTCCATTAAGCCCCGCGCCCGCATCCTGCCGCTCCCGCCATACCTCAGCCCACAGCAATTGGCATCAGCTGTCCTGGGCATGACAAGTCTACCTCATCCTCATCACTCTCGTCCTGCTCCACGACCGGGTAGGGTTACGTGAACACCTTATAGGTTCTATGTCACGAGTGAAAGAAATCTGTTAGTGACAAACAGTACCGCTGAGATCTTGCCGGTTTGTACTGTACCTGGCTGCAGATGTTCTGAAATTATGTCATTTAAGCAAACTTCTCGCGACACCAATGTCAGTGTGCCAATAGCACTTCTATCTGGCGGCGGGAGTGAAAATCTAGAGGAACAAAATGAAGAGACGTACCTCGCAAAGAATAAAGGTATAGACAAAACGGAAGGAGATGAAACTTTATTGAAATTTCGCGAACCTTATACCTTCGAAAACGTAGGATATGTTTTTCTCTTGTGCTTTAACTTCACACTAACTCATACAGGTTTTCGGCGACGCCAGGGGGGGGGGGGGGGGGAAGGGATAGGGTTGGGAAGTTAGCGGCTGTGGTCTTACTTAAGGGTACACCCCCGACATTTTCTTGGTCTGAAAATAGAAAACAACGGAAATGCTGCTGACGGAGGTATTCGAACCCATTATTTCTAAATTGGAAGTTTGCAGCAAAACTTCTTCCTATTCTGTGGCTCTGCAGTCCATTGTTAAAGTTGGTATCTTCTACAATTTTTTCCCATGCTGATTTTGGACCCATGTTTCCAGTTTCCATGAAAACCAACAAACAAACCAGTGGGGCTACAGCCTATTAGAGCCTTGACCTGCCTCGCTTTCTACTCCATTCAACCACCTGGTTTTCAGTTGACGATGTCCTGTTTGTCCCCTTATGATTTCAACTTAATATTATCTTGGGTACTTTTGTATCACTCACCTGTACCATTTCTCAGTCTTGTATTGCTATTATTCTGATAGGTAGTTACTCGTAAATGGAGCCCAATTCATCATTGTAGTGTCATCGTTATTTCCCTCTTCATCGATTGAATTTACGAGAATCAGTCTCTCGAAGGTATAAAACATGTCGATATCACTCGTTGTTAGAGGATACGTCTCGAAGCGCACGAGAACACCAGCGTTATTTTGCCTTCTTAAAAGCCAAAGGACCGAGCTCGATAGCTGCAGTCGCTTAAGCGTTGCCAGTCGAGAGATAGTGGGTTCGAGCCCCACTGTCGGCAGCCCTGAAGATGGTTTTCCGTAGTTTCCCATTTTCACACCAGGCAAATGCCGGGACTGTGCCTTAATTAAGGCCACGGCCGCTTCCTTCCAATTCCTAGGCTTTTTCTATCCCATCGTCGCCTAAGACATATCTGTGTCGGTGCGACGTAAAGCAAAAAAAAAAAAAAAAAAGTCAAAGGACAGTGTATCCCCAATAATTTACGGAGTATCATTCCATCTTTGCTTCATTCTTCCAGCTCTTCTCCTTTAGTCTTTCACCTTGATGTTCTCACATTTCTTTCCTCGTGCATTCCTTTGGTATGCTCATTCCGCTCTCTCCTTCCCAAAGCTATCCTTTCAGTGATTGGCTTAATTTGGTAGAATTCGCTAATGCTCTATTTGTGATTTTCCTCGGGACCCTCATGTACGCAGCCTACATCTTTTGTTGGGTGCGTTTTATTTCACCTAATTTTCTCTGTGCATGCCAGGAGTACCTTGTAGATATTGTTTCGAGGTACGAGGAAGGCCCAATCTAGAAAGCCAAAACTAAAGGCCGAGAGGATCCGTCGTGCCGACCACAAGACATCTCGTAATCTGCAAACCCTCGGGCTGAGCAGCGGTCGCTTGGTAGGCCAAGGCCCTTCGTGGCATTTGCACTGTGGGGGGGGGGAGTAGCATAAACAGACAGAGTAGTTTTGATATTGAAAAATAGGCTCCATTGTATGCAATTGGTCTCTGTTTTAGTTCGTCAGAGGTACCATTTTTGTATTACTGTTCATCAGAGGTATTTAAACTGTTCCACTCTCTCAATAACTATTATCAAAGTTACTCTCACTGCTTATGGTCATAACTGTGGGTTAGATAATAGTGCCAATGCATTTCTACCCCACTACATCACAGGTTCAAATTTCCATGCGACCTTGTCAAATTTGGGCTGGACAAATTGGGCCGGGACTGTGCTTTCTGACTCCCCTTTTATTAAAGAGGTTTAATAGACATATTTATTTATTTATTTATTTATTTATTTATTTATTTATTTATTTATTTATTTCGGTATGGTATGTAAAAGAACCTTGGAATACACACGAGTTGTCCAAAAATAAACTATGTAATCTCCATACAGGCCGTACTACTGTGGATTAAAGGAGTGAAGGCCTGCTCTACTGCATTGTACTGAGGCTCGATTCTCTATACAAAGTGGTCAGCTATAAGCCCACTCGCATTTCCAACCAAGAATTACTTTCAAATCCAAAGGATATCTGAATTTCCGTTTCTAAATATCTGGCAGGGAATTAAACTACACCTTTTGAGAACGCTGTGACGGCTTCAGTTAGACAACCATCACCTAATCTCTCAGGAGAAAATTCCACTCATGATCCATTATGATTCGAACGTGCGATATCTAGGGGGAAAGCCGAAAACTAAGTTAATCACCTCTTCTCTCTTTCAATTATTTTATTGTATAACTGAATATATAAATATAATTTCAGTAGTTTGTGAGATTAAAGTACACATTACGTTGAAAATATTAAAGTGTAGAAATTAAGATCGAAATAGTAAAATATGAACAGTCACACATTTAAACACCAAATGCCACATTCATGCCATCTATAACCGTAATGATAATACTAAAAACGCAAATAATGAAGCTTTATCCACGAAATTGTGAAAACCACAACATTTTATGTCAATGGCTTTCAGAAATGTCGAGGTTGCGATTCAAGTATATTTAAGTATATTACGTGTATTTAAGAAATGATTGGGTAAACAACTGATAGGAAATCTGCCACTTGGGTGACTGTCCTAAATGCAGATCAGTGGTGATGACTGAGCATGTAAAATGGAGTACTTTTTAACTCAGCCTACGTAACTTGGTCAAGATATAAAACTTATTTGTGAAAAAAAGCCTTTGAGAAAAGAAACTTTTAAAACATCAAAATGTTCAATTTTTAGGGTTCCGGCTCCCTTTAAGACTAATGTTAGTTTACGATTAGTATAATGCTCTATGTTGCTCGTATTTCAGACGATTTAACATCGAAGATTTTGTCCCCGCCAGTAGATGTTGACTGAACGTTAAGCACTTCATAGTATTATTATTATTATTATTATTATTATTATTATTATTATTATTATTATTTCTTCTTCTTGCGTTTGGCCTTCTAAGGACCACGTTACAATTTTAATTCTTCCTCTTTAGTTGTTCTTTCCTTTTCTTCGAGTATTCTTTCATTGTTTCACTGTGCTTCTTTTTCCTGTCTTCAGTCCACTTTGTGCCTGTTTTCTTTTCCTTCCTCCCTTGGAATCCTTCCATTTGTAAGACTTTCTTCCTAAAAATCTTTCTTTCCAATAATTCTTCTTCTCGTATGTTGTTCCTTTCGAGGTCTTTCTTCACTTCTTGAATCCAGGTGGTGGTTGATTTCTTTTCCCAAAGGTACTTGAAGAATCGTTTAGTTAGTCTATTGTCATCCATATTATTATCCAGGCATGAATGTGGCATTTGGTGTTTAAATGTGTGACTGTTCATATTTTACTATTTCGATATTAATTTCCACAATTTATTATTACTAGTAGTAGTATGTTGGAGAATTGGTATGATCACACGTATTATAGTACGTATCCAAAATTATTCTGAAGCAATCCTGGACGGCAAACGATTGACCCTTTGCTTGTTTGTTCACAGATCTTCCGCTGTATTCTAGCTACACTAGTAGCTCTCACCTTCGCTGCTCCTGCCTGGAGTCAAGACGACGAGGTTCAAGTAGAAGTAAGTATTGAAGGAACTTCTTGTAAAATGGGTCGGACACTGTTCTAGTTGGATGATACTTCTTTCAAAGAAATTGCCTGTGTATGTCCGACGCGCTATACGGTCTACGAGAATATAGAGTGAATCAGGATATCGCCGTTACGCCTCGAAATACTGTTATGTGGCAATGTTGAGGGGAGAAATACTAACCCGCAGCGCATGAGTCACTAAGAACGAAAATTCGTTGATACTGTTCATGCAGTACTGTACCTTAGATGACAGAACCTTTCTGATCAGAGTTCTAAGATGAAATATGGTCACATAGCGACTTTTCTAGGCGCAACGACAACATATTTGAAATAAGATATTTCAGCACTAGTGCGATAGTTTTTGCAAATAGGCGGTGGATATTTCTATTTGAATAATAATAATTAAAACCAAACACCATGGCACTACAGCCCTTGAAGGGCCTTGGCCTACCAAGCGACCGCTGCTCAGCCCGAAGGCCTGCAGATTACGAGTTGTCGTGTGGTCAGCACGACGAATCCTCTCGTCCGTTATTCTTGGCTTTCTAGACCGGGGCCGCCATCTCACCGTCAGATACCTCCTCAGTTCTAATCACGTAGGCTGAGTGGACCTCGAACCAGCCCTCAGGTCCAGGTAAAAATCCCTGACCTGGCCGGGAATCGCACCCGGGATCTCCGGGTAAGAGGCAGGCACGCTACCCCTATACCACGGGGCCAGCTTAATAATAATAATTGGTAATAAGAAATAATGTTAGCCTCATGGTGTAGAATAGACAAGGAGGTCTGTGTTCGATTCCCTGGTTGTTCAAGGGTTTTAATCCTGGACTGAGGGGCTGGAACGGGATTCACTCAGTCTCATAATCGTGATCATCACACCACTAAGCTGGTGGCTTAAAGATACGTCAATCAGTCGTCCGCGTATGAAGTCAAAGTTTCGACTTTGTCTCATACCATTTGTACTTCTTTAGGAGTAAATTAGGCTAATCATGGACAAGTAGGTGGACAGTATGGAATCCACAACATCCCCACTTCTTGCTGATTGTTCTCAAACGGAACAATACCAGAAAAATTCACTATCAGAGCTAAGAGAATTCTTGGAATATAAGTCCAAACACATCTTGAGTGTGTGTGAGGTGGTGAACTTGGAGATCACACAACAGGGCCGTTCTCTTCTGGTAACACACTCGCTCGTCCATAATTCCCAGCGTGAGATAGCTCCTCATCATTTGTTGCCTCACTCGACCATGACTAACCGACTGAGCCACTAGGTTGACACGGAAAAATGAAAAGGGTGATGAAGGGCAATTAAATGGAAGACTCAATGGATCTTTTGTTCTTATTCTCCTGCGAACTTGCCTTACGATGACAACTTAGATCTAGTGCTGGAACAAGCAAAATAAGTAACAAAAAACGCAAAAATCAATCAATTAATCAATGTCAATCAATCAATCAATCAATCAATCAAGGAATTAATTTCACTCTTACCTCCTACATTATTTCTAGCCTCCCCTCAAATTTAGGGCCCGTAGGCTATTGATTCCCAAAGTGTGCACCGAGGATATTGTTATGTGCCTACTCTTCTCCTTCTTCTTCTTCTTCACTCCCTTCTGCCACCTGTCGTCGGGCCTTCGAATCACCTCCAGAATTCACGCCTGTCAAAGCTAGAAGTTGTTAAAAAATGGAATACTTAAGGGCAATTATAAGCAGCAATGGTAGATGGCCAGAACATATAAAAATAGCAAAAATGAAAGGAGTAAGCCCCTTGGCTAGTATAAACATACTGGATGAAAGGATGCCTAACATCGAATATAAAGTGCAGGAAAACGTATTTAAAGGAAAGGTATTGTATGGAGCTGAAATGTGGGGAGTAGATCGTGAAATTGTAGCTGTAGAAGTAATCTTTAGTAAATTTTCCAAAATAACTATGGGATTGCCAAGCTGTACCGCAAATAGTAGAGTGAGAATGCTGTGCGAAGGCGTGAGTATACGGGCAGATAGCTATTGTGAAACGAATAGTTAGGTATTGGCTGGCATTAAAAACGTGGGGAGGAGGTGAAATTCTGGACATATCAGCACCAAATAATAATTTCGTGTGGCTATTTCTAGCCGAGTGCAGCCCTTGTAAGGCAGACCCTCCGATGAGGGTGGGCGGCACCTGCCAAGTGTAGGTAACTGCGTGTTATTGTGGTGGAGGATAGTGTTATGTGTGGTGTGTGAGTTGCAGGGATGTTGGGGACAGCACAAACACCCAGCCCCCCCCCCCAACCTCCAAGCCATTGGAATTAACCAATGAAGTTTAAAATCTCCGACCCGGCCGGAAATGGAACCCGGGACCCTCTGAACCGAAGGCCAGTACGCTGACCATGCAGCCAACGAGTCGGACAGCACCAAATGAAACATCAAAATTAGGGCTACTGTGTGATGGGAAATACATTTATCAAGGGATGACGGGAGATTGTGTAAAAAGGTAATCCAAAGAGTGAAAGACGTAGGAAGACAAATAATTACAAAATCTAACAGCAAGAGAACACTAATAGAATTTCGCAAAATAAATGAAAATACGGCAATAAGGATGCAAATGTTAACAAAAAGGGAGATGTGAGGAATAATTTTGTGGTTGACGGGGATATACAAAAACTAAACTTTAAGAGAAAAAAAACAAAAATAACAAAAAAATGTGTCTTATGCAATACACATTTGCAAGTGGTACATCTGCTTAAAGACTGCAAAAAAAATTAAAAAATCAGACAGAAATATATAGATGGAAAAGAGATAGGTAACGTTGAAAATGAACCTGAACTTTACACACTTGCTAAGCTATTAAAAGTTATTAAACAGAGAAGAAACCAGGAAGAAAAGCAAAATTATATAAGATTATCAAAGGAATATTATCGGAGGAATGGAAAACTAAAGAAGGTTAGACGGAGAGAAAATGAGATGTAGTTAATGAAGAGGTATCCAGAACTCTATAACTTTGTTGAAGTCCGGAAAAGAGGAGGGCCACAAAATACGGAAAAATAATAATAAACTGTAGGTTTCAGATACTGTGATACTATAGCAGAAGAGGACATGAATTGGCATAGGGAGTTCGGATAGCAACCTGGGCCAGGTAAGCGAAAGCAATGCCGGACGCAAATCAAACACCTTTCTATTACTATTACAATAAATAATTCTACTCATAACTTTTCGGTGTGATACTTGCGCCTGCTCAGCTTAGTTGCACACAGGCAGCTGATCCGTGGTAGAATCCTTGACAATAATAATCTCATATCCATCGATGAATAGCCTACATTTTAAAGATTAAAGGTGTTTTGCTAATCTCAGCAGAAGCAAGTACACAGAGCATGTGGCAAGTGAGGATAATAATAAGTTGCGCATAGCGCAGAGGTAGAGGCGAGAAACAAAAATATACCGTTAAGCAAAACTACGATATAACAAGTGTGAGCAAATAATTTACATATAATTTCTGAAAATACATAAAAATTCGCGGCAAGTAATAAACAATAAAGAAACATCACCTTATTCCATCAGTGCTGCGTCAGAAAACGAAATACAACCATATGACGCACAGCAACTGCGATAAAATAAATACGAGTAAAATAATACAATATGTAAAAGTTTACATTACACCTTTCATCTTGTGACGCCACACTGCCTTAGGCTACCACCAAGATGGATCTCGGCGTTTGATTTGCTTCCGGTATTGCTTTCGCTTACCAAGCTCATGTTGCTGTTCGACCTCCCTACACCAATTCATGTCCTCTTCTGCAATTTCCTCTTCATTGTTAACAAAACCAAAAACCGAGTGCAGATTTAGATGTTCAAATACTTTCGAACAGCTTTTCCTAAAATCTAATTATACTCAGACTAATAAATTTCTTGTATTCACTAATATTAGCATCAAAAAGCAAAGTCACCTCCGTACAGGCCATGAAGGCCCTTGGAGGAGTAGAAGGTAAAGGCTTCCACCATTGTTAACCTCGGCACGTGATGGGGTAGAGTGGTTACCTCTACGCCCGGCCGCCTTTGCCCCCAGGAATTAACCTGGTACTCATTTTTGGTGTAGGCTGAGTGAACCTCATGGCCATATGCACCTCCGGAAGTGGAAATCTCGTTTCTTAAATTTTACGACTTCCTTACGGGGATTCGAACCCACGTCCTTCCGGGCGGACCGAGCACGCCTTTACCGCCTCGGCCAGGCAGCCCAATATTAGCATCACTTTCAATAATAATTCGAATATTTCCGACACAGAGAATGGTGGTAATATTTTCCCAAGAATAATTTATCATGGTGAATTTATTTTTAAGTCCTATTGAGAGAATAATACGACTTGAGGTGTCCAGTCCATCACAAATTTTCTTCAGCTTACCTCAGTTATTTTTGGGGTAGCTTTCATAACGCTGACTCAATGTAGGTTTTGGCCTGGCGTTTACAGCCTGATGTCCTTCATGACCCAATCTGATTTTTACAGGGCAAATAAACAACCTGGGGTCTACCGGAATTTGAACCTCGGGGGTGGAAAGCCAGAGCTAAGCTACTGCGCCTTCATTATACAAAAGTGTTCATAAACTAACAGAAGTACTGTAGATCAAAATGTATAATTTTCTCTAGTTTTATACAAATATAAGGTATTAAAAATAGAAGGTACCGTATCCTAAAAACACGAATTATCTACAAGAAGACGGCGAGGGGATTTCTCACCTTCAACTACAATTTGTTAATATGTCTAAGGAGATGAGACCTTTAATTATTGTAATAATCAGATATAGGTCCGCCTCTGTGGTGTAGTGGTTAGCGTGATTAGCTGCCACCCCCGGAGGTCCGGGTTCGATTCCCGGCTCTGCCACGAAATTTGAAAAGTGGTACGAGGGCTCGAACGGGGTCCACTCAGCCTCGGGAGGTCAACTGAGTAGAGGTGGGTTCGATTCCCACCTCAGCCATCCTGGAAGTGGTTTTCCGTGGTTTCCCACTTCTCCTCCAGGCAAATGCCGGGATGGTACCTAACTTAAGGCCACGGCCGCTTCCTTCCCTCTTCCTTGCCTGTCCCATCCAATCTTCCCATCCCTCCACTAGGCTCCTGTTCAGCTTAGCAGGTGAGGCCGCCTGGGCGAGTTACTGGTCATTCTCCCCAGTTGTATCCCCAACCCAAAGTCTGAATCTCCAGGGCACTGCCCTTGAGGCGGTAGAAGTGGGATCCCTCGCTGAGTCCGAGGGAAAAACCGACCCTGGAGGGTAAACAGATTACGAACGAACGAATAATCAGATATAGACAATAAATATGCAATACAGTATTAATGAATGTAATTCACTTTAACCGAAAGGAAAATGCCTGTGAATGTTAAGTCATTTTGGCAATACTTCTATAAATTCGGATCCGTGCTGAGGCCAGTTACAAAAAGATGGGAATTTTTAAGATGAAGCTCCAAAGTACTTAGCAACAAGAGTTTGATCTTGTATGACGTCATCAGGTGACGTAATAGCGACGCCATTTTAGGGTACAAAATTCACCGTGCTGCGTGGCTAACAGTTCGTGTAGCTCTGGAGTCCGGCGTGCCGGCACGTCGTGTGAGGAGTCGTTTGATTCGTCTCGATGATTTCTATAATTATACAACAAAACAAAATCAAATAGTGAAATGAAATGGCGTATGTTTTTAGTGCCGGGAGTGTCCGAGGACATGTTCGACTCGCCAGGTGCAGGTCTTTCAATTTGACTCACGTAGGTGACCTGCGCGTCGTGATGAGGATGAAATTATGATGAAAATACATCCAGCCCCCATGCCAGAGAAATTAACCAAGGATGGTTAAAATTCCCGACGCTGCCGGGAATCGAACCCGAGACTTATGTGACCAAAGACCAGCACACTAACCATTTAGTCATGGAGCCGGACAATCAAATAGTGAATATTTGAGAGATTGTGATGCAAAGAAGTGTAACAACTTTCTCTAGCAAAATGCTGAGATATGCGGACAATGGTTTCAAAATGGTCAAAAATGCATAGAAGAGGATAGAGTGACTTGTCAGAATTCCGAAAAGCCCAAAACTACCAATGCCCAGAGTCAAAAGGCTTAACGGGAGTGTCTCAAAGTGAAGGTGGCCGAGAGTCTTCAGGTGAGCTCCACGTTACTGGAGTAGGTGAGCACATCTACTGCCCCAGTGGTGGAAAATGATTGGAACTTGTGATCTTGAAAATGTATATTTTTGTTTATAATTAAGAAATAAAAGTGGTGTAGTGGTTGGCGTGATTAGCTGCCACTCCCGGAGGCCCGGGCTCGATTCCCGGCTCTGCTACGAAATTTTTGGAAAGTGGTACGAGGGCTGGAACGGGGTCCACTCAGCCTCGGGAGGTCAATTGAGTAGAGGTGTCCCACCTCAGCCATCCTGAAAGTGGTTTTCTGTGGTTTCCCACTTCTCCTCCAGGCGAATGCCGGGATGGTACCTAACTTAAGGCCATGGCCGCTTCCTTCCCTCTTCCTTGCCTATCCCTTCCAATCTTCCCATCCCTCCACAAGGTCCCTGTTCAGCATAGCAGGTGAGGCCGCCTGGGCGAGGCACTGGTCATACTCCCCAGTTGTATCGCCGACCAAGAGTCTGAAGCTCCAGGACACTGCCCTTGAGGCGGTAGAGGTGGGATCCCTCGCTAAGTCCGAGGGAAAAACCGAACCTGGAGGGTAAACAGATGATGATGATGATGATGATTATTAAGAAATAAAATATCAATAATAAAATTTAAAATCTATACTGACTAGGTATTTTATTTCGGCAATACCTGTCATGCAATATGTATTCTACATCAGCTGTGACCACGGCACAGGCCCGTTCATTTCTTTTCTTTTAAATGCATTATGATATCTATCAAAAGTGAAGAAGTTTTAGCTTTAGAACCTAGCACATTAAACTCTTTTGAAGACCATGATAGATACAGAATTTGGAACTTTAATATTTTATCCTATATACTGAACTATAGCAGGTGTAATATTCTTTGTTATACTAGCAAGCTTCAAACCCAGAGCCATGACATGTAAAAATAAACTGTTTTAATCCAGAATTCAGACAAGCCATCACTAGTATGCATGTCAGCCAGTTAGTCCTGTTTCTTAATAAGGGGTCGGGAATGAGGTAAGATGAAATTATATGGCAATATATTGCAGCCGGATGCCCTTCCTGGCGCCAACCTTACTTGAGGACCTAATGAAGATGAAATTAATGATGGTGAATAAAACTCGGTAAGGAAGTAGAAAGAATTGGCTGTGGCCTATGAATAGAAACTGGCTTAGCATTTTCCTGAAAATGAAAATGGGAAACCACAGAAAACCATTCTCAGGACACCTGATGGAGGAGCTCAAACATGCTGGTCTCCCAAATGCAGAATTTGGCTCTACAGCCGCAGCACATTAACACGTCCAGCCAGTCCGCTCGGTGAGCCATCGCTAGTACCCAGAGTGAAATTATCTCTCGGGAACTCATGATAAATATTATGTCACATTCTACAAATATACTTTCTGTTTCATATATGCTCACTATACAAAAAGCACACCAAGAGACTGACTATCCGGTTTGGGTCACATAACTGTCAGCTTGCATTCGGGAGATAGCGGGTTCTGTGGTTTCCCCATTTTCACACCAAGCAAATGTTGATGTTCTACCTTAATTAAGGCTATGATTGCTTCTCTTCCTTTTCCTATTGCATTGTTGCATAAGACGTCTCCGTGTCAGTGTGACGTGAAAAAACACACACACACACACTTTCTATCTCTCTCTCCTGGTGAAACAGCTCTGTCCTTCCTTACAGTAGCCCGCCATTGATCCCTACAATCGTGAACTCACAGGTGCTGCAGTTTCTCCTCCCTATGATTCATCCGACCAAAGTTTCCTCAGCCTTCCAACAAAATATTGTTCTTCAGATCAGATGAGCAGAACATGTTTTTGCTTGTGGTTGCTGTTCATCCTCTAGATATGTTACCTCACCCTGCCAACCTGATATCCATGGTAACTGTCAGCTTCTGGCAAAACTGCTGAATTTCTCTGTTCATTTGTAACCTCTAGACTGCATTGTCACAGTTCACTCCAAAAATCTTTCTCAGAAGCATTCTCTCCCATATTTTAAGATTTTTGCCTCTCTTTGTCAGTGACTGGGATTTTGACAGGATTCCATCCAGACCAGGAGTTTTATGGTTATTGAATTCAATAATGAGTCCTAGAAATTCCTCCTTGGTGAGTTCTTCCACACTTGACTCCTCCACCTTCTCCTTCCAAGTCCTCTCCCTTGCTTTCATCATTTTCCTGGTTCTCCCTATTCATCAACTCCTCAAAATGCTCTCATCATCATTCCAGGATTCTTGCCTCATCTCCTGTTAGCTTATTTTGCCTGTCTTTACACATGGTACTTTTCAATAGAACCCCTACTTATTTATTCTTGTACTCAAAAACATTTATCTGACTTTCTTTCAGCCTATGCATTTATCAAACCCATTAAGTTGATTTTATAAGCATATTTTTAATTACAAGTGTTAATTACAGTATGCAGTGAGGTCTCTGGGAGATTGGAAGGTTCCAGTCAAAATACTACAGCAAGCAAACACCAAACAAGTCGTTCCACCTGCTGATTACCAAGATGGGTTTGGAATTTCACCAGTGAGTAATCTAACTGTAGCCCATTGGCACTTTGATTATTTACATGTAATTTCATACCTTCACAAACAAATAAAAATTGTAAACATTTGCATTTCAAATGCATACGTATGAGATACTGATCTACCTTTGGAATGTTGTTGACAAATGGCTCATCACTATCAACGCACTTGTTTGTAGTCACTGGCATGTAACTTTGGTCCCAAAGGGAGAAACCTTACTATTTCTCCCATATCTAAAAATAATAATTTTGTCTGTGCACATTCAATGTTTGTCTCAGACTTGGTATTTATCTCGTATTAGGTAAGGATTTAAATTCATATGAAATTAATTTGAAATTAAGGATGTGTTATGTGTGACACTGTATTTGGCATCTTACTTAATGGCATGGAGACCTGGACGCTAAAAGCTTCAATAATTAAAAAAAAGAAATGGAAGCATTTTAAGATGTGAACACACTGGACTGACTGATTACAGAACAGTAATGTAGTGGGCCTGGAGCGAACTGGAGCTTTGCTCCAGCCAAGCAATTTATCAGAAACTGAAGTCAAAATGCTTTGCCACAAATTTAAAGTAAAACCTATAAAGATTCTAAAAGCTTATTGAGATGATCTTGAAAATTGAAATGGGTATTCCCAAGGACTTGATTTCCTTAATAAATTGCACTCAACTTATCTACTGTAGTTCTGGAGAATGTGAACGTGAATTCAGATGCATGAATATGATTGCATCACCAACCAGGAGATGGTTTTTTATTTCAAACATTTCTGAAACTTCATGGGCCATCTGGGATCCGACATCATATGTAATATCTTGGTTGACTCATCGTTCAGCAGAAGACACGTAAACTTGGGTGGTACGTGAGATCAAGGACTCCAAGGAGTGCGAGGACAATCTATATTCTGATATGCTATAAGTAAGAAGTGAAGAACTGAACATTAAACTCAATATGACAGTAACCATAAAATGCAAATGAATAAGGAATAAACATAAAATAATAATGAATTATGTATCGTAAAGCCCCAATTGTACGTTTATATTGTGCACAGATTAGAGTATGATACATAACAATGATACATATGTGTGATTCTTTCATTTATATGGCATTTCCTTAGGGAAATTTGGGCAAAGAATAAATACTTGGAAAACAATATTCAAGATGATTGACAGAAATAAACAACCAACTCTAGCTAACGTAAGTTCAAATGGTACAGCCATCAAGCAAGTCATGGAATTCTGCTACTTGAGAAGTGTAATTCACTCAGACAATGAAGGATAGTTACAGAGAAACAAGTCTTTTAAAACAAGAAGAATACATTACTAAATGAACTTGTAGTTTCTGGTTTTTAAATATACTGTACACTGTTTATTACAACTACATAGTACAAAGATCAATAGCAGATGTTGGCTAGATTAGAACAAAAGAACAACAGAATATAAAACTCAGAGAAAATATGGAACAAACAACACTAGTCAAGGAGTTTAATAGTTCATGAATCACTGGCTGCCACATACTACTCCCTTCCCAGTGACAACATGGATAAATCTACTTGGGAAGTGCACTGTGCAACCAGAACATGTAATCCACTTGCTGGACTGATGACTATCACCAGGGTTGATCATAGAGCTGGGTTGCACTGGCATTGAGGACTTGGGTGGTGTAGGGTCCATGGTTCCATGTTATGCAGTAGAAAGGCTGGTTTAAGTCTGTCGATTGAGACTGTCTGTTGACCATGGAGTGTTTCTAGAGTGAAGTTCTTTTCAGAACATTTGATTACAAGATACATCCATTGTAAATCAGTTGGAGAGCTGCATCTTGTCTGATGAATACATGAGAAGTTGTCATAAGTTCTGGGTGGATGAAGATAGATTTTGCAGAGTGATGTCAAATGTCGATTGGCTTAAGTGAGGCCATGTACTGCCTCAGATTGAAGACAAAAGAAGGAATGTCGCAGGACAATGATGCTGAATCAAAGAAATCAGCTGGAAGTTTGACTGTATCACTGAGAATCATTTCTCCTGGTGTGACATTGTATTCTGGAATCACATATGCATGGAGGCCCATTAAAATGGTAGGCAAGTTGTTTAAACCAAATAAAATAATAAGTGAGTTATTCCACCTTTTCAATACAAATTAAATAGTGTTTATTAAATAAACATTCAATGGGACTAGTTTCAACCTATTTAAAGGTCATTTTCAGCCATATCGCGTGTAGAACAAAGTATTTGCTGATATAAAAGATGGAATTCATTCCACCATTTTAATACAAGGAATAAAATTGTTTTAACCTAATTCATATCTTCAAGTGCCTTTTCACTTTCATTTCTTAAAGTCATTAACCTCCATGGATACCTTCAACATTTTTTACATTGTGTTCTTTATAGAATTTACTTTCCACTGGAATAATATATTTGTTCAACTCACATTTTACTAAGGCAATACTCTGCATATACTGTATGCTCAATTCTACATCTCATCAAGATTAAGAATGATTTTAAAGTGTATGTACGCTTCGCAGTGATAAGAAGAATATCATAAGACTTCTTCTCCTCTACCACAACAACACTATGCATATATGCCCATTTCCACATCTCATCAAGACTGTGAATTTTTAATTGTATCTACGTTCTTGAATACTACAAAGAATATTTTAAGACTTCTCCTTCTTGTATATTCCTACAGCTAAGTGAACTAATTTCTTACCACAAATGTGTTTCAGGAAATTCTATACACAATTTTTCATAGTGTCAAACTTATATGTTTTAAGACCATCTTTAAAACAACTGTGTTTCAAATACTTTGTTCTACATGCGATATGGCTGAAGATGACCTATAAATAGGTCAAAACTAGTTCCATTAAATGTTTATTTAATAAACGCTATTTCATTTGTATTGAAAAGGTGGAATAACTCGCTTATTATTTTATTTGGTTTAATCAAAGTTCAATACGGACCCATAAAATGAAACTCATTTCTCTAAATAAGTTGCTAACCCAGTCATCTGAGGGGCGAACTCTCAAGGCAGCCTTGAGATTGCAATGCCACCGTTCCACTTCGCCATTTGAAGCGGGATGTTAAGCAGTAGTTTTTATGTGGTTTATTCCCAAAGCCCTTGTGAGGTGAGTGAACAGCTGTCAATCGAACTGTCGTCCTCTGTTAGTGGTGATGAATTTAGGGACACTGAAACGTGCAATCCATAATGACAAGAGAGTACTAACAACAGATTCTGCAGTAATGTCCTTTAGTGGTACTACTTCTGGCCAACGTGTGAATCTGTCTATCATTGTAAGTAGGTATGTGAAGCCTTGAGAACAAGGTAGTGGTTTTACCATGTCCACATGAACGTGAGAGATCACTGACTTGACTGAAAGTTCCGATAGCACTATTTGTGTGTTTGAAAACTTCTGCTCTTTGACAAGGAATGCACATTTTTGCCCACAGTACATCTTGTTTCATTGATGGCCAAACAAAGCGCTGTCATATTAAATTATTAATTCCTTTGATGCCAGGTTGGGCTAAGTCATGCAATGTGTCAAAACCTTTTCTCTGTAGGATGGCTGGATGTATTGTCTGAGTTTCTCTGTAGAATTATCATAAAACAACTTACATCCATCAGATAAAATCATGATGGTGAATTTCATTGAACTGTTTTTTTTGTTTTTTTTAGACTTTCCAATTCTGTATTGTTCTGTTGTGACTTAGCTATATCTTCGTATGAAATACTTGTTGGCAATGTAATATCTGCAATCCTAGAGCATGTGTTAGTAGGGATATTCTCTCCGCCTGGAAGATATCTAATATCCGTAGTGAACTGTGTTGTCTAGGTGTTACTTTGTCCAAGCGTTGTTTGAAAGCAAGCAATAATGGTTTGTGGTCTGAAAATATTGTGAACTGCCCGCCCTCTATCAGATGTCTGAAAAGTTTCACAGCAGAATAGGCAGCTAACAATTCATGATCGTAGGTGCTATAATTGCGTTGTGTGTCTGTGAGAGACTTGGAAAAGAATGTGAGTGGTTCTGGTGTTTCCCTCCTCACTGCTGTAGTGAGGCACCTATGACATAGTCCAAAGCATCAACCTTTAAGATTAAGGGCAGATCAGGTGATGGGTGAGCAAGCAGGGCTACATTAGCTCTTCTTTCAACTTGGTGAATGATGATTCCATGCAATTGGACAGTTATTTTTCTTTGTATTTTTGCAAAGGTCAAATAAGGGGTGTTGAGTTTCTGCAGTGTGTGGTAAAGAGCGTTGGTAGAAATTCACAAGTCACAAAAATCGTCAAAATTCTGCTACTGTTGTAGGACATGGGAAATCTTTGATGACCTGTATACTCTGTCCACTAGAGGTGAAACTCCTCGGTTTGACACAAAGTAACCCAGAAATGAAATTTCATTTTCACAAAAAATGCACTTTCCTACATTGATATTAATGTGATGTTCATCTAGCAGTTCAAAAATTTGTTGTAGGTGGATCCTACATTCATCCTCTGATGACAATGCTATCAGGATGTCATCAAGATAAGAATAAGCAAAAGGCAAGTCTGGCAAAACACCATGAATATAATGCTGAAATGTTTGAGCTGCATTGCGTAGTCCAAATGGCATTTTAAAAGATTCTAAAAGACCAAGTGGAGTAATGATGGCTGTCTTTGGGATGTCTTCTGGTGCAACAGGGATGTGATGATAAGCTCTAATGAGGTTGACTTTGGAGAATTTGTTTGAGAGTTAACTGTTGAAATCCTGTAGATGAGGAATTGGGCACCAATTGGTACTGTGATGGCATTGAGTGCACGATCAGTCCCACAAGGGCACTAAGTTCCATCTCTTTTAGGGACTAGACGGAGAGGACCGGACCAGCAGTTTTTGGAAGGTTGACATATACTGAGGTTGATCATCTCTTGGAATTCCAGTTTTGCTTGGGCCAGTTTATCTGGTGGTAGGTGTGATGAACTTCAGGGGAGTTGAAATTAGGCCTCTCAATGAGGAGGTTAGGAAATTTCTTCAATAAATCCTGATACTTGTGCTGTGGATCTATCATGAGTATGGATTTGTGACTTGTTGAATTTATAAAGCCTGTGCTTGAGAGTTGAGTTTGTCTGTCAATCAATCACTTTGACTAACAAAAGGCCAAAATAACCCAAAAAATCAGCTCCAATAATAAGTTGGCGTACATCTGCTAGAAGAAATGGCCATGGAATTTTTTTCCAAAGGCCTATTTAAAGGTTAAGTAGGCATTCACCATAGGTGTGTATGGTGGAACCATTTGCTGCATAGAGTTGCCACTTCTAGATGTTTTTGCATTCTAGCGCATTTGCGGGTGGAACCCGAGACATTTGCTCCAGAATCTACTGTGTTGTGATCTGTTATGAACAGGCGGCGGAATAATTCAGCCTCCTCACTTTGTGCTGCGCCAAGTGATGGCCCTAAAAATCTTCTGGCAATGCGTTACTACTCGTAGTTGGTTGACGAATAAACGAGCATGGTAGGGTGCACTTTTTGCATTCTGCTTGAACTTGTGGTGGTACCAGCAGATGGAGTACTTGGGGATGCGCCGAAGTGATTTGGATCTATTCTGTAATCATGTTCAGAGCTCTTAGATATAACTTATTACTTCAGAAAGTTGCTTTTCAAGATGTGAAAATCATTCATCAGGTGATGATTGAACAACTACTTCAGTGCTATACGTGAACTGGCTAGGTGGTGTTATTTCTACAAATTCGTCAGCCATGGAGGTCATGGCATCGAGACTTACAACTTGGCTAGCAGCTAGAATAGATTGTATATTGGTGGGAAGTTGTCCTGAAAAAAGTTTTTTTTTTTTTAAAATCGTCGGTTATTTGACAACCTGCCAGAGCATGCATTTCTCTAAGTAAGGAGGTTGGTTTTTTTGTCTCCTAACTCTACTTCCAACTTTTTTGCCTCGTGGGTCTCTGACTCTTCAAATTCTGCGATACGATGTGCTTTAAAGTCAGTATATGGTGTAGTCGATAAAGGTTTGGTTATGTAGTCGGATATTAATTCTGCAATTTCACTGTCGAGAGATCCTAAGATATAATGATATTTGGTTACCTCATTTGTTATATTTGCGGTAAAAAACTTTGAGGTTTTTACTCCAAAACGGTGGTATTTTTACCGTTACCCATGAAACTTCCATGTCAGCGCTTGTTCCGTTGCTTATGGTTGGATAGGGCACGTGTGACAATTGCGGCCGTTGTAATTCATTATGTACTCACGTTACCATCGTTCGATCATGTTGGGGTCCCCAGATGAAGTTTGGGTTTTTAAATATACACTATTTATTACTACAACTACACGGTACAAAGATCAGTACCAGATGTTGGCTAGGTTAGAACAAAATAGTAACAGAATATAAAACTCGGAGAAAATATGGAACAAACAACACTAGTCAAGGAGTTTAATAGTTCATGAATTACTGGCCGCCACAAACCCATCACTTTAGAGACAAGGAAGTCATTCGTCAAAACTTCTGTTTCGAATGTGCTGACATATGGATGTGAAACCTGGACTCTAGGAAAAATGGAAGAAGCAAGACTGGAAGCTGCAGAAATGACGAGAATAAGCCAGTGGGACAGGAAGTCAAATGACCTCGTTTTAAAAAATGTTGAAGAGAAACAATGTTTACTGAACAGGATCAAGAAATGAAGTTCATTGGTCACATATTCAGGCACGTCACTCCAGTTAATTTTTGAGGAGGATAACACGGGAGCGACCACGGAAGTCTCATATTAAGAATACTTTCGGTGAATTAGGTTGCGATTCACATGCCAGTATGAAGAAGATGACAGTACAGTAGATTGTCACTCACGGTTGCAGCAACAAGATGATGATGACGACAGAATTTTATTTCAATGCCCTGAAAAATGCATACTGAAAGTGAGGTCTGCCTACATTGTTTAAATTTAAATTATGATGCTATTTTTCACTTCTTAACAGCTGGTGAACATGATATTTCAATGGTATAGAGCAGTCTGGTCATGCTTAATTTATCACTACACTGCTGGTACAGAATTATCTCTTGAAAAGAATGGGGGGAAAATTAACACAGTAAAATATCTTATTTAGGCATCATAATGAGGAATTCAAGGAGCCTCCGTGGTTCAGACGGCAGTGTGTCGGCCTCTCACCGCTGGATACCGTGGTTCAAATCCCGGTCACTCGATGAGAGATTTGTGCTGGACAAAGCGGAGGTGGGACAGGTTTTTCTCGGGTACTCTGGTTTCCCTGTCATCTTTCATTCCAGCAACACTCTCCATTCTCATTTCATAGCATCTATCAGTCATTACTAAAAATCACTTTGGGAGTGGCAACCCCATCGTACTAATAGCCTATATATGATTCATTCATTACATCCTTGACCCGGTCAATGACTGGAAAACAGGTGGTAGGTTTTCATTTTCAATGAGGAATTCAAAACATGAAAAGCTTCAGCTAAGGAAAGTTATAATTGGCAAAGAAAGTGCAGGAAAAAGAGGGAGGTCTTGGCTCAAAAACATACAAACATACATCAATGAGAACAGGAGGTGAACACCTTCACACACCCTCTGACCAAATTAAATTCTAACATGTGATTGCCAACATCTAGTAGTGGATAGGCAGTGGAAGAAATTTTAACCAGAAGCTGAAGAACAGAATGGTCTTATATTCTCGAAACACGTATGTGTATATCAGTATATGTTAGACAATAAACTAGATGTTGTATTGTATTGACAAGGTGGATCCTTAATATATAATATTGATTTTTAATCTATTGCCAGAGTGTTCTCTCTAGGGTAGCAGTGGCAACATAATCCCAGTACAGTATTATGTGCTTACTGACTAAGATGCTCTTATTGATTGTTGCTTTAAGGGACAAAGTAAATGTTTTAACAACCCTTTTAAAATTAAATGTAGGGGGAAGAGTTGTGGCCCAAAAAATAATAAGGGTCTCATTTAAAGATAAAGAAAGACCATGAAAGGTACAGACATTCTCTACTTCACAAATCTAATACCATCAGGCTTGGAAGAGATCAGCAGTTGACCAAAGAAGATCAGGTAGGAAAGATGTAAGAGAAGAAACTAGCACAAGCAACTGGAAGCAGCATCAGGTTCAGCTACAATCCTAACGCCTCACAATTTACAGTTCCCTAAGAGTTTATCAATTGAGAGTGATAATGATTATGATTATATCGAACTCATCAATTACTGTATATTAACTGAACAGAATAGCTCAGTGCATTACAACATGGCCAGTTATGGTTGCTAGCTTTCTACTCAGGAGACAGGTAGATTCAAATCTCCTGTCAGCCATCTTCGTAATGGTTTTTCATGATTTCCCATATCTAACTCCAGGCAAATGCTAGAATATTACGTTTCTTAAGGCCATGGCTGCTTCCTTCCCATTCCTAATCCTTACAATATTACACCTACACCCTCAGACAATGCTCTCACACAATACTACATGTAGCTCACCCCCATGGAGTGTACCAGGAAAAGCAGCAACATTCTGGTAAACTTTCAGGACTTAAATGGTCTGCAATCAAGGAATGTTAAACTCTACAAATCTCATAGAAGTGTATAAAAGCAGACTCGGAGGAAAGTCAATGCTTTGCCTTTTTTATTTTTTTATTGGGAAGCTGTTTAAGCAGTGGAAAATCTGAACTTCACGAGAGTTACTTTGGAGAAGAGGGTAACTAGCCAAACTGCAAATGTGAATCATTCTCTTAACCCAACAAAATGTAATGACTGCTTGAAACAACAAATGGAAAATGGCCTTCTACCTGCGAAGAGATGAAAATTCCAGAATGGACAAAGAAAAGTGTTGTAGCCAGAGTGTTGACCAGACAGCGCTGTATAGAATACTATATTTGGTGAGACTGAAGAGGAGAGTTTGTATAAGAGGCTAATAATTACAGAACGACAGATTGTTAAATGTTTTCATGAATTCCTAACAAAGAAGAAAATGCTTTCTGCACTATTATACACAGTTCAAAACAATTAGGGAAGCACGTTTTTGAATGTATGCCATGCTCCACAAAACAATACCTCTCACCCAGGTATATTACCAACTAAACCTTTAATCTTTACCATTGAAGTGTACAAAAGAACATCAATGGATTCGCGTTCATTTTCAGAACAAATGGGAAATGTCCAAATAGGGGCAAAAACAAAGTGATAACAGTTCTCCGGGTGGATTTTTATCACAGTTGGAGAGCTTCAGTATGGTGTATGTCCTCCACGAGCATTTATCACAGCTTGGCACCTATGTGGCAGGCTCCATATAAGTCAACAGAGGTCACGTTGCGGTATCAGGTCCCATTCTTCAATGAGAGCCTGTTCGAGGTCTTGGAGAGTCTGTGGTGGACCAAGACGCCCACGAACACTTATCATTACAGAACCTTGTCCAAATCGATCACCTTCCTGGACAAAATTTGGCATATACTGCTCACCACAGCATCTCCATACACGTTGACGACCATAACGCTGTGTCAGGGGAAATCTGGACTCGTCTATGAACAACACAGGTCTCCATTGGAGAAGTTGCCAGTTGACGTCTGTATGGGCACACAGAAGGCAAGCTGCGCGATGTTGTTGTGTTAACCGGGGCACTCGAACAGAACGTCTGGGTCAAAAGGACGCTTCTCTTAACCTGTTCCTTACTGTCTGGTCAGACACTGTGACTCCAGTGACCCTCCTGAGGTCTTGTTGCAGTTCTCTGGCAGTTGCTGAACTACACCACAATGCACAGATGGTCAGATATTGGTCATCCTGTGGGGTTGTCATGCGTCCATGACCTTGTCCAACCCTCCTTGTGAACTGGCCTGTCTCATTGTAGTGATTCGACAAGTGTTGAATAATTGACGAAGAGACATTGAGATCCACAGCAACACGACAAAAAGTCCATCCTTCCTGGATCAAAGTGACGGCCCTTGTGACTTGAACCTCGTTAAGATGTCTCGTGGGATGTGCTGGTTGACGTACAACGTACTCAAATGACCGCAGTAGTCTGTGAACCTCACAACGACACACGGACGCACCACTATTCACTTTGTTTTGAGGGGTCACCTGACAGTTTAATGCATGACTATGCCTACAGATGGAGTATAACTTCGATTTGACATACCCTGAGTAGCTAAGGTCTCAAGGTTTGCTGTACAACCATTGGAACCCCATCTACCAAATTAACGTTCACAACCAGACATTACAAAACATGTTCCTCTAATTTATTTGAACTGTTTAGTTAGTAAAAACTATAGGCAGCATTCCCACTTCTACTGCTGAATGTCAATGTGGCTTTTCCCATATAAACCTGATTATCCCTCCAATAAGAGCTTCTCTACAAATGAAAACTGTAAGAACACTGATATTCATCAAGGTATTTGGGCCTCCTCTGCATGTATTTCAACCCGTACCATATGCCAATTCCTGGTTCCCGAATGGGAGGCATCTACAACAAACATGAAGAGTAAGGAATTAACTCGTGAAGATGGCAACATAACTGTGATGAGCTTAGTCTGGAAGCAATTTTGAAAATTAAAGTATTTTAAAACTTCTTTCGCCTTTGCATGAATATATTATTTTTTTCATATATACAATATCCACCTGCCAAAAATTAAAAGAATAAGAACTTCAATGGCCTGGTACTGTATATTTTCATTTTCTTGGATTATGAAATGGTAGAGTCGGTAAACTAATATTTAGAAAAGAACGCCATGGAAATAATCATTGCAAGAAATAGCTCCTAGGTCACTGACAATCTCATAAAATGGAGTAAAACTTGATTTTCATGGAAAATGAACTGTCGCATGTTGCCAAGGCAGTAACATTCCAGTATGTCTTCAAATCCCAATGTCACCTACTGATTTCCATTTTTCTTTAATGTTTACAGGAAGATGAACCACGTAACTCTATCCGTTTCGAGAAGCCTGTTGAAACTTACAGAGTGCCCACAGAGAGACGGTACTTCACTAGAGATCTCAACATGACACGTGAAATGCTCAATTCCTTTGGACGACGTCAACTTCAGCCCTCTTCAACAGTAACAGTCAACAAGGATGTAAGTATGCAGCGAGAGAAATATAAATCTGCAATTGCCTAAACTTGTATTTAACTCAGATACTTATTTTGACACTCTCGTCCATTATCATCGAAAGAGGATTTGATGATACTGTATCGTGTCAAGTTCCTCTTAAAATTAACATTTTGCTGATTTTAAAGTTGAATATTAGCAATTATCTGGTCAACTTGCACACAGTCCATGATTCCTCTGCAGCTTTAATCTGTTTTGTGACCTCATACTCTTTATTCTGTCTGGCTGCTTGTTTGAAGGATCAGCATCCGGGCGTTCAGTTCAGAGAGTCCTGGGTTCAAATCCCAGCTGGTCCAAGGATTTTTACCACATGTTGTTGATTTCTCTGCCTCGGAGACTGGGCGTTAGTGTTTTTCTTAACACACACCTCTTAATATGCAATACCAACTACCACAGGAAACAATAATAAATACATCCCTCCACACAGCACGCAGGGTTGGTTTCAGGAAGGGCAACCAGCCGTAAAACAGGACCAAGTCCACATGTGCAACTTCACCAGCAGGTAGAAGAACAGTCATGCATTGTACCTCCTCTAGACCATGATTCTCCTTATGTTCTGCTACCAAATCATTTTCCCTGTTGTCTGTTAAGTTATTTCTACTGCTTAAAGGATCAAGTTATTTTTATTACATCTTCTGTAGAGTCAACTCTTTACTTTTTACAGTTCTGTTACTTTTATGACTGCTAGATCTAGGGGATGTATAATTTCCCCACCTCTGAAGGCTCTTCTGTTTTTCATTACCCTCTACATTCAGTCTTCAAAGAGTGGGAATCCTCCACCTATAGAGTGTTGAACTAGGTATGATATTCAATGCATTTAGTATATACAAATTAAATTGTTATGATCGTGAATAATATCTGCCTGTCTGGCTTCCTGTAACAAGAAAACTGTAGGACATATTTAAGAAAAATTTCATAAGTTAAGCCTAACAATTGAAATTAAATGTAAAATAAATTTTAAAAGTTTGAAAATTAGATTTCAGTTAAAGGATTTTTTTTTGCTAGGGGCTTTACGTTGCACCGACACAGATACGTCTTATGGCGACGATGGGATAGGAAAGGCCTAGGAGTTGGAAGGAAGTGGCCGTGGCCTTAATTAAGGTACAGCCCCAGCATTTGCCTGGTGTGAAAATGGGAAACCACGGAAAACCATCTTCAGGGCTGCCGATAGTGGGATTCGAACCTACTATCTCCCAGATGCAAGCTCACAGCCGCGCACGGCCAACTCGCCCGGTCAGTTAAAGGATCATGATATATGCAGTATGATTTCAGAATTGCATAATGTACTGGGAATTTATACTAGGGATCATTTTACTTTTCAGTGATAGGTAATGAATGGTTTGAGGGTGAAATTGATCATGATCCTTTAACTGAAATGTAATTTTCAAACTTTTAAAATTAATTTTACATTTCATTTCATTAAAACACAGATAATAATAGAGTTCCATTCTAGGTGAAGTATATGCCTGGACATCTGTCAACCAAACTTCATTTTTACAGTCTGTTAATTCAGGTATGAGTATTTTGGCAGTGAGCTTTCAAAGAAATGAACAGTGATGAGAGAGTTATAGAAAGAACAAAACAGTTGTTTTTCACTAAAGTAGGCTTTTGGACTGTCAGATCATGTTTATCAATTTATTGAAATTATTTCAACAAGTGAAACTGGCGTCTTTGGAGTGATGGTGAATGATACAGTCTTTCTGAATCAATGATGTGTGACAGTAGAATGTGGTTTATTTTGGTGAGAAAGTTCTAAATTATGTGACAATTGTGTGTGTGTGTGTGTGTGTGTGTGCACCTAGAAACTTTTAGTCTATTTGAGAGAGAGAGAGAGAGAGAGAGATTTATTAAAGAAATAAATCATCCGTCCTCCAATGAGGGTGACCATTCAGATCTGGAATACAGTTACAATATCAATGGAGTTTAAATATATAAAAAGTGAAAATTTAGTCTTTAATGCTGTTATATTCTTTTTTCCAGGGTTAGTGGGGGACAAATGTTAATCACGTTCTCAGGTATAGATGGAAGAGAATGATTTGTAGAGAGTCCCTCAGTATCTGTTATTTCTTCTATTTCACAGAATGGAACTTTCAAATTTTGTAAGAAGGTTGATGTCTGACTAGAGAAGGTACCTCTTGCTCCAAATAGCAGGCCTCTGACAATCCACCGATCAGCTAGTAATTTATACTTTATTAACAGGTGAGGCAAGCACGGAACATAAATAGCTTGCTTTTCTAGGTCCACATCCCGAGCCTGATTTAGGTCTCTTTCAAAGCGAATGGTGGGATCTAAGACAATTGCTTTAATGTCCTCTCTGTTGATGGCTATGATGTCAGCTCTCCGATTAGAGTCATCGGTAGAGACGCAGTGAACCTCCTCGTGCACCTCCCATCCACGCTGTGTCAAGCCTTGAGCAATTGATGTCCTTACACGGTGGTGGCAATGGTTGTGCATTAGCTCAGTGCTCCCAAGAATCCCAGCACATGTCCAAGGGTTTCTGTCTCACTGCAACCATTCTGGCGGCAACGGGTTGTGTTGGATGACTACTGGGAACTGACCTGACTGCAGTGAGGCTACACGACATCTTCACTGCATTTATGTATTCAGAAGAGGACAGAGGTGATTTATAAGTCATCCAGGAGTTTGCTTTCGGGCAGTCTGAATATAACACTACTCCCTTTCCTTTGTGTGACAACTGGCACCATGACTGAAAAGATCGATTTCTCACATTTTCATGTAGTTTTCTTCCGTCAATCTTTGAGGGAAGACTTTATTTTTGTACATCAAGTCTGTGGAGTGCCATAACTTGTTCTTCACATAACTTACTTACGTATTGTAGGTGAACATCCTGAATATGGAGTAAGCGATTGCAAATATTGTAATGTTGTATATTGGCTTCCCATTCTGTGCAAATTATCCCCATCCCTCTGACCTTTCTGGCTGTGGTTAAGTATGGTTTTTACACAGATTGGCCACTAGCACAGGCCTGTCCTAGGTTCTCTGATGGCAGAAGCCGTGTTGGATGTAACCTCAAGGTTGTGTCTGCGAATTATCTGTGGATATTGCATCTATTTAACTATAATACAACCAAGGTATAGAAATGGATGATCTGTAAACATAATACAATAGGCCTGATACCTGGAACCAATCTCCCTACAGTGCCAGGTTTACGAAGGATTTCCTCTTGTGACAACTACCGAAATATTGAGCGGTTCTCTTTTGGAGTCTTGGTTCCTTCCTTTCACTAATTGCGGGCAGGAACCAGTTAGGCTTGGGACAGATTTATGGCTTTATGGACTCCAGATACTTTATATATCACCATTCTCTCATACCAATATCAAGAGTCGCTTCACCACAAGCAAAAATAACTGCATGAGATGTATGAAAGACTCACTTCTCGAGATAAACTTGAGTATACCTAAGTGAAAATCAATAAACATAATTATTTAGAAATTATCCACAATGCTGTACAGTTTGTATCCGCCAAGACACTAACTTTGCAGATACATATGTGGATATCCACATTAATGTAGAACTCTACTTACGAGAACAGGTCTCTCATATCCTTGGAGTCACTAAATAAGAAATACTCTAATATTTTGTGAGAGAATGTAGATGGTTTCTGTTCATTGTTGAACAGGTAAATACTCTAATATTTTGTGAGAGAATGTAGATGGTTTCTGTTCATTGTTGAACAGGTAGTCTTTCATTACCATCCATTATATTTATGGTGTACAGTAGAATTACCTTATTACTTCTTGTACAATAGGGTGTTTAGATATTCCCTTAACAATTTTGTAGCAATTATTTTAATGGTCAAATTATTTCTTTCTTTGGAAATATACTTAAGTTACTTACATTTTTCCATATAAATTACACAAGTGCATCATTGATGCTGACTGACTACACATGCAAGTAATTCTCAAATTTAAATAACACTCGAAAAACGCACATATATAACAACCTCCTGTAAGTCCAATAAAGCAGGTTTTCTCACAGAATTTCTGTATTCACCAGAAATATCTTTTAAGTTTTTCATATGTTTGATATTCTGTATAAGTCTGCTTTTCTCTTAGGATGTGTACATTTAAGGATGTTGGTTTTGCAAACATAAATATATTTAGGTCCATCTTTTCAATTTTTAGCAAAAAATGCAAGTTAACTTCTTACTTTCCTGTATGTTTTAACAATGATTTTCTTATCCTACTTTTCAGAATTTCCATCCTCTCTGCCAGTTGGAACAGACTGTGATAGAGTTCCAACATAGAAGCTATGAATATCGACCAAGTTTTTACCACGAACTGAGTTGCAAGAAATCCCAGTCACAGGAAGTAGATACTCTGACCATTCATGGCAAGGTAAGAGATAATACTGACAAACAATTTTGAACTGAAGTCTACTCTGTAACAGGAACATAGGATGACTGAAAAACTTTCATGTTTCTGTAGCGCTCACTGGACCAAGTACGGTTCCATAACGACAGACATACTGCACATCCAAAAATGTCCTCTTAAGAATATATAACAATAAAGCTATACCTTTTCCAGAAAAAAAAAAAAATAGATATGAGTAGAGAAATATGACTAGCCAACTAAACTTGCCAGAAATGAGGAGGAAATATTGTGCTCCGTACTATACCGTTGTATGGGATGTTAAAAAAACCTGAATTACATGCTATAACTAAGTTTGCATTTAAAAGAATTATCATTTCACATTCATTCATTCATTCAGCGTTCAGTCTGCAAGCCTCTGTGAATTTACTAAACATTGCCACAATCCTCTATTTGCAACTAGGGCTGTGGCCTCATTTAGTTCTATACCTCTTATCTCTAAATTGTTACAAACTGAGCCTAACCACCGTCGCCTTGGTCTCCCTCTACTTCTCTTACCCTCCATAACAGAGTCCATTATTCTCCTAGGTAACCTATCCTCCTCCATTCGCCTCACATGACCCCACCACCAAAGCCGGTTTATGCGTACAGCTTCGTCCATTGAGTTCATTCCTAAATTAGCCCTTATCTCCTCATTCCAAGTACCCTCCTGCCATTGTTACCACCTGTTTGTGCCAGCAATCATTCTCGCTACTTTCATGTCTGTTACTTCTAACTTATGAATAAGATATCCTGAGTCCAGCCTGCTTTCGCTCCCATAAAGCAAAGTTGGTCTGAAAACAGACCGATGTAAAGATAGTATTGTCTAGGAGCACACTTCCTTCTTAGAGAATACTGTTGATCGCAACTGCAAGCTCACTGCATTAGCTTTACTGCACCTCAATTCAATCTCACTTACTATATTACCATCCTGGGAGAACACAATGTAAATACATGAAATAATCCACCTGTTCTAGTTTTGTATCACCAATCTGACATTCAATTCTGTTGAATTTCTTACCTACTGACATCAATTTAGTCTTCGAAAGGCTAATTTTCATACCATACTTATTGCACCTATTTTCAAGGTCTGCCATTAAGACCAAGTTGTCTGCATAGGCCAGACTGCTTACTAAATTTCCACCTAACTAAATCCCTCCCTGCTGATTTATACCTTTCAGCAGATGATCCATGTAAACTATGAACAGCAAAGGTGAAAGATTACAGCCTTGTCTAACTCCTGTATATAAATATATATATATATATATATATATATATATATATACATACATACAGAGAGAGAAAGAGAAAAGAAGAGGAAATGGAACACACAATAAGACGAACATAATGGCAGGTCAGTGTGGGAAAAGTGGCAACAGAAAGAGGAGACAAGGGCAAACACGAAAACACAAAAGGACGAAGGCAATTTCCACATCTTCGTACACTGCCATCTTCAGATACCATGGATAAGTTCTCTCTTCTTCAATCCCAGTTCTATATCCATCTCTTCTCAGCCCCCAACAAGCAAATTTCTGCTCTCCGGCTTCATCACGAGGGTGGGCATCAATAACGTAAATTTTTTAGTAATGTACAGGAAAGTTGTAAAAATGGCAGGATACTGAGCTCGATAGCTGCAGTCGCTTCAGTGGGACCAGTATCTAGTATTCGGGAGATAGTGGGTTCGAACCCCACTTTCGGCAGCCCTGAAGATGATTTTCCGTGGCTTCCCCATTTTCACACCAGGCACATGCTGGGGCTGTACCTTAATTAAGGCCACGGCCGCTTCTTTCCCGTTCCTAGCCCTTTCCTGTCTCATCGTCGCCATAAGACCTATCTGTGTTGGTGTGACCTAAAGCAACTTGCAAAAAAAAAAAAAAAAAATGGCAGGTTTGCAGAATCCACAGGCGATTACTGACTTTTGTAATATTATGTATGTTAATGTTAAGGTAATTTTCTTTGACTTTAAACACATAGTAAAATAAGTCTACTTAATTGATTTATACATACATATTTTAGTTGTAAGTCAGTGCTTACAAAACCACTTCTGAAAAAAGGAAACGAATGTCCCTTATTGACCTGTAAATATGGTAGTCTAAGCCAAACTTATTCGACTGCTGAGGGTTATCAATTTCCTTCCAAGTGTAATTTCTTCAAAAATTGCATTTTCATTGTTTGCATTTACAGCACACATTAAATGCATTACTACACAAATTTGGTGGAGCTGCTCATCCCTGTATCTGCAATGCTGGATGAATGGACTTTGTCTCTCACTTTGAAAATCCTGGACATTGATACATAAATGTCATTTTACATGCACTGCTTTATACAAACAAGTTCAAAATGGAATGTGTGTGTTTCGTTTCAGTGTGCCTTCCCACTGTTACACTGCGTGCAGGTCTACCATGAACTTCACATCGCCCGTCGTCACATCAACTCTACTTGTTGGGAACCTCAGACCGTGGTAGTGAAGGCAGGCTGCGAGTGTATGTGGCCAGAGCATGAGCTTGGAAGTCCCACTGATCATTATTAATGCAAAGCTGGTTTCATCAGTTTTAATAGGTGTATGTTCCTCAGTAATACTGATGTATCTTTAGCTCATTAATTAATTGTTTCTTTTATTTATTTACACAGTTACCACCAAGGTATACAAATCATGTACATCTTAACCTGTAATATATATGAAGAATATTAAATATAATAATGCAGTGTAGCGTTTATGTATCATTTGTGTACTATTATCCCTACCAAAAGAAGTTCACAATTTTCTCCAAGACAGGGTTGAGAACATTAAAAATGTAAATAAGTAGGCCTACCAACTACAATATCACTACAACCAATGGATTTATCTTTGAGTTCCAATTAAAAACAAAATGTAGCTCTTCAGTGAAAATGAAATTAGATTCACACAAAGTCATTGAACACTGCATCAGACATTCTGGTCTTCATCAGCAGTTTACATTAACTGTCCCTGTTTCTAGTTAAAGTTTTGGAATAAAGACATAATATAGAAATAGTAGCATGTATCCGTGGCTTCGCCTGTTTCATTAATTCAACCATTAGATTATGAGCATCCGCAGCATCTTTTCCGGGAAGAGGGGCACATCAACACTTTTCCAGGTCAACTTTCCTGCTATAAAGAAGATACATTATTTTGTTTCATTACAAACCTAGATGATGATTTTTCGTTGCATTCTTTACTTGCTTTGTTAAATGCAGCACTTCGCTGCTCTGAAATCATTGGTTACTTTATGGCCAGAGATTTTGAGCACAAAAGTTTGTTCTTCCTCTTCTGTGATTCATTATCAAAATGTTCAGTTCTTAAAATGGTCACAAACAATAAAATGATCACGTCGTATTTCCAAAAAATTAGAAATAAATCAAGCAGTTCATTAAAATGGTTATGTTAACCCAGTTAGCCAATTTTCTAAACAACTGGATATATTTTGAGATAACCCTAAGTCACTATGTTAAATTAAACTGTAGAAATATCCCTAACTCAACCTGGCTAATAATTCAAATAGCACACACAAAGGCATAATTTGTCAGTTACTTAAAATTAACGTTTAATAAAAATCTAGTTTGTACTCACCGTTACGGTGAATCACCACATTTTTCCTCTTCTTCACAGCCAATTATGAATGAATACCTTGCAGTGCTCTTGCTAGAATAATGAAACACTTGTACAAAGTGAAAGACTTTGTAATGTTCATTTTATTTCCTTGCACACTTAGTTTCATGACAGTGGTAAAAAGCACTGACTAGGGAAATGATCTGGCTATTTTAAATGAGAAGCAAAAAGTATGAATCAAAAAAATTGTACTGCTTTAGCAGCATTACAAATATGAAGGCTGTTTTGTAATACGATTTCCAGCACACATTCATTCATTAAATCAAAACGTCTTTCACTTGACAAATATTATCTATTATTTTTATATAAATGGACGTAAACCATTCTTAAACCTGAAAAAAATTGTTTAAATGAATTTTTGTTACATAGTATGTCCTTAAACATCAGAATTGGGTAAGAGAAGTTGCACTCTTCTACAAGCTTCTCTAGAAAATTGTGTGAGAACATGTTTAATCAACTTCTGTTTGTCCTCTGCTACTCTTTCATGGTGCAAAGCCCACTAAGTCGATCATTTGTCATTGTCGATCTAAACCAGTACTTCACCTTACGAAGCGTGCTGAAACTCCTCTCCACTGTGCACGTTGTCACAGGCAGGGAAATACAAATTTTTAAAACACCACCTACGCTTGGGTAAAAAAAAAAACCCCACCTTACTTTCTTTTAAAAGCTCTTTCTCTATGCCTGTCTCACTTGCTCCGTAGCGCTCCAAATCCAAGCAGAGGTGAGCTGAGCTTAGCAGAGTCGCCGCGCTGGTCCAAGCCAAGCCGAGTGGGACCGATGCACTGTGCACAGGACCTCTGCGCCTCAGTTTGCACGCGTGACATTTTGGGCGTTTGAGAGGCCCTGCACTAATGGTTACACTATGGAGTTGGGCAACATTATCATGAAGTCACTTGAATATGCACTGTTTTTTGACATCTTGTAGAATGCAACTGGTGTAAGAGCAAGAATTCCTTGTCAACACTAATGTTTTGGAGGAAGTTTTGAGTGAAAAAAAAAAGTATTAGAATGGTGTAATGTCTATTAGCATTCCATATTTGTACAAATTAGTTGCAGAAAATAGAGGGACACACTATAACTTAAGTTGAAATTATCATTACAAGTAAAGGAACATTTCTTGTCTATGATCTGCTTTGATAGATTGAATTTTTGTCTCCTGCCTAAGAGCTGTTGAATCATGGTAAATAATAAAGTTACTTTGTAAATAGTTTTGAGTTTGAATGCTTCGTTTTCAATAAATTCTGAAAGTCTTCATTTGTTGACTAATATCATTGTCTAATGCTTCCTGTAGCATGAACCATTTCAATTTATTTATACTGTATACTGTCAGTGGGAATATGGAATAGATCTGGTGATGGTATTCCTTGATCTAGAGAAGGCATACAATAGTGTTAATAGAGAAAAGGTGTGGGAAACCCTGGAAAGAAAACGATGTCGAAGGCAATTAAGGGAATGAGTGAAAGCAATGTATAAGAATTGTTCCAGTCCAGTTGAGTTCCAGTGGGGAGAACAGATTGGTTTAGGAACCAAACCGGACTTAAGACAGGGAAGTGAATTGTTTCCACTTACAGTATGTTTATAATGGTTAAGGATAAAATTCTAAAGGAAACAAAGACAAAATAAGGAGGGGATATGAAAATACTGTTGTTTGCAGATCTGGGGAGTTAACAATACAGAAGTGCACATCCAACTAGAGGCTTAAAATGACAATATTGAGAAATATGGTATGAAAATCAGTGTTGAATACAGCAAAACAGCGGTGATGGCAAGAGAAAAAATAGAAGGAAAAGTATCGTTAGTATCAGGGGACAAAATCTTGAGGTTGTTGAATACTTCAAATATTTGGGAAGTGAAATAATGCAAGATGCAAGGTTGGATATGGAGATCAGTAGAAGGGTACAAGTGGGAAATACGTTCTACCAGAATGTAAGGAACCTGGTGTGGAACAGAGTTTCTATGAAATGTAGAGAGGTAATGTACAAGATATACTATACCCCTATATTAATGTATGCATCAGAGACTTGGACTTCAACAGCAAGATATGAGAGTAAAATTCACGCCAGTGAGGGAAGTTCCTGAGGAGTATGGTACGGAAGACAAGGTAAGAAATGTTGAGGTCAAAAAAGAGATAGGGGTAGAAAAACTGAGTGATAGGATCGAGAATACATTGAGATGGTTTGGACATGTTATAGGGATGGATGAGGGAAGGTTACCAAAATAAGTGTTGGAGGCTAAGATAGAAGGAAAGAGTGCAAAGGGGAGGCTCAGAGCAAGATGGATGGGCTCTGTCAAGAACAGTATAAGACAAAGAAGACTGGACTGGAATACAATTACTGAAGAGGCATGGTGGAAGGAGAGGCAACGGTGGAGAAGTGCCATCAATACCCCGACCTGGCAGGAACAAGACAAGGGGAAATGAAAATGATGATGATGATTGTCAGGCCTTTCACCAATGCTACAGTATGATGAAGCATTTTCAACCTAGCATTTCCTCAGAACCTGACACCCCTGCCCCACTTTTCTTTTGCTAGTTGCTTTACGTCGCACCGACACAGATAGGTCTTATGGCGACGATACGCCCCACTTTCCTTCCGCTATATATGTTCCTCTTTGGTCCGGTATCTACTTCAGTTCTAACATTGTCATTGAAAATGCCACATCATGGCACTGATGAAACAATGACCATCTAAATTGAGTGACAGGATCTACCACTGTCAATTTTATAAATTTGATTATGCTAATACGAAATATCACCATCATTTACCACTACAAAAACCATTCCCTCTAAGTTCTTATTCAATGTTACCTAAAGAGTTTATTTACTGAAAACCAAGCAAGTTGCTGCATGGTTTGAGTCATGTAGCTATTAGCTTGCATTCAGGTTATAGTGGGTTCGAACTCCAGCGTCAATAGCTCTGAAGATGATTTTCCGTGGTTTCCTATTTTCACTCCAGGCAAATGCTGGGGCTTTACATTAATGAAGACCACAGTCACTTCCTTCCCACTCCTAGCCCTTTCCTATCCCATTGTCACCATAAGATCTATCCGTATTGGTGCGACGTAAAGCAAACTGTAAAATTAAAATTAAAAAATTACTGAAAACTCAGGTCTCTAAATATAACTTAGTCCTTAGTACAGTCAAGAGATTCAGACGAAGGCATACAATTAGTCTAGGATTACGGTACTGGCAATTTAAGTATCACAAACTTCATGCCGATCATGAAACTTTGATGACATAACCAATTTGCTACAAGATCACATGCAAAAATTTAGTTGCTGTTTCCACTGCACGGCCCCTAAATCAAAGCTGGGTCTCAAGCTCTCAGATACTAACGGTGGTGCAACTGGACATCTCTGCTTCACTGGTGAGCTGTGGCCGTTTTCTGCTTGCCGCTCCACTGCTAGCTTGTGTGGATAATGCTTCCCTACTGCTTACAAGAGCAATTCAGGGGTTCATTTCAAGGCCTTACAGAGGAAACAGGTAGTTAATAATTTGCATCTGGTCTTCTTGTATCACATTGGTTACATCATAAAAGTTTCAAGACAAGTTTCAGCATAAAGGATGTGGCATTTCCCTTATGAGCTCCAATTTCCCAATCTGTTACACTTGGCACTAGAGCTACCACTGCCAGCTGAAGATTTCAGACTAGTCCCCACTAACAGAACACTGCACAAGATAATAATTTATCCTTTATGAAGATTCATAAACTACATGTAGATAAGTACAAATAAGTAGGGAAGACAAAAAGAAAATTGTTCTGCTGTCAGCAATGTGTAGGGTTAAGAATAAACACCTATATCAATAAGATGTTATGTTTATAATGGTTATGGATGAAATTTTAAAGGCAACAAAGGCAAAATATGGATGGGGTGTATGAAAATATTGTTGTTTGTAGATAACATAGTGATCTGGGGAGTCGACAGTACAGAAGTGCACATCCAACTAGAGGCTTTAAATGACAATATTGAGAAATATGGCATGAAAATCAGCATGGAGAAGAGCAAAACATCGGTGATGACAAGAGAAGAAATACAAGGAAAACGAATCGTTAGTATGAGGGGACAAAACCTTGAGGTTGTTGAATACTTCAAATATTTAGGAACTGAAACAATATAAGATGCAAAGTTGGATAAGATCAGTAGAAGGGTACATGCAGGAAATACATTCTACCAGAATGTAAGGAAGCTGGTGGGAACAGAGAAGTTCCTATGAAATGTGAAGAGATAATGTACAAGATATACTGTACCCCTAACTATACTCCTATATTAACGTATGCATCATTATATTAACATATGCATCAGAGACTTGGACTTTCACAGCAAGAAATGAGAATAAATTTCAGGCCAGTGAGGTGAAGTTCCTGAGGAGTATGGTAGGGAAGACATGGAGAGACAGAGTAAGAAATGTTGAGGTCAGAAAAGAGATGGGGGTAGAAAACACTGAGTGATATGATGGAGAAGAATAAATTGAGATGGTTTGGACATGTTATAGGGATGGAGGAGGGAAGGTTACCAAATCAAGTGTTGGAGGCTAAGATGGAATGAAAGAGTGCAAGAGGGAGGCCCAGAGCAAGATGGATGGGTTAAACAGTATAAGAAGAAAGAAGACTGGACTGGAATACAATTACTGAAGAGGAGTAGTGGAAGGAGAGGCAACGGTGGAGATGTGCCATCAACACTCCGACCTGGCAGGAGCTGGACAAGGGGAAATGAAAATGATGATGATCAATAAAATTATACCTATCTGTGTCGGCGCAACGTAAAGCAACTAGCAAAAGAAAAGTGGGGCGGGGGTGTCAGGTTCTGAGGAAATGCTAGATTGAAAATGCTTCATCATACTGTTACTTTTATCAAGCTGTCCCAATCTCCTCTTTGGATTTGACCACATGAACGTGACGGAGGTATGAGAGATGCTAGTAACACCATTCCTTATGCAGCGAGTCCTTTAGGAATGATCTGAAAAGTGCCGTACATAGGGTTGATCGGTGTGTACATTTTAGTGGGCTTGGCATCTGGCTCCATGGCTAAATGGTTAGCATGCTGGCCTTCGGTCCACAGAGTCCCGGGTTCGATTCCCGGCCGGGTTGGAGATTTTAACCTTAAATGGTTAATTCCCTTGGCTCGGGGACTGGGTGTTTATGCTGTCCCCAACATCCCTGCAACTCACACACCACACAAAACACTATCCTCCACCACAACAACACGCAGTTACCTACACGTGGCAGGGAGGGTCTGCCTTACAAGGGCTGCATCCGGCTAGAAATAGCCACATGAAATTATTATTAGTAGGCTTGGCAGACTGATATGTAACAGCATCTTCTGGCACAGAGAAGAAGCAACAGGGTAACTACTTCACTCTTCATTTTCCTGTATGCCTCTTCACTGATATGCCTAGTCTATTTATAACAGCCAATGGTGGAACTGTTGTGGATCCAACCAGCCTTTGGGCTGAAAAAAAAAAAAAAAACACACACACACAGTTTTATCTCAGACTGGGTACACAAAGCTGAAAAGAGTTATAGTTCAATTTTTGTTCCTTTATTTATTTGTTATATTACAACAGGAAAATGGCTTTACAGAATTTCTTGAAATTTAGTATTTACGTTCAAGGACAGCTGGGCTGGGCACTAGACTATACATTATTTGATTAATATACAGTGGCATAGCAATATTAAGGGGCCCAAAAATCAGGAAATGTTACATTTCTCTGTTAATATTAGTTACAGGTATTTGAAAACCTGCATATGATGAAAAGTTGTGCAAAATATAAATTCTGATCTTTTGTTTCTGAAGGTTTTATCATAAGAGAAATAACTGAAATATTCCGAATTACTGTATTGTTCACAAACTTACAAATATCTCCACAAATATTAGTTCTTTCTAAAAAGTGTGCTGAACAAAAGCTGTATAAAATGCAATTTGTAATCTTTTACATTCAATACTTTTTACCATATGAGCTAAGATATTCATGAATTAAGAATTTTATTTCCAAGTCCATCAACAGCAACACTGATGACATTAGTATTATTCAGTCGTCATACTAACGAGTTAACCAGTGATCATGGTGGTTGTTTTAAAAAGGTGCAGACCATGTGGCCTTCTGCCTGTATTGATCAATGTCCGCATGAATAGTAACTAATTAGCTTCTCCTGCTAACCCTATGGTTTGTAAGTTGTGCAATAACATCTGAAACCCATGGCTGAATAACAATATTATTACTTTTATTCAGTTTTTCATTCAGCAAAATCATGTAACTCCATTTTCTTCATATTGTTGCTTGTAATGTATTTTATAGAAATAATGTTATACTAATAATATAATGTCTTTATAGCAGTTAAATCCATAAATATATATGAAACAACAACAACAAAACAGAAAAGAACAACAAAACAAAACAGATGGCAAATTTTTTCAGCAGAAGGCATATCATGGAGATATTTTGTTCATGTGATACAAAAACTCTATATGCAGATAGGTGTCATCAATTTTTTATTACAACAGAATACATTTCTGGTTATTACAAATTCATAAAACAAATGTAATTAGATTTTTTCACAAAAATAAAATATCCTGCACATTTTAGGATAGCAGTACAAACAAAACAATCAACAATTAATGACTACTGCCAGAAAACATGTAAAAACTGAACAAATACTGGAGGTACATTTCATAAAATGGTTACCAACTGGCATAAATATGCCAATTCTTGGAATGCAAAGCATTCTTTCTAATAGATAAGACATAAATAATATGTCCTGCTCAAGAAATTATGCATTATACAAATAATGCATATATCATCTCACAGTTTCCCAGATTGTACAAAAAGACCATTCAATTCATTTCCAAGAACTAGCCTTATGTTTGGGTAGAAAGTAGAAGTTCTCTGGAACTGGGCCCAACAGCATTTCACTGCACAACAAGGGAAAAATAAGTATGAGTAAAAATATTCACATTGCATGATAACAATGGCTGCACTCAATTTCCTACAGAAAACAAAACCTGCAAATAATAATACTTTAAGTCTGATAAATTATAAAGGAAAATTTACAGTCTCAGGTCTAGGATGAGAATAGTACCAGCCTGTACACAATTTTAATTTCCCAAAGTATTTATTGGACTATCGTGACATAGAGTAAGTTGCTGTCGCCTAGCGACAACCTGCCCATCAAGGTCGATCCAAATCTTGGAGCCGCTTTGTAATTAAATCAATTACATAAAATTACTGATAATAAAAAACTGCCTACCTGATTTCATTCAAACCACTTCCTAAACCCTCTCGGGAGTAATAAGAACAAAATGTGAAATTTTCAATGAAATCAGTCCACTACATTCCGAGTCCATTCAAGACAAACAAACAAACAAACAAACAAACATAGAAAATTTAATTTTTATGTATGTAAATAAATTAGTTTCAACAGACTGAAGAATCTAACAGTTATAAATTGAATTACAATTCGTATGCGCCAATAGAATCTGCTTGTGAAGTTGAAGATGGAATCAACAAAGATATGCCTACATGCAAATGTCAAGATCTTACCAAAGAAACAGTGGATTTATTTACAAATTATGTACGATGTATAGAAATATATACAACCTGTGACAATACAGTTTGGTGAACAGTCTTGTACTATCAACACAGATGAACAATGCACGACAGTGACCTTACTGTCCTTCAAAATATTCCCCTCCCGTAACTATGCACTGCTGAGATCGGCGATACATGTCCTGGAAACTTTGCAAGAAGGCTTCCTTTGGGATGGTGTTCAAAAGCCTCGTCACGTTTCGTTGGATGTCAGGAATATCGTCAAATCTCTTTCCTTTCAAAACAACTTTGAGACGTGGGAATAGGAAGAAGTCTGGAGGATTGAGATCTGGCAAGTATGGGGGATGTTCAAGTTGCACCACCCCCTATTTTGCCATGAACTGTTTGATGATGTGGGCGAGCATTGTCACAGACAAAAAACCATGAACCTTGTTGTGCATACTGGGGTCGTACCCTGCGTAGACGTTTCATGAAATGGGTCAAAATTTCAATGTACCGTGCAGCATTCAACGTCGTCCCCTCAGGTAGAAATTCCTTGTGGATAATGCCCTGGCTATCGAAAAAGGTGATGACATTGTTTTGATACGCGACTTGTCGGCTCTGACCTTTTTCCGATGAGGGAATCCCGGAGAACGCCATTTCATGCTTTCGTTTCGTTTCAGGCTCGTGAGACACCAGCTTTCATCCTCAGTGACAATACAGTTCAAGAAATTTGGTGTCGCATCCGCCGTTTCGACAAAATCCTGTGAAGCCTCTAAACGTGTCTGCTTCTGATCGTCAGTCAAGTCATGTGACACAAGACGAAAACATGTTTTCCTCTTCCCTAACTTCTGGGCATCGATTTGTCGCACAGATTCACGGTTAATCTGCAGTTCATCCGCTATCATGCGCACAGTTAATCGCCGATCGTTCATGATTAATTTCCTCACCATGTCTTGCCAACCTTAAAACAAAACTGTAGATTGATCTTTTGGTCGTTGACGTTCCTGTTCGCCGTTCAGAACCAATGCACTAAACACGCACTGTGTCAAACAGGTCTTACACGGCACACACATGATGCTCAACTGAACAACGTTGGGAGCAGGTGGTCAAAACCTGCTGCTACGCAGGTGCAGTGTTGTGTGTCACCAGTGTTGACAGATCTACCATTCTGACTTCATTCACCGAGCTTTATTGTCACAGGTTACTCATGTATTGCTGACAATTCTTTGCATTACCAAACCCTGGATTGCCATGTCCATAATCAGATGTGCACTGTCTACCAAGCAAAATGCTCTCTCGTGGGCATGAAATCAATTCTTTAAAGAAAGGCACCAACTTCAAGCCTCCACTTACCTGATCTTGATCCAGTCAGCACAGTTAGGGCTGGCCATCAGGGTCTCCAAGTCATCACGACCTCTATAGTACGGTGGGCGTTCATTCACCCTCTGAGGCGGATGTTCTAATAGCCCAACAGGAATATACCGGTGGAGAAAGGAGAGCCACTCCAACAAGAACCGGCGTAATGTTTCAACCCCCTAAAGGCAGATAAAATGGATAACTCTTTTTGGAAGAGCTAAATGTCCTTTTCCTATTGTTAAAAACATACACTTACCAAGTAAGAAGTAAATATAAATAAAGTACATTCAGAAAATGTTTTGGATTAACAATTAATACATCATTTGCATTCATTACTTACTATTTATACAAATTATCATCAAAGTTAAAAAAAAAAAAAAAAAAAAATGGAAAATTGAACCTCTTTATAAGTGATGACAAACAACAAAAGAGGAATGTACAGTATGACTAACAGCCAGGATAATAAGTACATTGTCAATAGTTTTAATCAATTAGATGGGATGAGTCGCCGGCACAGCTATGTGTTTCCAAGTTGAGGTTAGGAAGTTTGATCCCACTCGTCCACTGATATCTGGAGGTACACCAGCCTTGTGTCTGCACAGATTACTGGAGTTTGGACAGTCATATTGGTGATATGATTTTGTTGATGTTCCTTCTATGAGAGTTAACCTACCTACAGGGTGGCGCACGAAATGTCATACACTGGAAATTGTTTATAGAGAATGTAATATACAACATATTGAATACAAAACGGCGTTACAACATTCACTGACATGTGCACGGTTAGTCTGTGTGCAGGACATGTTCATTATGTCCACCTTCTCAGTGTACAACAGCTTCGAGATGAACCTGCATGTTCGTGAGCACTCTACGACATAAGTCCTCACTCAACCCTCGGGAGAAAGTCACAATGGCCGCTTGCAATTGCTGTACATTTTCTGGTTTATGGCGGTAGATTGTCTCCTTCAAATATCCCCACAGGAAGAAGTCGCAGGGATTGAGATCGGGGCTATGCGGTGGCCAGATTGAGCCGCTCTGAAAACGCTTGGGATATCGACTGAACATCATACGGGGCCCGAAATGTTTATTCAGGAAGTCCAGAACAACATTTGCTGTGTGCAGACGAGTTCCATCTTGCATGAACCATTGTATCTCGATTGGTAGTCATGATGCAAAGAGTTCTGGAAGGAAAATGTTTGTCAACATGTCCAAGTAACGTGCACTATTGACTGTATTATTGAAAAAGATTGGCCCAATAATTCCATGACTGGAAATTGCAGCCCCTACACACACACACTTTCACACCATGACTTTCAACCTCGTGCACAATAGCAGGCCGTTCTTTCGCCCAAAACCGGACATTCTGTTTGTTCACTGCACCATTGAGATAGACATGTGCCTCATCACTGAACCATGTGTTGTGCAATACGGGATCACCTTCTGCAATAGCCCACGCAACAAACTGTACTCGCCGTTGCTTGTCAAGTGCCATTAGTTTATGACCTGTTATCATTTTATATGGAAACACGTCAAGGTCAGACTGCAGTATTCTCTGAATTAACCGACGAGGGATGCCCAGCTGAACACATGTGTTCTGGTGGGATTTGGAGGGGCTCCGAGCCACAGCCGCTCTCACAGCAGCACCATTCTCCGGTGAGCGGACCGGCTTGAGGTGGGGCCGTTTTCTCTCCAGTATGTTGCCTTCTGTTTCAAAGTGCCTGGCCAGTCTGCATACCGTCTGTCAACAAGGAACCCACCGAGTACGGAAATGAACACAAAACCTTTCCTGGGTCCGAACTACACTCTTTGTTTCCACATAAAACAACACTCTTCACCTTCTGTTCACGCGTCAATCTCCCTTTGTCCACCATGCTGTATAACTGGCAGCCGGTACGCATGCGCGACATGTGGTGCTGCCAGTCGGATCACGCATGAAATAAGGTTTCTGTTCACGAAAGGACGTGGTTGTGAGCCCAGGTTTACACATTTTATAAAACATTTCCGATGGATGACATTTTGTGCGCCACACTGTAATTGGAGAGCTTCCAATTACCATATTTTCTTGTGTATTAGACTCCCTTTTCCCTCCCTCCACTTTACAACCAAAAAAAGTAAGGGGGTTCAATATCCGATAACCTCCCATTTTGTCCAGTGATTTCTGGGTATAAAGAACTATAAATTGCACATGTATGCATTCTACACTATTATTTAACAAATTATTGATTGTATTCTGAGTCTTACTGGCTACCTTCATTGGAAGGCAGCAATTCTAAATTTAAAAATAAAGAAATGGTGAACACATGACTTTTATGCCTACATATACAGTAGGCCTAGTCAATCAGTTTTAGTTTCTCTTATAAAATGTCATGTGTTATATCTCATTTACACCTCTGATGAGGTTGATGTCAGGAAGGGCATCTGGTCGTAAAAACTCACTACAAAGGTTAATCTCACTTCATATTTTTAATTTTTTAATTTATTTTTACAATTGGCTTTACGTCGCACCAACGATGGGATTGGGAAGGAAGCAGCCATGGCCTTAGTTAAGGTACAGCCCCAGCATTTGAGTTGTGTGAAAATGGGAAACCATGGTAAACCATCCAGGGCTGCCAACAGTGGGGTTCAAACCCGCTATCTCCCGAATGAAAGCTCACAGCTGCGCGCCCCTAACCGGATGGCCAACTTGCTCGGTGATCTCAATTCACACTCGACCCCATGGAGGAAAGGGATAAGGGTTGTAAATACAGTTTTATTTACAATGATATGCAATTTTAATACAAAAGCACTTAATGGCCGGTCATTTGTCTTGAGCATTAAGCCTATTAGACAATAAACCTAATCACTGTCTTCATTTCAATTATCATTGTCTTGTGCCACCAATTTCCCTGTTACTGGTGTTGTCGTCAACCCAAATTACGTCATCTTCACTGCCATTAAGAACATTCGGGATTCCGTCTTTGTGACACTTTTAAGAATAGTTTTGTTTCCGATTATAGAGTCCAAACAGTGAGAATCTATTCACAAATGGTTTCCGAAGAAGGTCTCTTGTTATTCCCAGTTGGTATATGGGTAGCAGAAGCCAACCCTCAACATTATTAAGTCATTAAGTCACATTTCCCAGCAGAAGATGATAGTGGCATATGAATAAGGATTCCATTTGCCGACAGGGTACCCACAAGTAACCTGAGCCTGTTTTCCCTGTATTTTCCCTGCATTAAATTTAGTGGGAGATGGTACATAAGATTGACGCTCAACTATGTTTATCATACTCTGGAATGATCATCTTGGAACAGATTTTCCATGAACACTTATAATAGCATAAACAACTTTAAATAAATGTATCACAAGTCAAACAAGCTAGAACTTATCAAGAAGTGCCATTCTGTGAAGTGAGTTATCAGTAATCCCATGGCACACAGCCACTACAAGAAACACTACAACCAACAAAAATGAACTACATTGCTCACAGCAAGCTATCAGTCAATTATTCTTCAAAATAATGCCTGTGTTCATCAAGGACCTTATTCTTGAAATTGGCATTAGTGAACTTGCCACTTTCTAAACACGCTCATAACAGAAACGTATGGGTTAGTGTTCAGAAACTCAGCAATAAGTTCCCAGTTTCTTTAGCAAATGGAAGTGTCGTTCGAATACGTATGCTGGTCAACTAGTGTGCATAGAAACAAGCACCACCGATACATTTCATTCTTTGTTGAATTCTTTTCTGTGATAATTTTGCTTTTCCATAACATTTTCTCCTCAATACTGAGGCAAAATCTGTAATTATGGGCAGCCCCTTGCAGTGCACCTCTACGTTATGTAAATTACATGGAGTTGTTGTTGCTTTAATTTAAAATACACACTTCAAAAAAAGCTTTGCACTATCTGTATTTTTTGTGTTAGTTGTTCATTCTAAGAGTTGTTGCATGACAAACAGACACCTGAATAGCGTGCAACGCTACCTGTCAGTGGATGCTTGATGATGCTTGTTGTTTTAAGGGGCCTAACATCGAAGGTCATCGGCCCACCTGTCAGTGGACATGGAGGTAATACATGGTCTCAGAACAGTCCAGAAGAATGTGGTGTTACTGTCACCTGTGGGCACAACACGACTAGAGCACATTTGTGTCCTGCGCAGCATCCAGACATGCCTCAATGAGTCATTACGACTTTTGACCACGTCACAAAGGGTCTGATCATGCTTCACTGCACGGGCTGCAGTAACACCATACTGAAGGGCAGAATCAGATTCCCACGCTCGATAGGCAGATGCACATTGCTGAACAATAGTGTTCGTGTTCCATCTGTCATTGCTTTTTCTTTACATCCATCGTGTTATGCTTAACATAAAGTGTGTATTTGAATCCCACAGATTACCTGGGATCATCAGCAACCTAGAAACCTGGAACTCCAGGTGGTGCAAAATGGTTTCTGAGATGTGTGTATTATAATTTAAGTTTTGGATTAACATGAACAAAGAAATTGCAAAATAATGGGGGAAAATTACTGTCTTTGAACATTTAATTGTACTATCAAAGTAAAGACCTGGAATTATGTTATCATTAACAGTGAATTGTACGTCACTGGGCGAGTTGGCCGTGCGCGTAGAGGCGCGCGGCTGTGAGCTTGCATCCGGGAGATAGTAGGTTCGATTCCCACTATCGGCAGCCCTGAAGATGGTTTTCCGTGGTTTCCCATTTTCACACCAGGCAAATGCTGGGGCTGTACCTTAATTAAGGCCACGGCCGCTTCCTTCCAACTCCTAGGTCTTTCCTATCCCATCATCGCCATAAGACCTATCTGTGTCGGTGCGACGTAAAGCCCCTAGCAGTTTACCAAGAATTGTACGCCACAGCACAATCAAACTAGTTGCACGCCTCCTGTACCGCCACTTTTGAGTGGTTAGCACAAGTATGTCTATCTTTTCATTCACTCTCCCTCACTACCATGCACACTCACTCTATCTGTCTCTATTTTCTCTCAAAGTACTACTCAACAAGTGTAGCATCTACATATCAGTCTTGTTCGATCATTCTGTTTGGATCCAGTCTTAGATCGAAAGCTTAATTTTGATATGACAAGTCATTTCCCTGTATATTTCCTGCATTTTTATTTCACTGTGCCTCCCCTGTTTTTCCAGAAAATGGGTGATCTGGCTGATGGTCTCTCAACCAACTTCTCTCCAATGCTATACGAAGAAGATTCTTAGGCAAACCCTTCAACAAACCGTTTACTGAAAGAACAAGTTTCCACAATTATCTAGGTACAAACAGCCAACTTCAATGTCATGATTGATTATCCTGAACCCTCAAGAAATGTTCTGAAGAGCTTAATTGTATTCCCCACAACTCACCGTATTTACTACTGTATTAGACCCCCCCTAGCTCTTTGGGACAAAGAAAATGAAAAAAAAAATCTTGCATACAAGACCTCCCAACGTAATTTGTCAGAGAACAATGATTCTGCTTCGAAGCAGGTACAAGTCTTACAGCAGCTCGGATGACATCAAACAAATTTGTGAATAGTTTCGTCCATATAACCCGCGTAATGAAAACATGTGTCAAAGTCATGCGGTACATCTGTGTCCATAGTCAAGAAATGTCGCCTCTGTAGTGTAAGCCTACTGCAGCTCTGATGACGTCGTACAAATAGGTGAATAGTTTCAAGTCTGACCTGCGCAATCAAAGCACACATCAGTCATGCTATATGTCTGTGTTTTGTAGTTAAGAATATCCGCCAGTGTAATGGTTAGCACAATAAGCTGCCATTCTCGGGAGCCTGAGAATGATTCCCGGTACTGTACTGCCAGAGATTTAAGAATGGCAGGAAGAATGATATGTGGTGAGAATATTCGAGATCCTGTCCTTTTGAAACTTAAAAAATAGTTTCGTTCCTGAATACTCTTGATTGCCGTGAAGATGATGTCATTTGGAATGACACGCCAGTAGCAGGGAAGTTGGCGGCACAAGACAACAATAATTCAAATGAAAGCAGTGATCAGGTTTACTGTGTGGTAGGCCTACTGCTTAACTGAGAGACATAAATGACTGCCCTTACGTTCTTTTGTATTAATATTGCAAGTCAAGTATGAAGCGAGATGAATCTTCGTAACGAGTTTTTACGAGCAGATGCCCTTTCTGATGTCAACCTCATCAGAGTTAATGAGATGAAACAAATGATGTGATATAAGAGTAACTAAAACTGACTATATATGTAGGCCTAAAAGTTGTGTGTTCACCATTTATTCTTTTTAAATTTATAAATACTGACTTCCAACAAAAATAGCCAGTAAAACTCAGAATAAATTCATAAGTTTGTTAAAGAATAGTGTCGAATAGGTACATGTACAATTTATAGCTCTTTATAGCCTAGAAGTCATGTGTTCACTGCACAAAGTTTGAGGTTAAATTGCATATCCCCCCCGCCCCCCACTTTTTTTTGGCTGTAAATGTGGGGGAAAAAAGGGGTGTCTAATATGCGAGTAAATACGCTATATGTGTCACACCAAGGCTCCACCTCACGTATATGAAATCTAAGTGAAGAAATAAATTTGAAGTCGAGAGTTACATAAAACTGAAATTATCAGACAGTAAATTTAACACTGCAGAGCTAACTGTGCAAAAGCAGCTTAATTATTTATATTAAACTGTGTTCAATATCATTCATACCATAATTTGCCTTTTGATTTTAACACTTTTGGATGAATACAGGGTCTCCCATATAAACTAAGACCATCCAAGGACTTTTCAACACGTAAGCCGCAGTATTGGAGGCACGTGCATAGTTCTTGACCTTTCAAGCAGCATGCACGTGTTCAACTCGCAAGCATCAGTCGCCAGCCTGAATCTCAGCTGTTGACATGGTGAGACAGTTATCACTGCAACACTGTATTTTCGTATGTAAAAGTTATTTTAAGTACAAGTCAGCACAACTGGTACACGGTGCATTTGTTCAGCAATTTCCTGGTGAAGTGCCACTTTCACGAGCACAGATTCACATAACTGTAAATTTGAAACTACTGGCTCAGTGCTTAATAAAAAATATATGTGCAGACGAACAGTTTTAACAGAGGAAACGCTAGACGACAATGGTGCGAATCTTGAACGGTCACCGAATAAATCACTCATAACATTTAGCACAACAAGTAGGGGTTTTAGTTTCTTCTCCATACATTTCGGATTAGGCCTGGTTTCATCTTAATGGTCATGTGAACAACCATAACTCTTGCTATTGGTGTGCAGAAAATCCTAATGGTGTTTATGAAGTCCCTCATTATGATAGGGAGATTGGTGTTTGGTGTGCTGTTAGAGCAAGATGAATAACTGGGTCTATATTTTTGAGACGACAGTAAATGCAGAGGTACCAAGATGACATTTTGACACCATTCTCCCATCAGTTAATGGAAGAAGAAAAATCGTGAGAGTGGTTTCAAAAAGATTCAGCCCCTGCTCATACAGCAGAAGATTTCCTTCTTACAATCTCGGAAGTGTTTGCAGACAGAGTGATCAGTGCTGGTCTATTCCCCCCCTCATTCTCCAGATCTAACAGAGTGCGATTGTTTACTTGTGGAGTAAACTGAAAGAAAAAGTGTATCGAACAAATCCTCACACATTGGAGGAAGTGGATGAAAACATATTGAATGAAATCAGGAGTGGCAGAACTCACTCGGGTCAGCCAGAAATCTGGTTACTAGATACAATGCCTGTGTAAACCAGGAAGAACGGCACTTCCAGCATCTTTAATAAGGTAAGATTTCATATAAGATTGTATACACGCTTAAAGTAGGGCGGCCTCACGCGACATAAGGTCGGCTGAGGCAACTGCTGTAACGCAGAGTACAAACACAGTTTGTTCGGCCTTAGCTGATATGGGAGACCTTGTGTACGAGAGTTTGTAAAATGTATACTGTTAGTTCAGTGGGGTTCTGTGAAATTTTAATTTTTTCAAGGGTTTTTTTGGACTGGAAAGTTCGGAAACTACTGCTTTAGACTACTAAAGACAGTCTAATTATATACCTGAAGTGCACAGAATTTAGTAAATATTTGAAGCACTCAACAACTACATTACTACCAGTGAAATATTTTAAGATTTTAACAAATTAAGATCTTTATGAATGTTCCTCTCACCCTTGTGTCTGAGCCCCAATGCTCCAAGCCATAATTGACATATTTCTTGAGAATGTCAAAGCGTTCAGAACTTGAGATATCCCAATGTCTTCTCTCCTTGATCTCAGTAAATATCCAGGGCTTGTAAAGTGCACCTCGTCCGATCATCACACCAGCAACTGAGGGGCTTTCACGTCTCATTCGCTCATAATCTTCATATGAAAGTATATCGCCATTACCAAAAAGGGGAGTCGGGCTGGCCATCTTGGCACACTGTTCAATGTAAGGCCAGTCTGCCAGACGTGTATACCGCTGTTCACGAGATCGTCCATGAACCTATGCACCAGGAAAACCATTTAATACTTGAACCTGAAACAATGTTAAGTGGATTACTCTTCAAATGAAAACATGCTCACGGTTATAAGAGACACTCCCCACTGTCCAAACTTAGGAGCAAGAAGATGCGCTATGTTCTTGTCGTTGTACACCCCAGTCCGTAGCTTAACAGTCAGTGGCTTTTCCAGAACAGTAGACATGCTGCGGACAACAGGCTCCAGAACACTAGTACGGTTGAGTAATCCACTGCCAGCACCCTGGGAATGGTTAACATCAAATTTAAAATTAATGAGGTGTCTGTGGAGAGGCGAGACTATTAGGACTCTTAGAGAGTACAGAACAGGAAAATGCCAAAAATCAAAGTATGGGAACTCTAGAAAACAGATAAGACCCGAGTATCAAAACCGGATAAAAACCCTGGTACAGAGAGATGAAAGGAAAAATGGAGAGGCAGAATGGACCAGACTAAGGGACACATTGGTTAAGGAAGCAACTGAAGTTTGTGGAAAGACAAGAATGAAAACAAGGGAGAAGGAAACACCTTGGTGGAATGAAAGAGTGAGAGCAGCAATCAGGGAAAGTAATCTCTTGCGGAAAGACAGGAATCGGGAGAAAAATAAACCAGATTTTATAAGAGACGAGGCAAAGATCAGAAACCTCGAACAATTATACCGAAACAAGAAACTGGACATTAAAAGAACAGTTACGGAAGAAACGACCAAGGCATGGAATATATTCACTCAGAAACTGGAGGAAGACAGCAGAGGCAATAAGAAACTACTGTATAGTGTTATCAGAGGTAAAAGGAAACCAAAGAATACCATAAAGGTACTTGAAGATGAAAATGGAAATCCGGTTAGGATAGAAAGTGACATTAGATAAGTCCTGAAGAACCATTTCGACCAGTTCAAGAACAAAATACAGAACTGGAAATCCAAGCCTACAATGAGGAACCTCCCATCACCTGGACAGAAACTGAGACAGCCTTAAAAATCTATGCCTAAAGGAAAATCTTCAGGTGCAGATGAAGTGAATGCGGATATGATAAAGGCAGCAGGCATCCAGGGTATACAATGGCTGCACAGAGTACTAAATGCCGTGTGGACAGAAACAAAATACCAGCAGACTGGAGCAAGGGATAATTCCCCTGTTTACGAAAGGCAGCAGACAGAAACCCACCAACTATAGAGGAACAACACTGCTGTCTAATGGGCTAAAAATTCTAGAGAAGATTATAGAAAGGAGATTGAGAACCATCATTGAACCATAGTTAGAGGAGGAGCAATATGGATTCAGAAGTAACAGATCAACAACGGATCTAATTTTTCGCACCCGCATGCTGATGGAAAAGTATTGGGAGAAAGACAAGAACGTGGTCATTGTATTCCTGGATATAGAAAAGGCCTATGATTTTTTTTTTCTAATGCTATTTGTTCGGGGCGTCGACCTTTAAAGATCTTTTGCCCCTACTTGCACCATGTGATATGAACCTACATGTAATTGGAATGGAGGAAGTGTAGTGTTTAAGGTGAGGAAAGGAACGTTAAGGACGAAACTAACACCCAGTCCCCAGACCAGGGATATTAATCATTTACATTTAAAAACCCTGATCCAGCCTGGAATCGAACCTGGGGCCGCCAGGTGACAGGCAGACGCGTTGCCCCCTACACCGCGAGGCTGGACAAAAGGTCTATGATAGTGTTATAAGAGATAAGATCTGGGAGTGCCTGAGGAAAAAAAAATGTGCCTGAAGGACTGGTAAGGAAAATTCAGATGTTGTACAAAGACTGTATTAGCTGTGTACAAATTGGGGAAGGTCTACCATCATGGTTCGAGACCAAGAGTGGAGTTCAACAAGGAAGTGCACTGTCCCCACTACTGTGTAGCACTGTTATGGACAATACAATGAAGAATGTCAAGGAAAAGTTAGGTGAACTGAATGCAGTGGCCTTTGCTGATGATATAATGATCTGGGGTGAAACAGAAGAGGAAGTACAGACCAGACTTAAAGTATGGAAATCCCAGTTCCAGGAATATAACCTCAACATCAGCGGGACCAAGACAGTGGTGATGGCAGTCAACAGAGAAGGGCGTCCAGCAAGTGTAAAACTAGGAGACCACCAGCTAGAATATCTGGATAGTTTTCCTTACCTTGGAAGTGTAATCTCCAGTGTTAATTTGGTCAGAGAGGAAATTACAAACTAAGTGCAAAAGGGATCAGAATTCTACCAACACTTAAGAACACTTTTATGGGATGACATGATTCCAAAACCGGCCAGACTGATGATACCAATATTGACTCAAGGTTTTGAAGTGTGTACCCTCACAAAAAGAGATTCATCAAGACTGCAAGTATCAGAGATGAAATTTCTTAGATCCACCATCCAGAAGATCTAGATGGACAAGTTAAGAAATGAGGAGGTGGGGAAAGAAGCCGGAATAAAGACATTCCTATTAGACAGAATTTTCACATCCAGACTATGGTGGTACGGGCATGTGATGAGGATGGAGCCTACAAGAAAAACCAAAATAAATTTGGAAAGGCAGGTAGAGGGGATCTGCAGGAAGACCTAAAACCCGATGGATGGACATGATCAAGGTTGATCTACTTGCCAGAGGATGGACAGTGGATGATGTTTTCCATGACAAGTTGTATACGGACAGGAAGAAGTGGAAGAGGCTCATTAACAGTACCCGGGAAACTGAAACCGTACAATGATGATGATGATGATGATGATGAGAGAGAGAGATTATAGCAACATACTTAATATCACAATATGTACAATAATTTATACTAAGTACATTGAACTCATAATAAAAAAGAAGTAACACACCTGAGGTTCACAACCTAGTTGTGATCATAGTCTACAGCTACTCAAAGGGATGATTTGTAATCCAAGACTTTGTTTCTGTATCTTTCATTAGGACACCGACCATGATTCAGGCCATGTGAAATGCTTATATGTTCCATGCCCAAGTATACGTCAGAGGCATGTTTCCTGTGTACTAAGATCGTGAGTACATCCATAACTTGGGTTTGGGTTATTATGGATATGTTCAATGATCTTTACTCTTTGATGCTGTTTGTTTTTTTTGCCATCTGTTGACTAGTTAAGACAGTTATTAGAAAATAAAGACATGATCTTGTGCCATCTTGGTAGAAATTGATGCAACTGTTTACCACTTGTTTCCTCTTATTCACCTGTATTTATTCCTAAATATACCACAAAAACCATAAGTTCTTCAAAACAAAACTGAGAATGGCATAGAAAAAGTGATCAATAATTACAATCACCCTCATTTCCATTTTTTTCCTGATCATAATTGACATTGCTTCAAAAATATGAATATTGGTGCTGACAATTCTTATTGCCTTAAAAATGCTTGTCCCTCATTCTTTCACAGTACTGTAATGTTTTTGCAATATGTTCACAAAAATTAGTGCATAAAATGATTTGAAATAGTCCTAAAAAGTTCGGGATTTTGTAATCGAGGAGTGAAAGAAAGGCTGGACCACAATGTATTAATAGATATGAAGTTTACCTGATACTGTATTTTATGATTTTTTAAACGAAGGGTCAGCAAAGATTACAGTTCCACGTGAATTTATTGGAACACAGCCGTAACATACATATTTCTTTCTTTTTCTTCTTCACTTATTCATCTAGAATGTACCTCTCATCTTTCTTCTTAGTTAATGTGTCATCCATTCCATTTTTTAAGCTACATTACACAATCTGGCATGGATTTCACAAGTTTTGTGCACATCATCATCATCATCATCATCATCATCATCATCCCACACTCCGATAAGAGATTCTCATCATGGGTACTTTTGTGGAACAATCTTTTTCCAATAACCCACATGTTTTCCATAGGAGTAATGTCAGGGGAATTCCTTGGTCACTCTAGCACACAAATATTATCACTGATTTTCACTTTCTTTGAAGCATGGCAAGGCTTCTGAAAAATCCATTACCATCTGGAAACCATTCTTGCATGAACTTTCCTTTCCAGTATTTCAATGTACAGGTTACTTTTCTAATACAACTGATTGGCACTAAGGGTTCTGGACCTTCATGCATGAAACCCAAAACATAAGCTTCATCGGGTGTTTTACCGTCTGTTGCAAACAAACTGAATTTATTGCCTCATTCTTCACTTGGCACACATACTGAAACCTTTACCCTGTATTTCAAAGTGACTGTCCTCGGAGAAAAGAATGTTCTCCCAATGTCCTGTTGTCCAATTCCAATGACTATGTGTCCACAAGACATGGTTTTTGAGCATTTCTCCTGCTAGGGGGTGGTTTTTTTTTTTGAGTTTTACAAGCTTTCTTTCCACCTGCTAGAAGTCTACGATGAACATTACAGTCACATGGAGCTCCATTTCCCTGCTGCTCAATTTGTAAGCAAAGGCCACAGCAGTGAGCCTGGGGATTAATTTGCTTCTTCTGAGGGAAAAGTAGTCACCAAATTAACATAGTTTTGGTTTTGCTTCTACAGTTTCACTTTTGTTTGGATGAAATAGAGCCTGTCTGTTCATGGCACTGAATAATTCTATTTACAGTGCCTAAATGGACACAAAAGTTAATAGCTATATCTTTTTGTCATAGAGGTATTCTGTGATAATCCCACCATCACCGTAAGCTTTCTGGGTGTCATGTCTACTGAAGACAGATATTACAAATCTAGCAAGGCAGCCTCAAAATTCTTCAGAAGTACAACACATGCAAATAAGAAAGTCACACATAGCGATTACTATTCAATCAATGCACTGAAAGTGTGGGATCAAAGAACAACCAATTCATAGCACACTGCTGCCAACCATTGGGTAAATTTAAAAACAAGAAACATTGTTCTGATTAATTCACACCAGACTGTATACATGTATCTGTTTCTTTCTCTTCTGTTTTTGGGATATAATAAAGTAATATCTGTGAGGTTAATTTTATTAAGACAAAAGCTTAATCTCAAAAGTCATTTTGGTCCCTCCAAAATTCTAGCCTAAGAATTTAAGAATAATTCTCTTGCTAATTTTTCATTTCAATTTAAGATTTAAATGATAACAAAATACAAGTACAGCAACACTGATTCTCACCTGCTTGTATACTAGGTCAATAGGACAACCCAAATTGATGTCAATAAAATCAAAAGAGGTTTGCTCTTGAAGAAGTTGACAGCAGCGTGTCATGACATATGGATTATTTCCACACAGCTGAATACCAAAAATGTCCTCTGTGGAATGGCGCTTCACCAGTGCCCATTCCTGAGATACGCCTCGTAGCAGAGATGATGCCATAGCCATCTCACCGCACGTCACATCTGCACCAAACTCCTTAGCAATACGACGGAAAGGCAGGTTCCCAACTGTTGTGAGAGGTGACAGGAACAGTTTATCCCGCCAGTCAATCTAAAATATGAAGTCACCAGCATAACTAAGTTAGGTCTTAGAAAATGTACACTATTAATACAGTTTCCAACATTATTATATCTTGCCCAAAGCCTTTCAGTTCGTGGGTGCGAACTTCACACATGGACTTGGCCCTGTTTTATGTCCCTGATGCCCTTCCTGATTCCAACTCTGTGTGTTCACTATCGCGTTTCACAAAATAATGCAGTACAGTATTTCACATTTCCTTCAACCATACTTTCAAATTGTGTCAGTAAATCTGTTCTTACCAGATGATGTTAACTGTACATATGTACACAGAATGGTTTGATTAGCTCTCCACACTACTGAAACCAATATCAACCATCAAGCGATTCTGAACGGTTTGCTACTTTCAAGCATTGGCTTCCTCCAAAATTAAGAATGCACTGGATGTCTTAAGAAGTGTCCAAACAACCTGCCTCTCCTTCAGGTAAAATTACACTTAACTGCTTTCTGTTTGTTAACTTGAATTAGTCTCTCTTCATTTGTTACCTAACATATCCATATTGCCTTAAGTTTTATTCTGAAATACCCCATTCCAAAGACATCTACCATTTTTCTTATTGCATCTATTATTATCATTATCATTATCATTTAGTAGTTTTTTTAAAAATTACAATTTGCTTTACATTGTGCCAACACACATAGGTCTTATGGTGACAATGGGATAGGAAAGGGCTAGGAGTGGGAAGGAAGTGGCCGTGCCTGATGTGAAAATGGGAAACATGGAAAACCATTTTCAGGGCTGCCGACAGTAGGGTTTGAACCCACTATCTCCCGGATGCAAGCTCACAGCTGCGTGCCGCTAACCGCATGGGCAACTCGCCTGGTATTTAGTAGTTTAACACTGAACTAAAACATCAAAGGTTTTTGGCGACAGAAGGATGGGAAAGGGCTAGGATTGGAAAGGTACAGCACCAGCATTTTCCAGGTGTGAAAACAGGAAACTACAGAAAACCATCTTCAGGGCAGCTGACAGTGGGATTCGAACCCACTACCTCCCGGATGCAAGCTCACAGCTGCACACTCCTAACCGCACGGCCAACTTGCCTGGTGCACCAATTACTGTAAAGTTTCACTCATATATGAAGAATACCACATTCCTCTCAAACATTTTAACAATTACTTATACAGCGCATAATCTCTGTTTGCTGTCTCCTTTCAAGCCTCCCATTATGCCCTATTAGCTTCTACCACAACACACAATTTATTATCTTGATTTATGAATTTCATTTTCAGTATTGATATTTACCAATCGTTATAAAAGGAAAAAAAAATTCCACCTAATCAATACATTTATTTTCTTGTAAAGTATTACAATCTAGGACCGGTTTTGACCCTTCATAGGTCATCCTCAGCTATATCAGAATCACATTTGCATTTCTATCTTGTACCTCTGAAAGACCTTCATGATATATTGTTTCATAATTTTCAGTGAAAACTTATCTTAAAAACTTACAAATTTCTAAGCGTTGTGTTAAAATTAAAAATTAAAATTACAAAACTTTGTCTATTATATACATGCCCTTTGGCTGACAGAATGCGTCCTTGGGTTGATTAAGCATCTATCTTAGGTATTGTTGCTTATTCTGTTGAATCGATTCCCTTTTATACTTATGTACAATCGTGAATAGACTGTATGTATGTATGTATGTATGTTTAGTCCTCAGCCCGAAGGCTGGTTGGATCCTCAACAGCTCTGCCATCAGCTGTCATAGATGGCCTAAGCATCACTGAAGAGGCGTACTAGGGAAATGAGGAGTGAGGTAGTTTCCCGTTGCTTTCCTCACCGAGCCAGAAGTTGCTATTACATATCAGTCTGCCAAGCCCACTGAAATGCATGCACCAACCGACCCTATGAGCAATATTTTCACACCATTCATAGCAGGGACTGGCTGCAGAAGGAATGGCATTACTAGCATCACTCATACCTCAGTCACTTTCATTTTGTCAAAGCCAAGGATAAAGCTGAGACAGATCAATGAAAGTAACAAGATTGCTCTAGCCCATACCAGAAGACATAGTGCACTGTAAACACTAGGTCCCGCCAGCAAAGGCATGTGAATAGACTATCATTAAAATTTTAATAAATAAAGCATGCGTGATAATTATAATAAAATATCATGTTACATCTTTATACCATATTGCTGGAGTGATATTATTTTAGGTAGAATATAAATGCATGTTGACCTCTATAAAATATTTTTACATAAACACACTAATATATTTTAAAGTCTAATCATTGTACTTTAAAGTCTAAAATACTTATTTATGTTTTATACAATACATAATCAACATAATATGAAACTTGTAATTTTATGCAAGAAGGAACTGACATTTAATCATTAGACTTAAAAGCCAACCATACATGGCATATTTAAATATTATCAATATCTGATGTTATATAAGACAAATTGTTACAATATTTTACCACATAACAACGCAAAATCCAAAGCAATAAGTATTTTAGACTTTAAAGTACAATGATTAGACTTTAAAATATATTAGTGTGTTTATGTAAAAATATTTTATAGAGGTCAACACGCATTTATATTCTACCTAAAATAATATCACTCCAGCAATATGGTATAAAGATGTAACATGATATTTTATTATAATTATCACGCAAGCTTTATTTATTAAAATTTTACTGATAGTCTATTCACGATTGTACATAAGTATAAAAGGGAATTGATTCAACAGAATAAGCAACAATACCTAAGATAGATGCTTAATCAACCCAAGGACGCATTCTGTCAGCCAAAGGGCATGTATATAATAGACAAAGTTTTGTAATTTTAATTTTTAATTTTAACACAACGCTTAGAAATTTGTAAGTTTTTAAGATAAGTTTTCACTGAAAATTATGAAACAATATATCATGAAGGTCTTTCAGAGGTATAAGATAGAAATGCAAATGTGATTCTGATATAGCTGAGGATGACCTATGAAGGGTCAAAACCGGTCCTAGATTGTAATACTTTACAAGAAAATAAATGTATTGATTAGGTGGAATTTTTCTTTCCTTTTATAACGACACAATTTATTACTCAAGTACAAATTTTCGTCAACTTCCAACTCATATTTAATTTTCTTGGTTCATTCTCCAGTAAGTATTAGGCACTGCTTCTGCCAGAGTTAACTTAATTTTCCTGACACCACACGATTTTTTAGGAGACAATTTGAAACCAGGACCTGCAGGGTACAAAATTCTGCCATCCAGGCGGAAAGCCAGCATTTAAACTATCCTGCTAATCACACGTCACTCACTCTCTTCTGCTCCCCTTAATTATATAAACTATCCTGCTAATCACACGTCACTCACTCTCTTCTGCTCCCCTTAATTATAAACAAAATTCAGTACTCAAAATATTCAAATGTGCAAAACTCTCGTGCAAAGGGGAGTTGACGGAGAGCATAGAAGTGCTTTCTATTTTCATAAAGAACTATTACTGCACTGAATTGTTGAAACAATGAAAGCCTAGATCACAACAGTTCACCTCATAACACTGGACGCTGCAGTGGAAGTGGCAGTTCTGTGTTCAGGCCTCCTGAATTAGGAAAGTTATATATCAAGGGTTATAAATTTAATTTTTGATTGATCCGTATTGAACTGAGATTACATATAATTTATTCTTATAAAATTTTTCCATCTATTCAATACATTCTTTTTGCAATGCATATATTTACATTACATTAAGTCGCTTGGAACTAGTTTTGACCCTACTTGGGGTCATCATCAGCCATAAGCTAGCAGTGTGCCCCACATATGCTTCACATACTGCCACGCTAGGTCCTAATTGTTCCGCAATGGAGTGAGACTTCCATCCATTCAAACCACCATGCGCAGAGTGTATTTACAATCTTAGAAGATATTCAATTGACATGTTCATATTAGTCTGCACAATTGCACTATTTAATCCTTGCAAGCCATATCAACATTATTAGGACTCTAATGGAAGACATATCTGCACCGGGAGAAGGGAAACGTGCGGTGGTGAACCAATTGGAGTGGGGAGGGGAGGAGGTGCAGAGGCGTGTCTCCAGGTACGCAGTGTACTGGGTTAGCATTAGCCAGCAGGTATTCATCGCTGATTGCGCAGAATTTGAAATGTCGCAACTTTTAGGCCCCGTAGTTAACACCCTAATGAATGTTGGCACCCGAAATTGATGCCGACATCTTCTTTATGTGTACCTCAATGTGTTTTCCAAGTTTCATCGCGATCGGCGAGTTAACCATTGCCGATGTTCCTTTGTCAGAACCATAGCGCTTGGTCCAATTCAACTACTCATCACGGCACATATTATAATTGTTTAGAATAGAATATGTATTGTTTTAGGATATTTTGACTAAAATGTGTATTTGATTATGTCTGATTATGACCCCGAGTAGGGTCGAAACTAGTTCCAAGCGACTAAATGTAATGTAAATATGTGCACTGCAAAAAGAATGTATTGAATAGGTGGAAAAATTTTATAAGAATGAATTACATGTAAAATATACCTTGACCTGTTGGATGACCAAGGAAGAGATGGCCGGACCAAATGAAGATAAGATGTTGAGAGTAGAGGAGGGGACTGGAGAGTGATCGTGGAGGGAGCGATTTACATGGACAGACAACGCCGGCGAGAGTTCGTTCAACACAACCCTACCCGGCAAGCTGGAAGGGTTACATGATGATGATGATGATGATGATGATATACCTTGACTATCAACAGTTCAATATATAGTGATATGATATTCATTCTAGTTCTACAGGCATTATGCACAGTATGTGCACAGCAGTTTGATCTGACTAAATTAGGATTATGCACACAAACTGATTTTGAAGGATGGACGCTCAGTTCTTTGCTGGGGAGATGGATTGAAGCTTTTGAAATGTACTTGTACAATCGTGACCACAAGAATTCCGGGTAGAAAAGGAAACAGGTAACGCTTGGGCGAAGATTTTGGCCAACCCTGAGGATGAAGGAGAAGTAACCAAGGCAACAAACCCTCACATGTGTGTCTTCCAGGAGATGAAATGAAATGTAATAATAATTAAAATTTTAAAATTTACCCACTGACTAGAATTTAAAGACAATGAAGAAAATGATTATGAATTTAAAATAATCAGTGGATCTGATTTGCAATGCCTTATTTTCTTATAAAATGATTTAAACATAGATTGAAATATATTAAAATGGAATAAGGCATTGCATTTGAAATGATCTCATATTTCATTCAAACACATTAAAATTATAAAAAGACATACTAAAACAGAACTAATAGAATTAATAAAAAGCAATTAACAATAAAATAAAAACAAATAGAAATTTGACTTTTAAACATGATAAAACAGGATACTATCCCTCATAAAATGTATAACAAGGTCTACTGACTCCTTATCATGTTTTAGAACGAGGGAGAGGGTACTCTGAAGTTACGGACTACGGCGCAGATCGACCTGGCTCGCACACTCCATTAGGACGTATCCTACGGTCAGATGACTGCTGTAAGTACACATCTCTTCAGTAAGTAGGAGTGCATTCCTATACCACAGCCGATGTGAAGATGACATAGTACCACTCCACTGCTTCTCTCAGAGACACCCGAGGGTAATCTTCCATACCTTTGTAGTTCCTTTAATCATTCTCAGCTTGTTTGAAAAACGGGTGGCCTGCTGCTCCATCTCCCAATGGTACATCACCAAAAGTCTCACCTGAGAACGAATATCATGTCTGGAACCATGTAAGGCAACAGAGGCAATTTAACCACCTCCTTGGCAACCCTATCAACTAACTCATTTCCTGCTTCACCCATGTGAGAGCCACAAAAACGTGATTCCGGTGCTAGCACTGCAACACCGCGCCAGCAGGTCCTGGATCCGCTGCTGCAGAGGGAGCCACAGGAAACGTGCATCAATAGATTGTAACAAACTCAAGGAGTCAGTACACAGCAGAAAGTGCCAACATTTACTGCACAGCATGAACCGCAGAGCTTCAAGGATAGCATAGAGCTCTGTTGTGAACACACTACAGGTTTCAGGTAGAGAAAAAGAAAAACCTCTTATTACCAACAACGAAAGCACAGCCTACTTCCGCATCTGCCCTCTAACCATTTGTATAAATAACTATTGAACCTGAACAACAGCTGACAATGGACAGGAAGACCCTCCAATAAATGGAGAGGTCCATGTTCACTTTTTGGCCGGTGTGCAGAAGCAGGACGATTTCAGGTCATTGTATTAATCATGGAAGTACCTTACTCGATCGTCTAACAAGACAAGGAACTAAAGGTACATCAAACAATTTCTAATTAGTATCCAAGTGTATACCAACTGGCCACGTTGCTCGTGGATAAGCAGTGTACAGCCAACGGTTTTCATTGTTGAATATGCAGGGGGTGAAGTAGCATCTGACGTAAATTTGCAGCATAGAATAATAACATTTGTTAGCGCCCCAGGTTTAGAGGCAGCACACCAGATTCAGTGAGCAGGCTAGCAATGGCGGTTGTACGAAATGCTCCCATTGCCAACCTAACTCCGCTGTGATGGATGCTATTCAGTTTCACAAGGACGCTTTGCCTTGCTGATCCACATGCTGCACTGCCGTAGTCTAACCAGGATGCCTTGCTGATCCATATGCTGCACTACCGTAGTCTAACCTGGATAAAATATGTGCCCTATAACATCGTAGGAGCACCGTGCAATCTGCCCCTTGATTCGTTAACACTGATTTCTAAAACTCAATGCTAACATGACACAATGAGATTCTGGCTAAAAAGTTTCATGCATTTCATCTTTCATTCTAATGGTGAGTGAAACTGTGTGTACTGTAACATATTAGTCCATAGTCTTGATTAAAATGACAATATCGTCTCAAACTTAACACTTCTGAAGATTTTTGTCTTTATAAACGTGTTATTTAATTGGCATTGTATGTTAATCCTTATGTGGATTTAAAACGTTACAGTCATTAATTAATAGACGGTCGAATACGTCTTGTTGGTCGTTTTCCCAACCATAAACTTAAATTGACTAGTTGACATTGTAGAATCAGAAGCTGTTAGAGGCTATAGTCAAAAGGGATATTCAGCTACATAAATCATAGGCGTTGACAAGATTGCTTCTACTATGTCCATGTGTATTGGTATATCTGTAACAAGAGAAAGCTACATGAAAATGTTGTGTGTTGATTTGTTTTTAAATAACCGTGTTAAACGGTTATCACTTACCCCTTCGACTATTGCTGAGATGTTTGGTGGTGTTTACTGCATCAGTGTTAATGAATCAAGTCTTTTACCGGTACTCTAACTTTGGCACTGTTATTTTAATCACAACTAAACTGTCAATTTATATATTGTACATCATAACTGCATTTTAGCAAAATGTTTTTATCTAATTAGTGTTAAGACTATAATTAAGTACGATTAATTATAAGTACATCAAGATTATAACTTAACCTTGCGATACTGTAATGGCCGAGGATGCTCGGTAGACGAGCGAAACGTCCCAATTGTAGTATTATGTCAACGATAAAATCCTAACAATAAAAACATTTTATATATTGAATAGATGGAAAACAAATAGATATTTGTATTATTTTATAACGAATTTCAATACGGGCCTAAATATGAGAGTATTTACATGTAACATTGAGGTATCAACGGTTTGAAACAAAGTCCAATAGAACATCATGTGTGCAATGTATCAGGGTGTAAATATGATAGCATCCTGGATTATAATCAACTTAAAATAGTTATGTGAATACAGTAGAAGTCTGTTGTAGCAAGAATTCATAACGGCAAAAAATTTACTTGCTATAACGGATTGTCATTATATCCGATTTTTCATAAAAGACAGGGAAAACCTCACACACAAAATCGGTATGAAACAGCAATCAGTTCGTTCAAAACTTGCGTTTTCGCGGATGATGTCCACACTACAGCTTATCTGTTTGTTACTTTTAGAAATCCGATACTCCGTGAAAGTGTGTTTAATTTCATTCTAAAAACATTATCGTATCACTCCCAAGGCTTCTGTAGCAAAGTTTCAGTTTCTTTCTTCAAACGGCATCACCTAACCTAAGCGTATATGTATCATGAAAACATTTCAAGCACATGCAGAGAAATGAAAACTTCCTCGCTAAAAATTTATGAGGGAAGAGCCTTTCTGAAATTAAATTAGAAGCAACAAAATATAAACTATCCTCTGAAATCAGTGATGTACTCTGCCATATCTTGAGATGTATTACATTCTTACTTAATTTCAGTAAAATATATAACATTAAAATTAGGTGATTGTTTACTTCAGCTTTTATTTCTAACGAGTTAACTGCTATTGGTCACGTAATTTACCCATTTATTATGAAAACATGTTATCCTTTTTCATTTTGAATTTTCTTTAGAAAACAGCAGTCGACGGGTATTACTAATCAACTCTGACACCGCCTTCGAATGTCAATTAGAGAGCTTGCAAGTGTAGATAGCGAGAAAACGATACCGAAGATGTTCAATCACATTTTGTGGCAAACATTTCAGTTTTCTTATTGAAACAGCATCACCTAACCTAACAGTTATGTATGTATGTATGTATGATGAAAACATACTTAAGTGCCAGTAGAGAAATTACAACCTTCTCGCTATAAATTTTCATGATAATAGACTTTCTAAAATTTAACCAGACGTGAGAAAATACAAACTAACCTTTGAAGTCAGTGATGCACTCTGCCATATCTTGAGGCGTACCCCATTTTTACTTAATTGCAGTATTTAACACTAAAATTAACCAATCGTTTAGTCAGCCTTTATTTTTAGCGAGTTAACATCTGCTATAGGACAAGTTATTTATATTATAAAATCATGTTCTCTTTCATTTAGAATTTTCTTTAGAAAACAGCAGTCGGTATTACTAATCAACTCCAACACTGCCTTCGAATGTCGAAGAGAAAGCTCTGTGGACATAGCGAGGAAAAGATACCGAAGATGATCGGGTGGATGGGGTAACACTGTCCAACACTTTTTTGTGATGTGTTCCAACATCCTCAAACTTGTGTGAGGGTGTGAGTTATCATGTTGAAGCAAACAATCACCTGGGTTGTTATGGCGCCCAAATCGCTGGAAGTGCTTATTGAGTTTGGTTAATATTTCACATATACCTCAGAATTAATGGTGGTGCCTTTCGGCATCACATCAATGAGTACAACACCATCACAGTCCCAAAAGAGTTCTTTGAATTTTTTCTTCTGTGGAGAGTGAGGATGGCGCCATTGCATCGACTGCCATTTTCAGATGGCCTCACCCTCTGTGCCCAGCGACTAACCGTACTTCTGTTGACTGCTGAAGCTGCATAAACTGCACATAAATGTTTGTGAATGTTTCCAACCATTTCTCGCTCCGCGGTACGAAATTCAATGACGACACATGGCTTATAACATACATCACTTACAGACGCCATGTTGAACCATTGCTGCAAGTATGCTATCTGTCTGAAGAAACAGAAATTTTGCGCGCGCACTCTGAAAATGTCGAAGAATTCATATCTAAAGTTTCGCATTCGTACCATTGTTGGGACTGAGAAAAAATTGTGGTGAATTATTTTCTTGGCCACCCTCATAAATAATGGATATAAAGCACCACAGACCGGAAAAGATTTGGTGGTGCACTTAACCCAATTTCTGGCCTGTCAACCGTGCAAAACTCATCAATTTCAAAGTTCTTGCTGAGTCCGCATTTTATTACTGTATTCTTTTCGTGACTGTCAGGGCCCAGATTCTGATGACATACCATCTTTTAAATGGTTCACCACAGACATTGCTAACTTATATAAAAATCCTGTTCATGGCCTCCATAATACTGAAATGCATATTTATTAAGTTATTTTTCGTCATTTTTCTAAGTATTTTATTTTTAGTTAATTTTCTCACTTTTTGCATCATTATTATGTCATTTTATGGAATTTAAGAATATTTTATATGTTTTGAAGTGTTTTCTCACATTCTTAATGGTTTATGATGCATTCTTTGTGCATGGTACAGGAGTGAGGATGAATACGAAGACATGAGAATCTTCACAACCTTGTTCAACCCTTATTTCTTGCAATATCTACATTCCAGGAGACACACCTGCACTTGCAGCTAATCCAGAAGCAATGTTGAAATCGAGGGAGTAGGAAGACAGCCAACAGCAGGCCCAGTAATGCCAGTCTGGTTAAGTACCTCAGTGCAACCATACATGTGCGAAGTGGATTTGTGTTATCGGCCGCGATTGTTTTTCAAGTGTATTTAAAATGCCGCAGTTAAAGCCATCTAGGGCTGTTCATTTCAAAAAAGAATTTCGAAATACGGCAAAGATATTTTTTTTTACCACCGATGGTGAAATTCTTTTCTGCAAAATATGAAGAGATTTACCGTTCAGCAACATATTGGTTGAGAGAAGCATATACATGGAGTCCAAAATAGTAGCAAACGAAAAGTTTCTCAACTGTTACTCTCACAGTCATCCTCCAATGGCGGTACTTCCTCTGTGTTTTGTAAAGACTTGTGTGAAGCTTTGCTTTCTTCGAACATTCCACTCTGGATATTGAGCAATATTAAACAGATTTCTTAGAAATGTATACAGGCCATGTAATTCCAGATGAGTCTACTCTGAGAAAGAAATATGTATCCCAATGCTATGATGACACAAAAAGGAATACCAGAGAAGTCTGCAGCAACAAAATATTTGTTTCAATCAATGAAACCAGTGATGTAGAAGGCCGTTATATTGCCAATGTTATCGTGGACACGTTAGAAATAGATAGGCCTGGAAAAATATTTTTGCTCATGACCGAAGTTTTGCAATCTGTGAACCATTCTACAATATGTCGCTTCTTCGATAAATCGATGGGACTACTACGGCCTGAGGGTGTAAGATATGATGATGTTCTGCTCTATGTGACTGATGCAGTGCCTTACATAGTTAAAACTACCAATGCAATCAAAGCATTTTACTCAAAAATGGCACATGTAACTTGTGTCCCTAACTAAGAAGGTATTTATTTACTAAGGCTCCACCACGCAGGGAACTTTTCAGATCCCAAGCACCTGATATTCCATTGCCACCGCAGCCTTGCATCACATGGTGGGGTACGTGGATCGACGTCTGTATTTACTATTGTGACCAATTTCAGACAGTGAAGCATGTAATAGATTCTTTCGACGTACAAGTTGCCAAGTCCATTCAGATGGCTCAAGAATTGTTTTCGGATACGCAAATGGAGGGAAAACTGCGTGTATCAAAGCAAATTTCAGTTCCTCATCGTCAATTATTGCAAGTCCTCAGGAGAGAGGCATGGCTCTAGAAAAAATAATCAATTTAGTCAGAACAGCCACAGATGAATTAAAATGCATTCATGGCGATTCTGGTGTGGGAGTGTCAAACAAACGTGTTCTTGACAAGAACTCTGGTTGTAATGTTTTGTGCTCCATCTCTCGGATTTTAGCAGGTGAAGATTTCAGCATTATTGGCATTGAAGAAGAATTTACATTCAGTGATTTAGTGTACTTCAAGTATGCTCCAACTGCATCTGTAGACGTTGAAAGGAGCTTTTCCAAGTACAAAAAGGTGCAGGTCGACAATGTTCATTTTCCTGTGAGAATCTACGAATGGTCACAGTCATCTACTGTAACCCGGAGTGAGGTAAGCCTGTACAGACTGTCATGTAGTGATGGGCAACGCTCTCGCTCGAGACTGACATCGCAGATCTCGAGACTCTCGCGAGAATCCCGAGACCGATCCTTCTGTAGTGCAAGCTGTGCGACGTACCAGTAACTACGACTGTAAACTTGATAGTGTATCATTGGCAGTTATTGCGCGAAATAACGTTCACATATGAAAACGTGTGAGCCAATAATTTTGTCAAAAGACTGGAAGAGTACTGCATGTTCAACTATGAACCCCTTAATACCATTAACGGAAGTGAAAACAGAATGTCAGTATCTTAAAATGTTCACGACTTATTTGGGGTGGACATCTTAGGTGAATAATCCTGCATAATTTGTAAATAACTGTAGATAGGATGAACACCTACTCTGGATACTAGAGGCGGGCATTACTCGAACTTGAGACGGGGAAGATGTGCTTTGCTACATATGCAACCCCCATTGCACGTGAGTGGAACGTGTAACCTAAAATGTCCGACTTTGCTTCAATTCTTTCAGCAGGGGTGATGGGCAACGCTCTCAAGACCAATTCTCGTGTGCTGCGAGCTGTGCTACGAACCAGTAACTACTAGTGTAAGCTTGATAGTTATCATCAGCAGTTCTCATACAGAAACGTGTGTGACAAAAGGCTAGGAAAGCCCTCCATGTTGAAAAATGAGCTCCTTAATAGCATTAACGAAAGTGAAGACAGAATGCCAGTATCTTAAACTGTTCATGAGTTATTTCAGGTGGACTTCTTAGCTGAATAACCCGTATAATTTGTTAATGACTTATCAGGATGTAAACCTACCTGGATGCCTCGCAATCGTTGTTGACAGGGTCGCTTCCCATGATGCAGACCAGGACGGAGGTGTTTTGTGACTATTCCTCTTCATTTATAATAACTTATGTGTTTTTAAGTGTCCGATCATCCCAGACGTATTTCTGCCGACGTATTTTACTACTTTTGAATAAACAACACAGCGGGCTGTGCTATGTGGCATGTCTTCAAAATAACCGACATCCACGACTTACGTTGGATTTCGGACATCGTCTTCAAGTTGTCGCGTATAACTAGACATAGTTACATATTGCACTGCCATATACCGAAGCACCTAATTATTATTAACAAATATATTGCAAATGGGAAATATCCCGGGGGCAATGGTCACTTACAGTAGTGTAATAATAACCAGCATACTGATGTGGGCAAGTTTTCCTTCGTAAACAGGACCATAAGGGATTGGAATAAATTACCTGCAGCAATCTTTGATAGATTCTCTTCCGTATCAAATCGTTTAAAATGATGATTAGTGTTAGTGTAAAATAAAAGCTGAAAACGACGGACACTGAATTGGTGATTTTCTGCTGGATTTAATGTTAAACTAATAGTATTTCTTCTAATATTTTCTCTCCATGGAATTGCTTGTTGTACTCTTGTTGTTGTAGTTGTTGGGTAGTTATGTTTTAACTTTAATATCACTTGCAGTGTTAAGTAATGGGAATACGTAAGTTGTGTGTGAATTTGTGTACAATGTTGCTGGATTTCGAAAGTTAAACTTCTTGTCATATTTTCTTTCGTTGTTGTTGTTGTCGTTATAGTTGTAGGGTAATGACGGTTTAACTTCACTTCATTATCACTTGTAATGTTAAGCTAGTAGAAAGCTCACCGAGCTCGATAGCTGCAGTCGCTTAAGTGCGGCCAGTATCCAGTAATTGGGAGATAGTGGGTTCGAGCCCCACTGTCGGCAGCCCTGAAGATGGTTTTCCGGGGTTTCCCATTTTCACACCAGGCAAATGCCGGGGCTGCACCTTAATTAAGGCCACGGCCGCTTCCTTCCAATTCCTAGGCCTTTCCTATCCCATCGTCGCCGTAAGACATATCTGTGTCGGTGTGACGTAAAGCTAAATAGCAACAACAACAACAACAATTGAAAGCTCAACCTATAGTATTGTAAGTGGTAGTGTTAGGCACGTGAAATACTGAATTTGTGTATGATGATGCTAGATTTGGAATGTTAAATCAGTAGTACTTCTAGTAATATTTCCTTTCCATGGAATTGCTTGTTGTACTCTTGTTGTTGGGTAATTATGCTAACTTTACATATGACGCAAATATTCTATAACATAAGGAATTATTTCCGTCACTAAAATATCGGTAAACACAAGCAGTGGTCATAATATGATATTGAATGTGGGGTCTGATAATGATGTACGTACAGTCAAAAGAATCTGAGCAAACTCAATCATTTTAGACTACACATTCCACTCATGCGTAATGGTGGTTGCATAGACAGCAGGGCGCACCTTGCCTTGTTTCGAGTTTGAATAATGCACGCCTCTAGTATCCAGGTAGGTGTACCTACAGTAGCCGTCAGTTTCTGTACTTAACCTATTCATTCGTGTACTTACAATACCACTGCGTAAAATGCCAAAATGCGTAACCTTTGTAATTATGTTAAACTGCATCAAAATAGACCTCGCTAGAAATGAGAGAAATGAACGCCCTAGTCACTTGTTGACAAGTATTTACGGAATGGAGAAGGTGCGTGGTTTGCTATTCGCATATGTGGCGAAAACAACATTCAGCTCCGCCTACCTGTAGGCCTACGACACGCTGCTCGCCGCACAAGGCGGGGACACGCTCTCGAGATCCCTCAAAATTTCTCGCGAGAAATAGTGCCTGCGCTAGTCTCGAGAAATCCCAAGAAATCTCGAGACCTCGTCTCAGACTGCCCATCACTACTGTCATGTATTTTAAGTGCACATTTTTCTTATTACCTCTAATCCGATAAAGAATTTGAATATCTAACGGCAAAATTCTCTCTTTTTTGTTCTTCAGATGTTGCAGCCTTCAAGTTCCACATACTATGAAGTGTTATTTTCCTTGAAAAAAAAAAAGAACACAGAACATGAAGTGCCAAACAACAGACTGAAATAATAACCAGTATTGATGTGCAAATAATTCGTATTTGTTAAATAATAATTAAATTATATTAGGTACCTATTAAAATCATTTCAACATACAATGACGTAGTTTGCATGTTTTGTGATGAAATTATGTCAGTTTCATACAAATTTTTAGGTCACTTTTTTAAAGTTTTTGGGTCATTTTATGAGATATTTGCAGTCATTTTACAGGTCATTTTTTAAACATTTTTAGGTCATCAAAATCCGGGCTGTGGCGATTGTAGACACTGCCCGTAAATTGGTTCCAAGTGTCTAATGGAATTCGCTACAATCGCACATCCTTTCTGCTGATAGCAGGTGATTGACAATAGTTTTGTTGCTTCAGTTTACTGTTTTGTATTATGAAAAGGTAATAAAAATAATGGATAGGAGTGCTCTAAACATTCAGGAAGAGTGGGCCATTCAAGTACATAAATTTTAAGACTGATGAACCCTGGACTTCTTTATTATTATGTAAGTGTCTGTACCGTATACCCACTTTCTGCCACTCCTTTTATTCTTGTTGTATTCTAGACTGAAAAAATGGGAACTATTATCTTTTGCTTGAAATCTAACCAAATTCATAAAAAATAAGAATTAAAATATATATATATATATATATATATATATATATATATATATCGATTTTCATGAGTTTACTGGACCTTTAAAACAACTGAACTTGGCTACCCAATTGTTAAGCCCATCTTGTACCTCCTTTTCTGTCTCCCCCACCAAATAGCAACATCATCAGCAAATACCAACGCATTTAATTCTTCCTTTAACTCCTTCATGAGGGCATACGTGACTGCCGTCTCAAATAACCAGGCTCTCTCCTCATTAATCCCAGCTCTTCTACATCCGCCAGTCCTGACAAGCTCATTTCTACCTCCCAGCTTCATGAAGAGGGTGGGCATCAACTTTTCTTGAGGGGCCATATTGACAGATCTTCAGTCTTGATGGGAAAGTGTAGGATAAGCAGAAAGACAGAAAAACACAGAAACAGGGAAGCAACATAAGATAAAGATTGCTGCTTCTTCCCACACTGACATGCCATTGTGTTCGTCCTATTACATGTTCCTTTTCTTGTCCCTCTCTCTTCATAAATGACTTAATAACATGATATATTAATATGCATCTGTACGCAACGAAAATTTGAATATATAGTGATTCTCTTATGGCCTTTCTTTCATTGTTTGTTGTAGCATTTGGTACTGTTGCCGCTACGTTATACTAGTGGCCGTGACAAGAGCAAGTCCAAACGTGGACTGTACGAGTTCTGCTGTTATCCGCTAAGCAGCCCTCATATGACCTGTCTCACAGGTTATGCGCGAAAAATATTTTATGAATGGGCACGTAATTTACTTTTCCTGATACCAATAGAAAATATTTTTGGAAGTTGTATGATTATCGCTTACCTCTTATAATTCAACTGAAGATGATTACATTTTCAAATGTTTGCGGCTTATAGGTTTTCTCACAGAATTCCTGGGAATATCAAGTTTATTGCTTATTTCATAGTGAAGATGCTGCTTAATGAGAGAGGTTATTCCTGTTTCACCATTTGTGTATCCAACCTTTACAATCTTCTTCTATGGGGAAGTTTCAAAACATCCATCGATCTAAAGTAATTACATCTGGGTGGAGATTTTCTGTGCCAAAGTAATACATTCAGAATTGTTTCTTTTTTATGTCATATTCTTCTTGCAACAGAAATCAATCTGTTCTAAAATGAAAGAGGCTTCAATTTCTTCATTGTTAGCATTTTATTGAAGCTTCTTTACTTTTTTGTCTAATTGTGATGCTTACTGCATCTTCTGATGTTTCTTTAATTGTTTAATTTCCTCCTTTAATTTACTTATCGCTGCTCTTAATCTTTGATTTATTTGCTATGGAACTAGTTGGCTGTGCATTATCGAACAGTATCTCAACATCATCACTACGTTCTTGTACTAGCCTCAGTCTTTTTAGTGGCAAAGAATCTCATTTTAGCACTGGTTTCTTTCTATCAGAAGTATACATCAGCTTATGAGAAGGATAACCATGAAAAACTGAGGGAACTGTGTTAGGCAGCAGTAACCTTTTAGTTGTACTAATACAAAAGTCACATTGTTTACAATGGGCGCTGCAAATTTAAGAATATTCCTTAGCATTCCACAGAGTGCCTAGCCTTGTTCCCTGCCTGTCTCTTAGTCCAGCATCCCTGGTAAATTAGCGAAACATGACACTGTCTTCCTTCCTGGAATCATCCAATGTGCAATAAGGAACACAATAATATACCATTTTAAAACTATGTACATGGGTTAATAAATATGAAAATATTCACCAGTATTGCTCTAGTCTACACGAGCTTTTACTCACGATATTTACACATTTTAATCCCATAATTTCACTATACAATCTTGGAAACAGTAATTAATCTCTACTGGAAATGTTACCACTCCACAGACAGTTTAAAGTGCTGGTGATGGTGATGATTTTTTGTTTTAAGAGGAAGTACAACAAGGTAATCATCCTCTCTGCACAAATTAGTGGAAAAGAAATTTAAAAAAATAATTATTTATTCAACAAAGGAATTTGGAAACGCAGAACAAAATAAAACAAAAAGTAATAGAATTAGGCCAAAAAAATTACTAACGAATCAAAAGGGAACGTGCGTTCCCTGAGTAACCGTACACTTGTAATTTATATACCCTGTATATATCCACTGTTACACATAAAGCAGATGACGAGATCAGCAGTAGTCGCATCATCGGCTAGTATGCGTTCAAGTGTTTCCTGCAGGCTGAGGCTACATCTTAGGCCAGAGAGATCGGCGCACTCTGTGAGGATGTGGGCCACGGTGAAATCGGCACCACAAGAACACACTGCGGGGTCTTCCCTCTTTAGGAGATAAGAGTGCGTAGATCGTAAATGACCTATCCTCAGCCTACACAATACTATGGCCTCTCTCCATGAAGGTCGGAAAGAGGACCGCTACATGGTAGTTGTCTTCTTAATTGCTCTAAGCTTGTTGGGAGTTCAGATAGCTAGCCACTCCGATTCCCAGGATGCCAAGATGGTTCGATGAAGCTGAGAACAAATATCCTTAGCAGGTACATTGACAGGTCTTGGAGGTAAAAGTACAGCTTCCTTTGTGCAGCTTCATCTGTAAGTTCGTTTCTCGCAATCCCAACGTGGCTTGGAAGCCATGCGAAAGTGATTATGGTGCCAACATCACTTAACCTGGCTAGAAGGTCATGTATCTGCTGTACCAGTGGGTGTTGCGAGAAACAGGTTTTGATAGACCCACAGACAGTTAAAATGCTTTTTCTTTTATGATAGAACTCTTATTACACTGTGCACTGTTTGCATACAAAGCAATGTAACTAGTCGTGAAACAGGTCATAAGCCCGACATCTAGCGGCTGCAGCTGAAAACGCCTGGCCCACATTGTGAGGTACCAAACCTTGAGCTTGTCACGGCTGCTAGTATAACATAGGCAATGATACTGTACACTTTCTTAAACCTTTCCTGTTTAGATATTATCAGAATTAAAGATAAACAAGCACACAAAATCACACTTGAACACACAATCAGAAAAGCAAATATTGTGTCAGGGAAGGCAGTGAAATTACGCACCTTTTTCTTTTCTTCTTCCCTGACACGAATAATATCTTCATCAGTCACACTTCCTGAACGTTTGTCATCACCATTCACTTCTTTTGTAACTGACACTGAATCCCCGCTTTCATCAGGTACATGGACACAACTATCATCACATTCTTCTTTTTTGCTATTTACAGTTGATTTTGCACCTTTCACTTTTTCCACAACTTTCTCACTTTTTGTAAAATCATAGCGTTTTTTCCGAAGACTGAACTGCACATCTTTAGAAAGAATATTTATTGTTGGTGTTGGATTTTCCTTTTGATATCTTTCCCAAAGTTCCTTGTTTGTGATATTATTTCCTTCAGACGTCAGGTGCTGAGAACCAAACCTGGAAGAGAAACATTTGCATTAAAAAAAAAAAAAAAAAACTTTTTTAATCCTTACTGACAATGTGAAATTTAAAGAAAGCTAAATTGACACTGAATAATACCAGTCTCGGGGGAAGTGCTCTAATGCGTAGCTTACAGCAGAAATATGCTTACATGCTTTGGGGCCTGCTCCAGCAAAACGTTCACATTCCCCTCCTATAATGCCACCAGGTACTCCTAAAATAAGCTTCACATTATAGGTCTTATGTTTTGTGTACTCGGATTTCACAGCACTGCATTTCAGAATTTCACCCGATTGAAATTAACCTTTTATAAACAAAACAAACTTTTCACTGAAAAGTCTGCGTCCAGCATAACACAATGATTTGTAGTTGGAAACAGGTGCTCCACCTGATTCCGATTTTCTAAATAAGAAATAATCCATCAGATGCAAATTTGTGATAGTGGCCTTCACCTTATGGCTGATGGTCAAATATTCAAAGGAACCAGCAATGGGAAACAAGAATATTCACTTGCCTTTGGTGGTGGACAAAGGCTGTATCTGCAGTTTCATAAAAGCCATCAACCTTTAAAAAAAATACATGAACCGAAGTGTATAGGCAAGGGGAGCAAGTGCATGTTTTAATATCTATTTATGATTTGTCTTGTGAAGGTACATTTATATATTTATCAACGTACAATACTCAAGTAATTGTAATCTTTAGGAAAAGGCATGCTGACTCCTATTCATTATTTGGATAATAAAGCGCGTTAGAATTTTCTAATTACCACTATACTACTTCTTCGTTCCTCCCGCTAGTTTTAGCGTTTCTGGTCCGTAGCTCATATTGTAGCTGTTTAAGGCTTAAACGCTGAAAATCGTCTGTAATATACTAGGGGATACACCTATACAATTAATTAATATAGTCTTGGAGTAAAATTAGAGAAGACGCAATCGGCTTTAGCTCAGAAAACTCGGTCACATTCTATACATTACTCGCAGCTAACTGGGAGAAACATAAGACAATCGCTTTGCGCTTACCCAGTAGTACACGAGCGCTATCTGGTGCGAACTTTCTCTGCCTACATCCCTATTGATTGCTGTAATATAAAATTCTTAAAATTCCAGCAATTCGTTATATAGTCCAGTCTGTGTACATCTGGGATAAGTGAATTTGTGCTGTTTTATGCTGTCTATATGTATGTATGTTCGGTATTCAGCCTGGTTTGATCCTCTACAGCTCCACCAACAGCTGTCATAGATAGCCTAGGTGTCACTGAAGGGGCACATACTAGGGAAATGAGTGGTGCGGTAGTTTCCTGTTGCTTTCCTCACTGAGCCAGAAGTTGCTATTACATATCAGTCTGCCAAGCCCTCTGAAATGCATGCACCAACCTACCCTATGAGCGATATTTTCACACCATTCATAACAGGGACTGGTTGCATAAGAAACGGTATTACTAAAATTGCTCATACCTCGGTCACTTTCATATTGTCAGAGCTAAGTATGAGACTGTGACAGGTCAATGAAAGTAACAAATTTATTCTAGCCCATACCAGAAGACATAGTGCATTGTAAACACTACATCCCTCCAGCACAGGCATGCTGTCTATATGGGTGACACTTATTCACTTGATATTAGGTAGTTCCAGGGAAGTTTAATTTGATTGTGTAAGATCATGATATAAATAGAGATGAATTCCCACTTCAATTTAAACCTTGAACAGCATGTTGAACGTGTTTGTTACACAGATGGAGCCGGACGGTTTATATCATGATCTTACATGATCAAATTAAACTTCCCTGGAACCACCTAATACCAAGTGAATAAGTGTCACCCATATAGACAGCATAAATCAGCACACATTCACTTATCCCGGATGTACACAGACTGGACTACATAACGAATTGCTGGAATTTTAAGAATTTTATATTACAGCAATCGATTGTAACATAATTTTAACTTATCTCATGTATCATTACAGTAATGTATTTTATAATGTGTTAAAATCTGTTTTAGATGTTTTAGGCATATGTATATAACTGTTTAATTTGTACTTAAGGCTGATGATGGCACATAGATGCCAAAACTAGTACCATTTGACATCTGATTGAATCACAATAAAATGTCATTGTATTGAATAGGTGGACCTCGAAACAATTTTAATTTACTGTAATCCCACTTCAATACGGAACCCAATGAAATTCATAACTATAAATATAAGTATAAATATCAGTCAGGCGAGCGTTTTTGTGTCCCTGTTCGTTTATTTACTTAGGTCTACAACTCTTCCGTTATTCCTGTAAGATGAGGCACAGCGCTTCCACCTTGTGTGATTACAAGGCCAGTTGTAGTATTTAAAGTTGCCCTGATGCTTACAGCTGCATCAAATTCTTTTCCTTCTTTCACAAGTAGGCTTTTGATATCTTAATATGTAAGGAATAAAATGTTTATAGATTAGAATTTCTTGCAAATCTATGTTTTTGGTCCACTTATTCCATCAAACAACTGACTTACATGAATAAATTTGAAAAATGTGTAGTAAGTAACTTTACCTGCAAGCAACTCCTCTTGGACAGTAACCACGTAACGAATACACATAACAGGTGGAGGCAATATCGGGTGGTTTAATCTTCAGATACTCAGTCAAATCATGAAGGAAGGGACAATTTTTAGAAGAACAACTACCAACCACTTTGCCTTCAGCCACATCGACCATGGAGTTGCACAGCTCAATCTCTCGACGATTCCTGTATGGAATCCTGGCTTTATTTTGACCTAATGAACATTAATTCACTTTATGTTAAAATGCAATGTCAAAATTCTTCAATTATTATGGTAAGAAGAACAGATATGAACAATAATTAATCTTATATTAAAATGCAATGTCACAATTCCTCAATGATAACAGGAAGAAGCATAGAAATGACACGACGGGACAATAACTGTGAAAATTGTTAACTTATTGGCATTTACTCATGGCTCCCAGGCATGTGATAGCACACAGGACACAACATACTCATACAGCTCTCACCTGTTTGAGAGAGCCACATGAGCTTAATCAGTTTGAGCATGTATTTGAGGTGTTCTGCCAAAAGATGGCATGATATGGCATGATATTTTTTGTCTGAAAGAGAAAGAATTGTTCTCTCATGCAAGAAAAATTATGTTTGATTATCTCAACTAGTTCACATTCTATTCAACATTGAGTTTAAACCCCTGTTACTCTAGTTCTCATCCAACCCAAGGCCAATAGTAGCAATCATGTTGTTGTAAGTCGTTGCAGTTGTAAGCAAGTGGTGAAATTTCTAAAATTCTGAACAGAAGTCACAGTGAAAGTGGGAGTGAAGTGAGTCAGAAATATCAGACTGCGAAGAACTGTTCAGTGGTAGGGGTGACAGAGAAGTATCTAAGAAAAGCATCAGTAAATCAGAAAATCCTCAAAGTGATGAATACAATGTTAGTAGAGAAACGAAAAATGAACAGAGGAAATGGGCTGGAAAAGGCAGCTACCAACAAAAATTTACATTTTATGGGACTAGACATATAGATAGTTCCAATATTTCTCAGGCAACTCTGTGGGTCCCTTAGTTAGCCAATAAGGTCATAAATGTATAATGGCTTTGCACATTCCTCAATTCCTTCAGAATTTTTGACACTATGAAAACCTACTACACTGCCCAAATATTCCAGAGGTAAGATTTATGATTTTATAATGCATGAGAACCCACAACTGATAATCTAAAGTTCACATGGTAACCTATGAAGAGTTGTGACTCATATAAATTAAATACTAATTCTGGGGATGTGAAAGGCTATGAAATAGGTGTGCCAATGGGAACTCTCCAATAGCTACAAGACAAAATAATAAAAAAGCAAGGGTGTAAGTATCATGTGACCGTTGATGACCATGGAACTTCCACATTTACATGGAATTTGATGGTGATGATGATGATGCTTGTTGTTTAAAGGGGCCTAACATCTAGGTCATCAGCCCTTAATGGTATCAAATGAGACGGAATGCAATGACAATTTAAAAGTACAAAATTTATCCACCGACCAAAATTCAAAAAACATGATGATGAGAAATGAATGGATGAATATGAATTGAAAACAATCAGTAGATCCGACCTGCAATGCCTCATCTTCCCAGAAACTATATGACTGACCAAGGGACTGCTTCCAAAGCACAATCCTGAATCGATGATGCTTGTTGTCTAAAGGGGTTCAATATCCAGGTCAAAAGTCCCTCATAATGGCACTCTTTGCTAGTAAAGTAGAACCAGTGTATTTCTCAAGTTGTGGAACTAATCAAAGGAAGCGTAAACTTACAGTGTTCAAAACATTATGGCACTACTTACAAGTATTGTACGTGGTACAGGTAATGCAGTTAAGGAATTTGTATACTTGGGGTCTGTCATCAATGACATGGGAAGCTGTGATAAAGAGGTAAAAAGACGTATTGTCTTAGGTCGTGCTGCAATGGTTAAACTTGCTAAGATCTGGCAGAACCGGGCAATATCAAAAGCCACGAAGATGCGCTTGGTAGAATCACTAGTGTTCTCTGTATTTTTGTACGGCTGTGACACCTGGACCGTGAATACTAAAGACAAAAACCGCATTGATGCCTTTGAGATGTAGTGTTGGTGGAGAATGCTACGTGTACCCTGGACAGAAAAAAGAACTAATGTTTCCATTCTGAACGAACTCTGCATCAAGAAACGCCTATCTTCCCGTGTGAGTGAACGTTACCTCCAGTTCCTCGGCCACATTTTAAGACGAGATGGAGAGAACTTGGAAAAGGTAATTTTACAAGGCAAAATTGAAGGCAATAGACCACGAGGAAGAACAGCAAGCAGATGGATAGATCAGGCGAACAAGATCACTGGGCTACCACTTCAGATCATATTAACGAAATGTGAAAACCGTTCGGGAAGAAGACATCTTGTCAAGGTTGCAACAAGGAAATGGAGTTATGAGGTCACGACGCTCAGTAATGAGCACGAGACTAATGATGATGACGACGACAGGTAATGCAGACCTATGGTGTTTCTCACATAACGGCACCACTAGTAGGCAACACAAACCCATGGTACACTAATCACAGGGACTCGTATTATCCCGTGGTGTTCCTCACATAGTGGTACTAATCACAGGCAATGCCCAGACCTGTGGGGTTTCTCACTTAATGGTACAAATCACAGGCAATGTAGGCTAAGCCCGTGATGTTCCGCATATAGTGGTGTTAATCACAGGTACTGGAAACCCATGGTGAACCACTCTCTGCTGCTACTAATCACAAACCTGTTGTGTACTTAACATAATGGTACTACTTGCAAGTGAAGGAGGCTCATGGCTTTCCCCGTGTGATGGTACTAATCACGAGTAGTTTCATGGTTCTAACTCAATCATCCCTTGGTCGCCCCTTTTAGTCACCTCTTACAACAGGCAGAGGATAACGCGTGTGCATTCCTCGTTTGCGTCCCCCACCCACAGGGGGTCACGGAATTTGAACCACTGGGGAATGATATCTCCATTCAATAACCTTACAGGCACTATCGGGATTCAAACTTTGGCCAACTTAGCAAGAAGCTAGAGTCAATGTCCCTTGGTTATGGCAATGATGGGATAGGATGGGCCTAGGAGTGAGAAGGAAGTGGCCCCAAGGCCTTAATTAAGGTGCAGCCACAACATTTGCCTGGTGTGAAAATGGGAAACCGCAGAAAAACATATTCACGACTGCCGAGAGTGGAGTTCGAACCCACTATCCCCCCATGGCCATCTTGCCCGGTAAATAACTACTGTTAAATTTTACAGGGTGGTCGGAAACATAGTGAAGCGGGTGTGTAAGCGTTAAGAAGGTTGGCCATGCTGATAAATAATTTGAAAGAAATAATTTGATATCTCGCACCATTGTAATTTTGATCAACTGCTCAAGTTAGCCAATCAGATCACTCTGTGGGCGAATTCAAATGGGCTTTCTGAGGTGGTATTGTTAAATCTGCATGAGGCTTAAGACTGGCATAAGAGCATCATTACAAGTTATGAATCTCATTATGATAACCGTATTGGAATTCAGAATGTAAAAAGTTTCAAACAAACTTATTAAAAACTACCATTCCAATACTCTACAATCCTTAAATTTAAGATACAACTGTTACATGGATGTTAAGATGGGACTTGTTTCGCTTAAACTTAGTAAGCATTTTCAGCCATTTAATCCAAAGTTAAGTCAGGGCTCTAAACCAGGTTCCTCATTAAGATCTAATAGTTGCAATAATAAGGTAGAAAGACCTAAAATCGAATCTATGGAGTAAACAGAGCTTAAATATAACTGAAATTAAAATAATGAACTTGTCATAGTATCATATATACATGAAATAAAATATTAGTATATGTCTAGGATGGTACATGTTGACTATATGTACAGTAGAGTGAACAAGGTCATAAAATTCTAACATTACAATTGGATTGTACAAGTTTATCAATATTAATGAAGCGTGGATTAATTAAAATATCAAAAATTAAATCTCTGAACATTGATGAAATGAGAGTCAGGTATGTAGAATTACAGTGGAGTTGTCAGTTAACATCAAGCAGTTACGTAAAAAAGTTAAAAGGCACATTGAAAAGTATCAGTGTGTAGAAGTATTGTATCACTTTCTGTGAAATATTCTTTGTAGTGGATTGTAGTTGAAAGCTATCTTGTGTAGATTCAACAGTTAGGGTGTTCAACTAAGCATTAGCTGTGGGAAAATTCGCAATGTGACGCATGTTGAAGACTGAAATGTAAAAGAAAAATAAGTGTAAGTTTTAGAGTCACAGAATATTCTACTAATGAGCAGGAGTTGAACAACCCTTACCCCTTATGTTGACAGAGAGGTGACTAGCCTCGTAGGCTGCTTGAGAAGATCTGGTAGCTGTTCTGCTACTTTGTGTGTTGTAGGGATGTGTTTGTAAAGGCAGAGAATGAGTCGGGAGAGGGAGGGGGTAGGCTGAGCCTTGAGAACATTAGGGGTAGACGGAGAGGATGTAACGTGGATAAGTGATATGGGAGCAGCTACTGTTGCAGTAGGAAAGATGTCGACGTGTTTGTATTTAAATATTTTCAAGTAATTTTCAGTGTTTATATTAAAGACGTGAGTAAAATAGGGATTTGTTCAATTAATGGACTATTTGTTTCCAGAACATCGTTTAGATTAGTATTATAATGCCGATCCAATAAAATGTAGGCATCGTCGACATCTTCCCTACTGCAACAATAGCTGATCCCATATCACCTATCCACGTTACATCCTCTCCGTCTACCCCTAATGTTCTCAAGGCTCAGCCTACCCCTCCCTCTCCCGACTCATTCTTTGCCTTTACAAACACATCCCTACAACACACGAAGTAGCAGAACAGCTACCAGATCTTCTCAAGCAGCCTACGAGGCTAGTCACCTCTCTGTCAACATAAGGGGTAAGCGTTGTTCAACTCCTGCTCATTAGTAGAATATTCTGTGACTCTAAAACTTACACTTATTTTTCTTTTACATTTCAGTCTTCAACATGCGTCACATTGCGAATTTTCCCACAGCTAAGGCTTAGTTGAACACCCTAACTGTTGAATCTACACAAGATAGCTTTCAACTACAATCCACTACAAAGAATATTTCACAGAAAGTGATACAATACTTCTACACACTGATACTTTTCAATGTGCCTTTTAACTTTATAACGTAACTGCTTGATGTTAACTGACAACTCCGCTGTAATTCTACATACCTGACTCTCATTTCATCAATGTTTAAAGATTTAATTTTTGATATTTTAATTAATCCACGCTTCATTAATATTGATAAACTTGTACAATCCAATTGTAATGTTAGAATTTTATGACCTTGTTCACTCTACATATAGTCAACATGTACCATCCTAGACATATACTAATATTTTAATTCGTGTATATATGATACTATGACAAGTTCATTATTTGAATTTCACAAGGGGGCATTTCCTACTCGTCACCACCGATTTCGCTCAAATTCACAGAACATGCAGGGCTTGGCTAGAAATGAAAGTACCCGAAGTGGGAACTCCAGATGGCCAAGCGTATAGAAAATAAAAATGAAAATGTTGGCGCGGCTCTCGCAACGTATAAGCCACTTACGTTAGTATGCACACCGAGCAGTTGTTGGCGTAGCGGTAAGAGCTCGGACGGGTAAATCAATAGTCGTGGGTTCGACTCCCCGTGTGGAGAATGTTTTATTCTGTCAACTTTTATATTATTCATTTTCCAATTAAGCAAAAAGGTGAACAATTAATTTTATTTATTTATTTATTTATACGCAAAAGGCATTGAAAAGGTAAGAAATTGGGATTTCATTGTCCGACTTTTTTCTACCTGCGCCAAGAATCTATTGTTTGTGTACAGCCGCTAGGAGCAACCTTTACTTGTCAGGTGGTAACGAATCCTACAGCGAAACGACTATTCACGTTTATGGCATATTCCCCAAGGAGGGGAGATAGCCAATAAAGGAGGATAAAAAGAAGAATTTCTATTTAAACATGTTGGGAAAGTTCGCAACTCCAAATTTTCTACAACTGTGCGCTCATTAAAAAAAAAATGACGTCCTATATCCCTTTTGCATATAAATATATAAATAAATAAATTATACGCTTGACCATCTGGAGTTCCCACTTTGGGTACTTTTAATTTCTAACCAAGTCCTGCATGTTCTATAAATTTGAGCGAAATCGATGGTGACGAGTAGGGAATGCCTCCTTGTCAGTTATATTTAAGCTCCGTTTACTCCATAGATTAGATTTTTACGTCTTTCTACCTTATAATATTGAAACTATTAGATCTTAATGAGGAACCTGGTTTAGGGCCCTGACTTAACTTTGGATTAAATGGCTGAAAAAGCTTACTAAGTTTAAGCGAAACAAGTCCCATTTTAACATCCATGTAACAATTGTATCTTAAATGTAAAGACAGTAGAGTATTAGAATGGTGGTTTTCAATAAATTTGTTTGAAACTTTTACATAAGAGCATCAGTCGAAGAATAAAATTTTGCCAGGGGAGGGGTTTGAATACAGACCTCTGGGTTGACAAGACCGCGCCAAAGTTAAGTACGCTGGGTATGCTTGTGTTTGATACTGATTTCTAGGCATGGCTCTTAAGCCATTCTTAAGTCAAGTGCAGATTGAGCAACACCGCCTCGCAAAGCCCAATTGAATTTGCCTACAAAACAATCTGATTGGCTAACTTCAGGAGCTGATAAAATGACAATGGTGCCAGATATTGAATTATTTCCTTCAAATTATTTATCAGCATGACCAACTCTCGAACGGTCATATATTCTGTTCATGTTACTTTCAACCACCCTATATATGAAAACGAATATATTACTAATGCAAGTTTTATGTAATATGTTTTCTGTATTTATTTATCCACAAACAGGCATGGGGAGGGAAGATGAACCAAATGATAAGGGTCCGTTATTAGCTTAAGATTGTGAAGGGTAAGCTCCTTCCCATTAACAGAGCAACGTCCTATCACCCCAGCAAACAAAGAGACAATGCATTGGGTTCATTTACACATCACTTGTCAGTCTAATGCAATGGCTGAAGAGACAGGTCCTTCAGACAACGTTAATTCACAAGTTGTGAAGGAGGAAATTATTAATTTCAAAAAAGCATATCATTACAGATGGATTTCAAATTTGCAAAGAGATGGTACAAATTAATATTATTTGTGACAAATTAGCCAAGTTTACAAGACACCAGAATCAGTTACACTGGGAAATGCAATAACAAAAGCATTGACTGAAATTATGGAAAATGGAACGTTTATAAGCACTGACATATGAATTGTACATGGAGAATGAATAGGAAGGTGATGTAGTATTTGCAAGTTGCTTTAGGTCGCACCGACACAGATAGGTCTTTTGGCGATGATGGGACAGGGAAGGGCTAGGAGTGGGAAGGAAGCGGCCATGACCTTAATTAAAGTACAGCCCCAGCATTTGTCTGGTGTGAAAATGGGAAACCACGGAAAACCATTTTCAGGGCTGCTGACAGTGGGGTTCGAACCTACTATCTCCCGAATACGGGATACTGTAAAATATGTAGGAAAATATTTAAGATTTATTACCACCTACTCAATACAAAAAAAATAAACATTACCACCTACTCAATACAAAAAAATAAATCTTAAATATTTTCCTACATATTTTACGAAAACTATCAATACGGATAAAAAATTATTTTCATCACTTGTAACACGGGATACTGGCCGCACTTTTTGCAAGTTGCAATGAAGCAGCGACAGCAAGTGACGTTTCATCAGGAAGTGAATATTATGGGTCACCAGTAAAGAAATCTCAATGCAAAAATCAAAATTGTGAAGCTGACAAAACTGCATTTGAACTGGAACAGAAATGCTCAAGAAGCATGGTAGTTGATATTCATGAAGCAAATTAAATTTGCTCCATGCGAAAAGGGAATTTAAAATGGTGGAATGATATACATGATAAATATGCAGCTATTGATAAATGGACATACAAGGTTAAACAAACTTCCCATCACAACTGTGGACATTTAACCATGGGTAACCACAGTAGCTCTTCAAAATAAAAGTGAACATTTATTTTCATATCTCCTAATTTGTGGGTGCCACAAAATTTGACAACAAGCTGTGACAAAGTACGTGAAAATGAGTGAAAACTGGACATCTTAAAACATTATTTCATCTGCAGATAAACTCAGCAAACAATGTGCCCCTACAGTATTGAAATATGCATTAGATTTTGTCAGGTCTACTTCTTCCAACCATACTCCAATTCTCACCTGCACATTTAAATCATCCATCACTATCACTCTCACAACAATCATTTCTTTTTTCCAGTTTCTCCCGGAATATCTCAATATCCTCTCCTCCGTTCCCAGTTTTGGCTGAGTACACAATCCTTCATTCCATTTTGCATTCACATCCAAATTTTGATTAATCCATCAGGTATGCAATCTACTACTTACACTTATTCTTCAAAGGTATCTGTAATTATCACCCCCCACTCCATTGCTTCTCTCCTGTCCACTGCTCCAATACAGTATGCAACCCTTCCTCTCGTTCTTTCTTCCTTTCCCCTTCCACTTTACTTCACTCAGTCCCATCATTGCTACATTTTCTTTCTTCATAAAATTAATTATTTCTTCAGCTTTCCCCATCAGGGTTATCACACTTTTCACAGTTCCCCCAGCATCCTGAGAACAGCTGAACAGCTGTATGGAATAAATAAACAGTACAATATATAACCTAATAGCTAAAGATGATGTTAATGTAGACATGAAAATGCAATATTCTACTTGCCAGTAAACAAAGGGAAATAAAAATAAAAACCAGAAAAAGTACCTATCTTTGAAAGCATGTGGATACTTTTACTATGTAAGAGGGGCACTTGCAGTATAACAGGGTGAACCAAAGCAAGGATCATTACTGATTTCTATTTACAAGTTCATAAGAAGAATTGTGCATATTTAAAAAAAAAAAATCTTCAATTTTATTATTCACAATGATTTACCTTTAAGTTTCTTTTTGCCTTCATCACTTAACCGTTGCCTCTTACTGGAATGTTGTTCAGAATCATTTTTTTCCTCGCTGTCATCATTATCCACCAGTTTCCTTTTATCTTGCACAGAGATACACTGAACAGATAAAACTCGTTCATGGTCAGTAACCAAAAACCTGGAAAGAGAAATATGTACACAAGGTTTTGATGAAACATCATCATGGAGTAAGCTAGCATGGATAGTAAAATCTACGACAGGCAGCTACTGAAGAAAGGCCCTCAAAGCCTCTGACTCACATTAGAAGTGCATGACGCTGCTAAACTGGCTCTTCTAAGTTAAGGCATAGCAATCCTAACAGAAGAGTTCCTGACCCTCTACACTGAGGATTTTATACAGGGCTGGAATCCATACCCCATAAAAAAATATAAAATGAAGTAAAAAATAGACAAGCTTCAGAGGAAGAACTAGAATTCAATGACGACAACCAAAAGCCCAAGGACAAAGTTTGGAATCAGCGGACAGAAGTGTAAAGATTTGATTGTGGGTACCCAAAACATTAATTAATAATCCAATATGGCGTGGCTCGAACAACATCAGAATACAGTAAACAAGGCAGCCAACATTGAAGCATGAACACACAGAGCAGAAACATTGCACAACAATGGACAAGAGGTGGAAAAAAGCTGAATTAAAGCATGACAGCAAGCAGGAGCGTATGCTTCCTGGTTATAACCGTGAATCGACCTACGGGCCTCTAGTATCCTCTGGAAAACATGTTATGTCCGCTTAGGCCATTGATCTGGTTTGGTTAGACCATTCATCTGCTTACAAGGAATCTATCGACAAGATCATATTGAAACAGTCAACACAAATTTGCTGAGATGATGAGGAGACCATAAAATAGCGAGGTACAAAAATTTAGCTATCATTTTGAAGTGAAAGATATCAAAATCTTTATACAAAATCCGTGTGACAATGCAGCTACTGGACAAACCTTGCACAATGCTGGCTGGCACAGAGCACAGCGGAGTGGAGTTACAGCTGTGCTGGAGAGGTAGAACAAACTGGCAGGCTACCATGCACCAAGGTCACTTTATTGTTAGGGAACAAATGTGAAACATAAAAATGAGGTACGTTAATTGCATGATAAAAACACATATTTCTGACACCACGCACAACAAATATGCTGTTCAAGCCACATTGTTCTTCACAGTTTTCCTTAGGCCTACTTGTTTGAAGGAAATATTTGGCACGTACTTCGAACTCGGGAGGTCTCCCCGTTGTGCAATTGGTTGTGAACCACGAATATTGAATCATGTCCTTGAACCGTGGGGAAGAAAACTGAAAATGAATGAAGGACTGCATTTTCAACATGCTGTCTCTCTGCTAAACTTCCAACTGAAAATCTTCACAATCTAGCAAGTCTGTTAAATGGCAATAAAATGCCTTCCATTTGCTGGAAGAAAAACTTATCCAAGGGCTGTATTTTCCCTGTAGTTCTGGGAGGAACCTGGATAATTTCTATACTGTTGCAAGGAGGAATGTCTTCAAGACAGCTTTTATCAATAAAAGTAGCAAACACTTGTCTTCCACAAATGGGAAGAAGAATTCTTAAAACCAATATTTTAATTCCCATTTTTTTCCATTTCCCCTGATTTTGGAGCCGTTACAATTATATTTTCGGCATGAAACATTTCTTTGGAAACTTTCGGACTGAAAGTTCCAGTTGCCTCTTGTAGTACAATGAATAATTCTGGGAAAATGCTACCAGCCATACTAATTGTAGGCAATTTTTGTAATTTGGTTTTAATTTTGACAAATTTGATACCAGCTGAAAATGTAGTAAGTAATTAAAAAGTTTTCACTAGTCATCTGAGTTATCTTTTTCTTGTAAAAAAAAAGTCTCTACCAAGTTGTTTTGACAGTTGTTTATTTTAAAGGAACTTGATGGTTATAAATGGCTCACATGGTCGGACGAGATTAAGAGGAGAAATTCCGATTTAAATGAAAGGTCTTAGAACTTTAGCAGTAAGTTAATTGTTGGTACCAACAACGTAAGGAAAGCTGATATAAGTACCAACATAGTTGGAGATGTGTGGGATCTGGTAAATGCAGCACGGGTGAAGTTTAAGAAAGCGGAGATTGTTATTAGTGGAATACTGTGTAGGAGGGATACTGACTGGAGGGTGATTGGGGATTTAAATGAGACTATGGAGTGGGTATGTGGGAAACTGGGAGTGAAATTTCTAGATCCTAATGGGTGGGTAGGAGATAGGGATCTGCGCTCAGATGGCCTTCATTTAAACCACAGTGGTACATATAAGTTAGGAAATTTGTTTGGAAGGGTAATAGGGAGGTACATTCGGGGAAACGGGATGGCCTAGGGAGCGGTGATAAGGGAACAAGGAACTGGAAATCAAGTAGGGATGACATAAAATTGTTAGTGTTGAACTGTAGAAGTATTGTAAAGAAAGGAATAGAATTAAGTAATTTAATAGATATATATTTACCAGATATTGTAATAGGAGTTGAATCATGGCTGAGAAATGATATAATGGATGCAGAAATTTTCTCACGGCACTGGAGTGTGTATCGTAGAGATAGGATAGGAATGGTGGGCGGGGAAGTGTTCATTCTGGTGAAAGAAGAATTTGTAAGGTACGAAAAAGTTAAAGATGAGACACATGAAATTCTAGGTGTAAGGCTCATTTCTAAAGATAATAGGCAACTTGATATATTTGGAGTGTACAGATCGGGAAAGGGTAGCACTGACGCGGATTCGGAATTATTTGATAGGATAGTCAGCTATGTGGGAAACGACATGGAAAGAAATGTGATTGTAGCGGGAGATCTGAATTTGCCAGATGTCAATTGGGAAGGAAATGCGAACGACAGGAAGCATGACCAACAAATGGCAAATAAGTTAATATGGGAAGGACAGCTGATTCAGAAAGTGATGGAACCAACCAGAGGGAAAAATATCCTGGATGTGGTGCTGATAAAACCAGATGAGCTCTATAGGGAAACTGAAGTAATAGATGGTATTAGTGATCATGAAGCTGTTTTTGTGGTAGTTAAAAATAAATGTGATAGAAAGGAAGGTCTTAAAAGTAGGACTGTTAGGCAGTACCATATGGCTGATAAAGCAGGCATGAGGCAGTTTCTAAAAAGTAACTGTGATCGGTGGAAAACGGTAAATAAAAATGTAAACAGACTCTGGGATGGGTTTAAAGAAATTGTTGAGGAATGCGAAAACAGGTTTGTACCTTTAAAGCGGACCCTACACGGTCAGTAATACTGATCAGTAATACTGACTCAATAATACTGACAGTACACATCAGTACTGTAGTGACCTTACATGATCATTATTACTGTCAATATTTTCGTCAGTACTAGTGTACTTGCTTACCATTGCGGTATTCTATCAAAATGGATCGTAAAAGACGGGCATGTGTAGCTATAGTGTTAGCACTCTGCATGAAACGCAGTGTTAAACGTAAATGATGGGTTAAAGATTGGCTTAGAAAAAGAGAAGAGTATTCTCATATGAAGTTGTTGTGGGAAATACAATATACCAAAGCAGAAGATTATCAGAACTATCTCCGAATGAGTGAGAGTACATTCGCAAAATTACTAGGAATGGTAGAGCCTTTTCCAATAAGGCAAAATACAAACATGCGGTGCTGTTTATCGGTCGCAGAGAGATTAGCGGTGACATTGAGGTATCTTGCAACTGGTAGAAATTTTGAAGATTTAAAGTTTTCCGCTATAATGTCACCAGTTTCGATCAGCACAGCAGTCGTGGAAACATGTGAAGTATTGTGTTACGTTCTGCAAGAGCTCACAAAGGTAAGACATTCATTACAAACATTTGTTTATTATAAACAGAAGTTACAGAATATCAGGTCCATGTTTTGTCAAATAATCCAAATAAATAATAATAATAATAATAATAATAATAATAATAATAATAATAATAATAATAATAATAATAATAATAATAATCAGAAACTGAACAGCATTCAAGTACATAGTAGGCTATTATCCAGAATATTAAACCTAGTCCGTTCATTCCCCGGTAGGTTTAAAAGTTGTGAAAAGGGTGATCATATTTCTGTCTATAGGAACGTCTTCAGATGTTTCAATGTACTGAACTTCAGGTTGGGGGCTCGGAACATGCACCGAAATACTTGGACTTGCAGATGTAGAACACGATGGAGAGTATATTGTGTCATATGAATGCCTAGTGTTAACATTCATTTGCACTGAATTATTATTTAAGTTACCCAACCTAGCCTCAAATAGAATGTCACTTATTGCCTTTTCGGCGTACAATTTTTGTCGAGGTTCTAATTCTTTCAGTTGCTGTGCCCATACCTTTGCTAGATTATATTCTTTGTCATCCTCATTTGAGGGTCGTGACAAGTAGTCACACGCTAAAGCAAGCAGTTCGTTTTGTTTGGAAGCCTTTCCTTGAACTCTCCGCTTTTTAACAGGTGGCTGCATTTTATTTATTGATGACATGGATGTTGTAGGGGTAGGTGATGACGTCATCGGGCCTGTTTCAACAGGTGACTCGCATAGATCATTTGATGATTCATGCTGGGCCCCCTGAAAATAGACAGGAATGATTGCTTAAACTGTGCTTTATGTAAACACGTGTTTCATACTCTACCCTCTGAAAGTAAAATTAGACCTACTCTTGCAAAGTGTGTATCTATCATTATTTATAATGCAATATATAAAATTGTTAATATTATTAAAGAGCATGGTTGTAGCTGGGTTGAAACAAAAATTATTTTAAGACTAGGAAGGAAACTTAAATACATACTACATGTACATTACTTCGTTGTTTCAGTTGCCTTCAACACATGAAGAATGGAATCGCATTGCACATGGTTTTGGCTCACAATATCAGTTTTGGAACTGCGTAGGTGCCATCGACGGAAAACACACCGCTATAAAGAAGCCTTCTCATTCTGGGTCCCTGTACTATAACTACAAGGGATTCTTTAGCATTGTACTCCTGGCAGTGGTTAATGCAAACAAGGAGTTCATCATGGCAGATGCTGGCATTAATGGACGCATATCAGATGGAGGTGTGCTTTTCCATTCTCAATTTGGTCTCCAGCATAATACTCTAAACCTACCAGAACCATCGATACTGCCATATTCATCCGACAAGCACCCATTCGTGTTTATAGCCGACGAAGAGTTTGCCTTAAATGTGCACCTAATGAAACCCTATTCACAGAAAACATTGAATGACGAACGGCGGCAATTTAACTATCGCCTTTCTCGGGCGCGAAGTGTAGTAGAAAACACTTTTGGTGTACTGTCAAGCACATTTGGAATCTTTCAAAAGTCTAGGGCCCGGTTTCATCAACACATGTTAAATATATACTAACAAGTAGTTAGTTAATACGGAGTTAGAAATTTAACATCTTGTTAGGTTTCTTGCGTTTCATCAAACTTTTCTTGTGAAATGTTAACTAATCGACTGTTAACTCTCCTAATATTGCGAACTGGTGCGAATCAAGGAGGCAGTGGTACGAACATGCTGTTTTACAGCGCGCTCCGATGCGCTTTTGTTGGAGCACAGCTGTAAAATATGGCGCGTGAAGTGAAACGGAATCGTAGTTCTAATTTTTCCTCCTTCGAAGAAGAGTTGTTAATTGAATTAGTTAGTAAATATATATATAAGTTATTGAGTGCAAGCGCACAGATGGCTTGACGATAAAAGAAAAGGACGAGGCGCGGGAAAGTCCGCGAGGTTTTCAATGGGGTAAACAGATACTTTTTTTTAGCGGGTATCCGCTGTCACCTAACAAAATCAATTCGTTAATTGTCCCACTTCAAACTGTGCTCCGATATGGGAGTTATTAAATATTGTATTGTCGTGTGCAGAACCAGACTACCTAGCAAGTATATCCCTGATTTGGAGGTTAGGCTCACTAATCGCCTGAACATTAACATTAACAGAGAAATATCCCTTTTGATTACGATATATTTCGGCCCAATTGCCTCCAGGTGATTGGATTCTTACATGTGTGCAATCTATTGCATGTAGAACAAACACCAGGAAAACTTCTTATTTCATAGAAGTCGCGGATAATTTACTGACGCTCTTCTACTGAAGGGAATGTTATATACCTCCTTCTCATGGATGCTATGGCTGCAGACACACGACAAACAACTCTATTAACAGTGGCTTTAGAAATTCCAGCATTGTCTCCGGCCATTATGTGAAAATAACCAGTAGCAAAAACTCGTAATATTATCAGTACCTGCAACATTGGAGAAAGAGGTAGGTTTCTCTTCGTAGGATATTCTAACCTCACTTGAATTTCGTCAACAACCTTAGCAACGACTGTTTTCGATAACCTGTATCTATGAAGAAATTTCGGATCCGTCGCTGAACTCTTCTTCGATCAGGACTGTTTTGTAAAAGATCTAAATAGAGCAATTCCGCCTCGAAAGCGAGATTCACAGCAGCCATTTTGGAACAGGTTGCTAAATGCTAATGTTAGCCATTTAACATTGGAAATGGCTGATGTTAACTTTAATACGCAGTTTAACATTTGTTAATGTTAACATTTGTTGATGAAACGCAAATTTTCTTAAATCGTATGTTAAAATGATTTAACACCTTGTTAAGTACTAACATGTGTTGATGAAACCGGGCCTATATGTCTCGAGCCAAAAAAAAAGCAGCCATAATAACAATGGCCTGCTGTTATTTACATAATTTTCTTGTAAAAGAAACTAATCAAACCTATTTACAATCAAGTGGTACTGAAAACCCAGGTGAATGCACACTTTTAGAATTGAGAGGTACTTTGAATAGGAATACCTCGACAAATGCCAAGACAGTAAGAGACAACTTGTGTAAATATTTTTGTAATGAAGGGAAGCTTCAATAAAAGGTTAACAATGGTGTATGTACCGAAAAGACCCTTGTACAAGTCCGTACTACAATAACCACACAAACATAACTATGCAAGTTAGTGGTCTATTGAAAACGAAGATGGAAGGTATGCTATTGTCATACCATGTTCCTTTCATTTACAAATGTCGCAATGGAGGATTATGTACCGGTACCACAATGTGGGGCACATTTGCCATTCTTAATCTATGGAATGTACATTTTGAGCACTTGCATCTTGGGTTTCCACAATGACAAGGTTGTACAGGTATACTTTATAGACAATGTTCTGACATGCAGTCAACAATCAAGTTACAGAGGTTTGTAAACATTAGTTTCATATGCGCTGAAAAGACTCGGACTTTAACAGGGGTCTGTTTGGAACTTATACCTGTTACCGAAATTAAATGGTGTGCCAGTATTTAATGTAATACGAATAACACTGTACTAACCTCCTGTGAATCCTCTTGCACGCTGAGCACGGCAGGAACTTCTGCTTTATTGAGAAACTGAAGCGCATAAAATACCCACGACGATGGTTGGTATATATCATCTGCCCCAATCCCTGAGCGTTTTGATTCCACTATCTTCTTTAATTCCTTGCGATAATTTGACCGTAAAGTATTAATTTTTTTCCTCACATCCTCACGGGTTGCATTTACTTTTAACTTCGAGTATGCAACCAACAGTCTATCGAGCGCCCTATTCCGCTTATTCTTATTCATGTACTCTGGGTTGGAAGCATCCCACAGTTCTGGCAGCGTTTCATATAGCTCGATAAACTTTTGCAATACCTCGCGATCAGCTGGCTGTTCCACAGGCACCTCTATTTGGCCTTGGTTAGAAACACAGCTGCCGTCCATCGCTGCTCCGTTAATACTGAGAGAAATAATGACGAGCGCACTCACACGGTCAGTATAACTGTCAGTATCCCCACCACTCTACAGTACTGACGCTCGCAGATCAGGAAATCCGGATCTGCTTCAGTACTGGCCTTCATTCCATCATTCCAGTCCACACGCGGTCAGTATTACTGTCAATATTTTTCGGTACTGACAGTATTACTGACCGTGTAGGGTCTGCCTTGGGTGGTAAGGAATGGTAAAGACCCACCTTATTATAATAGAGAAATAAAGAGACTAAGAAGGAGGTGCAGACTGGAAAGAAATAAGAGTTAGAAATGGCTGTGGAAGTAAGGAGAAATTGAAGGAACTTACTAGAAAATTGAATCTAGCAAAGAAGGCAGCTAAGGATAACATGATGGCAAGCATAATTGGCAGTCATACGAATTTTAGTGAAAAATGGAAGGGTATGTATAGGTATTTTAAGGCAGAAACAGGTTCCAAGAAGGACATTCCAGGAATAATTAATGAACAAGGGGAGTGTGTATGTGAAGATCTTCAAAAGGCAGAAGTATTCAGTCAGCAGTATGTAAAGATTGTTGGTTTCAAGGATAATGTCGAGATAGAGGAGGAGACTAAGGCCAAAGAAGTAATAAAATTTACATATGATAACAATGACATTTACAATAAGATACAAAAGTTGAAAACTAGAAAAGCGGCTGGAATTGATCACATTTCTGGGGATATACTAAAGAATGGGTTGGGATATAGTACCATATCTGAAGTACTTATTTGATTATTGTTTGGTCGGAGGAGCTATACCAGATGAATGGAGAGTTGCTATAGTAGCCCCTGTGTATAAAGGAAAGGGTGATAGACATAAAGCTGAAAATTACAGGCCAGTAAGTTTGACATGCATTGTATGTAAGCTTTGGGAAGGCATTCTTTCTGATTATATTAGACATGTTTGTGAAATTAATAACTGGTTCGATAGAAGGCAATTCGGTTTTAGGAAAGGTTATTCCACTGAAGCTCAACTTGTAGGATTCCAGCAAGATATAGCAGATATCTTGGATTCTGGAGGTCAAATGGACTGTATCGCGATTGACCTGTCTAAAGCATTTGATAGGGTGGATCATGGGAGACTACTGGCAAAAATGAGTGCAATTGGACTAGACAACAGAGTGACTGAATGGGTTGCTATATTTCTAGAAAATAGATCTCAGAGAGTTAAGAGTAGGTGAAGTTTGTCTGACCCTGTAATAGTTGAGAGGGGAGTTCCTCAGGGCAGTGTTATCGGACCTTTATGTTTTCTTATATATATAAATGATATGAGTAAAGGAATGGAATCGGAGGTAAGGCTTTTTGCGGATGATGTTATTCTCTATAGAGTGATAAATAAGTTACAAGATTGTGAGCATCTGCAACGTGACCTCGAAAATGTTGTGAGATGGACAGCAGGCAATGGTATGTTGATAAACGGGGTTAAAAGTCAGGTTGTGAGTTTTACAAGTAGGAAAAGTCCTCTCAGTTTTAATTACTGCGTTGATGGGGTGAAAGTTCCTTTTGGGATCATTGTAAGTATCTAGGTGTTAATATAAGGAAAGATATTCATTGGGGTAATCACATAAATGGGATTGTAAATAAAGGGTACCGATCTCTGCACATGGTTATGAGGGTGTTTAGGGGTTGTAGTAAGGATGTAAAGGAGAGGGCATATAAGTCTCTGGTAAGACCCCAACTAGAGTATGGTTCCAGTGTATGGGACCCTCACCAAGATTACCTGATTCAAGAACTGGAAAAAATCCAAAGAAAAGCAGCTCGATTTGTTCTGAGTGATTTCCGACAAAAGAGTAGCGTTACAAAAATGTTGCAATGTTTGGGTTGGGAAGAATTGAGAGAAAGAAGAAGAGCTGCTCCACTAAGTGGTATGTAAACTGTATATAGGATAATATTTTTTGTTTATTTCCACCTATTCAATACATTACAAGATGTTGGCATTTACTTTAAAACATTATTCAGATGAGACATGTTTCGCCTCCTACTGTGAGGCATCCTCAGTCATTATCAAAAACCTTATTATTTTACCAGGCATCTGGTTAAAGATATTCAAAAATGTGTTTGATGTTTATAAGAGAGGTAAGATTTACGTTTGTTATAAACATGTTCATGAAGTAACTAAAAATCTATTATATTGATAAAAACATATGTAGTTCTTTGTTGAATAGGACTTGTTTGATTGTACTATAGTAAAAGAAGGTGGCTTGAAGCCGTAGTCATTAATAGATGTCTAATACATAGTGGAAGGCATAAAATATCAGTTCTATGAGAATATACATTACATTCAATTGATACTAAAAACTAGTGGATTCATAGGTAGTACATATAAAATGTTCAGTGAAATAACTAAAGATCTAATAAAATGATAAACACATATGTAGTTCTTTGTTGATTAGGACGTCGTATGATTGTACGGCTTAAAGCCGTAGTCATTAATAGATGTCTAATACATGGTGGAAGGCATATGAAATCAGTTCAATGAGAATATATAATACAATCAATTGATACATAAAAACTGGTAGATTCATAAGCAGTACATTTAAAAATGAAGGCGTCATGTGACTATAAATGACAGTTGATGGCTTAAAGCCGTAGTCAAAGTTTAAAGTATAGGTCAATAACTGCTAATATATGGTAAAAAGATATGTCAAAATATAAAGCTTAGTATAAAAAATATGAAGGAAAAACATTCCAATTGTTTGACAAAAGTTACTTGACGTTGGCATGCAATTGTCCGTGATATTTATTGGTCAACAGTTCGTAGGTTATTTTAGATTTATTCGGCAAGATTGCGTTGACAAGAAGTTCACCAGATGTTTATAGTTGGCCTAATTTGTATTAAGTCATCAAGAAAGTTGCAGAGATGATGATGGGTGGAAATTCTCAACGTTGATTTGGTTTTTTGACGTGAAGGTTGGAGAGCTGTTGTGTTCTTCTTCGATGACAATATATTTTATAAAACGTTGATTTTAATAATTTATACTATTGAAGAGTATTATAGAAGTTTGAAGAGGCTGTTGAATTATTGTTGTTATAGATTGGTTCTGAAATGAAGAAAAAACTGTAGTTAATTTTGACGAGAATGAAAGAAAACACGGGAAGGTTTTGTTTAAGTGTTGATGACACGCTAGTAATAATTGACAAATATCTCAACAATAGTGAAAACATATTAACTTATTTAAATAATCTGGATAACAATATTAAATTCACTAAAGAGGACGAGAACCACAAATCAATTAATTTTCTTGACATCACAATAACAAGAACTTGTAATAAGTTTGATTTCCAAATTTACAGAAAACCCTCATTCACACCTTTAACTATTAAACAAAGTTCCCTTCATCCACAATCACACAAACAGTCCTCATTTTATAGTATGGTGTACAGAGCTCTAAAAATTCCCCTTTCAGCAACCAATTTTAAAAAAGAAATAAATACAATAAAAGAAATAGCCACTTTTAATGGATATAATCCCTCTATCATAGACAAACTAATTAATAAAGTTAAATTGAAACTATCCACAAACCTCTCCCCAATAAAAAATGAAAAAATCAAAGTTCGCAACCTTTACATACACCAACCCAATCATACACCAAGTAACCAACACCTTAAAAAATCAAGAGATCAAAATAGCTTTCAAAACTCAAAATTCAAACCAAAAAATGTTCTTCAACCATAGTACAATAAATTCAGAAAATAATAAATACTCAGGCTCCGGTATCTATAGATTAAAATGTAATGAGTGCCTCAGCTCATACATCGGACAAACAGGAAGAAGCTTCATAACTAGGTACACAGAACATTTCAATGCTCAGAAACATAATAAACACTCAGCAATGAGCAATCACATGAAAGAAACGGGAAACAACTTTACCACAATTGAACAGGACCTTCAAATTTTAAAAACAATAAAAAGAGGTAGACTTATGACCGAATTCGAAAATTTATACATATTTTTGGACCAAAAATTCAATGCTAATAAGAATTTAAATGATCCAATAGACAATAGAAGCCCTTTATATGACCAAATAGTAACATTATTCAATAATGTAAACCTTCAGGACAAAAAGTTTTTTAATATTTTCAAAACAGTATCAACAAACACCCCTACGTCAACAAATACATCATACCCCCCTCCCCCTCCCATCTTACGTAATTCCCCTCCACGCGCCATTCATAAACCAATAAATGATACACGCCCCTCCGCTTCCCCTACTATTCACAACTCCCTCCCGTTCACGAATCACAAGCCTACAACTCCGCCCCCTCCTACCCATCCCCCTCTGGCCAAACGACATACGTACAACACAAGGAGTAAAAACCGTTAGTGACCATTATTTTCCTAATAGCGCCTCACACAGCTTGTCAAACGGGCCTATAACGCCATAGGTAAGCACCAACATTTTCTCACTAACAACACTTAAACAAAACCTTCCCGTGTTTTCTTTCATTCTCGTCAAAATTAACTACAGTTTTTTCTTCATTTCAGAACCAATCTATAACAACAATAATTCAACAGCCTCTTCAAACTTCTATAATACTCTTCAATAGTATAAATTATTAAAATCAACGTTTTATAAAATATATTGTCATCGAAGAAGAACACAACAGCTCTCCAACCTTCACGTCAAAAAACCAAATCAACGTTGAGAATTTCCACCCATCATCATCTCTGCAACTTTCTTGATGACTTAATACAAATTAGGCCAACTATAAACATCTGGTGAACTTCTTGTCAACGCAATCTTGCCGAATAAATCTAAAATAACCTACGAACTGTTGACCAATAAATATCACGGACAATTGCATGCCAACGTCAAGTAACTTTTGTCAAACAATTGGAATGTTTTTCCTTCATATTTTTTATACTAAGCTTTATATTTTGACATATCTTTTTACCATATATTAGCAGTTATTGACCTATACTTTAAACTTTGACTACGGCTTTAAGCCATCAACTGTCATTTATAGTCACATGACGCCTTCATTTTTAAATGTACTGCTTATGAATCTACCAGTTTTTATGTATCAATTGATTGTATTATATATTCTCATTGAACTGATTTCATATGCCTTCCACCATGTATTAGACATCTATTAATGACTACGGCTTTAAGCCGTACAATCATACGACGTCCTAATCAACAAAGAACTACATATGTGTTTATCATTTTATTAGATCTTTAGTTATTTCACTGAACATTTTATATGTACTACCTATGAATCCACTAGTTTTTAGTATCAATTGAATTAATGTATATTCTCATAGAACTGATATTTTATGCCTTCCACTATGTATTAGACATCTATTAATGACTACGGCTTCAAGCCACCTTCTTTTACTATAGTACAATCAAACAAGTCCTATTCAACAAAGAACTACATATGTTTTTATCAATATAATAGATTTTTAGTTACTTCATGAACATGTTTATAACAAACGTAAATCTTACCTCTCTTATAATCATCAAACACATTTTTGAATATCTTTAACCAGATGCCTGGTAAAATAATAAGGTTTTTGATAATGACTGAGGATGCCTCACAGTAGGAGGCGAAACATGTCTCATCTGAATAATGTTTTAAAGTAAATGCCAACATCTTGTAATGTATTGAATAGGTGGAAATAAACAAAAAATATTATCCTATATACAGTTTATGAAACTTTCAATATGGACGAAAAATGACTTTCATCACTTGTAATAAGTGGTATGTTCCGAGCTGTCAGCGGAGAGATGGCGTGGAATGACATTAGTAGACGAATAAGTTTGAATGGCGTTTATAAAAGTAGGAAAGATCACAATATGAAGATAAAGTTGGAATTCAAGAGGACAAACTGGGGCAAATATTCATTTATAGGAAGGGGAGTTAGGGATTGGAATAACTTACCAAGAGAGATGTTCAATAAATTTCCAACTTCTTTGAAATCTTTTCGGAAAAGGCAAGGAAAGCAACAGATAGGGAATCTGCCACCTGGGCGACTGCCCTAAATGCAGATCAGTATTGATTGATTGATTGACAATTTTTGGAATAAAATATACAAATAAGAATATTTGAATTACAGATTAGAAATTTAAATATAATGTTTTTCTTTCTTAGGTGTAAATAAGGATTTACGGACAGGTGAAGTTTTCAAGAACAGAGCAGACAGCATTTCAAATTTTAGTATATAGTGATTTTATGGTTTGAAAATTATTCTGTTTTTTAAAGCTTTTACTAAATGTCATAGTAAGTATAAGTGAACAGTTTAGACACAAAAGAGATACTTAAGCAATTTCAAGATTTATGTATAATTTGTTTTGTTGATGACTAGGGCCTGGATGTTTATGACATGTAATTTTTTTTTTAAATTATTTCCATGGAAAATACAAGTTAAATGTTTTATCTAGGGTGACTAAAATTATGCAATTTTCACAGGTCATAATTAAGTCATATTTTGGCTCTCTTAATGCTTTTTGTCACTTCTCAGTAATTTTCCATATTATGGTCATATTTCCCCATGAATTTTTGTGTTGTCATATTTTTATCTTTTTATTCCATTTTCGCATATCTGCTTTTAGTTGTCTCAAATACGGATTTTTGAAATCTTCTAATTCATCATCATCAACATCATCATCATCAATGTCCCACTCCAGTCGCCTGGATGTGGTTACATCCCTTAATTCTTGTCTGTAATTTCTTACATTATATTTCTTAGAAATATATATGTATGTGAATTAGGAGGGTAAGCTGTATAGAAAGAGACAGATGCATATAAAGCGATAGAATAGCGAGCCTCAACTGAACTCTAATGATCTGACGTGTTTCAAATATGGCCCAATAACATCCTGCAAAGTTGAGCGTTTTTATCCCATTACAACTCAATTCTGCGTGAAAATAGAAGATCGTTCCTATTTGAAAACTTTAAAATAAAAGTAATGTGCTATTGTAATTCTTTCTGATTGCTGATTGCCCATCAAAATATGACATTTTTCATTCAGTGCAGAGTTGAGAATTTCCCCTGAATTTAGTAATTAAATAAATTTAAAAATATAATCATCCGACCAGGTTGACCAACCGGATTCTCAGCTACTGGAAAAATAGGAAAACCAAGTCACCATGGTTGATGGAAGTGGATAAGGATCTACAGGAACTGGGAATAACAGAAGGAAACTTAAAGGATCGGACAACACTCAGGAAGATACTTAAACATAAGGAGTTCCAGGACAGACTACCAACGAAGAAGACTGGCGCCCTTTGGACAAAGGAGGGGAAGGAGCAACACAGCCTGAGGATGCACAACTATTGGGCAAACATCAAAGTCCATTCCAAAATGTAATAGTTGAATGTCATGGTCCTTAGCTGGCCTATACGAAACAAGAAGAAAAATATAATAATAAAATTAATATTATTATATTATTATTGAATGTTCTAGAATTTTAAAGTATATTTTCAATATAATGCTAATTTAAACAGCTTCAAAATGTTGAAAATTTCAAGAAATGTGACCGAAAAAATTTTAAGTGTTATTTTAATACATTT